>NC_141878.1:172802503-173445628 GCF_056163025.1 Triticum urartu
TGGAGTGGACCATCATGTCGTCCATGCGAGAGGCGACGCTGGCGTCGGCGAGGGCTACGACACCGGCGGTTGCCAGCACCGTCTGGAAATGCTGCACGGTGCGGGGCCGCAGGCCGGCGTCTTGGATGATTTGGTACAGCTGACTGCTGCTCGTGTCCATCGCCTCCATAGGTGCTTGTTGCTTTTGGTCACTTGGTCTTGGATTGGAGTGAGCAGTGTTGCGCAGAGACTAGGAGTAGATGGATTGGAGTGGTGGGGGCGCCTTTATATGAGAGTCCAAACTCTGTTGCATTCACACCATGCTGGCTCTATTCCGCTTCTCCAAATAATTCCCTCTGCATGCTAATTGAGGATGTGTCATTGACCATTCAACGTCTCGGGAACCGCTACCCTCTCCCTCCTTGGCATTCAAGCCGTATCAATGTAAATGAGGGTCAAGAAGAGACTAGTCTACATTGTGCACCGCGACCGTGGGGTGCGACACGAACGACACAGGCATGCTGTACCCACTTTCTCGTTTTGAACTCGTGACTTGTAGTAACGTTCAATTTAGAATATACTTTATAAGTTTGGTTGTTGCGCCAATATATACAGCACTCCCTCCATATAGGTTGGGTTGCTGAGGTCAAAATTAGACACAAAACACGATGGTGATGGACCAGTCTACCTCCATCCTGGTTTATTGCTCACCTTCGTAATCTGTGCCAAATTTTGACCATAAATTTGACTAAAAAAGGTTCATGCATGTCACCAAAATTATATCATTGAAAACTATGTTCAAATACAAATCAAATGATATAATTTTTGTTGACATGCACTAACATTTTGTCAGTTAAATCTTTGGTCAAAATTTAGCACAAATTACAAAAGGGACTAATAAACCAGGACCTAGGTAGTACACCAGGTCAAAGATTGTGATACATACTAAATATAATTAATGCCAAATAAGAGCAAGTGATCACACATGTCATTTACGACTGGAATAAAAATGCCATACACTAATAGAACATTAAGGCCACAAGGCGATGCACTGCTGGTTACAGGAGGCAAGAAGAAAGATGCATCCATCGACGATGTCCACCTCCTCCACTCAGGGCGCCGGCCCACCGAACGGCGGCTAAGTAGCAGCGGCTTTCGTGGCCAGGTCGACGTGCTTCTGAACAATGGCGTCCAAATATTCCAGTCGCTGGAAGAAGGCCAACATCTTTCTGTCCTCGCTGGCCTTGTAGTGGCCTATGAAGACGATTTCCTCGTAGACGTGGATGTGCAGATCGACGGTTTCTTGCATGACGAGGTGCTGCGCGGCGAGCGCGACCTCGAGGGGCACATTATTTGTCGCGACCTCCGGCACCTGCAGGGCCACCAGTCCTTCAAAGAGTTCGTCGCCTTGGAGGCTGATGAGGGTGGCAGGCAATGAGGAGCCTGGGCACACGGGTTGGAGGAGTACGGCAAGGTCGTCCGCGTGCTTCTTGATGGCGGTGAACCTGCGGATGGAGTCGACCATCATCTGGCACATGCGAGAGGCGAAGCCGGAATCGACGAGGGCTATGACGCCGACGGTCACCAACACCGTCTGGAAACGCTCCGCGGTGCGGGGCCACAGGTCGGCGTCTTGGACGACCTGGCACAGCCGACTGCCGCACGCGTCCATTGACGCCATGGGTGCTTGTGGATTTTGGTCACTTGGTCTTGGATTGGAGTGGGCAGTGTTGTGCAGACACTAGGAGTAGATGGATTGGAGTGGTGGGGCGCCTTTGTATGAGGGTCCAAACTGCGTTGCATTCACATCGTGCTAGCTCCATTCGGCTTCTCCATTTACTTACTCCTACCTCCGCATGCTAATTGGCTGCGGATGCATCATTGACCGTTCAACATTTCGGGAACCGCTACCCTCTGCGTCGTTGGCATTCAAGCCGTATCAACGTAAATGCATGTCAAAAAGTGACTAGTTAGTAGTAGTAGTATACTCAATATTGTGCACCGCGACCAAGGCGGAGAGGAAAATGAGAGAACTACATATTTATTTACGGTGTAGGTTCACTCATTTTGCTCCATATGTACTCATTTAGAGTGTAGTCTAGTCACTTGTTGAAATCTCTAGAAAGGCAAATACTCCTTTCCGGTTTACAGGGCTATACTAGCAAGTACTACAATAGTGGGCTCACATAGCAATTTTGTCTCATGCAAGAGCCTAGCTATATGCATGATTCAAGGCTCCGCACCACGCCCCACCCCTACACAAAGAATACCACACGAGCATTCGCAACTGCCACGTTCAGGTTGTGCTTGGCTCTTCGCCTCTTCGAGAAGACGAACAATGATGTTACTACTTCTACAGTATCGAATCAACTGCTGCATGTCCGTCCACCGTGTGCGTGCGGGAGTAGTAAGCAAAAGCCTGTCCTCGTTTACGAGCCACCGCGCGCATGGGCGAGGGAGAAGGTGTGTAGTAGTAAAATCAAGCTTCTCCTCGTTGTACGAGTTGACGTGACACATCATAGCACTGGCCCCACATGCTTTCCTCTAAACTTGGCTAAAAGACCCGCAGTGTACAATATATTTGCTGCAACCTCTAGCATTTACCCCACCACAAATTAAAATATATATTCCTATCTTGACCAGATGAGCGTGCAAACTACAATCACCAGGATGACATGTAGGGCCAGAAGATTATTTTAATACAAAAATTGCTTCGAGACGGCCTCATAGCATGGAGCCGACCCCAACAATTTTAAGCTTAGAGGCATGGTACACACTATCCTAGACTACTCTACACATGAAACTGCCAGACAAGCGTCCGGGCTACGCTTGGCTCTTCTCCTCTTCGGGAAGTCAAACAATGATGGAGTACTACTGCAGTGGAGTACTGCTACAGTATGCTTCAGGCCATCTGACACCGAATGAACTGCTGCATGTCCACCGCGTGCGGGAGGGAAAGCATGTAGCAAAAGCTTCTCCTAGTCCTGCTAGCCACCACGCTCATGGGTGAGGGAGTGACGCAGCTTCATTGACTTACTGCTCCTGCCTTTGGGTGTATGACATGTGGGCCCAACTAGTGGCTGGCCCACCTGTCATACAACCAAAGGCAGGTGTAGTTAAGGCACCAGAGATCAGTCCTCGAGGGAGAGGGTGTTGTAATCAAACTTCTCGTTTTTGTACGAGTTGACGCGACACATCAAAGCACTGCACTCGATATATTTCAATAATTTGCGTTTACCGATGCATTAATTACAACGCATGCATGCATGCCGTGACTTTCCTTTTGATACTTGCATGTGTTGATTTAATGCACCTTGAAGTACTAGTATGAAGATGTGACGGTAAAACTTTGTAATGCCCCGGCCCTAAAGTGAGAGATGGTTGTGAACGAGGAGGGCGAGATCATGCCGACGGAACAGGACCCGATGATGGAGCTCTCTATGGTCTCGATGGACCTCACCTTGCTCCATTGCCCCTTGTGCCTCCGCCCCTTGAAGCCTCCAATGTATGAGGTTTGAATACACCTCGTCCGTTCAGTTGATCGAGCAAGGTGCAAGTTTCTTGATTGATGTGATGTTCGATTGATTTGTGTAGTGCAAGGGAGGGCACCTGGCCTGTGCGGACTGCCGCATCGTGCGCCCCGGGAACCAGCGGCAGTGCCAGAAGTGCGAGCGCGGCGGTGGCTTCGACGTGCGGAACACGGCGGTGGAAAACGTCCTCTCCTCGATGAGGGTGGAGTGCCCGCATGTAGGCTGTGGGCTCTACGTCACTTACCACAAGGTCGCCAGTCACCAGAGCATGTGTCCGCTCGCGCCCTGCAAATGCTCCGTGCCCGTCTACGGCTGCGAAGGCTCGCCGTCAGTGCTCTCCCACCACATCAGCATCGTGCATCCCATGCTCGTGCACAGGTTCCAGTACGTCAAGGTGCTCCAGCTGCAAGTGCCACTGTCGGAGCCACGACTCATGCTGTTCGCGGAGGAGGATGGCTGCGCATTTTTCTTAGTCGGTGGCATTCTCGACATCGGCGTACCTATCTCCGTGTTGGTCGTCTGCATCAGAGTGGGGGCGTCCCCACTACCGCACTACGTGGCCAAGCTGTGGGTGAACGACCCGCCGGGGGAGCCCAAAGGCAGGACCGACGCCGTCAAAGTGGAAATGGAGGTGACAAGTAGCAAGGATCCCGGTGACATCGCTGTGCAGGAGCTGACCTTCTTCACAATTCTGCCCAAGCTGCTGGTCGGGGCTGGGTTGTCGAGGACGGTGTCCCTCCACATTCAGATTGACAAGCTCACCTCCTAAATGATTCTACAATGCCTTCTATTTATCTTAGTAATATGATAATATAGGGGTTAGCTCGGTGTACTTTAGCTTAAGAGATGGTGGGTTTTGGTGGCAATGCAACAATTACTTCGACATCAGATCAACAGTTAAAGTAATTTCCAACAATCGAACGGATATTTTGTGTCTGTTGGATATAAAGATCCTTTGGGTAAGAAGTATAATAGCTTATATGCTTGTTTGTTCAGGAAGTGTTGCATACTTGTGCGAGTTGACACGACACATCAAAGTAGTAGCACTACTACGAGTAGTACTCCCTCCGATCCTAATTTCTATGCACATAAGTTGAGGCATAGATACCAAGGATGGCCTGGTTGTGTCTATATATACTTGGACAACTCAACCGACTGCGCACCAGGCAGACAAAGCTCGTGTCATGTGCGGCCCGCACATTAACCAAAACCTCGTGCCTCCAGCTTAGCCTCTGCGTTTTAAACTTCTCAATAGCAAGGCTAAGGAGCAATGGGAAACCTTTCATAGAGCCAATCGGATGGTCGAGAACACTACAATTCGTAGCTACAGATGCGTGTGTGAGAGGGGACGCGTGTGTGCGTGCACCTATTCCCTTCCTGTATAACGTGCTAAACTCAGAGTACAAGTGTATGTGGGTGGAATCAACTAGGGAGCTAGAGATGGTGCGTGCGAGAAGTCCTGAGAGATAGGTGTGTGCATGGGAAACATGGAGAGAGATGATATGTGTCGATGTAATGCATGTGAAAAAAGACTAGTCTATAGCTCGCCACGAGACTATTCCTGTCGAACACCCTGCTACGTCTCCAACGTATCTGTAATTTTTGATTGTTCCATGATATTATATTATCAATCTTGGATGTTTTATAATCATTTTATAGTCATTTTATATCATTTTTTGGTACTAACCTATTGACATAGTGCCAAGTGCCATTTGCTATTTTTTGCATGTTTTTTACATCGCAGAAAATCAATACCAAACGGAGTCCAAATGCAATGAAACTTTATGGAGATTTTTTATGGACCAGATGACACCTAATGGGCCAAGGCTGCGCCTGGGGGTGCTCCGAGGTGAGCACAACCCACCAAGGCGCGCCAGGAGGCCCAGGCGCGCCCTAGTGGATTGTGCCCAGCTCGGGTGCCCCCCGGACCGCCTCTTTGCTCTATAAATACCCCAATATTGCAGAAACACTAGGGGAGTCAACTAAAATCAACTCTAGCCGCCGCAGAGTCCAGAACCACCATATCCAATCTAGACACCATCACGGATGGGGTTCACCACCTCCATTGGTGCCTCTCCGATGATGCGTGACTAGTTCTTTGTAGATCTCTGGGTCCGTAGTTAGTAGCTAGATGGCTTCCTCTCTCTCGTTTGATTCTCAATACAATGGTCTCTTGGAGATCCATATGATGTAACTATTTTTGCGGTGTGTTTGTTGGGATCAGATGAACTTTGAGTTTATGATCAGATCCATCTTTTATATCCATGAAAGTATTTGAGTTTCTTTGATCTATTTTATGCATGATTGCTTATAGCCTCGTATTTTTCTTCCATATTTGGGTTTTGTTTGGCCAACCTGATCTATTTATCTTGCAATGGGAAGAGGTTCTTTGTAGTGGGTTTGATCTTACGGTGATTGATCCCAGTGACAGAAGGGGAACCGACACGTATGTATCGTTGCTACTTGATATGTCCATTTTGCATCATGCTTTTATATAGATATTTATTGCATTATGGGATGTTATTACACATTATGTCACAATACTTATGCCTATTCTCTCTTATTTTACAAGGTTTACATGAAGAGGGGGAATGCCGGCAGTTGGAATTCTGGGTTGGAAAAGGAGCAAATATTAGAGACCTATTCTGCACAGCTCCAAAAGTCCTGAAACTTCATGGAAGTCATTTTTGGAATTAATAAAAAATACTAAGAGAAGAAAATACCAGAGGGGACCCACACCCTGGCCACGAGGGTGGGGGGAGCGCCCTACCCCCCTGGGCGCGCCCCCTGCCTCGTGGGCCCCCTCGTGGCCCTCCGATGCCCATCTTTGGCTATATGGAGTCTTACGTCGAGGAAAAAATTATAAGAAAGCTTTCGGGAAGAAACTCCGCCGCCACGAGGCGGAACCAATCTAGGGCTCCGGCAGAGCCGTTCTACCGGGGAAACTTCCCTCCAAGAGGGGGAAATCATCACCATCGCCATCACCAACGATCCTCTCATTGGGAGGGGGTCAATCTCCATCGACATATTCACCAGCATCATCTCATCTCAAACCCTAGTTCATCTCTTGTATCCAATCTTTGTATCCAAACCTGAGATTGGTACCTGTGGGTTGCTAGTAGTGTTGATTACTCCTTGTAGTCGATGCTAGTTGGTTTACTTGGTGGAAGATCATATGTTCAGATCCATTATGCATATTAATACCCCTCTGATTATGAACATGAATAAGCTTTGTGATTAGTTACATTTGTTCCTGAGGACATGTGAGAAGTCTTGCTATAAGTAGTCATGTGAATTTGGTATTCGTTCAATATTTTGATGAGATGTATGTTGTCATCCCTCTAGTGGTGTCATGTGAACATCGACTACATGACACTTCACCATTGTTTGGGCCTAGAGGGAGGCATTGGGAAGTAATAACTAGATGATGGGTTGCTAGAGTGACAGAAGCTTAAACCCTAGTTTATGCGTTGCTTCGTAAGGGGCTGATTTGGATCCATATGTTTCATGCTATGGTTAGGTTTACCTTAATACTTTTATTGTAGTTGCGGATGCTTGAAATGGGGTTAATCATAAGTGGGATGCTTGTCCAAGTAAGGACAGTACCCAAGCACCAGTCCACCCACATATCAAAGTACCGAACGCGAATCATATGAACGTGATGAAAACTAGCTCGACGATAATTCTCATGTGTCCTCGGGAGCGCTTTCCTTCATATAAGAGTTTGTCCAGGCTTGTCCTTTGCTACAAAAAGGATTGGGCCATCTTGCTGCACCTTATTTACTTTTATTACTTGCTACTCGTTACAAATTACCTTATCACAAAACTATCTATTACCGATAATTTCAGTGCTTGTAGAGAATACCTTACTGAAAACTGCTTATCATTTCCTTCTGCTCCTCGTTGGGTTCGACACTCTTACTTATTGAAAAGGCTACGATAGATCCCCTACACTTGTGGGTCATCACTACTAAGGATAAAACGATGGGTTCTATCTCTCCATAGATAGACCTTGTCTACATCATGTCACTTGTTTCTATGGAACATAATCCTTTGAGGGGCTTGTTCGGGGTATCTTCACCCCAACCAGTAGAGCAAAGAGTTGCTCCTCAACCTACTGAACCTACTGAAAATGTTTACTATGAAATTCCGTCAGGTATGATAGAGAAACTGCTAGCTAATCCTTTCACACGTGATGGAACATTGCATCCCGATTTACACTTAATCTATGTGGATGAAGTTTGTGGATTATTTAAGCTTGCAGGTATGCCCGAGGATGTTATCAAGAAGAAGGTCTTCCCTTTATCTTTGAAGGGAGAGGCATTGACATGTTATAGGCTATGTGATGATATGGGATCATGGAACTACCAACGATTGAAATTGGAATTTCATCAGAAGTTTTATCCTATGCATCTTCTTCATCGTGATCGTAATTATATATATAATTTTTGGCCTCGCAAAGGAGAAAGCATCGCTCAAGCTTGGGGAAGGCTTAATTCAATGTTATATTCATGCCCCAATTATGAGCTCTCAAGAGAAATGATTGTTCAAAAAATTTATGCTCGGCTTTCTCTATGTAATCGCTCCATTCTCGATACTTCTTGTACTAGATCTTTTATGATGAAGACTACTGAATTCAAATGGGATTTATTGGAAAGAATTAAACGCAACTCTGAAGATTGGGACCTCGACGGAGGTAAGGAGTGAGGTATAACACCTATGTTTTATTGTGTTAAATCCTTTATGGATACCGATGCTTTCCATGAATTTAGCACTAAATATGGACTTGACTCTGAGATAGTAGCTTCTTTCTTTGAATCCTTTGCTACTCATGTGGATCTCCCTAAGGAGAAGTGGTTTAAATATAATCCTCCCATTGAAATAAAAGTAGTTGCACCTATTAAAGTTGAAGAAAAGACTATCACTTATAATGATCATGTTGTTCCTACTGCTTATATTGAGAAACCACCTTTCCCTGTTAGAATAAAGGATCATGCTAAAGCTTCAACTGTGGTTAACTTATTAAGACACCTAAACCCCCTGCGCAAATTAAAATTGAACCTAGTATTGCTATGGTTAAAGATCTCTTGGCTGATAATATTGATGGGCATGTTATTTACTTCTGCAATGAAGCTGCTAGAATTGCTAGACCTGATACTAAAAATAAACATAGACCTATTGTAGGCATGCATGCTATTTCTGTTAGAATAGGAGATCATTGCTATCATGGTTTATGTGATATGGGTGCTAGTGCAAGTGCAATACCTCACTCCTTGTACCAAGAAATTATTCAAGGTATTGCACCTGCTGAGATAGAAGAGATAGATGTTACAATTAAGCTTGCCAATAGAGATACTATTTCACCGGTTGGGATTGTTAGAGATGTTGAAGTCTTGTGTGGGAAAGTTAAATATCCTGCTGATTTTCTTGTTCTTGGTTCCCCACAAGATGACTTTTGTCCCATTATATTTGGCAGACCCTTCTTGAACATTGTTAATGCTAAAATAGACTGCAATAAGGATATTGTTTCTGTTGGTTTAGGGGATATGTCTCATGAGTTTAATTTTGCTAAATTTCGTAGACAACCCCATGATAAAGAATTGCCTAGTAAAGATGAAATTATTGGTCTTGCCTCTATTGCCATGCCTCCTACTGATCCTTTAGAACAATATTTGCTACACCATGAAAACGATATGTTTATGAAAGAAAGAAGGGAAATAGATGAAGTATTCTTTAAATAGGGACCTATTCTGAAACACAATTTGCCTGTTGAAATCCTAGGGAATCCTCCTCCACCTAAGGGTGATCCCGTGTTTGAGCTTAAACCTCTACCTGATACTCTCAAATATGCTTATCTTGATGAAAAGAAGATATATCCTGTTATTATTAGTGCTAACCTTTCAGAGCATGAAGAAGAGAAATTATTGAAAACTCTGAAGAAGCACCGTGCTGCTATTGGATATACTCCTGATGATATTAAGGGCATTAGTCCCACTCTATGTCAACACAAAATAAATTTGGAGAAAGATGCCAAACCAGTTATTGATCACCAACGACGGCTAAATCCTAAGATGAAAGAAGTGGCAAGAAAGGAAATATTAAAACTCCTTGAAGCAGGTATAATTTATCCCGTTGCTGATAGTCAGTGGGTAAGTCCTGTCCATTGTGTCCCTAAGAAGGGAGGTATTACTATCGTTCCTAATGATAAAGATGAATTGATTCCGCAAAGAATTATTACAGGTTATAGGATGGTAATTGATTTCCGCAAATTAAATAAAGCTACTAAAAGATCATTACCCTTTGCCTTTCATTGATCAAATGCTAGAAAGATTATCCAAACATACACATTTTTTGCTTTCTAGATGGTTACTCTGGTTTCTCTCAAATACCTGTGTCAGCTGATGATCAAGAAAAGACTACTTTTACTTGCCCTTTCGGTACCTTTTCTTATAGACGTATGCCTTTTGGTTTATGTAATGCACCTGCTACCCTTCAAAGATGCATGATGGCTATATTCTCTGATTTTTGTGAAAAGATTTGTGAAGTTTTCATGGATGATTTCTCTGTTTATGGATCCTCTTTTGATGATTGCTTGAGCAACCTTGATCGAGTTTTGCAGAGATGTGAAGAAACTAACCTTGTCTTGAATTGGGAGAAGTGCCACTTTATGGTTAATGAAGGTATTGTTTTGGGGCATAAAATTTCTGAAAGAGGTATTGAAGTTGACAAAGCTAAGGTTGATGCTATTGAAAAGATGCTGTGTCCCAAGGACATCAAAGGTATAAGCAGGTTCCTTGGTAATGCCCGTATTATAGGAGGTTCATTAAGGACTTCTAAAAATTTCCCGGCCTCTGACTAACCTATTACAAAAAGATATTCCTTTTGTCTTTGATGATGATTGTGTAGAAGCATTTGAAATACTTAAGAAAGCCTTGATTTCTGCACCTATTGTTCAGCCACCTGATTGGAATTTACCCTTTGAAATCATGTGTGATGCTAGTGACTATGCTGTAGGTCCTGTTCTAGGACAATGAGTTGATAAAAAATTAAATGTTATTCAATATGCTAGTAAAACTCTAGACAATGCCCAGAGAAATTACGCTAGTACTGAAAAGGAATTCTTAGCAGTTCTATTTGCTTGTGATAAGTTCAGACCTTATATTGTTGATTCTAAAGTAACTATTCACACTGATCATGCTGCTATTAAATATCTTATGGAAAAGAAAGATGCTAAACCTAGACTTATTAGATGGGTTCTCCTGCTACAAGAATTTGATTTGCATATTATTGATAGAAAGGGAGCTGAGAACCCCATTGCAGACAACTTGTCTAGGTTAGAGAATGTTCTTGATGACCCACTACCTATTGATGATAGCTTTCCGGATGAACAACTAGCTGTCATAAATGCTTCTCGTACTGCTCCATGGTATGCTGATTATGCTAATTACATTTTTGCTAAATTTATACCACCTATTTTCACATACCAACAAAAGAAAAAAACTTCTATGATTTAAGACATTACTTCTGGGATGACCCACATCTTTATAAAGAGGGAGTAGATGGTGTTATTAGACATTGTGTACCTGAGCATGAACAGGAATAGATGCTACACAAGTGTCACTCCGAGGCTTATGGAGGACACCATGCTGGAGATAGAACTGCACATAAGGTATTGCAATCTGGTTTTTATTGGCCTACTCTCTTCAAGGATGCCCGAAAGTTTGTCTTGTCTTGTGATGAATGACAAAGAATTGGTAATACTAGTAGACGTCAAGAAATGCCTATGAATTATTCACTCGTTATTGAATCATTTGATGTTTGGGGCTTCAATTTTATGGGACCGTTTCCTTCCTCTAATGGGTATACACATATTTTAGTTGCTGTTGATTACGTTACTAAGTGGGTAGAAGCTATTCCAACTAGTAGTGCTAATCATAAAACCTCTATTAAGATACTTAAAGAAGTTATTTTTCCGAGGTTTGGAGTCCCTAGATATTTAATGACTGATGGTGGTTCACATTTTATTCATGGTGCTTTACGTAAAATGCTTGCTAAGTATGATATTAATCATAGAATTGCATCTCCATATCATCCACAGTCTATTGGTCAAGTAGAACTTTGCAATAGAGAGCTTAAATTAATATTGCAAAAGACTGTTAATAGATCTAGAAAGAATTGGTCCAAGAAACTTGATGATGCATTATGGGCTTATAGAACTGCATATAAAAATCCTATGGGTATGTATCCGTATAAAATGGTTTATGGAAAAGCATGTCACTTACCTCTCGAACTAGAACATAAGGCATATTGGGCCATTAAAGAGCTCAACTATGACTTCAAACTTGCCAGTTGACATTAGCTCACTTGATGAATGGAGAACCCAGGCTTATGAGAATGCCAAACTGTTTAAAGAAAAGGTCAAAAGATGGCATGATAAAAGGATACAAAAGCGTGAGTTTAATGTAGGTGATTATGTGTTGCTATACAACTCTCATTTAAGATTTTTTGCAGGCAAACTTCTCTCTAAATGGGAAGGTCCTTACGTCATCGAGGAGATCTATCGTTCTGGTGCCATAAAAATCAACCACTTCGAAGGCACAATTCCGAGGGTGGCAAACGGTCAAAGAATCAAACATTATATCTGAGTTAATCCTATAAATTTTGAAACTAATGTTATTGAAACCGTAACCCCGGAGGAATATATAAGGGACACTTTCTAGAACGTTCAGACTCCGAAAAGGAATAGGTACGTGGTACGGTAAGTAAACCGATTCCAAAACAGTTCTAATGGCAATTTTTCTCCGTTTTGGAATATTTAAGAAAATAGGAAAATAAGAAGCAGACCGGAAAGGACACGAGGCTTCCACGAGGGTGGAGGGCGCGCCCCGTGCCTCATGGTCACCTCGTGTGCTCTCCGGACTCCGTTTTCTTGCATGATACTTCTTTTGGTCGGTAAAAATTCATTATATAATCTCCCTAAGGTTTTGACCACCGTATCACGCAAATATCCTCTGTTTTTGTTTCAAGTTGCTTCTACTGCATATTAGAGCAATATGTCATCCCAAGATTCAGAGGGAGAAAGCTATGTAGCTGATTACCTTGCAGATCATAAGGTCTACGGGGACTTGGAGCATTGTGGTTGGACCACGGAGGAAGAAGAAGACTATGAGCCTAAAGGAGATGATGAGACGAGCTCAGATGAAGATGAAGTCCCATTACCTCAACCTGGGGACATGCATGTGGAGTTCAAAAAGTCAAGCCTCCCCAATAGAGCAAAGAAACCTAAGATCGAGTTTATCCCTTTTCGCCTCTTGCAGGAAAACAAGCAGGAATTATGCAAAAAGATACTAAGCCTAGAGCAGGAGATCGATGACCCGAGGGATCAAAATTCTATCCTCAAGCGCAAATTAAGGAAGAAGCCTATGCCATCAACAAAACCAACACCTTCTTCACCAACAAAGAAGAACTGAGCATCGGGTATGGGCACTCCCCTTGGCAACTGCCAAGCTTGGGGGAGTGCCCCGGTATCGTATCACCATAACTTTTATCTTTACCGTTTTTCTTAGTTCGATCCTTTTGATAGTATCTTGATCTAGTAGAATAAATTTTTAGTATGATCTAGTTGTGAGTTTTGCTTTATGATCTTCCTATGTAATCGAGTCCGTAAGCTATATATAATAAAGATTAGTGTTGAGTCAAGGGCTTGATTATCTTACTATGATCTTGAGGGAATAAAATAAAGAAAAAGAAATAAAAATAAATAAAGAGATCATATGGATCTTATGGAGAGTTATGACTTCATATATAAAGAGTATGATGAATAAAAGTTGTTGAGAGTGGACAAACATAGTTTTGGTCATCATTGCAATTAATAGGAAGCAATAATTAAAGAGAGGTTTTCACATATAAATATACTATCTTGGACATCTTTTATGATTTTGAGCCCTCACTAAAGTATGATATGCTAAAGAGTTGACGTTGGACAAGGAAGACAATGTAATGGGTTATGTTTTCTTACATCTGAGATAAATTATATTGTCATGGATCATCCAACATGTTGAGCTTGCCTTTCCCTCTCATGCTAGCCAATTTCTTTGCACCAAGTAGAGATGCTACTTGTGCTTCCAAATATCCCTAATATAAACCCAGTTTTGCCATGAGAGTCCACCATACCTACCTATGGATTGAGTAAGATCCTTCAAGTAAGTTGTCATCGGTGCACGCAATAAAAATTGCTCTCTAAATATGTATGATCTATTAATGTGGAGAAAATAAGCTTTATACGATCTTGTGATGTGGAAGAAATAAAAGAGACGGACTGCATAATAAAGCTCCATATCACAAGTGGCAATATAAAGTGATGTTCTTTTGCATTAAGATTTTGTACATCCAACCATAAAAGTGCATGACAACCTTTGCTTCCCTCTGCAAAGGGCCTATCTCTTACTTTTATCTTCTACCTTATATAAGAGTCATGGTGATCTTCAACTTTCCTTTTTACATTTTATCCTTTGGCAAGCACAATGTGTTGGAAGGATCCTGGTATATATAGCTAATTGGATGTGATTTTTCATGAACTATTATTGTTGACATTACCCTTGATGTCAAAAGTTGGGAGGCAAAACTAAAAGCCCCTATCTTTCTCTGTGCCCGATTAAAACTTCATACCCACAAATATTGCGTGAGTGTTAGCAATTGTGAAAGACTAAATAATAGTTGAGTATGTGGACTTGCTGAAAAGCTCTTATATTGACTCTTTCCTATGTTATGATAAATTGCAATTGCCTCAGTGACTGAGATAAGAGTTTGTTGGTTCTCAATGAAGTTTATGATTCATACTTGAAATTGTGATTGAATTGTTACTTTAGCATAAGATATCATATGACAATATATATATATATATATGTTGCTGTTCTAAGAATGATCATGATGCCCTCATGTCCGTATTTTATTTTATTTTTATCGACACCTCTATCTCCAAACATGTGGACATATTTTTCGATTTGGGCTTTCACTTGAGGACAAGCGAGGTCTAAGCTTGGGGGAGTTGATACGTCCATTCTGCATCATGCTTTTATATTGATATTTATTGCATTATGGGCTGTTATTACACATTATGTCACAATACTTATGCCTATTCTCTCTTATTTTACAAGGTTTACATGAAGAGGGGGAATGCCGGCAGCTGGAATTCTGGGCTGGAAAAGGAGCAAATATTAGAGACCTATTCTGCACAGCTCCAAAAGTCCTGAAACTTCACGGAAGTCATTTTGGAATTAATAAAAAATACTGAGCAAAGAAAATACCAGAGGGGGCCCACACCCTGGCCATGAGGGTGGGGGCGCGCCCTACCCGCCTGGGCGCCCCCAGCCTCATGGCCCCCCTGGTGGCCCTCCGATGCCCATATTTGGCTATATGGAGTCTTTCGTCGAGGACAAAATTATAAGCAAGCTTTCAGGAAGAAACTCCACCGCCATGAGGCGGAACCTTGGCGGAACCAATCTAGTGCTCCGGCAGAGCTGTTCTGCCGGGGAAACTTCCCTCCAGGAGGGGTAAATCATCACCATCGTCATCACCAACGATCCTCTCATCGGGAGGGGGTCAATCTCCATAGACATCTTCACCAGCATCATCTCATCTCAAAACCTAGTTCATATCTTGTATCCAATCTTTGTATCCAAACCTCAGATTGGTACCTGTGGGTTGCTAGTAGTGTTGATTACTCCTTGTAGTTGATGCTAGTTGGTTTACTTGGTGGAAGATCATATGTTCAGATCCATTATGCATATTAATACCCCTCTAATTATGAACATGAATATGCTTTGTGAGTAGTTACGTTTGTTCCTGAGGACATGGGAGAAGTCTTGCTATAAGTAGTCATGTGAATTTGGTATTCGTTCGATATTTTGATGAGATGTATGTTGTCATCCCGCTATTGGTGTCATGTGAACGTCAACTACATGACACTTTACCATTGTTTGGGCCTAGAGGGAGGCATTGGGAAGTAATAAGTAGATGATGGGTTGCTAGAGTGACAGAAGCTTAAACGCTAGTTTATGTGTTGCTTCGTAAGGTGCTGATTTGGATCCATATGTTTCATGCTATGGTTAGGTTTACCTTAATTCTTCTGTTCTAGTTGCGGATGCTTGCAATGGGGGTTAATCATAAGTGGGATGCTTGTCCAATTAAGGACAGTACCCAAGCACCGGTCCACCCACATATCAAAGTATCGAACGTGAATCATATGAACGTGATGAAAACTAGCTCGACGATAATTCTCATGTGTCCTCGGGAGCGCTTTCCTTCATATAAGAGTTTGTCCAGGCTTGTCCTTTGCTACAAAAAGGATTGGGCCATCTTGCTGCACCTTATTTACTTTTATTACTTGCTACTCGTTACAAATTACCTTATCACAAAACTATCTATTACCGATAATTTCAGTGCTTGTAGAGAATACCTTACTGAAAACTGCTTATCATTTCCTTCTGCTCCTCGTTGGGTTCGACACTCTTACTTATTGAAAAGGCTACGATAGATCCCCTACACTTGTGGGTCATCACTACTAAGGATAAAACGATGGGTTCTATCTCTCCATAGATAGACCTTGTCTACATCATGTCATCGTTTTTATTGCATTACACTGTTTCTCCATGAACTTAATACACTAGATGCATGCTGGATAGCGGTCGATGTGTGGAGTAATAGTAGTAGACGCAAGCTACTAATCTTGGACGTGATGCCTATATAATGATCATTGCCTGGATATCATCATGAGTATTTGAAGTTCTATCATTTGCCCAACAGTAATTTGTTTACCCATCGTTTGCTATTTTTCTCGAGAGAAGCCACTAGTGAAACCTATGGCCCTCGAGTCTCTTTCTCATATTATTTGCCTTTGCGATCTATTTTTATTTGCCTTTTATTTTTAGATCTATTAAATCAAAAATCCAAAAATACCTTGCTGCAATTTATTTTATTTGGCGTTCGATCTATCAATATTTACAACTTTCTCCCATCCGTTTGCCAATTTCTGGTGCCGTTACCCGAAAGGGATTGACAACCCATTTTACACGTCGGGTTGTGAGTATTTGTTATTTGTGTGCTGGTGCTGTTTACGTTGTGTTTCTTGGTTCTCCTACTGGTTCAATAACCTTGGTTTCATATCTGAGGGAAATACCTACCACCGCTGTGCTGCATCATCCCTTCCTCTTCGGGGAAATACCAACTTAGCTTTAAGCGACATCAAAAGGAATTTCTGGCGCCGTTGCCGGGGAGGATCTTCCACATATACCAGGTTCCTAATCACAAATCTCATCTCCTTGCAATTTACATTATTTGCCATTTAACTCTTGTTTTCCTCTCCTCCACTTCACAAAAATTTTCCGTTTTTATTCGCCCCTCTTTTTCGTTCACCGTTTTCTCGTTGGGTCTATCCTTTTGCTGGCAATCATGAGTGATTTCGGTATGGCACCAACAGATTATGGCCTAACTCCTAAGATAGGACGTACGGGCAATATGGATGCTAAAACTTTTATCTTGGGGCAAGGGAATGTTATACGAAAGGAACGTATCCAAGAATTTTTCAATTGTGTGGGAAATCTAAGTCTTGATGATGCTCCTATACTTAGAACTACTAGATCTTATGCGCATGCTATTTCAGCACTAGTTTTGAAACTTGAAAATAAATTTATCCATACTCAACCTACTTTGCAAAGTTTGTTTTTTGAGCTTCCCATTATAAAGAATCCAAAAGCTAAAAAGTTAGCCACTTCAATTCTTATGAATGAATTTGACTACATAATATGGGAAGCTAGGGAAATCTTTGATTTTTATGGTATGAATCGTGAAAATCCTGTAATAGATGAAATTCTTTACAATAGTGATTATGCGTTAAGACATTTGCTTGGGGACAATAAGATCTTTGATGAGAACCTTAAAAAGGAAGTCCTGATCCTAGATGTAATTCAACAAGTTTTTAATAATGCTAATCAACATTATTCTTGGATTGTTGCCGGAAATCAACGTGGTTATGGTAGTGGGCAACTTAATAATGCTAAAGTTTCTATGGATAATATATTTTATGTTCTTTTTACAAAACCCCATAATGAAAACACCTCTAAGGGAATTAAGAAAAAGGGTGACAAAACTTAGATCCTTGCTTTATGACTAGCTAAGGGCGTAAAACTATAGCGCTTGTTGGGAGGCAACGCAATGAAAAAAAATTATTTATTGCTTTTTGCTTCCTGTTTTTGAGTGTTTGCACTATTAGGCTACTGTTATTATTGTGTTTTTATGTTTTAGTTAGTGTTTGTGCCAAGTAAAGCCTTTAGGATCTTCTTGGGTGATAGTTGTTTGATTTTGCTGAAAAAATAGAAACTTTTGCGCTAGCGAAAATTATTCTCATTTTTAACCAGAGAGCGATAAAATACCAATTCCTTTTGCAGTAGATCAATGTACAAATTTCTCAGGTCGTTCTAATTGTTCAGAATTTTTGGAGTTACAGAAGTATTCGAAACACCCAGATTACTACAGACTGTTCTGTTTCTGACATATTCTATTTTCTTTGCGTTGTGTGCTTGTTTTGATGGCTCTATGGTTTTCTTTGATGAGTTTTTGCCATAGAAAAGTTGGAATACAGTAGATATAATGCAAGAACAAAATATGAATGGGTTTGATACAATACTTATAGTAGTGATTTGTTTTCTTATACTAACGAATCTCACGAAGGCTTTTATTGAGTTTTGTGTGATTGAAGTTTTCAAGTTTTGGGTTATCTTACGATGGATGAAGGAATAAGGAGTAAAAATAGCTTAAGCTTGGGAAAAAAGAGCAAGCAACTAAGCTTGGGGATGCCCCCGAGTGGCATCCCCTCTTTCTTCTAACGACTATCGATATTTTACTCGAAGCTATATTTTTATTCGTCACATACTATGTGTTTTGCTTGGAGCGTCGTGTATGATATGAGTATTTTCTTGTTTTATTTTGTGTTTTAAGTCTTGATTCCTTTCGGGACACACCTATTTGAGAGAGCCAAAATTATTCCAAGACTTGTTAGAATTGCTCTCTATGCTTCACCAAAATTTTTATGAGCTATGGACTTGCTCTAGTGCTTCACTTATATCTTTTTGAGCACGGTGTGCTTAGTATTTTTGAAGAAATGCTCTCTTGCTTCACTTAGATTTATTTGAGAGTTAGTAAAATTTTCAAGAAGTTCTCTCTTGCTTCACTTAAATTTATTTGAGAGAAAGAAATGTTATGCTCATGATCTTCACTTATATTTGTTTGAGCTTATCAAAAGAAACACATGAAAATTAGTTCCAAAGTGATAGATATCCAACAAGGATATAATAAAAACTTTCATGAAGATTGGACAAAATAAACTTGATTCTTAGTAATTGTTTTGAGATATGATGATGTGATATGTGAGCTATGTTGATGGGTAATTATGCTTCAATAAGAATATTGGTGTTAAGGTTTGTGATTCCCTATGAAGCACGAAAGTCAATAACTATGCAATGAAATTATATCCTACTTGTGGTGCATTGTTCGGTATTAATTGTGCTTAGTGCTCGCTTATGAGATTATTCGTTTCTTGGTTGGTCACTTCTCAATCTTTTGCTAGCCTTCATTTTGCACTAAGTATGATCTCTACTTGTGCATCGCAATACCTTTAAACCAGTTTTGCCACATGAGTCCACTATATCTACCTATATGCGGTATTATTTAGCCGTTCTAAGCAAATTTGTATGTGCCATCTCTAATTTTCAAAATAAACTTCTCTTTTCACTACAAAAAAAGACACATCCGTGACATTTTGGGCCGAACGAATTTTTTTCTCTGTCATACATATGACACTTCTATGACGATAATTGTGACAAAACCCGGTATCATCATAGATGTGGTGGGCTCCTACTTCTATGACAAAAAATCATAATAGAAAATGGGCTTTTCTTCCTGGGCGGGCCGGAGACGCAGCTGCATGACATTCTTTGGGTCGTCCATGACGGAAAAAACCGTGGTAGAAGCGAGGGCGAGGAAAATTTCGGGGAGTTCCCGGTTACGGTGGGAGGTCGGGGGCCGAGCGATGCGCGCTTCTCTCGTACACGTACGTGAGTGTGTGCGAGGCGTTGGCTCTAACTGAACCCGAGCGAGGCGTTGGGCTCTAACTAAACCCGAGCCATTGCACTGCAGGCTATGCGTTACTGAACCTGAGCGATCGATCGATGGTTGTTAACTGAACCCGATCGAGCGATTCCTTCACTACTACTGCTAACTGAAGCCGATCGATGCTGCCTCTGGATGAACAGTGAATGTTGAGGGGGGGGGGTGGATGAACAGTTCCCGATGGGGGTGGATGAACAGGACCCCGTGGTGTTGCCTCTGGATGAACAGGACCCCGATCGATCGAGCCGGTTGGGGCTTGATGAATAGGACCCCGTGGAGGGCAGGATGAACAGTAGATGGTGGACGGCAGGATGAACAGTAGATGGTGGAGGGCAGGATGAACAGTAGCCCGTGGAGGGGTGGTTGAACAGGAGCCCGTGGAGAGGGCTGGTTGAACAGTAGCCGGTGGAGTAGCGCGCGGTGGAGGCTGGATGAACAGGAGCCCGTGGATGAACAGTCGCAGGTGGAGGCTGGAGGAGGTCAACGGTGGATGAACAGTAGCTCGTGGAGGCTGGAGGGGGTCGACGGTGGAGATGAACAGTATCCCGTGGAGTCCCATTTTGCGGTATGCCACACCCCTCCCGATGAACAGGACCCCTGTTTCGACCGTAGCGCTCCAACACAAGTCCGTTTCCTCCGTTTTGCGGTACGCCACACCCCTCCCGATGAACAGGAACCCTGTTTCGACCGTAGGAGGTCCGTTTCCTCCGTTTTGCGGTACGCCAGACCCCTCCCGAGCAACAGGACCCCGTTCCAAACATAGGAGGTCCGTTTCCTCCGTTGTGCGGTACGCCAGGCCTCGTTTCCATCGCCTGTTCCGTCCAAGCCCTCCCGATGAACACGACCACGCATTCCGTTTCGACCTAGCCGGTTGGCTCCCACGCGTTCCGTTGCCTCCCGATGAACACCACGCATTCTGTTGCCTCCCCATCAACACGATGCATTCCGTTGCCTCCCCATGAACACGACACATTTCGTTGCCTCCCCATGAACACGACGACGACGCTGTTCCGTTCCGACCCAGCCAGGTACACGAGCCCTAGCCGTACGTATGCGCGAGTAGGCGTTCGAGACCCCGCCCGTATGTACACATACGTGGCCGTATTTTCTTTCTTGCACCCTGGCCGCTGTACGTATGTGTACATGCTACATGGGCGCCTCTACTATGACACGTGCGCGCCTCTACATCGACCAGTATGTACGTACACGTTCACGAGTAGAATGACAATGCTATGTACGCTTTGACCAGGTGGGTCCCGACTGTCAGGCACTTCCTTGCCTGCAAAGATGTAGCTGGTGGGTCCCAGCAGTCAGGGGGCAAATCGTTTTTTTCCCGGACGCACTTCCTTGCATGCGAAGATGTAGCTAGTGGGTCCCAACAGTCAGGGGGAAACGTTTTTTCGTGAAATACAGTGGCCCGTCCGGTGGGTCCCAGCTGTTAGGTGGAGGAATTATTATTTTCCGCGTAATAAGGAGGCATTTCCTTGCTGCGGCCATGGACCTAGCTGTCAGCCTCTCCACGTACAGTCCACGTCCGATGGAAGTCGTTCCTTGACCACGTTGACCACGCTGCGCCGAGAGCACCAGGGCGGTGGACGACGGCGAGGCCTAGGAAGGGGACGACACGAAGGCAGGGAAGACTCGGCAGTTGTTTCACATGCGGAGGGGAGTACGACTGTACGAGGGTTTACTGTTTCGTCTGCTGTCGCCGGAGAATAACAGCAGGTGTGGGTGAGTAGAGGGATGGCTAGGCCAGCGATGGGAGTACGGTCGGGTGGTGAGGCCTGCGCGGCAGCATAGCCGGCCGCGAGGAGGAGGGAGCAGGCAGTCCCGCCGGTGCTTGTTTGAGCGGCTGGAGCAGGAAGAGCAGAGATTGAAGAAGCACGTTGATTGTTGGATGGACATCCAACAATCTATGCTTGTCCGTCAATCTTTTTTTAGGAAAGCCTCAAATCTGTGGAAAACATCATACATCCCATCTGCCATTATTTCTAATAATTTACAGCCCATTTGCTAATTCTTAAGGTTTTTTTGGAGCCCATATTCTTTTTGTTAGCATTATAGCCCATATTGTGGCAACGGTTAAAAAGTTATACGAAATTTTGCATATTTCGGTGCGGTTCGAACTGTTTTTAATCCTGAAATTTTGACTCACATTCAAACTGATTTTAAAAATAAATGTATATCAATATAAAATCCAACAAATTCTCCACGCATAAAAATTAATGTAATTTAAAATCTTGAAATGAAAAAAAAGATATTTGAAACTAATTGCCGGTTTGATGTGTTTTAAAAATGTACATCCCATTTCTCATTACTGATGGGCCATTTCTTGGCCAGCCGAATGAAAGCTCTCCTCGTCTTGAAAGATTTGCAGCCCAACAGGCCTGACAAAGCGACTTACTTGGCAAATCACAAAAAATCTGGGCTGTGGCCGTGGACCCAGCTGTCAGCCTCTCCACGTACAGTACTCTTCCGATGGAAGTCGTTCCTTAACCACGTTGACCACGCCGCGCAGAGAGCACCACGGCGGTGGACGACGGTGAGGCCTAGGAAGGGGACAACACGGTAGTGGAAGCCCGCGCGGAGAGGACTACGAGGGTTCACTGGTTCGGCTGCGGTGTGAGGCTGCCGTCGCCGCAGGGCCTGGCCAGCGGTGGGAATAGTAGGGGGCGGTGAGGCCTCTGCAGCAGCACAGCCGGCCACGAGAGGCAGGAGCATGCGACACGACCGGCGCTGCTTTGGGCGGCCTGAGCAAGAAGACCAGAGGTTGAAGAAGCACTACGGCCGTTGGATGGACATCGTATGGTCACTGGAGCTATAAATCGTTCATATTGACTAAGTTGACAAAGCCCTTCGTCCCGTCAACTTAGTAGGCCCACAAGTCAGCCTCCCAGCAAGGTGGGTCCAAGCTAGCCGGGGGAGTATTCATTTTTTGTGCGTAATAAGGAGGCACTTCCGGTGGGTCCGAGCTGACAGCGGGGGGGGGGGGGCATTTTTTTCACGAAATACGGCAGCCCGTCTGGTGGGTCCCAGCAGTCAGGGGGAAACGATTTTTTTCGCAAAATACTGGTGGCCCGTCCGGTGGGTCCCCGCTGTCAGGTGGAGGAATAATTATTTTCCACGTAATAAGGAGGCACTTCCTTGCTGCGGCCGTGGACCCAGCTGTCAGCCTCTCCACATACAGTCCATGTCCGATGGCAGCCGTTCCTTGACCACGTTGACCACGCCGCACCGAGAGCACCAGGGCGGTGGACGATGGCGAGGCCTAGGAAGGGGATGTCGCAGAGCCGGGGAAGACGCGACAGTTGATGCCCACGCGTAGAGGAGTACGAGGGTTCACTGGTTCGCTGTGGTGTGAGGCTGCCGTCGCCGCAGAATAACAGGGGGTGTGGGTGAGTAGAGGGATGGCCTGGCCAGCGGTGGGAGTAGTAGGGGGCGGTGAGGCCTCCGCCAGATCGCAGCCGACCACGGGAGCCAGGAGCACGAGGCATGACCGGCGCTGGTTTGGGCGGCTGGAGCAAGAAGACCAGAGGTTGAAGAAGCACTACGGCCGTTGGATGGACATCGTACGGTCACTGGAGCTAGAATTGTCCATATTAACTAAGTTGACAAAGCCCTCCATCCCTGTCAACTTAGTAGGACCACAAGTCAGCCTGCCACTAAGGTGGGTCCCATCTAGAAGGGGGTATTCATTTTTTTGTGCGTAATCAGGAGGCACTTCCGGTGGGTCCGAGCTGACAGCAGGGGGAACCTTTTTTTTGCGAAATACGGTGGCCCGTCGTGTGGGTCCCAGCAGTCAGGGGCAAATGTTTTTTTTGCGATATACTGGTGGGCGTCCAGTGAGTCCCTGCTGTGAGGTGGAGGAATAATTATTTTCCGCGTAATAAGGAGGCACTTCCTTGCGGCTGTCATGGACCCAGCTGTCAGCCTCTCCACGTACAATATTCTTCCAATGGAATTCGGTCGTTGACCACATTGACGACGCTGCGCCGACAGCACCACGGCGGTGGACGACGGCGAGGCCTAGGAAGGGGACGACGCGGAGCCGGGGAAGACGCGGCAGTGGATGCCCACACGGAGAGGAGTACGAGGGTTCACTGCTTCGGCTGCGCTGCCGTCGCTGCAGAATAACAGGGGGTGTGGGTGAGTGGAGTGGAGGGATGGCCTGGCCAGCTGTGGGAGTAGTATGGGGGCGGTGAGGCCTTCGCGGCAGCACAGCCGGCCACGGGAGGCAGGAGCAGGCGGCACGACCGGCGCTGCTTTGGGCGGCTGGAGCAAGAAGACCGGAGGTTGAAGAAGCACTACGGCCGTTGGATGGACATCGTATGGTCAGTCGAGCTAGAATCATGCATATTGACTAAGTTGACAAAGCCCTTCGTCCCCGTCAACTTAGTAGGCCCACTATACTGGGTCCCAGCTAGCAGGGGGAGTATTCATTTTTTTGTGCGTAATAAGGAGGCACTTCCTTGCGTGCGAAGATATAGCTGGTGGGTCTGAGCTGTCAGCGGCGGTAACATTTTTTCGTGAAATACAGAGGCCGTTTCTGTGGGTCCCAGATGTTAGGTGGAGAAAATCATTATTTTGCGCGTAATAAGGAGGCGTTTCCTTGCGTGCGGCTGTGGAACCAGCTGTCAGCCTCTCCACATACAGTCCACTTCAGTTGCATGCCGGTCATTGACCACGCTGACCACGCCACGCCGAGAGCACCAGGGGGGTTGACGATGGCGAGGCCTAGGAAGGGAACGACACGGAGGCAGGGAAGACTCGGCCGTTGTTTTTGTTTCCCACGCGGAGGGGAGTACGACTGTACGAGGGTTTACTGGTTCATCTGCCGTTGCCGGAGAATAACAGCAGGTGTGGGTGAGTAGAGGGATGGCTAGGCCAGCGATGGGAGTACGGTGGGGCGGTGAGGCTTGCATGGCAGCACAGCCGGCCGCGGGGAGGAGGGAGCAGGCAGTTCCGCCGGTGCTTGTTTGAGCGGCTGGAGCAGGAAGAGCAGAGATTGAAGAAGCACGACGGCCGTTGGATGGACATCCAACAGTATACATGCCATCTGTGGAAAGCCTCAAATCTGTGGAAAACCGCATACAGCCCATCTGCCATTATTTCAAATAATTTACAGCCCACTTGCTAATTCTTACGGGTTTTTTTGGAGCCCATATTCTTTATGTTAGCATTACAACCCATATTGTGGCCACGGTTAAAAAATTATACGAAATTTTGCATATGTCGGTGCGGTCTGAACTGTTTTTAATTCCAAAATTTCGAGTCACATTCAGACTGATTTTAAAAATAAATGTATATCAATATAAAATCCAATAAATTGTTCATACATAAAAATCAATGCAATTTAAAATCTCGAAATGAAAAAAAGATATTTGAAAATAATTGCCGGTTTGATGTGTTTTAAAAATGTACAGCCCATTTCTCATTACTGATAGGCCATTTTCTCGGCCAGCCGAATGAAGCTCTCCTCGTCTTGAAAGATTTGCAGCCCAGCAGGCCTGATAAAGTGACTTACTTGACAAATCACAAAAGAACTGGGCTAGCCATTTTCAGAAAGAAAAAAAACTACTGGGCTGGTCTGTGGTAAACATAAAAGAAAAGGCTGTCTAGACAGGCCAGAGTGTCCCGCACAGCCCAGTTGACACCCTGCTTCCGTCTCAAAACAAATTAGATAAATGCCACTCCAATTATGGCGATTCATAAAAATGCCACTGCAATTTCCAAACTTTGAAAAATGCCACTGCAATTTTTGCAAACTTTGAAAAACGCCACTGCAGTTTGCAAACTTTGAAAAACGCCACTGCAGACTTCGAAAAATGCCACTAGAAATGGCATGAAATGGCATTTTTCAAAGTTTGGAAATTGCAGTGGCATTTCTCGGATACAACAGATTTGGAGTGGCATTTATCAAATTAACCCAAAACAAAAATAACTGGGCGAGCTGCTGGGTCCCTAGTGTCAGCCGCTCATTGTGCAATTCTCTCGTTTATTGACTACGTTGACAATGGCATGGGACCCAGATGTCAGAAATCTACTAGGAGGAGCCATTTTTTATTGGCTTGAAATAAGGAGGCACTTGCTTGCGTACTGCCATGACCTTGGCGGGTCCCTGCTGTCATCCTCTCCACGTACAGTACCAGTTAGTCATGCTTCAAAACTGATCGGCACACCATTAAAAAATAAAGGTCCATGTTTCGTTGACATGTGGTCCCGTTCCAACATATCAGTGAGACGACTGCGAGTAGTAGGAGTATTTCCGAATGGACGTGTAGGCCGGGGTGCCTCTTCGTGAACCGTGGCAAACTCGCAACCGTCCACCGACTCTTCGCCTTTCCCTCTCGATTTGGAACTGCTGTCGCACGCTCTTCCTCTCCCTCCTCCATTTTCCTTCAGCCCTTCACCCTTTCTTATGCCATTGTTCGATCATCTTATCCATGGAGGGAGCAATCCAGAAATGACCCCGTTATTCTTGCCCCGATCTGAAAGATGACGTGGTGGAGGAACTCATTGATCGGTGCGACGTCATCACCTCGGCTAGCATGGCAGGTTCATTCAAGCCCATTCTCGACTCAACTAATAACATCATTACAAAGAACTCAAGATTCAAGGAGCGGTTTGATCTCCCCTATCTTCTTCGCCATGACCCTGATGACTGGCGCCGGCACGACAGAGGCCTCGCCCTGTGCAAGTTGATGCCGCTTGATAATGATATGTATGATGTTAAGATGCCATCGCTTGAGGGTGAGGCTTGGGCAGGTGCAAATGGATATTGGGTTGTTTACATTGGGTCCAACTGCGAGTGGGAACTTGTGAATGTGTACACTTGTCACCGGGTTCCACTTCCAAAAATTTCAGCACACTGCCCAGAGGTTGAGCACACCGGTAATGTATGCGCGTTCAAATACGATCATGGTGACTGTCTTCTACGGAAGATAGAAATTTGTCGAGTTCCCAACCGCTCTTGGAATTACAACAACTATGAATTTGTTGCTATCTTCGACAAGCTTGTTTCCATCCTTAGTGGTTTGACTCGATGGACATTGCTCAAAAATCAGTTTCTGTGCACGAATGAGTACTGTGATGCAATTCAATACGAGGGCCTTGTGTTTGCTGCCACCACTCATGGCACTCTTTTTGCATGGTATCCTCGTAGTTTCGGTACGTTTGTCTTCCACCGTAATTATAATTGTTTCATCCACATGCATGCGGGTTAGCAAGTTTCCCTTTACTAATTAACCTTCTTCTTGTGTTTCCAAGGTCCTGTGAACATCCCACCACCTATACTTGAAAATTTTTATAACCAAGGGGGAGATGCCAATGGTGATGATCACGAGCAGCGCCCATATACTCTGTGGCGCCTGGCAACTAATTCCGATGGATCACCTCTTCTTGTGTGTATACAACCCACTAATGATGTTACTGCTAAGGAAGTAGGTGTCTCCCATGGTCGCACTCTTCGGACCTATTCCAACACCCGTTGCATGGTATTCAGGATGGATACTAGTGTGCTCGCGCCAACTCCTTCTCCCTCACATAGAATTGATAGTCTTGGAGAAAACTCGCTCTTCCTTGGACAAAACTATCCGATGATGGTGAAAGGCGATCCAACTGCTGTTGACACATTTATGAGAAGCAACTGTGTCTATACCTCGGTCATTTGGGTGGTTCCCTACCCTGGTACTGATATAGTAGGCCACTTCAGCCTGGATGATCAGTCCTGTGTTGGTCTCCAGATCGACAACGGATGGCCCGTCCCGGAGAATCACTTGTGGTTCAAAGCAAGCGTTTCCAATCCTGCGGAATGGTTGAGTTGAAGTTCATATCATGGCTTGTTATTTGTTGTGTGGTGAAAACTTTAGTATTTATAATGTATCCTCGTTGTCGATGTGGGTTGATGACCTGTTGTATGTAATAAAATGATATGCCTGTGATAAACTTACTAAATTTATGAATGGCTTTTGAGTCGCTTCTCTGAGTGAGTGGTGCGACAAGGAAAAAAATATTTTCCGAATACATAATTGTACGTGCATTGCAACAGGTTATCAGATGAGGCCAATCAACAATAGTAGTACACTATTTGTACTAGCTTCACATGCTTCGCGCGTCGGGCGGGTGTTTTTACTGTAGCCATATGTTAATGGGTTCGCCGTACGTAACTAGCACCTCAAATCCTCGATACTAGTACTATATAGTAGGAGTAAGTAGTAGGAGTAGTAGGGTGGCATGGGCCAGAACAAGCATTCACGTCCAGGAGTATGGCACATGCCACCACCACGACATCCATCTGACACCATATTATTTCTTGGAGTCCGTGCTAGAGCAATCTCTTCAACCTCGTCGTTTCTCTAACTTCAGCCATCGCGCGGCGGGAGAGGTGGGGGTTTGCCGATAGTCAGTTTCCTTAACTGCGGTCCCACTTGTAAGGCCAACTCCAACGCACGACCCCAAACGCACCTCCGTGTTGCGCGAACTCCAACGATAATTTTGACTAGAAAAGCAAGACCAAAGAAAACAAGAACCACAAGAATACATTTTACTAGTCCTGGAAGTTGGATTAGTGCCTTCTCGATGCATTCATTGTTGATCTGCGGAGGCTCGATCTTGCGTGCTTCTTTCTTCTTCGAGTGTAAAGAAGTAGATGTTGCATCCTCGCATCTAGTCTCATGTCTAGCCTCTATTCTAGTAGGAGTATCAACAAGTGCACTAATCTCATCCGAGAGCAGAACCGAAGATTTGGTCGAGTTCTTCCTCCTTTTGCCGACACGTGGGACATCCAGCATCCAGCTCGTGTCATGAAAGAAAATAGAGTGGTAGTTGAAGCCACGAGATGTGCATCTTGGGTTAAACTGTAAATAGAATCTTACTACTCTTGAGTAACTCCAAAAGCGGCCACCGAAGATCTTTATTGGATTTGTTTTTCATCACCAGCACGTCGAGGTGAAAGATGTGCAGGTTCAATGGGTCCTCTTGCGTTTTCACTGACATGTGGGGCCGCATGTGAGCAAACAGACAATGGGCTCCACGCATCCGCTGGCTGGCTGAGAAGAGAGATAGAGGAGGATGAGCACCGACTGCAAGAAATTTGTTCTATGTACCTCGATATAGGCTCAATATAGTGGGGTGGCATGGGCCATAACTAGCATTCACGTCTAGCAGTACGGCACACGCCACCCACACGAGTCCCATCCGACACCAATTTTCTTGGAGTCTGTGCTACATCCATCTCTTCTCCCTCCTGTTTTCTCAGCCATCGCGCAGTGGGCGGGGTGGGGGTTTGCCGATAGTCGGTTTGCTCAACTGCGGTCCCACTTGTAAGTGAAAATGCAACACCGCACGCATTCCAGCTTGAGCGGCGTGCCGGACCAACCGTGTGGGGGTGCGACGCGAACATGGCAGGCTTTTCCTTTTGAACTCGTAACTTGTAAAATTTGTTTCTCCTCCATGGCGCGACCGATAGATAGAAAATAACAATTTTTCCTAGAGTAATGAGAAGTTTGGTTCTGGCGCCGTTCATGCATGGAGTATGTACGAAAATTATGAAGTTGATGTGAAAGGTAAGATAATTACTGTAGTATCATATACTACTACATGGATTTGACGGAAAGATAAAAATACATATGGATCCATCAATGTTCAATGACATCCTCACGCCCTAGTGCGCCGGGTCACCAACCGATGTGTGAGGAGTAGCGGCGTTGGCGGCGAGCTCAACGTGCTTCTGAACAGTGTCGTCCAAGGTTGCCCTGCGCTCCAAGAAGGCCAGCGTCCTATCGTCCTCCTCTTGCATGTAGTAGTCCTTGTGGACGATTTGCACGTAGACGTGGGTGATTATGTCGATGATGTCTTGCTGCGCCAGGCACTGCGCAGCGAGCGCGACCTCGAGGTGGACATTCTCCGGCGCGACGGCGGGCAGTCGCAGGGCCACCAGTGCGTCGAAGAGGTTGTTACCATAGTGGCTGTTGAGGGTGGCGGGCATCGCAGAGCCTCGGCGCGTCGGCTGGAGGCTTACGTCAAAGTCGTCCGCAAGCTTCTTGACGACGGTGAACTTGTCGAGGAAACCAATGAGGACCTTGTCGAACAAGGAGACAAAGCTGTCGTCCAAGCGGCCCTTGCCCTGGCGGCCTCAAGCAATACTACCTGGAGACGTTCCTCGGTGCCGGGCCGCAGGCCGGCATCGTGGACCATCTCGCACAGCCGGCTGATGCTCGCGCTCATCGCCTCATGGGTCTAGCGTAGCTTCTAGTCAACTGATCTTGCGATTCGAGTGATCACTCAGCCCTAGGTTAGCGTGCGTAGGTGTGTAGGATTTCGTACTACTCCTCGGCCCTCTACTGCACCTACCTTTGGCTGTATGATAGGTGGGCCAGCCAGCCCCTGGGGCCATGTTTCATTCACCCAAAGGCAGTTCCTCACAGTGAATATCCGTTGGTCAAATTATTACGTGCTCCTCCTCACAGTGAAGTGACAAGACCCTGCGCCAGAGATGACACCTGAGTATAGGCACCGTGTTCGGCATACCATAGTCAGCCTCACCGTCTGCAGTCACTATCATCATGGCTGTAGAGCTAGCCTCCTTACAACTAGCCCTATTCGACATAATTTCCCGTGCGTAGATGCCCGTGCATTGCACGGAACACCAAGATTGGGTGAGGGAGTCCTGGATTAGGGGGTGTTCGAGGAACCGGACTATACCTTCAGCCGGACTCCTAGACTATGAAGATACAAGATTGAAGACTTCGTCCCGTGTCCAGATGGGACTTTCCTTGGCGTGGAAGGCAAGCTTGGCGATGCGGATATTCAAGATCTCCTACCATTGTAACCGACTCTGTGTAACCCTAACCCTATCCGGTGTCTATATAAACCGGAGGGTTGTAGTCCGTAGGCAATCAACTCCATACACAACAATCATACCATAGGCTAGCTTCTAGGGTTTAGCCTCCTTGATCTCGTGGTAGATCTACTCTTGTACTACCCATATCATTAATATTAATCATGCAGGATTAGGGTATTACCTCCATCGAGAGGGCCCGAACCTGGGTAAAAAACATCGTGTCCCTTGTCTCCTGTTACCATCCGGCCTTGACGCACAGTTCGGGACCCCCTACCCGAGATCCGCCGGTTTTGACACCGACATTGGTGCTTTCATTGAGAGTTCCTCTATGTCGTCGCCTTTAGGCCCGATGGCTCCTTTGATCATCAACAATGATACGGTCCAGGGTGAGACTTTTCTCCCCGGACAGATCTTCGTCTTCGGCAGCTTCGCTCTGCGGGCCAATCCACTCGGCCACCTGGAGCAGATCGGAAGCTACGCCCCTCGCCATCAAGTCAGGTTTGGAAGCTTAAACTACACGGCTGACATCCGCGGAGACTTAATCTTCGACGGGCTCGAGCCACGGCCAAGCGTGCCGCACTATCTTGAGGGGCATGATCTAGCTCTGCCCCCGGACAGTGTCCTGGAGGCCGCACACGCATCGGTTCCGACCCCTAACGCGGAGCCTATTGCGCCATTTGAGGATGAGCGGTTGGACGTCATCTCGGGGGCTGCGATCCCAAAAGCGATCGAGCCGAACGCTAGCCCCGCACTCTGCACGACCCGTGACTCCGAGGATCCGGACTCCTCCCCGGACTACGAAGCCCCCGCGCCCCTGCCAATCGAATCCGATTGGGCGCCGATAATGGAGTTCACCGCCGCAGACATCTTTCAGCACTCGCCTTGTGGCGATATCCTGAACTCTCTCAAGTCTCTCTCCTTATCAGGAGAGCCCTGGCCGAACTACGGTCAGCAAGGATGGGATACGGACGATGAAGAAATTCAAATCCCACCCACCACCCACATGGTAGCCACTGTCGACAATTTAAACGACGTGCTCAACTTCGACTCCGGAGACATCGACAGCATGGATGACGATGCAGGAGATACCGACGAACCAACGCCCATAGGGCATTGGACAGCCACCTCATCTCACGATGTGTACATGGTGGATAACCCTAAAGGAAGCGACAACGAGGAAAAAGGGGATGGGACGAGAGATCGACCCCCCGAAAAGCAATCAAAGCGTCGGCGTAAACGCCGACCCAAGCCCCGCCTCGACAAAAACCCAGCCATAGAGCAGGACGAGCCGGTAGACGACGAGCAGGCCTTAGAGCAACCGTCCGAACCGGGCAACATGGATAGAGAAACCGAACATCCCTCCTCCAGCGAAAACGGCATTCCAGACGACCTCACACCGAATAAACCTATGGAGCAGAAGAATCTCCACGAGAGGATCGTTGCAACTGCACGCAGCCTAAAAAAGCAGAAGCGGAAGCTAAAAACAGCGGAAGATGCACTCCAGATTAGATGGAGCAAAGTAATCAATACCACAGATAAGTACGGTGACAGTCGCCGCACTAAAAGCTATCCGAAAAGAAGGCTACTGCCTGAATTCGACGAAGAGGCCCTAGAGCCCTCGCATTCAAAAAATGAAAAAGCCACACGGTCGGATAGACGACCCCATAAAGCGGCAAGCGGCGCCGCACCTAAATCGGCATGCGACCCACTTAAGGATTCACATCATGGCCTAGTCAGGTCCATTTATGGGCCAAGAAAGCAAGCTCTCGTAAGCAATGCTATGAAGCCATCATCAGAATCCGGCACACCCAAATACAGGGGCACCGCACACCCCCTATGTTTCACCGATGAGGTCCTGGACTATGAATTCCCAGAGGGATTCAAACCCGTAAACATAGAGGCATATGATGGAACAACAGACCCTGGAGTCTGGATCGAGGATTATATCCTCCACATACACATGGCTAGAGGAGATGATCTCCACGCCATAAAATATCTACCCCTTAAGCTTAAAGGGCCAGCCCGGCATTGGCTTAAAAGCCTTCCAGAAAACACAATTGGAAGCTGGGAAGAGCTCGAGGATGCTTTCCAAGCAAACTTTCAAGGGACCTATGTCTGTCCTCCGGATGCAGACGATCTTAGTCACATAACTCAACAACCCGGAGAATCAGCTCGGCAGTTCTGGAATAGATTCCTCACTAAAAAGAATCAGATAGTCGACTGTCCGGACACCGAAGCCTTAGCATCTTTCAGGCATAATGTCCGAGACGAATGGCTCGCCAGACACCCCGGCCAAGAAAAGCCAAGAATAATGGCCGCACTAACAAGCCTCATGACCCACTTTTGTGCAGGGGAGGACAGCTGGTTGGCAAGGTGCAGCCCCAGCGACCCAAGTACATCCGAAACCAGGGATGGAAACGGAAAACCGCCCTCCCAGGATTAAGGACCGTCGCTGGACTAAGGACAAAAGTCTGAAGAACATGGTAGTCAATGCCGGATTCAAAGGCTCACGACAAAATCAGGAAAAATCGCCCTCCCAGGATAATAGGGATGATCCATCCAACCTAAATAAAATCCTGGACAGGATATGTCAGATACACAGTACTCCCGGGAAGCCTGCTAACCATACCCACAGAGACTATTGAGTTTTCAAACAATCTGGCAGACTCAATGCCGAACACAAGGGGCTCGACACACCAAGGGAAGACGAGGACGAACCCCAAAAGCAGAGCACCAGGAAACAAAAGAACTTCCCACAAGAAGTAAAAACAGTGAACTCACTTCACATAACAAAACGTGCGGCGCCCGTAAAGGTACGCACCACACGGCCCATCCCCAAAGGGTCCTGCCATTGGTTGTCAAAACCGATCATCTTCGATCAGCTAGATTATTCTAGGAATATCAAGAATGTAGGCTGGACTGCCTTGATACTCGATCCAATAATTGACCGACTCCAGTTTTCAAATGTCCTTATGGACGGCGGCAGTGGACTAAACCTGATATATCAGGATACAATCCAGCACATGGGGATAAACCCAGAAAGAATCCACCGTAGCAGAACCTCCTTTCAAGGGGTAATACCTGGTCCGGACACCCATTGTACGGGTTTTTTCCGGCTCACAGTCACATTCGGCTCTACCGATAACCTCCGCCGCAAAAAGCTGACCTTCCATATCGTCCCGTTCTCAAGTCGCTATCAAGCACTACTGGGACGCGAAGCTTTCGCTCACTAACGCAATACCGCATTATGCATCTCTTACGCTCAAGATGCCCGGTCCACGAGGCATCATCTCTTTGAAGGGGAAGCACTAAAGTGCGCCTCCCCAAGCGGAGGACTGTGCGGCCGCTTTGACAGCCCCACAGCAAAATGGCCTCATCGGCCAATAAACTTCAAAATAGGTCATTCAAGACCACGAACGCGGATAGACGAGTTCGGTGCAAAATCATCATTGATGCAGGCCTAGAAGCCATATACCCCCGCACCAGGGGCTCCACGCATATACAATAAGAGACAATAAAGCTCAATCTCATATATCTTACTTTATACCTTGCTTATTTTAAACTTTTTCGGCGCGACCCATTTTAAACTCAGTTCCTCTCTTTTACAGATGAATGTCGTGCGGCGCCCGTCCAGGATACGGCACAACGGAGACACAGGCGCAGACGTGTAGTAGGGACCCGTCCTAAAGGATTCTTTTTAGATTAAGACCCTGTGTAAACCTTTTTTACTGTCTCTTGTTGCTACACATCCCCTGGTTTTTCTTTCTAATATAACCAAGGAGGAGGCTGGCGTCTTGGCATGTGGCCACGTCAGAATTTTTGCACGTACCTGGACACTAGGGGCTTTTTAATAAAGAGTGTTGTTTCGCCCGCACTCATAAAGACCGAACACCTTAGGGAGTGTTCGGCGTCGCGAGTTTTGGCATTATATGCATCAGCTCTGAATCATGTCTTTGGTCAAATGTTGGGTTGCCCGGCTCCTGAGTTCGGCTACCTTACGTTCCGCTCTATCGGCTAAGGTAGCACCAGGAGAACTACTGCGATTGTGCCCCCGGTTCGGCCAGGGCGAGCACCTCAGTAGAGAAAGCCGAAAACTAACTGTCATGATGTAGCTTGAGACTGGTCAGCCACTTGATGACCTATCAGAATCTATCGGATTCCTCCGCTTTAACGAAGGGCCACTTCCCGGTCAGGCACATACGCGCCCCGAACTCGGACGAGCGCAGTTGCCACCAAAGAGCTACCTAAATAGTCTCACTGTCAAACTCCTATGGCTAAGTGAAAGTGTTAAAGCATTATAGTCCGGTTGCCTGGCCCGCTGCGCTATCACCTCCTTTGTAGGACCAAGACGTTGGGTTAAGTGTGAAAATGCATCTTCTGCGAGCACCCCCGCACTATGTGCGTGGGGGCTGAAGCCAACGACTGCCATGTTTCAGATTTTGTATATATATATATATCTTAAAACAACCGCACAGGAGGAGTTCCCAATACTTGGAGGCACAAGTATAAAAAAGGCCACTACAGTTTATCAAAATATTACTTTATAAATACATATGCTATCATAACATAGCATCTTTCGGGCACTGCGTCTCTCTTACACGAGCGCCTTCAAGAACTTCCTGAAAATAGTGCTCGAAGGGTACTCGGCCTTTGTCCGAATCTCGGGACGCAACAACGGTGGTCTCCATCTCTGCCCAGTATGTCTTAACACGGGCAAGAGCCATCCTAGCGCCCTCTATGCATGCTGACCTCTTCATTGCATTTATACGCGGCACCGCGTCAAGGAATTGCTGCACCAAGCTGAAATAACTCTTCGGCTCCGATCTCCCAGGCCACAGATGACCCATGACGTACTTCATGGTGAGTCCGGACAATCTATTCAGCTCGGCCCATTGAGCCAGGTGATCGTCCACTGCCAGTGGACGCTCTGGATTGTGGAACTGTGACCAGAAAAGCTTTTCCACTTTGCGATCTTCTAGATCTCGAAAGTGTTCGGTCGCATCAGCAGCACATGCTGCCAAATCCAGATAGGTGTCCTCCACACTCCACATCCGGTCCAACGGAGCAAACTTCGGATCACAAAACTTCCTCCGCAGCATAAAGGGCTTTCCAGCCGCAATCTGTTCGGCCTGACGCAGCTCCTCTTTCGCAGCTCTCATCACAGAGCGAGCGTCCTTGGCATCGGCAACGGCCTTCTCTAAGTCCGTCTGTCTCGCCCGGTCTTCTTTCTCAAGAAGTTTGCAACGGTTTGCAGCGCTCTTTAACTTCTCGGCCATCTCGGCCATCTCTTCTTTGCTTTGGCAGTGAGCAGCCTGTTCGGCTCTCAGCTCTTCAAGGGCCTTCTCGGCAGCCGCATCGCTTTTTCTGGCTTGCTCCTTATCTCGGGCAAGTTCTGCCCTAAGATTCTCCACGGCGGCCGTACCATCTGCGTCAAGCACACACATTGTAAGACACTGGCATGAAGCTCCTCTTACCTGATGCCGCCGGAAGAATTACATACCTTGAGCCTCATCAAGCCGCTTATTGACAAGCGCGATGTCGGCATCTGCCACGTCCAGTTGCCGCTTTAGTTTGGCCACATCATCAGTTCGGCTTGATTCCGGACACCTCGCCACCTACATTCAAAGGCGACATCTTAGACCTGGGATTATGATCCTCTGCGTGCAGTCATTTCTTGACAACACGCAGAGTCTCAGTGGCTACTATCTACACAGGGCGCATCTTACCTATGCGCAACTGACAAAAGTGTACATTATCTAACGTACCTCAAAACCCGTCAGTAAACTTTTGACGGCCTCATGCAATCTGCTTTCTGCGGATGAAATCCTTTCAATCACCGTGCCCATCAATGCATGGTGCTCCTCTGAGGTAGAAGCTCACCCCAGCAGAATCTTTAGCTCCTCCGGCCGAGCACCAGACGGTGCCGGACTTGTCCTATGGCCTCTTTCAAAGGCCGGACGCGGAGAGCCTTGGCGGGCCACATAGCTATCTTCCGCCCCTGCCGGATTCAGAGAAACCCTCCGCGACGACACCTCAGGGTCGCCCGCCTCGCTAGGCGGTACGGCAGGGGGAGGCGTCCCGCTCTCCATCATCTTCGGAAGAAGATCCCCCGAAGACGAGCTCTGCTGAGAAGGGCTGAGGTCCGAGCTACAAGGTAAAATTTCGGTTAATCTTCTCAGATATAAATCAAGGATTTCTCTCATCCCTCAAAAGGAAAACCTCTCTCTACTTACGGCTCGTTGGAGGGCTGATCCCCTTGAGGGCATAGTCCGACCAAGGAACTCCCCGGCGTCGGACCCTCTCACGAGGACTTTCTCCCCCGTTTCGAAGCCATGGTTTCCGGGTCGTCAGAGGCGGCTCTCTTCTTCCCCTTAGGAGAGGAATTGTCGGTTCCTCCCTTCGGAGCAGCCTCCTTCGAGGAGGCCATAGCTTCCTTGTCCTCCCCCTCCAAAGGCATTATCTCCAGCATCCTGACCAGCACGGGATCCGGCTTGGTTTCAGGAAGGGGAGCCAGACACCTGATCAGCTTTGCCTTCGCTATCCACTCCTGTTTAAAAGGACGGCTCTTTTAGGGGCAAGTTTATGACAATTATACGGATAGAAGGTCCGGGTACAAGGTTGCTTACTTGAGTATCCGGGTGATTGCAGCTTAGGCCCGCGTCCTCGGTTAAATCCGAACAAATCTCTTGTGATCCGAAGAACAGTCTATACATCTCCGCGGGCGTTGTGCCCATAAAATTCTGGAGAGCTCGCGGTCCCTCTGGATTAAACTCCCACAGGAGAAGGGGGCGACGTTTGTCGGGCAATATTCGGCGAATCAGCATGACCTGCGTCACCTTGACCAAACTGAGGTCTCCTTCCAAGAGATCCTTAATTCGGCCCTGTAACAGGGGCACGTCTTTGGATAACCCCCAATCTAATCCTTTGTTGACCCATGATGCTAGCTGTGATGGGGGACCCGAGGGAAAGGCAGGAGGCGCCACCCACTTGGCGCTCCTAGGAGCGGTGATATAGAACCATTCTCGTTGCCACAAGCCGAGCTCCTCTTGAAAGGAGCCCTCGGGCCATGGAGCATCTGCATTCTTACTTATGACAGCGCCTCCGCACTCTGCGTGCCGTCCCTCGATCGTCTTTGACTCCACTCCAAAGGTCTTGAGCCATAATCCAAAGTGAGGAGTAACATGGAGGAACGCTTTGCACACAACGATGAATGAGGAAATATGGAGGATGGACTCTGGAGCTAAGTCATGAAATTCCAGCCCGTAATAAAACTGCAGCCCCCTCACGAAGGGATCCATCGGGAAGCCTATCCCCCGAAGGAAGTGAGACATGAACACTACGCTCTCACCGGGATGGGGACTGGGAATAGCCTGCCTTTGAGCAGGCAACCTATGCGGAATTTCGGCGGTCAAGAACTTAGCCTCTCTCAACTTTAGCACATCCTCCTCCGTGACGGAGGAGGGCATCCATCGGCCTTGAAGGTCGGAACCGGACATTGTCGAAGGTCCGAAGCGCCTGGAATCTGGAGCCTAGGGTGTTGGAACTCGAGGCGACGGGTGAACTCGTTTGAGATTGGAAAAAAGAGTAAGGCCTTGGTCTCTTTATAAGAGGTTGAATACCAGGAGCCTTCCCTGTAACCGTTTGGGACTCGCCTTTAATCGAGAAAACACGCTAACGGGCACGATTGGGTTACCCACGTCCTATTTGATGAGAATCCCGTAAAAGGGGGCACACGATCTCTGCTTTGACAAGACGTGCCAAGGAAACCGCCTCGCAAAACACGCTGAGGTGGAAAGGTGAAAACGATTCGAGTGAAGGACTTGGCCGTAGTGTGATGACGCACTGCGGAATACGTCGGCAGATTTGATTTGTGTCAATATTATTCTCTCTATGGCAATATGTGGAGAGCCGGACACTACTCTTGGTGTTTACAATCTTCCATGAAGGATTTGGAGGAGGAACTCGCCTTGCAATGCCGAAGACAATTTGCGCGCTGGACTCATCATCATTGAAGCCTGGTTCAGGGGCTACTGAGGGAGTCCTGGATTAGGGGGTGTTCGGGGAACCGGACTATACCTTCAGCCGGACTCCTGGACTATGAAGATACAAGATTGAAGACTTCGTCCCGTGTCCAGATGGGACTTTCCTTGGCGTGGAAGGCAAGCTTGGCGATGCGGATATTCAAGATCTCCTACCATTGTAACCGACTCTGTGTAAGCCTAACCCTATCCGGTGTCTATATAAACCGGAGGGTTGTAGTCCGTAGGCAATCAACTCCATACACAACAATCATACCATAGGCTAGCTTCTAGGGTTTAGCCTCCTTGATCTCGTGGTAGATCTACTCTTGTACTAGCCATATCATCAATATTAATCAAGCAGGAGTAGGGTATTACCTCCATCAAGAGGGCCCGAACCTGGGTAAAAAACATCGTGTCCCTTGTCTCCTGTTACCATCCGGCCTTGACGCATAGTTCGGGACCCCCTACCCAAGATCCGCCAGTTTTGACACCGATATTGGGGGTGGACGGCTCCGGCAGCGGCCATCGCGCCAGATTTTTCCACAGCCTTCTACTCCTAGATGTGGTGGGGAGGAGATGAGGTTGATTGTGAGAGATAAGGAGTTGTTTGTAAATACAGAACAAGTGCAAGCATCTTTTTGCAAAAATGGAGAAGCTTGGTTTGTATGTGTCAGATCTAGATCCGACGGCTATTGGTGAAAGATGGGAGGCACAACATCATCACCAACTTAGGACCTGTTTGATTCGTAGGATTTTGAAAACGCAGGAATAGGACGTGGGCTGCCATTTCATAAAGAAATGAGCTCCACCATGTACCCGCGCGGGTGTGGCTGGGCACGAAGCGTGAGTACGTGCACGGTGCACCTATTCTCTTCTTATATACGTACACCACCTACGTGGGGTTGTGTGAGAGAGATACAAACCTAGAGAGATATAGTGTGTGGGTTCTTGAGAGTTTTTTTGTGGGGGGGGGTCAATCCAAAAATTTAACATATGCAATGTGTGTGAAATAGAGTCCTGGATATAACATATATATAGAGGGGGCGATCCACGAGAAGAGAGTGGAGGTATCATCGGCTTGAGGTGTCCATAGAATCGAAGAGAGGGATGATGTGTGTGTGTGTGCGCGCGCGATCGATAAAGAGTGCCATAGAATTTGTGTGTGCCCACGTCAAAGATATAGAGTGGCTGGCCTACTGGAACGTGAGATGGGACATGTGCAGTTTGTCTCTGTGGCATGGATACCTACCTGCAGCGCTCGACTATCGGTGTGTGGTGGGGGAAGAGGGAGGCCCAATTAACTATAGAGGTACAATGGCTGGTATATGTGTGGAGGAGGAGAGAGGCCTACCTCATGTATTAAGGAGATCGATCTACCTCATGTATTAAGGGAGATCGATCGGCACCCATGCATATGTGCAGGATATGAATAAGGTTGGGAGAGAGACAGAGCTAGAGTGTTGGAGGGGGTGGTAGTGGAGTTGCTTCTAACAAATGGTGGGATAGGCTTGCCAGACAAACGGAGGGCACGCCCGCAATATCAATAAGAGAGGAGATGGCTGCTTGTTGTCTGTGCACGTGCGTGTGAGAGACGGGTCAGGAGGCATGCACGAATGATGAGGGGGGACGATGTGGCTGTGGTAAGCAGACGTAACTACATAGGAAGATCAATCGCCCTTTGTAAGAGAAAGGAGAGACATAACTTGTGAGGTACGTCGATCGATGGGGGGGGGGGTAGTTAAAGTCGATCTAGGTATATGTTGGGAGATCGATCGGTATACATGCATGTGTGTGTTAGAAGCAAATGAGGCACGAGGAGAAGGATAGACAGAGAGGGATGCATGTAGGAGGTGGTACGAGAGGCATACTATATCGAGGGGGAGGAGTGTGCGAGTACGAGAATGATGAAAAGAGTGGTGGGAGTGAGGCATGGACAATGACAAGAGAAGAGGGGAAGCTTGTGTTTGTGCCAGGCACACCTGGCTAGAGAGGCATATCGATCGATGTGTGCCGTAAAGAAGGAGCTGTGGGGCCTACACACACCGTGGGTGAACGACCTAAAGTGAAAATATGAATTTGCGCGATGGAGCTAGAGAATGCTGAGGGAGGGTGAGAGGGATGCGGACGTGTGCATGCACAAGAGAAAGTTAGTGCTAGCTACAAAGATGAGAGGGTTGTGTGGGTGTAAAAGACGAATAGAGATCATATATACTTCATTATAAAAAGCGAATTCAGATATTTCAAGAATTTATCATAGTGTTTCAAACCGACGGATGTGTGAATATATATAACGGTGATACACATGGTGTGGTTATGAACATGGTATACTACATTTAATATATTTTATCTCTACTCTTATAAAAAACGGAGTTGTTGATGATGGTGTGCCTGCCATCCTGCATTATAGGCCGTCTGATTTATATCTGGCGGATAGCAAGGAAACTATGATGGTTGAAGTTCGCAACAATCATGATTGTAGATTCTTATTGAAATAGAGAAACGAATTCAAATTTAGTTTGAATTGCAGTGGTAGTATAGACATTTGGAATGCACTAAAATGTTGGTATGAGTAGTTTACATGCATTATACAGCAAGCGAAAAATTTTAATCAGACATAACATGGATTCATACTCCCTCCTTCCATCTATATAGGGCGTAATGAGATTTTTAAGACTGCCTTTGACCATTGACAAGATTAATAGTACATGACATGCACAATGTGAAAATTATATCATTGAAAGAACCTTTCACAGACGAGTTTAACGGTGTTCTTTGTGTAAGTTGCATGTCATATATCATTGCTCTAATATTTATTCAAAGTTAGCATCGAAAAATGCATTAGGCCCTATATAGATGGAAGGAGGGAGTAGCTTTGAATAGCATTTGTATAGTAAAACGGGGCAAGACTCTCTCTTTGTGTGGTGTGAATAGTTTTATTTTTTTCATTTTCTTTTTGGTTGAGGGAAGTGCGAATTGATTTGGTACGTACAAGTACAATATTACTACACGTTAGGCTTGTCCCTAAAATTCAACCCGTGTCTTGTTATATCCCGAAAATTCAGATATCGTTCTCCCAAAACTGGCGCCTTCACAACCCGCGCCTTGCTATCCCGAAATTACGACGCGCGCGAAAACTCCCTCCAGCTGCCAAATCCCGACACGCCAAATCCCCCATCTAACCCTGAGCCGAAAGGGCCGCTAGTTTTAATCGGTGGGGGGGGGGGTACTTTTGTAACACACCCTACATTTTGGACAAGCGCATTCCTAAGTCATGCTTCACCCCCTCCCATCGCCCCCTTTTCACCATTCGAAATCCCAGACCGCCATAACCTCTCCACTCCAGCCATGAAACCCCACCCTCCTTCGTCTGCCACGTCACCGCTGCCCAGCCGGAGCCTCTTCCCCGACAATGTCGTCCACCGCAACAGCTTGACGTCCCTTGTCCACCTCCCCCGATGAGGATCTGTCGTCCATCTCACCGTCCCGCCGGTTCAGCCGCCCCGTCCTCCACCTCCAACGAGCTGCTCTGACAATCGCCTCGTCTATCGCGGCTGCTCCATCCCCACAGCGCCGCCTTAACCTGCTCCACCGGAACCGCAGCATCCTCACCGACTCCTCGAACGAAGCCGAGGCCTACTCGGCACCACCAAAGAGGTTGTACACTCATCGCACCGCACCTTCTCCTTAACTCGTCCTCCCTGCGCCGACGGTGCTCCATCCCGCACCCCCATGGAGCAGCTACCTTGAAGCCGGCACCGCGGGCGAAATCTCCACGGTAGCTCTCCCCCAGTGCGAGGCCCCTTCGGCGACGGCGTCGATACCAGCCGGATCTTCTGCTACTGCTCCAGCTCTTGCTCGATCGCTCGCTCGCCCAGCTGCCGCTGCTGCTCTCCCCCTCGCTCGTGCTGCTGCTCTGCTCCGATTAAGCCACACTTCAGTCGACTGAATCGACTTTTGGGTCAGTCGATTTTCAGGGGTTGGGGGGGGGGGCTCTCCAGAGTTAAGGAAGAACCACCCGCAGCGGGGACGGGGGCTCGCCGGAGAGGTACCCCACTATCTATCTTAGGGTTCAGGGTGGGGGGGGGGGCTAGAGGGCTGGCCGGGGCGGCAATGGCAAGTTGTTTCAAGGCGGCGAGGCGGCGCTGGGCCCGACAGTTCGGCCGGTGGTGGCTGGCGGCTCAGGGGGGATGCAGGTTCAAGATGAACTACAGGCCCTCCCTAAACTACATGTCAAGTGCCTCTCTGCTACCATTGCATTCAGTTTCGATAGTAGCATTCGGATTCCACAGTAAATTTTAGTTTTGACACTTAAGTTCAGAGTCAACAGTTGTTACCTCATCTGTTGTAGTCAGGTGGTTTTTGGTGATGTTAATTTTACATACATTTTACATCATCTATTGGAGATGCTATTAGAATCCCACTTGAGATTGACGATGTCTGTCTTGTGCTGCTTCAGCCTTGACGTCTTACGGCTCACCGGAGCTGCTCCAACGACAGAACGATCCATCACAACAGAGCAGTGCCCTGGACGCCGTCTACAGATTCCTCAGATCTTTCTCCACACCTCCGACAGCCACCTCTACCTCAACTGCTTCAGCGACCAACCCAATGATGCTGAGGCCGACACGGCTACGGCAAAGAGATTGTACACTTGTTGCATCACTTATTACTATACATTCACGTCGATCCATTAGGGCTATTTTGGTTCAACGGAAAAACATCGATCCACTGGTTGTTACCATCACTCTAAATTTCTGCATGCTCTCCTTACATAATCTCACCATATTTTTTGTATGCATGTCAGATATTGTACACAGTCATGCTGAACATGTAGAGAAAAAGAGAAGAGTTTTGCGCGGCAATACAATGTCATGCAGACATCGCTCCATGGTGGGTTCAATGGCAAACCCTCCCCACCCCTCTCCAGATTGTAATCTAGAGGAAGATATCTGTTATGAGGCGGATTCGAACGCCGCTGACCACTCCTATTTACCCCAAGGTGTTTGCTCTACCTTGGCATGATGATGTTAGTCATATCATGCATATGTTGCCTTGTAGTGCCTACTTTTGGCATCATATATGTCATCTGCTTAGTTTAGACATGTTCTGTAATGCCACCTGTTTAGTTTCTATATCATATATGGGAATTATGCAGTCTCATGTCTTTTAGCCAGCCATAATATATGTGAAATGTGCAATGCCATCCTGTTTAACCAGGCATCATATATTTGAATGATATCTTGCCCATCCTTTTCTTCATTACATTTCCATTTGTCGACAATGTTTGTACATTAAACTACTCTTCTGAATCAGCCATTTGGGTGGGAGATGGAAAAATCTGGAGTGAAAACAAGGCCTTCAGAGCAGACAGTGCTACCTGTCGAAGTAGATCTCTTGTTGGGTCTCGATAGCTCCTCAGAGATGGATTCAGAGACAGATGACCAGTCCTATTCCCCCATTGAGGTGTATGCTCTAACTTGGCACGATTATACTGCTCATATCATGCATACAGTGTCTTGCATTGCATACTTTAGACATCATATACACAATATTCAACACCATGTTCTTAGTTCAGACATCATATCGAATGCCCTCTGTTTAGCATATAAATCACATATGTGAATTAAATGGTGCAATCCTGATTACTTAGATAACATGTTGGTGAATTATGTCATGCGATCCTGTTTAGTTATTCATCATATCTTTGAATTATGTTATGCTATGCTATCCAATTTAGATAGACATCATATATGTGAAATTATGTCATGCTATCCGTTTTAGTTGAACAATATACATGTCAACTATTTCATGCCCTCTTTTTTCCACACTATCTATTGCATCTGTCTCTCATACAATGTCTATACATTCAACTATGTTTCCTGTTTATCAGCCATTTGAATTGGAGCGGGTGATGCCAGTATCTAGCAGACTAAAAACACGGTCTTCAAATAAAACAGTGCTACCTCTTGGTGGAGATACCACCCCAGTTGTACATGCACGAGAACCAACCCTACCACACATAACCCAAACTCTCGCATATTGTACCGCTACTACGATGGACAGAGAACCAGCTTCACCCAATCTAACCCCAACCCCAGCCGATAGTAACCCAGTTCCTATTGACACAGCACCATCTCCACCACAGAGCTCCCAAACAAGAGCAGTTAGTAAGGCAGCTCCAGTGCCCAAAGGGCCAGTACCATCACAGCGAACCCCAACTCCACCAGTTAGTACGCCTATTCCCGTGGAGGAAGCACAACCAGCTAGTCGTAGTTTAGCATCTATCGCATTTGATGTTGTTAAATCGTATGTGCGTATCTTCCCATCTTGGAAATATTGTATTGAAGATGAAGGAAAATGCCAGTTGCAGGTGTTTGTCCAGGAGTTATGTGTAAGTAATGTTATTCATGGCAATTAATTTGCTTCGTCCCATATATCCTACCTCCGTGATGGTTATAATACAACAAATTTTCCCATTTTTCTCTATAGAGAAGGACCGATTTGGAAACTCAGGATGAGGTAACCTGTGCTAATACCTCTGCTATCTTCAAGAATGCTTGGTGGCAGTATCGGAATTACCTGAAGAAAACGTACTTCACCGGCAAAGAAACTCATCAAATTCTCTTATGTTCTCCTGAGACACATTTACTGGACGATGACTGGGAACGCCTTGTTTTGTACTGGTCCCGAACCAAGAATGTGGTAAGGTCTATGAGCTCATTTTCTATTTTTAAGTATTATATTCTTGCGTCTTACTGTACTCTGTTCATGTAGAACAAGTGCCTAAACCTGAAGAACAACTGTTCTAATTTAAGATTCCATTGCTACCGTACGACATAGATATATGTTTGTTTGATGCTTTTATTATGTACTAGTACTTGGCAATAGAAGACTTGGTAGTTTAATCCTGTCCACCTTACTAATGAACTGGTTCACCGAAATGAGTTTCATATACTAGTACATGCTAAACTTATTATGTGTCTGCTTGTTTCTTCTTTTAGAATGCTGACAGAATATTGGGGAAGAGTGCCTTATTAAGCAATGGTAAAGGAAGTAATGCAGATAAGGTTCAGGATAGTGACACATCCTGTCTTGGTTTAGTGTTGGAGTTACTGGCCACTACCGCTTGCACAAGCTACTCAAACTCACTGTCTGAATCAGTTCGGTTTCTTGAGTCTCAACTACAAGCTGAAAGACATCGATCAGCTGTGCTGTGACAAGAAGCGGAAGGACTGCGGAAGTCCCTGGAGCATTCAGATGCATACTCTTCTGGTGCAACAGCAAGCGTTGGAGGATTTTAGCGCCAAACAGGACAAAGCTAATCAGCTTGCTAAGCTTATTGCCAGCATGGTGGATACCCAGGATAACGTTTCTTGAGCTCTTCTGAAGTTGTTTCAGTTATGCTCTTGTTTTGCTGCCGCGTTTTTTTGCACTGGTGGCCAATTTTGATGGCCAATGTATATGATATGCTGCTTTGTTCCCTATATTTGCACTGGTGGCGAACTTTGATGCCCAGTGGATGTAATATGTGTAATAGCTGTGATAGCCTAGCGTTAGTTGCTTGCTTATTTATTTCCTTGTTGTCTTGTTTATTTGTTTGCTTGTAGTCATTGCAGTTCTTTTTCCGCGGTTAACTAGTGGCTGCAATAACCTATTTTTTAAAACTAGGCCACAATAACCATGGGCTAATATTTGCTGTAGTGACACTGGGCCTCCTACGGGCCGTAGAAACAGTGGGCCTTCTACGGGCCATAGAAACAGTAGGCCTTCTACGGGCCATAGAAGCAATGGGCCTTCTACGGGCCGTATCATCAATGGGCCTTATATGGGCCGTATGATCGATTGGCCAAACATGGGCCAATAACAGGCCGCATTATGGCCATAAACGGGCTAGAGTTGGAATCGTCCATTCATGGGCCGACCGTAACGGGCCATCGTTAATAGGCCGTATTTGATGACGCTATGAAAACGGCCCAACGTATTAACGGACCACAAACTGGCTGACTGTAACCACGGGCTGAATTTGGCCCACAATTAGAAAATAACAGTAATGGGCCGTAAGTAAACGAATGCTGGAAATGAGCCCAAGAATAAATGGGCTCTGAGAAGGCCGAAAGATAACATGGGCTGGAAACGGCCCAACAGAATAACGGGCCGTTAATGGGTATAAAGTGATACACTGTTCATTACGGGCCAGTTTCACCATGGGCCGTTAATGGGTGTAAAGTGATACACTGTTCATTACGGGCCAGTTTCACCACGGGCCATTAATAGGCCAAGAGTTACATAGGGCCTCATATGGGCCGAAAGACGTCATGGGCCATACATGGGCCAGAAGTTAAAACGGGTTGGAATCATATTGGATGGCCCAGATGACGCTACTGGGCCTAATTCGGATAGGGCATAACTAGCCTTGGGTTAGCGGGCTGTAAATGGGCTATAAGTGAACAGGCCGTTAACAGGCTTTACATGGGCCGGCCCGCCACCTTTTGACCAAGTCAAACGGGCCGGCCTTTTCACATGAATGGGCCTCTGTTGGGCCGTGCCACGTGTCGACGTATCATAGGCACCTATCTGACCCACTGACGAGCTGACACGAGTTTCGTTCGGCCAATAAGAATTTTACACGTGGAAATTTCCCATTGGGCGGGGCTGTTAACGGGTTATTGGATCCAAAACCCGACCCGATAGCTTAACGGCGTTCCATTACGGTGGATGCCACGTGTCGGTCACCCTTGACGAAAGCACTTCTGTGACGTGCAATTTATCGTCATGGAAGTGGACACTTCCGTGATGATAATTTTGGTAATGTCATGGAACACTTCTACGACAGCACAGGTATGGCTATCTTGATTCTGTCATAAATTTGTCATGGATGTACATGCATGAATAAAAGCACGACCTACTGTGACAAACACGTATCATCACGGAAGTGATTTTTTTGTAGTGTTTGTGTGTTCGTTTCACTCACGGAGCGGTGAGGGGTGGCTAATATTTTCCATGCTAGATGTGTTATTCTCACGACGAGTGTTTATTCAATTGTCATTGCACGAGAGTAAGGCAAAGGTATTAGGGATGCCCTGTCCCGGAATGAAAAATGAATTTACTTTATGTTGTCAAATAATAAATTCCTTGGAAAGTGTTGGTATGGAGGGCAACCATGGATACGACTAGCCATGGAAAGTGAAAGTATGGTTGAAAAAGGAATAAACTTTATTTTCTGTTTGGGCACCGCCTATGATATATCTAGCATGGAAAGTGTTGGGAACTTTAAGTCTTTTTCGTTGGTGGGAAGGATACACCTCCCAAAATGTTTTTATCTCTAAGTTTTTCGCTTTGAGATCTGGCACCTCTACAAATGCCTACTTCCCTCTACGAAGGGCCTTTCTTTTATTTTATGCATTTTTTATTTTTGAACTCGAGTCTCCATCTTCTATTACAAAAGCACCAACTAGGAGGCACTATGATCATACTTGAGCATTGGGTCTAGTTAATATGCGAGTGTGTTTCATGAGTGGACAATGATTGAGCATTATGGGCTAGGGATAGCTTATTTTAGCGTTGATATTTTGAAAGACATGGATGCTTGTTGATATGCTTGAGTATTTAAGTTATCATGTCAAAACTAGAGTATTTTGAACAATATAAAAGTCCAAATGTCCATGCTATAAAGAAAAGAATATGATATGACATGTTAGGAAGCATTCCACATCAAAACTTCTATTTTTTGTCACGTACCTACTCGAGGACGAGTCGGAGTTAAGCTTGGGATCCTGATACATCTCCAACATATCTATACTTTTTTATTGTTCCATGCTGTTATATTATCAATCTTAGATGTTTTATAATCATTTTATAGTCTATCATTTTTTGGTACTAACCTATTGGCATAGTGCCAAGCGTCAGTTGCTGTTTTTTCCATGTTTTTTACATCGCAGAAAATCAATACCAAACGGACTCCAAATGCAACGAAACTTTACGGAGATTTTTTATGGACCAGAAGACATCTATGGTCCAAGGCTGTGCCTAGGGGTTCTCCGAGGAGAGCACAACCCACCAGGGTGCGCCAGGAGGCCCAGGCGCGCCCTGGTGGGTTGTGCCCACCTCGGGTGCCCCCGGACCGCCTCTTTTCTCAATAAATACCCCAATATTCCGGAAACGCTTGGGGAGTCGACGAAAATCAATTCCAGTCGCCGCAGAGTCCAGAACCACCAGATCCAATCTAGACACCATCATGGATGGGGTTCACCACCTCCATTGGTGCCTCTCCGATGATGCGTGAGTAGTTCTTTGTAGACCTTAGGGTCCATAGTGAGTAGCTAGATGGCTTCCTCTCTCTCATTTGATTCTCAATACAATGGCCTCTTGGAGATCCATATGATGTAACTCTTTTTGCGGTGTGTTTGTTGGGATCAGATGAACTTTGAGTTTATGATCAGATCTATCTTTTTATATCCATGCAAGTATTTGAGTTTATTTGATCTCTTTTGTGCATGATTTCATATAGCCTCGTATTTCTTCTCCGATATTTGGGTTTTGTTTGGCCAACTTGTGTCGTGGGATGTCCGCGGCCACCTATGGGACCGGGTGGCCCCTTGTTGGTTTGGCGGGGGGACGACGCGTTGTACAAAGAGCAGACCGGCGTATGACTGCACGGCAGAGAGCATACAAGAAATTTACCCAGGTTCGGGCCGCCGCGAAGCGTAAGACCCTACTCCTGCTTTGGTGGATTGATGGTGGAATGAATGTGGTGGTGCGTAGTATCTTTGCCCGGCAAGGTTTGTCTAGGGGTTGCAATGACTACGCGCGTATGGTGGCGTGGGTGTGTCAACTTTCCAACATTCTAACCCCCCTACGAGTGCTATGGGCCTCCTTTTATATATTAAGGGGTCACCACAGTGGCAAAGTGGTTATTCCATTGATATGATAGCAAACAGTGCTATCATACCTAACTCTGCGGGCTGACAGGGTGCATTAAATGTGTCGCTGAGTGTCACATCACTAGTTGCCTGGCAAGGCCTGACGGGCTATCTTGCCAGCTCCGCTCCTGTTCTCTTGACACGTTGCTCGAAGGGTGTCACCTATAGGTTTCTTTTGTAGGAAATGGCTACCATGTGGCGAACGACTGCCACTTAATCATCTTGCGGCTTGACACCGCACTGATTGACGACGTGAGTCGTGCTTGAGTGGTTGGTGGGATGATTCTGCCCCCGCGAGCCCCGGCAGGCACTACCAGGGAGCCTCGGTTGCTTACTTCTAGTGGTTGCCTTGCCCCTTGCCGGGAAAGGTAGTCCCTTCTCTTGCCGATATTTTGCTCCTTTGGTCCCTCTGAGCTGCATGTTGGTTCTTCAAATCTCTTGGTTCTCCAATCTCTGACTTAAGCTGGTGCTTCAATCTTGATCTTGTGCCTGTGCACAGTTGGTCAACAGACCCAGGGTTTGTTGTACCGACAGAAGCCCCCGAGCCTGCCTCGAACGCGCTGCTGAGCATCGTCAGGGTAGGGCCTAATAAGTGCACACGCAAGGTTGTTGAAGGGGTTGGCCCCTTACGTTTCCCGTTGCTGCTTCATCAGCCTTAATTCCAGGTGAGTTTCCGGTTTTCCTGCATGTGGGATGAAGCCAATAGTGGTGGGGCCGCTTCAGTGATGGCCCATGAATGACTTTAACACATGGGGTAGAAACTGCCAATTTACTCTTCCCACCGCATGCAATTATCCTTAGCCACATACGCAGCATGCATCGCGCGGGGTAGGTAATGGAGGCGTGTGGTGTAGGAGAGTATCTTGGAAAGGGCCCGCCCGCCTTGAATTGTCATAGGAGGGCGGTGATTACCCGTTGTCGGTGTCAAAACCGGCGGATCTCGGGTAGGGGGTCCCGAACTGTGCGTCTAGGCCGGATGGTAACAGGAGGAAAGGGACACGAAGTTTTACCCAGGTTCGGGCCCTCTTGATGGAGGTAAAACCCTACGTCCTGCTTGATTAATATTGATGATATGGGTAGTACAAGAGTAGATCGACCACGAGATCGGAGAGACTAAACCCTAGAAGCTAGCCTATGGTATGATTGTTGTTCTATATGTTGTCCTACGGACTAAAACCCTCCGGTTTATATAGACACCGGAGAGGGTTAGGGTTACACAAAGTCGGTTACAATGGTAGGAGATCTTCATATCCGTATCGCCAAGCTTGCCTTCCACGCCAAGGAAAGTCCCTTCCGGACACGGGACAAAGTCTTCAATCTTGTATCTTCATAGTCCAGGAGTCCGGCTGAAGGTATAGTCTGGCCATCCGGACACCCCCTAATCCAGGACTCCCTCAGTAGCCCCTGAACCAGGCTTCAATGACGACGAGTCTGGCGCGCAGATTGTCTTCAGCATTGCAAGGCGGGTTCCTCCTCCAAGTACTTCATAGAATATTTTGAACACAAAGATAGTGTCCGGCTCTGCAAAATAAGTTTCCACATATTGCCATAGAGAGAATAATATTTACACAAATCTAATCTGCTGACGTATTCCGTAGTGTGATGCACCACTGCCAAGCCTTTATTCGAATCGTTTTATTATCCCACCTCAGCGCGTCATTCGAGGCAGTTTCCTTGGCACGTCTTGTTAAAGCAGAGATCGTGTCCCCTTATTCCGGGATTCTCATCAATACGGGTGTGGGTAACCCAACCACGCCATTGATTACGGCGCTTGGAGATAAGCGAGTTTTACCAGGCTGGTGGGGACACGTAGTTGCGTCCACCCATATAAGGGGATAAGGATCCACCTTTTCACCTACGCCTTCTTGCTCCTTTGCCTATCCATTTTCGCGCACTCGAGCTCCAGCGCCCAAATCCGCACTCCCCACCTCAACCTTCTCCAGCCATGTCCGGAGCGGGAGGCAAGTGGATGGTCTCCTCCGTCACTGAGGGACACATCAAAAAACTGAGGAAGGCCGGATACTTGTCAAACGACATCGCGTACCGGCTTCCCGAAGAGGGGCAGCTCCTCCCCACCCCAAGGCCCCATGAGAGGGTAGTGTTCCTTCCCCACTTCCTCCGCCGACTGGGCTTTCCTATCCACCCATTTGTCCAGGGACTCATGTTCTACTACGGCCTGGATTTCCATGATCTGGCCCCGAACTTCATCCTCAACATCTCGGCGTTTATCATCGTGTGCGAGGCTTTCCTCTGCATCCGCCCCCATTTCGGCCTATGGCTCAAGACTTTCAATGTCAAGCCGAAGGTGGTGCACGGCAACCAGGCGGAGTGCAGAGGTGCCATGGTGGGCAAGATGCCCAACGTCTTATGGCTCGAGGGCTCCTTTGTGGAGACCCTGAAGGGGTGGCAATCGGGGTGGTTTTACATCACCGAGCCGCGCGACCCTGAGTGGGTCGCAGCCCCCAAGTTCCGGTTCGGACCCCCAACGCGGCTCACGTCCTGGAAAGAGACGGGCCTGTCGTGGGGTAGCAAAGGAGAGGTGACTGGACTGCAAACATGCATCCAAACCCTGGTGGACAAGCAGCTCAAGCTTGTCAACATAGTCCAGGTCATGCTCATCCGCCGGATCCTCCCGTGTCAACAACGGGCCTTCAATCTGTGGGAGTTCAACCCGGTGCAGAACCGAACTCTGAGCAGGCTCTTCGTCACGGCGTACGAAGATGCCTGGAAGGTGCTTTTCAAGGGCGCCGAGGCTCCCGCATCCGCTACCGAGGATCGCGGATTCAGCGCGCAGCGTCACGCTAGCATGGTAAATTGTTTGTACCTTTTACAGGGTATTAGTTTTTCATAGTTTAACTCTATGCGGGATCTAAGCTCCCTTACCTTTGACAGGTTTGGCAGGCGAAGTCCGGACAGATCGACTGTCCGGCTCCTTTGCTTGAAGACCCAGCCGATGCCCGCTTGGCAAAGCTGCTGGTTCCGGCACCCTATGTGGTGCCGGAGAAGAAGGCCACGAAGAAGGCCACGGGGACTCGAAAAAGTGCCCGGCTCCAGGAGGTGTTGGGTTCATCATCCGACGGCTCCAAGGCGTATTCCTCCCGTGAAGACGAGGAGGAGGAAGAAGAGACCTCGCCCCCTCCAGCGGGGGGAGATAAGAAAAGGAAGGCCGCCCTCACTGGGGAGGCCGAAGGGTCCAAGAAGGGGAAAACCCTTCCTCCCGACTACTCCACCGACGCCGATGACGACGGAGAGGAGTGGCCGCTCAGGGCCAAGCCCCTGGCGAAATCGTAAGTATCTGGATACCAGAGTAATTCATAGTATTCCTTTATTGCACAACTTTCCCTTATGTCGAATATGATTATGCAGCCCACCCAAAGACCGGCTCGATGCGTCGTCGAGCAGTTCACTGGACTCGTCGGATGTGAATTCGCTTCCGACGGCCACCTCCCCCCGCCCTACGGACGACGCCGAAGTATTGTCCCAACAGGTTCCAAGCCAGGAGGAGGTGGTCCTGGAGGCGCCGCAAGGCGACCTCCCGGACTCCAGGAGTAAAGGGGATAAAACCCCCCAGGGCTCCAAGTCCGGCCCTAGGCCGGATACCGCTCTGGAACCTTCAAGGGTTCTAGAGTCCGGCGGGCGACCTCCTTCCAAGAGGAGCAAGCCCACCGTGCCGGTGACCCCCGTCCAACTGGAGGCGCCAGACAATCTGTTGGAGGTGCTCAAAGGCGCCTCCATCGACGAGGAGCACCGCACCATTATGAGTGCGGTGGTCCAGAAGGTTCAGTCCGCCAACAGCGGACTGACTGAAGCTTGTGCTAGCCTTTTAACAGGCTTTGAGGTAAGTAAAGAATGTGTAAATAATATTACCGCATAGAGAGTAGCCCCTGATGCTCTGTTTGGCGTTCGGGAAGAAAAGCCGAATAGAGGATCAAATAAAATTCGTAGTAGTCTAACAAAAAGGAGTCAATATGCGTATGCAGGCTTCTCTGCTGGCGTCCGCTGCACTGACTGCGGAAGTGGGCACGCTAAAGCAGAACCTCGAGCAGTCCAAGCAAGAGCTCGGGCGTGCCAAGAAGTAGCTCAAGGACAAGGAAGGTAAGAAATACCTTGTTTTAAATATATATAAAAAAATACAATTGCAAAAAATGACAGGATTATCATGGCTATTGTAGGGGCCACGTCTAGGTGGCGACCCTTAAGAAAGCGCTGTTCGAGGCCGAGAAGAGGGCGGCCACGGAGCGCACCGAGCGGGAGAAGTATGAGGCCCAGGTTGGCAAGGTGCGGCAAGAGCTCCAGGCTCCCATGAAAAAACATGAGAGTTTGGAGCTGGAGTCAAAGACGCGAGCGTCCGAGATCGCGATGGCTATTGAAAATGCCAAGTCTGCCAAGGCCGAATCCCAGAAGACCCTCCAGGAGTTGGATGAGGTGAAAAAGATAGCAGCGGGTAAGGCATTCTTTATGCAAAGCAAACACATAAACGTGAGTTACTTGTTACTTACCCGAATCCGGAGCTCTCCAGGAGCGTTCACAGATCTTCCCCGTAGTGTGTCCGATGCCGCCGTATTCTATCGAGCCGAGGAGGGCAGCTCGACAGAGAAGGTGTTCTGGTCTCAGTATGCTGAGGCCGGACACCCCGTACCCCTGAGCGACCAGCTGAAGCAACTGGTCAAGCTCCACAAGGCGGCCGAATAGGCCATGAAGGGCCTCATAGTTCGGCTGTGGCCTGGAGAGGCTCTGCCGGGGAGCTATTTCGGGCTGGTGCGGCGGCTGGTGGGGGCCTGTCCAAGGCTCGAAGTCATCAAGCGCTCCGTCTGCATTGAAGGTGCCCATAGGGCCTGAGGGAGTCCTGGATTAGGGGGTGTTCGGGTAGCCGGACTATACCTTCAGCCGGACTCCTGGACTATGAAGATACAAGATTGAAGACTTCGTCCCGTGTCCGGATGGGACTTTCCTTGGCGTGGAAGGCAAGCTCGGCGATGCGATATTCAAGATCTCCTACCATTGTAACCGACTCTGTGTAACCCTAGCCCTATCCGGTGTCTATATAAACCGGAGGGTTGTAGTCCGTAGGCAATCAACTCCATAAACAACAATCATACCATAGGCTAGCTTCTAGGGTTTAGCCTCCTTGATCCCGTGGTAGATCTACTCTTGTACTACCCATATCATCAATATTAATCAAGCAGGAGTAGGGTATTACCTCCATCGAGAGGGCCCGAACCTGGGTAAAACAAAGTGTTCCCTGCCTCCTGTTACCATCCGGCCTAGATGCATAGTTCGGGACCCCCTACCCGATATCCGCCGGTTTTGACACCGACATTGGTGCTTTCATTGAGAGTTCCTCTGTGTCGTCGCCTTTAGGCCCGATGGCTCCTTTGATCATCAACAACGATGCGGTCCAGGGTGAGATTTTTCTCCCCGGACAGATCTTCGTCTTCGGCGGCTTCGCACTGCGGGCCAATTCACTTGGCCACCTGGAGCAGATCAAAAGCTACGCCCCTGGCCATCAAGTCAGGTTTGGAAGCCTAAACTACACGGCAGACATCCGCGGAGATTTGATCTTCGACGGATTCGAGCCACAGCCAAGCGCGCCGCACTGTCTCGTGGGGCATGATCTAGCTCTGCCGCCAAACAGTACCCTGGAGGCCGCAAACGCACCCGCTCTGACCCTTAATTCGGAGCCAGCTGCGCCAATCGAGGGTGAGCGGTTGGATGTCACCTCGGTGGTTGTAATCTCAAAAGCAATCGAGCCAAACACCAGCCCCGCACTCTGCACGGCCTGTGACTCCAAGGAGCCAGATTCCTCTCCGAACTCCGAACCCCTCGTGTCCCTGCCGATCGAACCCAATTGGGCGCCAATAATGGAGTTCACCGCCGTGGACATCTTTCAGCACTCGCCCTTTGGCGACTTCCTGAATTCTCTAAAGTCTCTCTCTTTATCAGGAGAGCCTTGGCCGGATTACGGTCAGCGAGGATGGGATACGGACGATGAAGAAATTCAAAGCCCACCCACCACCCACTTGGTAGCCACTGTCGACAATTTAAACGACGTGCTCAACTATGACTCCGGAGACATCGACAGCATGGATGACGATGCAGGAGATACCGACGAACCAACGCCCATAGGGCATTGGACAGCCACCTCATCTCACGATGTATACATGGTGGATACCCCTAAAGGAAGCGATAACGAGGAAAAAGGGGATAGGACGGGAGATCGACCGCCCGAAAAGCATTCAAAGCGTCGGCGTAAACGCCGACCCAAGCCCCGCCTCGACAAAAACCCAGCCATAGAGCAGGACGAGCCAGTAGACGACGAGCAGGCCTTAGAGCAACCGTCCGAACAAGGAAACATGGATAGAGAAACCGAACATCCCTCCTCTGGCGAAAACGGCATTCCAGACGACCTCACGCCGAATAAACCTATGGAGCAGAAGAATCTCCCCGAGAGGCTCATTGCAACTGCACGCAGCCTAAAAAAGCAGAAGTGGAAGCTAAAAATAGCGGAAGATGCACTCCGCATTAGATGGAGCAAAGTAATCAATACCATAGATAAGTACGGCGACAGTCGCCCCACTAAAAGCTATCCGAAAAGAAAGCTACTGCCTGGAGTCGACGAAGAGGCCCTAGAGCCCTCGCATTCAGAAAATGAAAAGGCCACACAGTCGGATAGACGACCCCATAAAGCGGCAAGCAACGCCGCACCTAAATCGGCATGCGACCCACTTAAGGATTCGCATCATGGCCCAGTCAGGTCCATTTATGGGCCAAGAAAGCAAGCTCTCGTAAGCAATGCTATGAAGCCATCGTCAGAATCCGGCACACCCAAATACAGGGGCGCCGCACACCCCCTATGTTTCACCGATGAGGTCCTGGACCATGAATTCCCAGAGGGATTCAAACCCGTAAACATAGAGGCATATGATGGAACAGCAGACCCTGGAGTCTGGATCGAGGATTATATCCTCCACATACACATGGCTAGAGGAGATGATCTCCACGCCATAAAATATCTACCCCTTAAGCTTAAAGGGCCAGCCCGGCATTGGCTTAAAAGCCTTCCAGAAAACACAATTGGAAGCTGGGAAGAGCTCGAGGATACTTTCCGAGCAAAGTTTCAAGGGACCTATGTCCGTCCCCCGGATGAAGATGATCTTAGTCACATAAATCAACAACCGGAGAATCAGCTCGGCAGTTCTGGAATAGATTCCTCACTAAAAAGAATCAGATAGTCGACTGTCTGGACGCCGAAGCCTTAGCAGCTTTCAGGCATAATGTCCGAGATGAATGGCTCGCCAGACACCTCGGCCAAGAAAAGCCAAGAACAATGGCCGCACTAACAAGCCTCATGACCCGCTTTTGTGCAGGGGAGGACAGCTGGTTGGCAAGGTGCAGCCCCAGCAACCCAAGTACATTCGAAACCAGGGATGGAAACAGAAAACCGCGACGCAACAAAGACCGTCGCTGGACTAAGGACAAAAGTCCGAAGAGCACGGCAGTCAATGCTGGATTCAAAGGCTCATGACAAAATCAGGAAAAATCGCCCCCCCCAGGGTAACAGGGATGATCCATCCAACCTAAATAAAATCCTGGACATGATATGTCAGATACACAGTACTCCCGGGAAGCCTGCTAACCATACCCACAGAGACTGTTGGGTTTTCAAACAATCCGACAGACTCAATGCCGAACACAAGGGGCTCAAGACACCAAGCGAAGACGAGGACGAACCCCAAAAGCAGAGCACCAGGAAACAAAGAAATTCCCACAAGAAGTAAAAATAGTGAACTCACTTCACATAACAAAATGTGCGGCGCCCGTAAAGGTACGCACCACACGGCCCATCCCCAAAGGGTCCTGCCACTGGTTGTCAAAACCGATCATCTTCGATCAGCTAGATTATTCTAGGAATATCAAGAATGTAGGCTGGACTGCCTTGATACTCGATCCAATAATTGGCGGACTCCAGTTTTCAAATGTCCTTATGGACGGCGGCAGTGGACTAAACCTGATATATCAGGATACAATCCAACACATGGGGATAAACCCAGCAAGAATCCACCGCAGCAGAACCTCCTTTCAAGGGGTAATACCTGGTCCGGACACCCATTGTACGGGTTTTTTCCGGCTCACAGTCACATTCGGCTCTGCCGATAACCTCCGCCGTGAAAAGCTGACCTTCCATATCGTCCCGTTCTCAAGTCGCTATCAAGCACTACTGGGACGCGAAGCTTTCGCTCGCTTTAATGCAATACCACATTATGCATCTCTTACGCTCAAGATGCCCGGTCCACGAGGCATCATCTCTTTGAAGGGGAAGCACTAAAGTGCGCCTCCCCAAGAGGAGGACTGTGCGGCCGCTTTGACAGCCCCACAGCAAAATGGCCTCACCGGCCAATAAACTTCAAAATAGGTCATTCAAGATCACGAACGCGGATAGACGAGTTCGGTGCAAAATCATCATTGATGCAGGCCTAGAAGCCATATACCCCTGCACTAGGGGCTCCACGCATATACAATAAGAGACAATAAAGCTCAATCTCATATATCTTACTTTGCTTATTCTAAACTTTTTTGGCACGACCCGTTTTCAACTTAGTTCCTCTCTTTAACAGATGAACGTCGTGCGGCGCCCATCCAGGATACGGCACAACGAAGACACAGGCGCATACGTGTAGTAGGGACCCGTCCTAAAGGATTCTTTTTAGATTAAGACCCTGCGTAAACCTTTTTTACTATCTCTTGTTGCTACACATCCCCTGGTTTTCTTCTTTCTAATATAACCAAGGAGGAGGCTGGCGTCTTGGCATGTGGCCACGTCAGAATTTTTGCACGTACCTGGACACCAGGGGCTTTTTTAGTAAAGAGTGTTGTTTCGCCCGCACTCATAAAGACCGAACACCTTAGGGAGTGTTCGGCGTCGCGAGTTTTGGCATTATATGCATCAGCTCCGAATCATGTCTTTGGTCAAATGTTGGGTTGCCCGGCTGTAACACCCCGGATGTAACTTTCCCAATTTGTACTCCAACTCTTGCCGTTTCCAGCGTTAAGTTATTTTATTTCCTTGGGTTCGGGTTTTTGTCTTCGTGTGTTGTTGTTGTTGTCATGCATCTCATATCATGTCATCATGTGCATTGCATTTGCATACGTGTTCGTCTCATGCATTCGAGCGTTTTCCCCGTTGTCCGTTTTGCATTCCAGCGCTTCGTTCTCCTCCGATGTTCATTTCTAGCTTTCTTTTGTGTGTGGGGATTAAACATTTCCGGATTGGACCGAGACTTGCCAAGCGGCCTTAGTTTACTACCGGTAGACCGCCTATCAAGTTTCGTATCATTTGGACTTCGTTTGATACTCCAACGGTTAACCGAGGGACCGAAAAGGCCTCGTGTGTGTTGCAGCCCAACACCCCTCCAATTTGGCCCAAAACCCACCAAAGTCTGCTCCATGTCCTAGAGCGTTCGATCACAATCGCATGGCCGAAAACCGCACCTCATTTGGACTCTCCTAGCTCCCCCTATGCCTATATATACACCCCCATTCCAATTCGCGGATCCTCTCCCCCTAACCCTAAAAAAATTCCAGATCCGCCGCCGCCGGACACATCCGCCACCGACGGACATGTCCGACGCCCCCACCGCGCCACGTGTCGCCCACTGACAGGGCGAGCCGTCGCGCCCACTTCGCCGCACGGCCGGCCCGCCGAAGCCCGCCGCGAGCCCTCCAGGCCCGCATCGCCCCGCCGCCGCCTACCGAAGCCGCCGCCCTCCTCCATGCACCGCGCGACGCCGCCGCCACCCGCCGCGCCGCCGCGCGCGCCCTTGCCGGCCGGTGCCCAAAGCTCCCCGTCGGACCGCCTGCAGGCCGCCGCGCCGCCTCGTCCGCCGCTCCGCCGCCACCGCGCGCCCGGCCGCCGCCGGCCTCCTCCCGCCTCGCCGACGCCGGCCGCCGCCTCCCCGACGCCGGCGACCTCAGATCCGGCGAGCGCCCGCCGGCCACCGCAGTCAACGCCTCGGTTCGCGTGCCCGCCGAAGAAACCCTAGATCTGGTTGTTTTTTTTTCTAGTCCTCAGAATTTTTTTCTCCAAGTGCCCATGTTCGCGGCCCCGTAACTTTGCATCCGTAGCTCCGATTTGGGCATATAGCATATCAGAATGTTCATCTCAGAGAGTACATCATTCCATTACACTGCATCATTTTCATTTGAGCTCATCTTGATGCCCGAAATGCTGTTAGAAGAGGGCTACTTGAGTTAATTTTCAGATCTGCTACTCCGTTTAGCACTTTTGTCATTTTTGCCATGATTAATGTGTGCATGATATGACCGTGAGTGCTTCATATGTTTTGTTAAGGGTTTTGTCATCTTTCCAGAGGTGCAACCCATGTATTTTTAGGATGTGTGTGGTGACTTGTGCAAGTCCTGGGATTATTTATCTCACGATGCCATATGTTCTTGTTGTTTCCTAGTGATCCGTGCCTCTTTTGAGGATGGTCAGTAAGGGAGTTTTGTTAATCTTGTAGCGCTCTATCCATCCATGTCTTTGTTTGCAATTATGGAGCAACCTAGCTTGAGTCAATCGAGCTCTACTTTTGCTTCGTTGCGAATCTGGGCAGATCGTCAACTTGTTTGCGATTTTGCCGATGTTATTGTAGTTGATCCATGCATGCTATGCCATTGTTTTTGCCATGTCTAGCTTGTATTTTGTGCCTTCTTGATGGATGTATGCTTGTCTTGCCATGACTTGCACCGTGGTGAGTGCATCGACCTCGTAAACATGCCTTCGTGAGTTATGTTTCAGCATGTCCCAGTTTTCATTAAGTCGGAAAACTGATTATGTTTTTGGTACGTTCGTGTGCTTGTTAGTATATTTTGTGATCCCTTTTGGCTCAAGGTCACTAAGGGACTTTTGTTAAGCTTGTTGAGTAGCTCCATGCCATGTCTTTACTTGTCATGTTCAGGTCCTGTAGCATATTGTTTTGTTGCTCCGAAGAGGGCTATATGATCTGAAATTCCAGACAAGTGTTAATTTCACAAAGTCTGAGATCTGTTTACCATTTGCGTTTTTGCCATGCTTGTTTGAAACTCCTAATGGATGAATTGGCCATAGCTCAGTGCTAGACTTTTGTTAAGCATCTTGTGTGCATCCCTGCCATGTATTTTGTTGTCATGTTTGGGTGCTGTAGCATGTTCATCTCATTGCGTTTAGATGCCTACTTGCTGTAAATCGCAGACCGGTGTCATTTTTGAATCGCTTGCCATTTCCAAACCGTAACTACGATTCTGGCGTTCTTTATATCATTTTCAAGCGATTTATTCTCATCTTTCCAGTGGCACCCTTGGCATTCCAAGTTGAGGCCAGGTTCATGCATTTCCTGTCATATCTTGCATTTTGCATCCCGCATCGCATCCCGCATAGCATATCATTTTTGCATCGTGTTGTTTGAGTTTGCACGTGGTTGATTGTATCCTTGTTGCTTGTTTGTCTTGTTCGGGTAGAGCCGGAGACGAGTTCGCTAACGAGGAGCCCGTTGAGTTTGCTTTTGAGGATCCAGTCAACTCTGACAACTGTGCAGGCAAGATGATCATACCCTCGAAATCACTACTATCTTTGCTATGCTAGTTTGCTCGCTCTTTTGCTATGCCATTGCCACGATTCCTACAACTTGCTTGCAAGACTCCCAAATTGCCATGTCAAACCTCTAACCCACCATTGTCCTAGCAAACCGTTGATTGGCTATGTTACCGCTTCGCTCAGCCCCTCTTATAGCGTTGCTAGTTGCAGGTGAAGATTGGAGGCCGTTCCTTGTTGGAACATCATTTATTTACTTGTTGGGATATCATTATATTATCTTGTTATCTTAATGCATCTATATACTTGGTAAAGGGTGGATGGCTCGGCCTCTCGCCTAGTGTTTTGTTCCACTCTTGCCGCCCTAGTTTCCGTCATATCGGTGTTATGTTCCTGGTTTTTGCGTTCCTTACACGGTTGGGTTATAATGGGAACCCCTTGATAGTTCGCCTTGATTAAAGCTTTTCCAGCAATGCCCAACCTTGGTTTTACCATTCGCCACCTAGCCTCTTTTTCCCATGGGTTACCGGAGCCCAAGGGTCATCTTATTTTAAACCCCCCCCCGGGCCAGTGCTCCCTCTGAGTGTTGGTCCGAACTGAGCTGCCTGTGGGGCCACCTCGGGGAAACTTGAGGGTTGGTTTTACTCATAGCTAGTCTCATCTGAGTGTGCCCTGAGAACGAGATATGTGCATCTCCTATCGGGATTTGTCGGCACATTCGGGCGGTGTTCCTGGTCTTGTTTTAACCTGTCGGAGTGTCTTGAGTTACCGAGATACCGAGTCTGATCGGAAAGTCTTGGGAGGAGGTCTATTCCTTCGTTGTCCGTGAGAGCTTGTCATGGGCTAAGTTGGGACACCCCTGCAGGGATTGAACTTTCAAAAGCCGTGCCCACGGTTATGGGCAGATGGGAATTTGTTAATGTCCGGTTGTAGATAACTTGAACCTTAACTTAATTAAAATGAATCAACTGAGTGTGCTACCGTGATGGCCTCTTCTCGGCGGAGTCCGGGAAGTGGACACGGTGTTGGAGTAATGTTTGCGCAGGTTGTTCTCTAGCTTCTCGCTCGTGCTTTGCCTCCTCTTCTCGCTCTCTTTTGCGAATAAGTTAGCCACCATACTTGCTAGTCGCTTGCTGCAGCTCCACTCATATTTTACCTTGCCTTACCTATAAGCTTGAATAGTCTTGATCGTGAGGGTGCGAGATTGCTGAGTCCCCGTGGCTCACAGATTACTATTACACCAGATGCAGGGCCCGATGATTCCGCTCCAGGAGACGCGTACGAGCTCAAGTGGGAGTTCGACGAAGACTCTCAACGATACTACGTTTCCTTTCCCGATGATCAGTAGTGGTGCCCAGTTGGGGGTGATTGGGACCATTGTCGCATGTTGGGCTCTCTTTTATTTTGGCACCGTAGTAGGGCCATGAGTGTTTGGATGATGTAATGTTATTAATGTACTTGATTGACGTGGCGAGTGTAAGCCAACTATGTTATCTCCCCTTTTATTATTCTATTACACGGGATGTTGTGAAGATTGCCTAACTTGTGACATATGCCTTCAATGCGATTATGTCTCTAAGTCGTGCCTCGACACGTGGGAGCTATAGTCGCATCGAGGGTGTTACAAGTTGGTAATCAGAGCCTTCCCCGACCTTAGGAGCCCCATTGCTTGATCGTTATTTAGCGGCCGAGTTGTGTCTAGAAAAATGTTTTGATTCATTTAGGAATTATATATCGGAGAGATTAGGAATTCTTTTTACTTCCCAGTCTCCTCATCGCTCTGGTAAGGCATCCTGACGTAGAGTTTTGACTCTTCTCTTCTCAAATTTCACTAATTTTTTTTTAGGATCACGCGGGTATCTTGGAATCGTTTCGATGGTTTTACGATGAGAACATTGTCTTGGTGCCTCCTGTCAGGGGTTTAGTGGAAGTGTCCCGGGGAGTTGAGCTCTGAGGTGTCGTCATCATAATTTTATCGTTGCAGTTCTGGAATACCTGAGTTTAGTACGCCGACATCGAAAATCTCTTTTATGCAGTTCGTTGGTGAGATAACCTCGACGCCACCCAGTACTGGGGCGGGAGTTCGGGAGTATCGCCATAACTTGTATAACAGATGCTTTTCGAAGGTTGAGGTAGATGGTTTCCGAAGGTTTCTTGGTTATGTGTTGAAGGATGGATACAGCTGGATGTAGGATTTTCTAGTTTGGGTGAGATATTATGCTTCCCCTGTATCCCCAACACCTGATTGCATAACCGGAAAGGTTCGGGAGTTCCATAGGTGGGAATTCTAGTAGCTCTAGTTTTTCTTCCACGGATATTGGTTTGAGATGGGGATTTCTTACCGATTATTCGTTCTTGATCCGTAGCTTGTTGATTTATTGGTTTGAGATGGCAAGCTGTGATGGCCGCAACCAATGCAAACACACAGCTGATCATGCAAATTCTCCAAGAGCGCAATCAAGGCAGTCATGGGAATCCAGGCAGCAATCAGAGTCACTTTGCTACACTCAACCAGTTCCTTTCTAACGGGCCAAAGACTTTCAGCAATTGTGTTGAGGCAACCGATGCTGATGATTGCCTTGTGGATCTGTGTAAGCATTTCGAGTGCAGTAACATCAGGCCTGAGGACTTTGTCAAGTTCGCTTCCTTCCAACTCAAGGATCAAGCTGCAGAATGGTTCCAGCAGTACAAGGACTCCAGAGGTGGACGTATTATCACTTGTGATGATTTCCGTCGAGATTTCTGAGCTCATCATATTCCACAGAGCGTGGTTGAAAGCAGGCGTGAGGAATTCCGCAATCTGAAGCAAGGCTCTTTGTCTATCTATGACTACAACAAGTTGTTCCAGAAGCTCGCCCGTTTTGCCAAGCAGGACGTCCCTGATGAGAAGAGCATGATATACCAGTTCAGGGGTGGTCTCAGAGAAGATATCCAGCTCGCTCTTGTTCTCTTTGAGCCCTTGAGGTACGATGAGTTCTACAACATGGCACTGAAGCAAGAGGCTGCTCAGTTGAGGTGTGATGCTTCCAAGAAGCGATTCAGAGATGCTACTCCTTCTTCCTCTGCTCAAGTGGCCAAGCAGCAGAAGTTTTGGCTTCCTCCTCCTCCGTTCCGTCAGCCGTATCAGCAGAAGAGCAAAGGTGGCAGTGGTTCTTCCCACCCACCCAACCATGGCTTTCAGAACAAGACTTCGTGTCAAGCTCCGTATCACCGTCCGCCTTCAGAGGTCACGTGCAACAAGTGCCAACAGAAGGGTCACTATGCCAACAAGTGTTTCAACCAGAGGCGTCTTCCTCCTCCTCCTCCTTTCAGATCGGCAAGTACAGCTGTGGTCAAGCATAATCCCAAGCATGCCAAGGTCAATTTGATGAATGCAGCTCAGGCAGAGGACTCGTCAGATGTGATCATGGGTAACCTTCCTGTTAATGATATTCCCGCAAAAGTACTTTTTGACTCTGGTGCATCGCAGTCCTTCATGTCATTCCCATTTGCATCGGAGAACAATTTTAGTACTAAGGCTTTACCTAGAGCTATGCAAGTTGTCTCTCCAGCTAAGCGTCTGAGTTCTAGTTTGATGGTTCCGGATATTTCTATCTTGATGGGTGATTTCAAGTTTCTGGCTTCTCCAATGGTTCTTGGTAACTCGGATATTGATCTTATTCTCGGGATGGATTGGCTTTCTAAGCACAAGGCTCAGCTTGATTGTGCAGCCAGGCAGATTCAATTGACTCATTCGTCTGAGGATGTAATTGTCTTTGCCGCTCGGGGTAATTCTATCCGTCTGTTTTCTCTCAATGAGAAGGGTGAAGGCAGAACACCAAAGGCCAGCAGGTCTCCTCCAACCTCTTGCCATTCCAGAATGGAAGTTTGACCACATTGAAATGGACTTCATGACTGGGTTTCCAAAGTCCAAGCGTGGCAATGATGCAATATTTGTTGTCATCGACAAACTCACCAAAGTGGCTCACTTTCTGCCTATCAAAGAGTCGATCACTGCAGCTCAATTGGCGGAACTCTATACCTCTCGTATTGTCTCTCTGCACGGTATTCCTCAAGTGATCTCTTCAGACCGTGGCAGCATCTTTACCTTGAAGTTTTGGGATTCTTTCCAGAAGGCCATGGGCACCAACATCCGCTTCAGCACAGCTTTCCATCCTCAAACAAGCGGTCAAGTCGAGCGTGTCAACCAGATTCTTGAAGATATGCTCAGGGCTTGTGTGATCTCCTTTGGCATGAAGTGGGAGGATTGTCTTCCTTATGCTGAATTCTCCTACAACAACAGTTTTCAAGCAAGTTCGGGCAAGGCCCCTTTTGAAATTCTGTATGGCAGGAAGTGCCGTACCCCTCTCAACTGGTCTGAAACCGGTGAACGTCAGCTTTTGGGTAATGACTTAATCACAGAGGCAGAGGAAATGTGCAAAGTCATTCGTGACAACCTCAAAGCAGCCCAATCCCGCCAGAAGAGCTACTATGATAGTAAGCACCGTGATTTGGCTTTCGAGATCGGAGATCATGTTTACCTCCGTGTCTCTCCTATGAAAGGTACTCGTCGCTTCGGTATCAAAGGGAAGCTTGCCCCTAGATACGTGGGACCTTTCAAGATTGTCAGCAAGAGAGGCGACCTCGCCTATCAACTTGAGCTTCCTTTAAACATTGCAAATGTTCATGACGTGTTCCATGTCTCTCAGCTTCGAAAGTGCTTCAAGACTACTGACCGCACCATCAACTTCGAGGACATTGAGCTCCAAGAAGATCTCTCCTATTGTGAGCACCCAGTTGCTATTCTTGAAGAGACTGAACGCAAGACTCGCAACAAGTCAATCAAATTTCTCAAAGTCAAGTGGTCACACCATTCCGACCGTGAAGCTACCTGGGAATGCGAGGATCACCTCCGTTCTGAGTACCCAGCGTTCTTTCAGTCCTAGATCTCGGGACGATATCCTTTCGTAGTGGTGGAGTGTTGTAACACCCTGGATGTATCTTTCCCAATTTGTACTCCAACTCTTGCCGTTTCCGGCGTTAAGTTATTTTATTTCCTCGGGTTCGGGTTTTTGTCTCCGTGTGTTGTTGTCGTTGTCATGCATCTCATATCATGTCATAATGTGCATTGCATTTGCATACATGTTCGTCTCATGCATTCGAGCATTTTCCCCGTTGTCCGTTTTGCATTCCGGCGCTTCGTTCTCCTCCGGTGTTCATTTCTAGCTTTCTTTCGTGTGTGGGGATTAAACATTTCCGGATTGGACCGAGACTTGCCAAGCGGCCTTGGTTCACTACCGGTAGACTGCCTGTCAAGTTTCGTATCATTTGAACTTCCTTTGATACTCCAACGGTTAACCGAGGGACCGAAAAGGCCTCGTGTGTGTTGCAGCCCAACACCCCTCCAATTTGGCCCAAAACCCACCAAACTCTGCTCCATGTCCTAGAGCGTTCGATCACGATCACGTGGCCGAAAACCGCACCTCATTTGGACTCTCCTAGCTCCCCCTATGCCTATATGTACACCCCCCATTCCAAATTCGCGGATCCTCTCCCCCCTAACCCTAAAAAAATTCCAGATCCGCCGCCGCCGGACACATCCGCCACCGACGGACATGTCCGACGCCCCCACCGCGCCACGTGTCGCCCACTGACAGGGCGAGCCGCCGCGCCCACTTCTCCGCACGGCCGGCCCGCCGAAGCCCGCCGCGGGCCCTCCAGGCCCGCATCGCCCCGCCGCCGCCAACCGAAGCCGCCGCCCTCCTCCACGCACCGCGCGCCGCCGCCGCCACCCGCGGCGCCGCCGCGCGCGCCCTTGCCGGCCGGCGCCCGAAGCGCCCCGCCGGACCACCGCCGCCTCCGCCCGCAGGCCGCCGCGCCGCCTCGTCCGCCGCTCCGCCGCCACCGCCGCCCTCCTCCCGCCTCGCCGACGCCGGCCGCCGCCTCCCCGACGCCGGCGACCTCGGATCCGGCGAGCGCCGGCCGGCCACCGCAGTCAACGCCTCGGTTCACGTGCCCGCCGAAGAAACCCTAGATCTGGTTGTTTTTTTCTCTAAGTCCTCAGAATTTTTTACTCCAAGTGCCCATGTTCGTGGCCCCGTAACTTTGCATCCGTAGCTACGATTTGGGCATATAGCATATCAGAATGTTCATCCCAGAGAGTACATCATTTCATTCCATTGCATCATTTTCATTTAAGCTCATCTTGATGCCCGAAATGCTGTTAGAAGAGGGCTACTTGAGTTAATTGTCAGATCTGCTATTCCGTTTAGCACTTTTGTCATTTTTGCCATGATTAATGTGTGCATGATATGCCCGTGAGTGCTTCATATGTTATGTTAAGGGTTTTGTCATATTTCCAGAGGTGCAACCAATGTATTTTTAGGATGTGTGTGGTGACTTGTGCAAGCTTGCAAAGAGGTGCACTTGCTAATTCTGTTTTCAGGGACTTAGTTTCACCAAGTCCTGGGATTGTTTATCTCACGATGCCATATGCTCTTGTTGTTTCCTAGTGATCCGTGCTTCTTTTGAGGATGGTCAGTAAGGGAGTTTTGTTAATCTTGTAGCGCTCTATCCATCCATTTCTTTGTTTGCAATTATGGAGCACCCTAGCTTGAGTCAATCGAGCTCTACTTTTGCTTCGTTGCGAATCTGGGCAGATCGTCATCTTGTTTGCGATTTTGCCGATGTTATTGTAGTTGATCCGTGCATGCTATGCCATTGTTCTTGCCATGTCTAGCTTGTATTTTGTGCCTTATTGATGGATGTATGCTTGTCTTGCCATCACTTGCACCGTGGTGAGTGCATCGAGCTCGTAAACATGCCTTCGTGAGTTATGTTTCAGCATGTCCCAGTTTTCACTAAGTCTGAAAACTGATTATGTTTTTGCTATGTTCGTGTGCTTGTTAGTATATTTTGTGATCCCTTTTGGCTCAAGGTCACTAAGGGACTTTTGTTAATATTGTTGAGTAGCTCCATGCAATGTCTTTACTTGTCATGTTCAGATCCTGTAGTATGTTGTTTTGTTGCTCCGAAGAGGGCTATATGATCTGAAATTCCAGACAAGTGTTAATTTCACTAAGTCTGAGATCTGTTTACCATTTGTGTTTTTGCCATGCTTGTTTGAACCTCCTAATGGATGAATTGGCCGTAGCTCAGTGCTAGACTTTTGTTAAGCATATTGTGTGAATCCCTGCCATGTATTTTGTTGTCATGTTTGGGTGCTGTAGCATGTTCATCTCATTGCATTTAGATGCCTACTTGCTGTAAATTGCAGACCGGTGTCATTTTTGAATCGCTTGCTATTTCCAAACCGTAACTCCGATTCTGGCGTTCTTTATATCGTTTTCAAGCGATTTCTTCTCATATTTCCAGTGGCACCCTTGGAATTCCAAGTTGAGTCCAGGTTCATGCATTTCCTGTCATATCTTGCATTTTGCATCCCGCATCGCATCCCGCATAGCATATCATCTTTGCATCGTGTTGTTTGAGTTTGCACGTGGTTGATTTTATCCTTGTTGCTTGTTTGTCTTGTTTGGGTAGAGCCGGGAGATGAGTTCGTTAATTGTGTTGAGGCAACCGATGCTGACGATTGGCTTGTGGATCTGTTTAAGCATTTCGAGTGCAGTAACGTCAGGCCTGAGGACTTTGTGCTAATGGTGGTCAACCTCTTCAATATTTATCTGTCAATGTGCTAATGGTGGTCAACCTATTCAGGATGGCTCCTCCAACGCGCATGACTCCGAATCCTGATCCGCCACCACCTCCACCTCCTCCGGAGGCATGGCAAGCTGTGATGGCCGCAACCAATGCAAACACACAGCTGATCATGCAAATTCTCCAAGAGCGCAATCAAGGCAAGTCATGGGAATCAAGGCAACAATCAGAGTCAGTTAGCTACACTCAACCAGTTCCTTGCTAACGGGCCAAAGACTTTCAGCAATTGTGTTGAGGCAACCGATGCTGACGATTAGCTTGTGGATCTGTGTAAGCATTTCGAGTGTAGTAACGTCAGGCCTGAGGACTTTGTCAAGTTCGCTTCCTTCCAACTATAAGATCAAGCTGCAGAATGGTTCCAGCAGTACAAGGACTCCAGAGGTGGACGTGTTATCACTTGGGATGATTTCCGTCGAGATTTCCGACCTCATCATATTCCACAGAGCGTGGTTGAAAGCAGGCGTGAGGAATTCCGCAATCTGAAGCAAGGATCTTTGTCTGTCTATGACTACAACAAGTTGTTCCAGAAGCTCGCCCGTTTTGCCAAGCAGGACGTCCCTGATGAGAAGAGCATGATATACCAGTTCAGGGGTGGTCTCAGAGAAGATATCCAGCTCGCTCTTGTTCTCTTTGAGCCCTTGAGGTACGATGAGTTCTACAACATGGCACTGAAGCAAGAGGCTACTCAGTTGAGGTTTGATGCTTCCAAGAAGCGAGTCAGAGATGGTACTCCTTCTTCCTCTACTCAAGTGGCCAAGCAGCAGAAGTTTTGGCTTCCTCCTCCTACGTTCCGTCAGCCGTATCAGCAGAAGAGCAAAGGTGGCAGTGGTTCTTCCCACCCACCCAACCCCGGCTTTCAGAACAAGACTTCGTCTCAAGCTCCGTATCACCGTCCGCTTTCAGAGGTCACGTGCAACAGGTGCCAATAGAAGGGTCACTATGCCAACAAGTGTTTCAACCGGAGGCGTCTTCCTCCTCCTCCTGTCAGATCGGCAAGTACAGCTGTGGTCAAGCATAATCCCAAGAATGCCAAGGTCAATTTGATGAATGCAGCTCAGGCAGAGGACTCGTCAATTTGATGAATGCAGCTCAGGCAAAGGCCACTACAGTTTATCAAAATACTACTTCTCAATTACATATGCTATCATAACATAGCATCTTTCGAGCACTGCGTCTCTATTACACGAGCGCCTTCAAGGACTTCCTGAAAATAGTGCTCGGAAGATACTCGGCTTTTGTCCGAATCTCAGGACGCAACAACGGTGGTCTCCATCTCTGCCCAGTATGTCTTGACACGGGCAAGAGCCATCCTTGCGCCCTCTATGCATGCTGACCTCTTCATTGCATTAATACGCGACACCGCGTCAAGGAATTGCTGCACCAAGCTGAAATAACTCTTCGGCTCCGATCTCCCCGGCCACAGATGATCCATGACGTACTTCATGGCGAGTCCGGACAACCTATTCAGTTCGGCCCATGGAGCCAAACGATCATCCACTGCCAGTGGACGCTCTGGATTATGAAACTGCGATCAGAAAAGCTTTTCCACTTCGCAATCTTTCTGATCTCGAAAGTGTTCGGTCGCATCAGCGGCACTCGTTGCCAAGTCCAGATAGGTGTCCTCCACACTCCACATCCAGTCCAACGGAGCAAACTTTGGATCACAAAACTTCCTCCGCAGCATAAAGGGCTTTCCAGCCGCAATCTGTTCGGCCTGACGCAGCTCCTCTTTCGCAACTCTCATCACAGAGCGAGCGTCCTTGGCGTCAGCAACGGCCTTCTCTAAGTCCGTCTGTCTCGCCTGGTCTTCTTTCTCAAGAAGTTTGCAACGGTCTGCAGCGCTCTTTAACTTCTCGGCCATCTCGGCCATCTCTTCTTTGCTTCGGCAATGAGCAGTCTGTTCGGCTCTCAGCTCTTCAAGGGCCTTCTCGGCAGCCGCATCGCTTTTTATGGCTTGCTCCTTAGCTCGGGCAAGTTCCGCCCTAAGATTCTCCACGGCGGCCGTACCATCTGCGTCAAGCACACATATTGTAAGACACTGGCATGAAGCTCCTCTTACCTGATGCCGCCCGAAGAATTACATACCTTGAGCCTCATCAAGCCGCTTGTTGACAAGCGCGATGTCGGCATCTGCCACGTCCAGTTGCTGCTTTAGTTCGGCCACATCATCAGTTCGGCTTGATTCCGGACACCTCGCCACCTACATTCAAAGGCGACATCTTAGACCTGGGATTATGATCCTCTGCGTGCCGTCATTTCTTGACAACACGCAGAGTCTCAGGGGCTACTATCTACACAGGGCGCATCTTACTTATGCGCAACTGACAAAAGTGTACATTATCTAACGTACCTCAAAACCCGTCAGTAAACTTTTGACGGCCTCATGCAATCCGTTTTCTGCAGATGAAATCCTTTCGATCACCGTGCCCATCAACGCACGGTGCTCTTCTAAGATAGAAGCTCGCCCTAGCAGAATGTTTAGTTCCTCCGGCCGAGCACCAGACGGTGCCGGACTTGCCCTATGACCTCTTTCGAAGGCCGGACGCGGAGAACCTCGGGGGGCCACATAGCTATCTTCCGCCCCTGCCGGATTCGGAGAAACCCTCCGCGACGATACCTCAGGGTCGCCCGCCTCGCTGGGCGGCATGGCAGGGGGAGGCGTTCCGCTCTCCATCATCTCCGGAAGAAGATCCCCCGAAGACGAGCTCTGCTGCGAGGGGCTGAGGTCCGAGCTACAAGGTAAAATTTCGGTTAATCTTCTCAGATATAAAATCAAAGATTTCTCTCATCCCTCAAAAGGAAAATGTTTTCTCCACTTACGGCTCGCTAGAGGGCTGATCCCCTTGAGGGCGTAGTCCGGCCAAGGAACTCCCTGGCGTCGGACCCTCTGACGAGGATTTTCTCCCCCATTTTGAGGCCATGGTTTCCGGGTCGTCAGAGGCGGCTCTCTTCTTCCCCTTAGGAGAGGAATTTTCGGTTCCTCCCTTCGGAGCAGCCTCCTTCGAGGAGGCCATAGCTTCCTTGTCCTCCCCCTCCAAAGGCATTATCTCCAGCATCCTGACCAGCACGGGATCCAGCCTGGTTTCAGGAAGGGGAGCCGGACACCTGATCAGCTTTGCCTTTGCTATCCACTCCTGTTTAAAAGGACGGCTCTTTTAGGGGCAATTTTATGACAATTATTCGGATAGAAGGTCCAGGCACATGGTTGCTTACTTGAGTATCCGGGCGATTGCAGCTTAGGCCTGCGTCCTCGGTTAAATCCAGAAACATCTCTTGTGATCCGAAGAACATTCTATGCATCTCCGCGGGCGTTGCGCCCATAAAATTCTGGAGAGGTCGCGGTCCCTCTGGATTAAACTCCCACAGGAGAAGGGGGCGACGTTTGCCGGGCAATATTCGGCGAATCAGCATGACCTGCGTCACCTTGTCCAAACTGAGGTCTCCTTCCAAGAGATCCTTAATTCGGCCCTTTAACAGGGGCACGTCTTTGGGAAACCCCAATCTAATCCTTTGTTGACCCATGACGCTAGCCGTGATGGGGGACCCGAGCGAAAGGCAGGAGGCGCCGCCCACTTGGCGCTCCTGGGAGCGGTGATATAGAACCATTCTCGTTGCCACAAGCCGAGCTCTTCTTGAAAGGAGCCCTCGGGCCATGGAGCATCAGCATTCTTACTTATGACAGCGCCTCTGCACTCTGCGTGCCGTCCCTCGATCATCTTCGGCTCCAATCCAAAAGTCTTGAGCCATAATCCGAAGTGAGGAGTAACACGGAGGAACGCTTCGCACACAACGATGAATGAGGAGATGTGGAGGATGGACTCCGGAGCTAAGTCATGAAATTCCAGCCCGTAATAAAACAGCAGCCCCCTCACGAAGGAATCCATCGGGAATCCTAACCCCGAAGGAAGTGAGACATGAACACTACGCTCTCACCGGGCTAGGGACTGGGAATAGCCTGCCCTTGAGAAGGCAACCTATGCGGAATTTCGGCGGTCAAGAACTTAGCCTCTCTCAACTTTAGCATGTCCTCCTCCGTCATCCATTGGCCTTGAAGGTCGGAACCGGACATTGTCGAAGGTTCGAAGCGCCTGGAATCTGGAGCCAGGGGTGTTGGAACTCGAGGCGACGGGCAAACTCGTTTGAGATTGGAAAAAGGAGTAAGGCCTTGGTCTCTTTATAAGAGGTTGAATACCAGGAGCCCTCCCGTAACCGTTTGGGACTCGCCTTTAATCGAGAAAATATGCTAACCGGCACAAGTGGGTTACCCACGTCCGTATTGATGAGAATCCCGTAAAGCGGGGGCACATGATCTCTGCTTTGACAAGAAGTGCCAAGGAAACCGCCTCGCCAAACATGCTGAGGTGGAAAAGTAAAAACGATTCGAGTAAAGGACTTGGCCGTACTGTGATAGCGCACTATGGAATATGTCAGCAGATTTGCTTTGTGTTAATATTATTCTCTCTATGGCAATATGTGGAAGCTTATTTTGCAGAACCGAGCACTACTCTTGGTGTTTACAATCTTCTACGAAGGACTTGGAGGAGGAACCCGCCTTGCAATGCCGAAGACAATTTGTGCGCCGGACTCATCGTCATTGAAGCCTGGTTCAGGGTCTACTGAGGGAGTCCTGGATTAGGGGGTGTTTGGGTAGCCGGACTATACCTTCAGTCGGACTCTTGGACTATGAAGATACAAGATTGAAGACTTCGTCCCGTGTCCGGATGGGACTTTCCATGGCGTGGAAGGCAAGCTTGGCGATGCGATATTCAAGATCTCCTATCATTGTAACCGACTCTGTGTAACCCTAACCCTATCTGGTGTCTATATAAACCGGAGGGTTGTAGTCCGTAGGCAATCAACTCCATACACAACAATGATACCATAGGCTAGCTTCTAGGGTTTAGCCTCCTTGATCTCGTGGTAGATCTACTCTTGTACTACCCATATCATCAATATTAATCAAGCAGGAGTAGGGTATTACCTCCATCGAGAGGGCCCGAACCTGGGTAAGACAAAGTGTTCCCTGCCTCCTGTTACCATCCGGCCTAGACGCACAGTTCGGGACCCCCTACCTGAGATCCGCCGGTTTTGACACCGACAGGGCCCTTGCCCGTGCTAAGGTGCACTGGGGCAAGCTCGATGCTGAGAAGCTTGTGAAGGACGGGCCACCGCCGGGGAAAGAGCATCGCAAGCCCGAGAATTATTATACGGATGTTCTGAAGGGTGCCCGCCTTGTGGCGGATGAATGTTCCGGGGATGTAATTTTTGAGTAAAACTCGTTTTGTCCTGTGCGCTGAAAACTTGTTCATATGCGCTAAGCAATGCTGCTGGAATTTAAAATATTACCTTCTGTGCGGCTATTTATCAATTCTGAGAGATGGCGAGTCGTCGGCTTCTGCCCCCGTGCCGCTAGTGCTGGGGTGTTCGGGGATAAACCTGAGCGCTCTTTTTCCCATGTTTGGGTCCTTCGAGGGAGGCGCTCAGCACAGCGAACAAGGCGATCAGACTATAATGCGTGAACACGCTCACTTAGCCATAGAATTCTATAATTTTAAATTTTGGCGAAGCCCCTGGTATTCGGAAGACCGAGTTCGGGGCGCTATCCACGCCTTGGCCAGACAGAGCCGACTCCTCGCTCTAAGCGGCATAAGTCTTTAGGGACTCCAAAAACCTCTCAAACAGCGACTAGCTCTCGCTTCATCATGACAATCAGTTTTAGCTTTCTCTACTGCGGTGCTCGACCCAACTCAACTGGGGCACAATCGCAGTAGTTCTCCTAGTGCTACCTTAGCTGACATGGCAGAACGTAAGGCACCAAAACATAGGAGCCGGGCAAACCCAACTATTGACCCAAGACATGATTCGGAGCCGATGCATATAATGCTATAAGTTCGGGGTGCCGCACTTGTTAAAGTGTTAGGACTTCTCATACCATATTGAGGGGTACTAAAGCCCCTGGCGTATTTTGGCCGTACAAAAGTGTACGGGTGCAACATGTCGTTAAGGAACATATATTTGTAAAAAAAAGAGTAATGCAAAGAGAGACAAAAGCTATGCATTGTTTATTAAAAAGGGCTGCGATCAAAGCAGAACGATACAAATAATGCGATAAGCAAAAGGTTGGACTATTTAACATGTCCGTTCCAGGGGCAGGTTGCGGAATGGTATGCGAAACAGGTACACTGCTCGTGATAGAGACCACATGGGAGTTCCGTAATGCGGCATGGCTTGTCTGCTTCCCTGGTTCTTGCATCATTTGTGCAGCAATTGAACTGCCGAACAGGCCTTCCGAAGAGTGGAGTCCTGAAAGTAAGAGAAAATTAAAAAATCGGCAGCCCCTGGTGCGGTTTAAGCCGTGTTTCGGGCGTGCCGTGATGGTGCCCCTCCCCCTGTATCCATGGTATTTCTAGAGCGTAGTTATGTACGCGAAGTACTGGTGTCGCATTTTTGTGAGGGCTGGGGTTGGGGCCGCATTGCTACGCCTGCTCGGAACGTGCTAGGCAGTCTTGTTGTAGGTTACTCCGGGCGCGCTTGACGGTGTTTGGACGTTTAATGGCCGGACTGGAGAACTGCCTGGAGAGGCTGCTTGTACTTCCGCTGCAAGGGCCGTCGTGTGCTCCTCCGTTCGGAGAGAGCGTTTGGTGTTTCCATTGACCGTAATTACTCCTCGAGGGCCTGGCATCTTGAGCTTAAGGGATGCGTAGTGCGGTACCGCATTGAACTTGGCGAATGCGGTTCGCCCGAGAAGTGCGTGATAGCCATTGCGGAATGGGACTATGTCGAAGATTAACTCCTCGCTTAGGAAATTATCCGGAGATCTGAAGACCACTTGAAGTGTGACTGAGCCTGTACAGTTGGCCTCTACACCTGGTATTACGCCTTTAAAGGTCGTTTTGGTGGGCTTAGTCCTCGAGGGATCTATGCCCATTTTCCACACTGTATCCTGGTAAAGCAGGTTTAGGCTGCTGCCGCCGTCCATAAGGACTCTAGTGAGATGAAATCCGTCAATGATTGGGTCTAGAATCAATGCGGCGAATCCGCCATGACGGGTGCTAGTGGGAAGGTCCCTTCGATCAAAGGTGATCGGGCAGGAGGACCATGGGTTGAACTTTGGGGCGACTGGCTCTACCGTGTATACGTCCCTTAACGCGCGCTTCCGCTCCCTCTTGGGGATGTGGGTTGCGCATATCATGTTCATCGTCTGCACTTGTGGGGGAAAACCCTTCTGTCCACTGTTGTTCGGCGGCCAGGGCTCTTCGTCGTCATCGCTATGCAGCCCCGTGTCTTTATTTTCGGCATTTGACTTGCCTGCCTGCTTGAACACCCAACAATCCCTGTTGGTGTGATTGGCCGGCTTTTCAGGGGTGCCATGTATCTGGCACAAGCGGTCGAGTATTCGGTCCAAACTGGACGGGCCCCTAGGATTTCTTTTGAATGGCTTTTTCCGCTGACCGGATTTATAGCCTCTGAATCCGGCATTAACTGCCGTATCCTCAGCATTGTCGCCGTTAATGCGACGCTTCTGCTTGTTGCGACGCGACCTGCCACTATTGTCCCTGTTATCCAAATTACCAGGGTTCTTGGTCATATTGTTGCTACGAGCAAGCCAGCTGTCTTCTCCCGCGCAAAAGCGGGTCATGAGTGTCGTGAGTGCTACCATAGATTTCGGCTTTTCCTGCCCAATGTGCCGGGCAAGCCACTCGTCACGGATATTGTGCTTGAAGGCTGCTAGGGCCTCTGCGTTCGGACAGTCGACTATTTGATTTTTCTTTGTTAGGAACCGTGTCCAGAATTGCCTGGCCGATTCCTCTGGCTGCTGAATTACGTGGCTTAGGTCATCGGCGTGTGGTGGTCGCACATAAGTGCCCTGGAAATTGTCGAGGAATGCGGCTTCCAGGTCCTCCCAACAACCGATTGATCCTGCTGGCAAGCTATTAAGCTAATGCCGAGCTGGTCCTTTAAGCTTGAGTGGGAGGTATTTGATGGCGTGGAGATCATCGCCGCGGGCCATGTGGATATGAAGGAGATAATCCTCGATCCATACCGCAGGATCTGTTGTGCCATCATATGATTCGATGTTTACGGTTTTGAAACCCTCGGGGATTTGATGATCCATTACTTCGTCTGTAAAGCATAGTGGGTGTGCGGCGCCTCTGTACTGGGCTATATCACGACGTCGCTCCAATGAGCTTTGTTACTGTGTTCGGCCCTACCGGATTTGTGTCCGGCATGACGGTTACCGTCTCGAGTTGTGGGGCGCCCACGCGATCTATAGATCGATCTTGTTTGCCTTGCCTTGTCCTCCAACATATTTGCAGGTCTGGCGCATTTTCCCGTGCCTTGGTACGGGGTGCGGCTTGAATGGAGGGCCGAGAGGCCTCTCTGTCGCGGCCACGAGGTGGCCGGTCGGCCATATCAAGTGCCGGTGATGTAGGTTTAAGTGCTTCCTCCTCTAATCGGGGTAGCAACCCGCGCTTTGGGTAGCTCTTGGAGGGGCGTTCGAGTTTATGCTCTTCGGCCGCAAGGATTTCAGTCCATTTGTCGACTAGCAAATCTTGATCAGCTCTAAGCTGTTGCTGTTTTTTCTTGAGGCTTCTTGCCGTGGCCATAAGCCTGCATTGAAAACGCTCTTGCTCGACGGGATCCTCTGGCACGACGAATTCGTCGTCGTCGAGGCTTGCCTCGTCTTCAGAGGGAGGCATATAATTATCGTCCTCGACCTCTCTGTCTGCCGCTCTCTCATGAGGGCTGGCTTCTCCGTCCTCCTGTGCTGAATCTTGCTGGAGGGGGTTTTCTTCGGCACTCTCCGGAGTATTATTATCTCCCGTGCTGGAATCACCGTATTTGCTTTGGCAGGATTTTGAGTGGCGCCGCTGACGCCGGCGCTTAGGCTGTTTCTTAGAGGGGTCATCCTCCGCTGTTCCATCGCCATCTCCTTCTTTTGGGGTGTCCACCATGTATATGTCATACGACGAGGTGGCTTTCCAGGGACAAATAGGCGCTGGTTCTTCATCTTCTCCTGCATCGGTGTCCATACCGTCGATGCCTTCGGAGTCGAAGTCGAGCATGTCGGTTAAATCGTCGACAGTGGCTACAAAGTGGGTGGTGGGTGGGCTTTGAATTTCTTCATTGTCCGTATCCCAACCTTGCTGACCGTAGTCCGGCCAGGGCTCTCCTGATAAAGAGAGAGACTTTAGTGTCTTCAGAATATCGCCGAAAGGCGAGTGCTGAAAGATGTCCGCGGCAGTAAACTCCATGATCGGCGCCCAATCGGATTCGATCGGCAGGGGTGCGGAGGGTTCAGAGTCCGGAGAGGAGTCCGGCTCCTTGGAGTCACGAGTCTCGCGGAGTGCGAGGCTGGTGCTCGGCTCGATCGCTGTTGGGATCGCAGCCCCCGAGGCGGCGTCCAACCACCCATCCTCGATCGGCGCAGTTGGCTCCGAATTAAGGGTCGAAGCCGATGCGGGTGCGGCCTCCAGGGCACTGTTCGGCGGCAGAGCTAGATCATGCTCGTCGTGACAGTGCGGCACGCTCGGCAGTGGCTCAAATCCGTCGAGGATCATGTCCCCGCGGATGTCAGCCGTGTAGTTTAAACTTCCAAATCTGACCTGACGGCTAGGGGCATAGCTTTCGATCTGCTCCAGATGGCCAAGTGAATTGGCCCGCAGTGCGAAGCCGCCGAAGACGAAGATCTGTCTGTGGAGGAAGGTCTCACCCTGGACTGCATCGCTATTGATGATCGTAGGAGCCATCAAGCCTAATGGCGACGACACAGAGGAACTCTCAATGAAAGCACCAATGTCAGTGTCAAAACCGGCGGATCTCGGGTAGGGGGTCCCGAACTGTGCGTCTTGGCCGGATGGTAACAGGAGGAAAGGGACACGAAGTTTTACCCAGGTTCAGGCCCTCTTGATTGAGGTAAAACCCTACATCCTGCTTGATTAATATTGATGATATGGGTAGTACAAGAGTAGATCTACCACGAGATCAGAGAGGCTAAACCCTAGAAGCTAGCCTATGGTATGATTTTTGTTCTATATGTTGTCCTACGGACTAAAACCCTCCGGTTTATATAGACACCAGAGAGGGTTAGGGTTACACAAAGTCGGTTACAATGGTAGGAGATCTTCATATCCGTATCGCCAAGCTTGCCTTCCACACCAAGGAAAGTCCCTTCCGGACACGGGACGAAGTCTTCAATCTTGTATCTTCATAATCCAGGAGTCCGGCTGAAGGTATAGTCTGGCAATCCGGACACCCCCTAATCCAGGACTCCCTCACCCGTGGATGGAACGACTGCCCTTCCCCGCCTGGCCTATAAAACGGAGGGATGGAGGAGGGCACAACCATCCAGCTTTGCGTCCTTCTTCTTCTTCCCTTGTTCACTGCTGGTCATGTTGGAGAAGGAAGCCTGGGGCCAGCCCCCGGGCTCTGGCTTGGGGCATCTGTTGCCTCATGCCAGTGCTGATGCTTGGGGAGTGAGCCTGGTCCTTGGCATGGCGAGTCTTTTGGTATCTTTGATGCTCGTCCGGGAGGAGGGACTAGAGATCGTTGGTAATCCCAGCACTGCCCCTTCCGGAGGTCTTGGGGTCGTTGTCGATGAGGGGTGCGTCTTCCTGCTCACCAAGGTGGGGCGCGGCGTGGCTCGGGCCTCCTTCGTAGCGGAGCCAGGGGCGGGCGCCGAAGAAGACATCCCCTCCTAGTCCGCCAAAGTGATGGTAGTGTTGCATGCCCGTTGTGGGTAATGCCACTACCATTTCCGCTTTTTAGGAAGGGCGATGGGCCTTGCTCGTCACCTTGTGCAGCAGCTGGGTTCTCGCCACCTGCGAATCACGGTGGGCGACCACCCCACTGGTCCCTTTGTCGCCCCCTTCTCCGCGCGCTCCTTTGATTTTCCATTCCCTCCTGTTCCAATATCCTAGGAGGAGGAGCAGAGAAAGGAAAAGAGGGGATCACATGGCACTTATCTTTTTTTAATCTTAAACTTGTAGGAAATTGCCAAATTTTAATTCAAATAATGTAATCTCTCGAGTCCATCTTTGTGTTCTGTAATCCCCCAGCCCACTCCCTTTTCACCAAGGGTCACTATGACCATCCAGGCCGATCCAGCATTCGAGCCAAGGATGGGAGCACCCTAGTCCCAAGAGAGCGGCGAGGTTTCTGTATGCACAAGTTATAGCTTACAGAACACTAATGGACAAGAGGTAAACTTATCTGTTTGGCTTTCCGAGGATCACTGTGTCGTGCAATCTTCTCGTCCCTTGTCGGAGTCAAGTTCACAGGAGGAACCTGCAACTCCATGTAGATGAGAATGAATGCAGGATGCAATCCTATCTATATGCATATGCAAATGCTCATGAAATGATTATGAAGTGATCTGGGTGTGCTCGTGCATGCATGCGATCTCGATTGGGGGCCCCCACAACGCTTCTTTGTTTTATCTTGCACGGGGTCATCGCCCCGGCTTTGTACAAGGGGTTACATGCAACTGAGGCAATGCCTGTACACAAGGATTGCCTGGCAGCCTCGCACCTTACGGGTAGTACTTATGGAGATGCTCAATATTCCATGAGTTTTGCAACTGTGCCATCTCCAGTCTCCAGACGGACTGCGCCAGGTCTAGTGACTCGTACCACCCGGTAAGGGCCTTCCTACTTTGGTGACAGCTTGTGTGTACCCTTGGCGGACTGAACGCGCCTAAGGACAAGGTCACCTTCCTCAAAACACCGGGCATGAACACTGCGGCTATGATAGCGATGCAGGGCTTGCTGGTAGCGTGCAACACGCATAGCATCCCGGAGACGGTTCTCCTCAAGTAGCACAACGTCGTCACGCCGATGCTGATCTTGCGCTACTTCATCGTAGGCAAGCACTCAAGGGGACCCGTAAATGAGTTCCGTGGGGATAACTGCTTTTGCCCCATAGACCAGGGAGAAGGGAGTCTGCCCGGTAGCTCGCTTAGGTGTCGTTCTGAGTGACCAGAGAACTACCGGCAGCTCCTCAATCCACCGCCTGCCGTGCTTCTGCAGCATATCGAAAGTTCTTGTCTTGAATCCAAGAAGCACTTCAGCGTCCGCCCTCTTAGTTTGTCCATTTCTCCAGGGGTGTGCCACAGAAGGGAATGAGATTTTGCATCTGAGGGTGTGAACGTATTGCATGAAGGCGTGGCTCGTGAACTGGGTGCCATTGTCTGTGATGATCCTTGCCGGAACTACGAAATGACACACCAATTCTTTCAAGAACTTGATAGCTGAATGAGCAGTCAATTTTCTCACGGCAGTCACTTCCGGCCACTTTGTAAACTTGTCGATGGCAATGAACAAGAATTCAAAGCCCCAGATTTCTCGGGGGAAGGGGCCGAGGATATCGAGCCACCAGACCAAAAATGGCCATGATAGAGGGATTGTTTGAAGGGCTTGGGCAGGAAGGTGTGTTCTCTTGTAATGGAACTGACAGGCTTCACATTTCGTGACAATCTCAACTGCATCTTGGAGGGCTATGGGCCAATAGAATCCTTGCCGGAATGCTTTCCCAACTAATGCCCTTGATCCAATGTGTGAGCCGCACATTCCTCTGTGAATCTCATCCATCAGTTCCTTTCCATCCTCCCGACAAATACACTTCAATTTCACACCGTTGGGCCTTCTTCTGTATAGAGTGTCATAGACAAACTGATACATACTGGCCCTCCGGGCTACTCTTTCAGCTTCATCTTGGTTGCTAGGGAGTTCACCGGTTTGGAGGAAGTGGACAATGTGCATTGCCCAAGTTGGGTCCTGAGGCTTGGCAACGAGGACTAGCGGCACCTCCTCTGCTGCGGGGTCCATAGGCCCTGCTGGAGGGGGTGGTCCGGCAGGCTGTGAGGAGTTGTTTACGACAGGGTCTCTACCGGGAGTGGATGGCTCTGCCGGGAGAGGCTTACAGTGGTCCAACTTTCTCCTCTTCCGGGCCATCGTGGCTGGTGATATGGAGGGTTGAGAGAGAGGGAGAACAAAAGTTCCTGGTTCCACAGGAAGCTTGTGCGCAACAAACTTTGACAGGTGATCAGCTATGCTGTTTTCCGCACGGGGTACGTGCTCTATTTGCAACCAGTCAAAGTGCTCCTCCAATCTCCTTACTTCCTTGATGTATGCTTCCATCAATGGGCTTTGGTAATAATTGTTGACTTGTCTCACCACGAGCTGTAAATCTCCTCGAATGATCAGCTTCTTTATTCCCAATTCTGCTGCAATCCTGAGCTTGGCAAGGAGCCCTTCATACTCTGCTATATTGTTGGTGGCTTCTTTTCGGGCAAAGTGCATCTGGACGACGTACTTCAAATGCTCCCCGGAGGGGGAAACAAGAAGCATGCCAGCCCCTGCACCTTGTAGGGAAAAAGCACCATCAAAATACATAATCCATTCTTGGGGTGATTCCTTGCCGGGGACGGCTGTCTCTGTCCTTTCCTCATCAGGGGTTGGCGTCCATTCTGCAATAAACTCTACCAATGCCCTGTTCTGAATAGTTTAAGTGCTCTCAAACTTCAAACCAAATGTCAGGACCCCGATTCCAAGTCACATCGATCTAGCCGGTAACACCTCATATCACTTTGCGGCCTCACGCACGGTATCCCACGGGTGTCGCCTTACCATGGCCCGGAACCATTTGCACCTTTTGGCTCACGTATATGGTAGTGTCGCTAGCATCCATATGACAGAGAACCCGGGCCGACATGGCTAGTCGTGAACCCAAAGCGGCACAAACCTATGGAGACAGGCATACATGAATCACATCGAGCATGTCGGTCATCAACGAGTGATTCCGAGCTGTAGCACTGGGCTAACAGGACTCCGGGGAACCCGGGCTATAGCAGGCTTGGCAGGACTCCGGATATCATCACGTGACATTTCCCCGAAGGGACAGACATAGGAACGAAGTGAAACACATGCCGGCCATTCAAGTGTCCTGAGCAGTAGTGCTGGGCTAGCAGGACTCCGGTGAACCGGGCTGTAGCGGACTACTATGGTTCGAGGAACACTTGACTACATTTCCCCATAAGAAGGGCTGCCAAGGATAAACAACTAGATTGTCCGATCCCACTCATACCAAGCATTTCAATCATACACACAATATGCCTGATATGAGTACATACAACATGGCATCACAACAAAACTCTACAACTCAACTACTTTATTTAAAGGCCCCAAAGAGCCATACATAACATGTTCAGACAGATAGGGGTCACATGACCCGGCACTCAAGTCATACAATCATACAAGAACATGCGGAAGCAACTAGTCTTTGTACAGACTCTAGAAAGAAAGAAGGCTTCTCGAAGCCTGTCTATCTACATAGGGCCCTCCATGGCCAGGATCACCACCTGGGTGGCAAGTCACTCGTCGACGTCAAGGTCTACGTAGAACCCATCAGAGGGGGCGGTGTTGTCGTCTGAAAACAGTAATTAAGCAAACATGAGTACAAAGGTACTCAGCAAGTCTTACATCAGAACCTACTATACATGCTTATTCTCAAGGAGGTGGTGGGGTTAATGCAGCAAGCCAGCTTTGACTCTTGGCTAAGCTATCCTACGGAACTTCACCAGTAAAATAGTTTTCGCACATGAGTCCACTACTCACCAACACAATACTCCACCGGGGATCCTCCCTCGTCATCCTACGAGAGGGCCATCCTCGGTACTCACACTTATCTTGAGTCTTTTAGTAGTATCCATTAACTTGTGTATGAACTGTATAGGCAACCAAGTAGTCCTTTACCGCAGACGCGGCTATTCGTATAGTTTTATACCCTGCAGGGGTGTACTTCGTCACACATGTTTCCACCACTTAGCGTCTGCACACGACATGTGCTCGGCAGACTTCAAGCGAAAACCGACGTGGGTGTAGACCACGACCTGACTAACCTCACAAGTCTCTAGCTCAGGTTTATCGCCTATTCAGGTTCCATCCGCAAGGAAATCCGGCCGGGGTGTCCTCAACGGCCCCAAACGATGTGTACAAGGTTCCGAGACGCCAAACGGGCGCCCGGCGTACCCGGCCACAGTGTATCTACCGCATCATAGCCCACCCCTAGGGTCAGCGCTACGCACGGCCGCCAACACATGTCCTACAAACACCAGAAACTAGTTGCAACTCCTGAACAGAGGCGAGAGGGGTCCGTAAGTCGAGCGGGGTCATATTTCAGGGCCCAATGTGTGGTAGTAGCTGAATCTTAAATCACGCATACAGATCTCAGTTCTTAGGGACGGCCTCAATGAAACAACCCACCATGTACTCCTACATGGCCTCTCATCGATACCTTTACCAAAACATGTTCAACACATCCCTCACATTACCGGCATAAGAATTTCACTCTAGCCCATCACCCAGATGAACCAGACCTGACACAACTCTAAGCATAGCAGGCACAGCAAGGTAGGAATCACATACATGGCTCAATTAACTCCTACACATGCTAGTGGGTTTCATCTAGTTACTGTGGCAATGACAGGTCATGCAGAGGATAAGGGTACAACTACCGTAGCACACAGCAGTTTGAATCGCGTTGTCTTAATGCAGTAAACAAGAGCAGAAGCGAGAACATGGGTTTGTATCGGAATGATCAATGGATGCTTGCCTGATGGAGTGGTAGCGGGATACTGCCCTTCAGTTGGATACTCGTGAATATCCTCAGAGGCAGAACCTACCACAGAGAACACATCAGAACACAATCAACACATGACGATATGCAACAATATGATGCATGCTATGACATGGCAATATGATTGTGTCTTGGCCTAATGCAAGCTAAAATAGAAAGGGATGAACTCATTTGAATCAAAGATTCAAATATTAGCTCATTAAACATGGCATTTATAGTGCATTACCTTATTATGCCTAAACAGCAAGGTAAACTTGTTTTTTCATGCACGAAACCATTACAGATGGATAGATTGAATTTTTCTGATAATTTTTCATATATAAATTATTTCATTTGGAGTTACGGTTGAATTTCTATGAATTTTTGAAGTTCGAACTATTTTCTGGAATTTCTTGTATAAAAATAAATCCAGAAAATGCATTACTGCATCAGCATTGCATCATGCTGACCTCAGCAGGTCAAAGGCGCCAGCCCAGGTCAAACCTGACTGGTGGGCCCCTTCTGTCAGCCTCTCAGTGCACTAACTACGTTTAGTTAGCCTAATTACTAGGCAGGGCCCACTAGTCAGTGACTATACTAATTAAACTAACTAATTTTAGTTAGAAACTAATCTGGATAATTAGCAGAGGGGGGGCCCACTTGTCATTGACTCAAAGGAGTCAACCTGGGCCCACCCAGGGGTCAAACTGGGTCAACTCGCCGGCGGCTCGACGCCGGCCAGGCCCGAGACGGCGGCGCGGCTCGGAAAACGCCCTCCAGTGACCAAATCGACTACGGAGACCACCCGTGCGAAGCCCAGGCTCTCGCGCATCCAATGGAGCAAGTGTGAGGAGCTGGGGTGGAGCGAGCTCGCCGGAATCGAGCTCGTGGCAGCGGCCGGAGTTCGGGCGAGGTCGGTTTCGACGCTACGGTGCACGGGAGGAAGAGCTGGTGGTGGCTACGGGTTCCTGGTGCTGCACTGAGCATGGTGAGGCGCTCCGTTGTGAGATTGCACGGCTGTGGCTACGGCTGCGCCATGGCCGGCAGCGAGAAGCTCTCGGCCGCGGTGGAAAATGGAGCTAGGGGACGAGCACGAGCACGAGAGAAGAGGGGAAAGGAAGAGGAGCTCACAGCGGGGTCGGAGAGGGGGTCAGCGGGCTCGGGGACGGGCTGGAGAAGAGGTGCGGTCGCCGGCAATCTCGGATGCCCGAGGTTGAAGACGAGGGCGAAGGCGGCGTTGCAGGGCTTCCGGTGAAGCGTGGCTCGGTGGGGAGGTCGAGGGAGTCGAGGCGGAGCTGATGGGCTCGTCGGAGGGGCGAGGGGAGGTCTCTGGCGACGACTACGGCGATCGGCGGCGAGGGACGCGCTCGGCCATCGTGGGAGAGGATGAGGGAGACGAGGGGGAGAGTGAGAGAGGATGAGAGGGAGACGTGGGGGTCGCATGGCGTCGTCTGGGCGTCTCCCGGCATCGGCAGAAGCAGGAGTTGGCCGGCGCGTGGCCGGCGCACGGCGAGTACGCGCCCCTGCCTCCTGGCGCGAGGTAGGGGGTGACTGACCGAGCCAGTAGGCTGGGCCGAGCCAGGTAAGGCCCAGGTGGGCTTCTTTCTCCTTTTTTTGATTTAGTTTCTATTTTCTATTAAACTGCAACTATTTAGCTTTATTTAAAATACTAGAACATTTCCAAAAATCCTGAAAATAAATGTGGCCTCTGTTTAGATTATTTCCAACAGGAAACATTTACTCCCAGAATTATTTGAGCATTTAAATTATTTTTAGCATTTAAATGCCCAAATTCAAATACTTATGATTTAATTCAATGACCTTCTGTTGACTTGGAAAATTGTGCACCAATTTTGCCAGAGGTTCTAACCTAAGACAAAGAGGGTGAACATTTTAGAAGGGCATTTCAGGTTCATTGAAATTATTTTTAGTAAACCCTAGTTGATTTCAAAAGGGTGCTGGGGTTCTGCCTTCCCCATTTCAAGTTTCTGATGAAAAGTAAACATGATGCACACTCTAATGCATGGACTAAGTAGGGTGTGACAACTCACCCCCACTCAAAAGAATCTCGTCCCGAGATTTAGGATCCTCTGGAAAGAAGGTGGGGTACTCGAGTCGAAGACGATCCTCCCTTTCCCAAGTGGCTTCTTCCTCGGAATGGTGTGACCATTGAACCTTGAGAATCTTGATATTATGACGTCGAGTGGTACGCTCGGCTTGATCAAGGATACGAACGGGATATTCCCGATTAGAGAGGTTATCTTGTAGATCAAGCGTTTCGTGGTCCACTCCACGGATAGGATCCGCGAAGCAACGCCTGAGTTGTGAAACGTGGAAGACATCGTGAACTCTGGAAAGATGCGGAGGTAGTTCTAATTGGTAGGCAACTTCTCCTCGTTTCGCAAGAATGCGAAAGGGTCCAATGTAACGAGGAGCCAATTTGCCTTTGATACCGAAACGATGGGTTCCCTTTAACGGAGTAACCCGAAGGTAGGCCTTCTCGTCGACTTCATAAGTCATAGGCTTATGTTTACGATCATATTGACTCTTTTGACGAGATTGGGCTGTTTTCAATTTCTCATGGATTTCGCGAACCTGCTTTCTGCTTCCTCAATCATATCCGGGCCAAAGAGTTGTCTTTCCCCGGTTTCTGACCAGTTAAGAGGCGTTCGACATTTTCGTCCATAAAGAACTTCGAAAGGAGCTTTGCCCAAGCTTGCTTGATAACTATTGTTATAAGCAAACTCCGCGAATGGAAGGCATTTCTCCCAACTCATTCTGAATGAGATAACAGAAGCTCGGAGCATATCTTCCAGAATTTGATTGACTCGCTCTACTTGACCACTTGATTGAGGATGGAAGGCGGTGCTGAAAGAGAGACGAGTTCCCATAGCATTTTGGAAACTTTCCCAAAATCGAGAGGTGAAGAGACTCCCACGGTCTGAGTTAATTTCCAATGGAACACCATGAAGGGACACTATTCGGGAGATGTATAAATCGGCTAGCTGGCTAGCGGTGATACTCTCACGAACAGGTAGAAAGTGGGCTACTTTGGAAAGTCGGTCGATCACGACGAAGATGGCATTATTCCCTCTCTTGGTCCTGGGAAACCCAGTGATGAAATCCATACTGATTTTATCCCATTTCCATTCAGGAATGGCCAAAGGATGAAGGGTGCCAGCAGGCCGTTGATGCTCTGCTTTAACACGACGACAAACGTCGCAGCTAGCAATGTATTGAGCGATTTCTCTCTTCATCCTAGTCCACCAAAACCTCTGGCGTAGGTCTTGATACATTTTAGTACTACCGGGATGAATGGTGAGAGGGGATTCATGAGCTTCCTTAAGGATCAACTAGCGTAGATGTTGTTTCTTGGGCACCACCAGACGGTTCTCGAAAAAGATAACACCTTGCTCATCCATAGAGAAACATTTAGCAACTCCGCTAGCGATGTTTTCCTTAATCCAGGATATGCCCTTATCACGGTTCTGGGCCGCTATGATTTGATCCATAAGGGTGGGTTTCGCCACCAGGGTGGATAGGAATCCTCGAGGAACAATTTGAATATTAAGCTTAGGAAATTCCTCATGGAGAAGTGGTTGACTTTGTTGTAACATCAGGTTGTTACAATAGGACTTACGACTTAGTGCATCAGCCATGACGTTGGCTTTGCCCCGGGTGTAAGTTATTCCTAAGTCGTAATCCGAGATCAACTCGACCCAACGTCTTTGCCTGAGATTCAAATCTGGTTGGGTGAAGATATATTTCAAACTTTGGTGATCGGTGAAGATCTCGCAACGATTACCGAGAAGGTAATGACGCCAGGTTTTAAGTGCATGGACTACAGCTGCAAGCTCTAGATCATGTGTGGGATAATTTTCCTCATGTTGGTGTAATTGTCGTGAAGCATAGGCAATTACCTGACGATCTTGCATGAGTATGCAACCTAGTCCTTGTCGCGAGGCGTCGCAATAGATAATAAAGTCCTTGGAGAAATTTGGTGGTACCAGTACGGGAGCAGATGTCAGGCGTCTTTTCAGTTCCTCAAAGCTGAACTCGCACTGTGGAGTCCACTCGAACTTTTTATCTTTCTTGAGGAGTTCAGTTAGAGGTTTAGCAACCTTGGAGAAATTCTCGACGAAGCGGCGGCAATAGCTCGCTAAGCCAAGGAAGCTCCGAACTTGCTTGACCGTCTCAGGTGGAGTCCAATCAAGGACGGCTTGAACTCGCTCGGGATTGACAGCAATACCCTTACCAGAGATTACATGGCCTAGATAGGTCACTTCTGGCAACCAAAATTCACACTTGGAGAATTTGGCATAAAGGCGATGCTCTCGAAGTTTCATCAATACCAGCCTTAGATGTACGACATGTTCCTCTTCATTCTTGGAGTAGATGAGTATGTCATCGAGGTATACTACGATGAATTTATCCAAGTACTCCATGAAGACTGAGTTCATTAACTGAGAGAAGGTAGCCGGGGCATTGGTTAAACCGAAGGACATGACAGTGTACTCGTATTGGCCATAACGAGTAACAAAGGCCGTTTTGGGAATGTCCCCGTTTCTGATTTTGATTTGATGGTAGCCCAACCTCAAATCCATCTTGGAGAAGACTGAGGATCCAGCGAGCTGATCATACAGATCGTTGATCCTGGGAAGCGGGTATTTGTTCTTGATGCTGACCAAATTGACAGGTCGGTAGTCCACAACCATTCGATCCGTTCCATCCTTCTTCTTAACGAAGAGGACGGGGCAAGCCCAAGGAGAGGAACTAGGGCGGATGAAACCCTTTTTCAAGGACTCATCGAGTTGGTTCTTAAGCTCGGCTAGTTCTAAGGGTGCCATCTTGTAGTGTCTTCCAGAAATTGGAACGGTTCCTGGAACAAGGTCTATCACAAACTCGACATCCCTGTCAGGTGGAACACCTGGCAGTTCTTCTGGAAAGACATCCGGGAAGTCTCGGACTACCGGAACATCCTCAAGGTCTGGAAGAGGGTTGGCATTTAGGGAGTAAAGTTGGCGCTTGGCCACTCGAGTTAAGACATTAACTGTCTTGCCCGAAGGGTGAGTAAGTTGAACGGTTCTAGTGGCACAATCGATCTTAGCATAAGGAGCTGACATCCATTCCATACCTAAGATGATGTTTATGTCCGAGGACTTGAGAGCTATTAAGGATGCAAGGAAGACAAGTCTATCGACAAGAATTTTGTTCCCATGGCTTACTTTAGAAGTTTGCCATCTAGAGCCAGGGGTTTGAATTTCCATGGTAGAAGGCATGTCACAGAATGTCGTGTTATGCAATCGAGCATAGCTCTCGGATATGAATGAATGAGATGCTCCAGTATCAAAAAGAACAGATGCCGGATGGCAGTTAACAAGGAGCGTACCAAGGACGACGTTAGGATCCTCATGAGCCTCCTCGGCTGAAACATAATTGACATGGCCACGTGCAGTGATGGCCGGCTTGGCGTAGAAAGTCTTTCCCGCGGGCTTACCACGGCCAACAGACTTTCCAGTTTGGATGGGGTTGTTGTTCTGGGGAGATTCTCGGCTATAGTGACCCGGCTCTCCACACTTAAAGCATGTCACCACGTTGGGGCGTGGAGCAACATTAGCAGCGGGGCCACCATAGGGCTTGGGCGGTGCATATTGCTGGTTGGGACGAGGCGCCTCAAAGGATGGCCTCGGGATGAACCTGGGTGGCAGTGCCGTGCTTGGAATCCACACCCGGCGCTTCTGAGTTCCAGAGCCGGATGAGGAGCCAAAATCATGGGAGTGCTTGCGTGAAGCGTCATAATCAGTCTGGCCCGTCTCAGCACTGATGGCTTTATTGACCAACTTCTGAAAGGAGGTGCACTCGTGCAGACGAAGATCGCGGCGAAGCTCAGGGCTAAGTCCCTTGCGGAACCTTGCTTGCTTCTTAGCGTCAGTAGATACCTCTTCGGGAGCATAGCGTGCCAGATTCCCAAATTCACGACTATAAGCATCCACAGTCAGTCTTCCTTGGGTGAAGTTGTAGAACTCCTCCCTCTTGCGATCCATGAGACCTTCCGGAATGTGATGCTCACGGAAAACCTCACTGAATTCAGCCCAAGTGGTATCTTGGCCGACCGGGTGCATAGCTTCGAAGTTTTCCCACCAAAGGCTAGTAGGGCCTTCGAGGTGATAGGCAGCATAGGTAACCTTGTCGGCTTCGGCTACGTTGGCAGAACGTAGCTTGTGAGTGATGCTGCGAAGCCAGTCATCTGCGTCGAGGGGCTCGACGGAATGGTTAAACTTTGGCGGGTATAGCTTGATAAAGTCATTGATCGACACCAAGTCATTTCGTGGGTGGCGTGCAGTGTTCTGCTCAATCCGCTCCAGCAGGCAGTTAGTCTCACGCTTTTTTCTTTCCGCCTCCAACATTACTTCGGCCAGAGAAGGCGGGTGAGGTAGATTTTCACCCCTAGCTGCACTGGCTTCCCCCTGCTCCGGGGCAGCAGGGTTGCTGCGGGTGTTGACCATCCTAGGAGAAAACAAGACAATGGTTTAGATAAGGATGTCTCAAACTTAGCAAGGAAGTGCAGAATGTAATGGATAACGCAGAATGCAGAGATGTTCATCCGTATGTCATGGTAATATAAGACTTCCATATATATACCAACGGTCATACACAGCATACGTAGTTCAGTACAAGCCCAGGCTACAGTACAACTATGATGAAAGACATTACATCTCATCGGAGGCATTCCAAGCTCCTATACATTATTCGTCTACACCTCCAGAATTGACTACACACTAAGTCGTATTCCACAAGTCACGCAGGACAGTGGAAATACAACTACTATAATACTAGCGGTACTACTACTAACTCAGACAGCTCCGTAGTAGTTCTCATAGAAGTCACCTCCGTAGCCTGGAAGTTCAACATGACCATCCGGAAACAGACGGTCCTGAGGAGCCTGTGGACCAAAGGGGCTAGGATGAGGTCTTAGACCAACAAACGGTGGCTTGCGGGGACCACGGGGTGGGGTGATGCCTCCCACATCACGCCAATCCACCATGTCTGGCATAGCTGATCTCATAGGATACAGATCCCTTGTATCCATACATCCAGCTTGCACCGCAGGTGCAAACCGAGTCAATGTGGCCCAATGATCAGCACGGGTATTGAAAAGCTCCAGCCTCAAGGCCCGATTCTCTCGGTCCTTATCTTCGAGCAACTCGGCAGTGGTACGAGTTAATGAGTCCTCCTGAGTGGAGTCAGCATAGATAGCCTGAAGATACCCTTGCATTCCCGGAAGTGAAGCTGGCATGTAACGGAAGTCGGTGTTCCGAAGCAGGCCAGTCCGGACTCGCAAGATGGTCATCATGGAATAGGCAGCATCCTGCACAGTCATCTCAACAGTAACCCTGAGTCTGTAGGAACAGTGAAGGGGCTCGGTAGATCCAGGATAAGAAGGAAATATCCTGACGGTGCAGAGATATTGGCTTTGATTAAAGTCGTGGAACTGCTCTTCGACAGTGTATTCAGGATACCAACGGTAGCCCGTCTCGATCATTACCCGGACTAGCATAGCAGTATGACCAGGCACGTCGAGGCACCGGGTCAGGCGAACCACTTGGTTTTGAACATGGTTGGCCATCTGAAAGCACAACCACAATGCAAAGACATCAGAATTTCTAGGGAAAATTGGACAGCATAACAGCTGTAAATGCTCAGAAAAAGATTTGAGTCATCCACAACAGTTCGCAATACCACTCAACAACATCATATCAAGATTCTGATCCAATTAGCAACATACTAAAATAGTAGAACTGAACTGGGCTTGTAGCATCAATCCTATAAGCTACTACATATTAGTAACACGTGAACCTGATAGAAGAAAAGAGCCTAGTCCTTAACCCATGTTGAATGAGAAGAGAATGATTCAGATCAGAGGCATAGGGTAAAGGAGTAAAAGAGCCTTACGTTCCCTTCCACAATCAATTCCCCTACATATAACTAAAGCATTTCTAGACTCGACATCGACCAGTTTGGCTCAACGAACCTACAGGCAGTCCGGCTCTGATGCCAACGCTGTCAGGACCCCGATTCCAAGTCACATCGATCTAGCCGGTAACACCTCATATCACTTTGCGGCCTCACGCATGGTATCCCACGGGTGTCGCCTTACCATGGCCCGGAACCATTTGCACCTTTTGGCTCACGTATATGATAGTGTCGCTAGCATCCATATGACAGAGAACCCGGGCACTCAAGTCATACAATCATACAAGCACATGCGGAAGCAACTAGTCTGAGTACAGACTCTAGAAAGAAAGAAGGCTTCTCGAAGCCTGTCTATCTACATAGGGCCCTCCATGGCCAGGATCACCACCTGGGTGGCTAGTCACTCGTCGACATCAAGGTCTACATAGAACCCATCGGAGGGGGCGGTGTTGTCGTATGAAAATAGTAATTAAGCAAACATGAGTACAAAGGTACTCAGCAAGTCTTACATCAGAACCTACTATACATGCTTATTCTCAAGGAGGTGCTGGGGTTAATGCAGCAAGCCAGCTTTGACTCTTGGCTAAGCTATCCTACGGAACTTCACCAGTAAAATAGTTTTTGCACACGAGTCCACTACTCACCAACACAGTACTCCACCGGGGATCCTCCCTCGTCATCCTACGAGAGGGCCATCCTCGGTACTCACACTTATCTTGAGTCTTTTAGTAGTATCCATTAACTTGTCTATGAACTGTATAGGCAACCAAGTAGTCCTTTACTGTGGATGCGCCTATTCGAATAGTTTTATACCCTGCAGGGGTGTACTTCATCACACATGTTTCCACCACTTAGCGTCTGCACACGACATGTGCTCGGCAGACTTTAAGCGAAAACCGACGTGGGTGTAGACCACGACCTGACTAACCTCACAAGTCTCTAGTTCAGGATTATCGCCTATTCAGGTTCCATCCGCAAGGAAATCCGGCCGGGGTGTCCTCAACGGCCCCAAATGATGTGTACAGGGTTCCGAGACGCCAAACGGGCGCCCGGCATACCCGGCCACAGTGTATCTACCGCATCATAGCCCACCCCTAGGGTCAGCGCTACGCACGGCCGCCAACACATGTCCTACAAACACCAGAAACTAGTTGCAACTCCTGAACAGAGGCGAGAGGGGTCAGTAAGTCGAGCGGGGTCATATTTTAGGGCCCAACGTGTGGTAGTAGCTGAATCTTAAATCATGCATACAGATCTTAGTTCTTAGGGACGGCCTCAATGAAACAACCCACCATGTACTCCTACATGGCCTCTCATCGATACCTTTACCAAAACATGTTCAACACATCCCTCACATTACCAGCATAAGCATTTCACTCTAGCCCATCACCCAGATGAACCAGACATAACACAACTCTAAGCATAGCAGGCATAGCAAGGTAGGAATCACATACATGGCTCAATCAACTCCTACACATGCTAGTGGGTTTCATCTAGTTACTGTGGCAATGACAGGTCATGCAGAGGATAAGGGTTCAACTACCGTAGCACACAGTAGTTTGAATCGCGTTGTCTTAATGTAGTAAACAAGAGCTGAAGTGAGAACATGGGTTTGTATCGGAATGATCAATGGATGCTTGCCTGATGGAGTGGTAGCGGGATACTGCCCTTCAGTTGGATACTCGTGAATATCCTCGGAGGCAGAACCTACCACGGAGAACACATTGGAACACAATCAACACATGACGATATGCAACAATATGATGCATGCTATGACATGGCAATATGATTGTGTCTTGGCCTAATGCAAGCTAAAATAGAAAGGGATGAACTCATTTGAATCAAAGATTCAAATATTAGCTCATTAAACATGGCATTTATAGTGCATTACCTTATTCTGCCTAAACAGCAAGGTAAACTTGTTTTGTCATGCATGAAACCATTACAGATGGATAGATTGAATTTTTCTGATAATTTTTCATATATAAATTATTTCATTTGGAGTTACGGTTGAATTTCTATGAATTTTTGAAGTTAGAACTATTTTCTGGAATTTCCTGTATAAAATAAATCCAGAAAATGCATTACTGCGTCAGCATTGCGTCATGCTGACCTCAGCAGGTCAAAGGTGCCAGCCCAGGTCAAACCTGACTGGTGGGCCCCTTCTGTCAGCCTCTCAGTGCACTAACTATGTTTAGTTAGCCTAATTACTGGGCAGGGCCCACTAGTCAGTGACTATACTAATTAAACTAACTAATTTTAGTTAGAAACTAATCTAGATAATTAGCAAAGGGGGGCCCACTTGTCATTGACTCAAAGGAGTCAACCTGGGCCCACCCAGGGGTCAAACTGGGTTAACTCGCCGGTGGCTCGACACCGGCGAGGCCCGAGACGGCGGCGCGGCTCGGAAAACGCCCTCCGGCGACCAAATCGACTACGGAGACCACCCGTGCGAAGCCCAGGCTTCGCGCATCCAATGGAGCAAGTGTGAGGAGCTGGGGTGGAGCAAGCTCACCGGAATCGAGCTCGTGGCGGCGGCCGGAGTTCGGGCGAGGTCGGTTTCGATGCTACGGTGCACGGGAGGAAGAGCTGGTGGTGGCTACGAGTTCCTGGTGCTGCACTGAGCACGGTGAGGCACTCCGTTGTGAGCTTGCACGGCTGTGGCCACGGCTGCGCCATGGCTGGTGGCGAGAAGCTCTCGGCCGCGGTGGAAAATGGAGCTAGGGGACGAGCGCGAGCACGAGAGAAGAGGGGAAAGGAAGAGGAGCTCACAGCAGGGTCAGAGAGGGGGTTAGCGGGCTCGGGGACGGGCTGGAGAAGAGGTGCGGTCGCCGGCGATCTCGGATGCCTGAGGTTGAAGACGAGGGCGAAGGCGGCGTTGCAGGGCTTCCAGCAAAGCATGGCTCGATGGGGAGGTCGAGGGAGTCGAGGCGGAACTGATGGGCTCGTCGGAGGGGCGAGGGGAGGTCTCTGGCGGCGACTACGGTGATTGGCGGCGAGGGACATGCTCGGCCATCGCGGGAGAGGATGAGGGAGACGAGGGGGAGAGTGAGAGAGGATGAGAGGGAGACGTGGGGGTTGCGTGGCGTCCTCTGGGCGTCTCCCGGCGTCGGCAGAAGCAGGAGGTGGCCGGCGCGTGGCGAGCACGCGCCCCTGCCTCCTGGCGCGAGGAAGGGGGTGACTGGCTGAGCCAGTAGGCTGGGCCAAGCCAGGTAAGGCCCAGGTGGGCTTCTTTCTCCTTTTTTTGATTTAGTTTCTGTTTTCTATTAAACTGCAACTGTTTAGCTTTATTTAAAATACTAGAACATTTCCAAAAATCCTGAAAATAAATGTGGCCTCTGTTTAGATTATTTCCAACAGGAAACATTTACTCACAGAATTATTTGAGCATTTAAATTATTTTATAGTATTTAAATGCCCAAATTCAAATACTTATGATTTAATTCAATGACCTTCTATTGACCTAGAAAATTGTGCACCAATTTTGCCAGAGGTTCTAACCTAAGACAAAGAGGGTGAACATTTTAGAAGGGCATTTCAGGTTCATTGAAATTATTTTTAGTAAACCCTAGTTGATTTCAAAAGGGTGCTGGGGTTCTGCCTTCCCCATTTCAAGTTTCTGATGAAAAGTAAACATGATGCACACTCTAATGCATGGACTAGCTAGGGTGTGACACCAAAGCCGGATAACTCCAAAGCCCATTCCACTATCCTGCCAGTTGCCTCAGGGTTTCGGAGTATCCTTTGCAACGGGAAACGAGGGACAACCTTGATCTCATGGGCTTGGAAGTAGTGGCGCAGTTTCCATGAGGCCGTAATGAGACCAAAGATCAACTTTTGCATGCCAAAATACCTCAATCTAGCCCCCCTGTAACAAGGAGCTGACAAAGTACACTAGGTGCTGTCGGCGTTCTGGGAACGGGGGTCCCCAGACTTGCTTACCTGCGGCCTGCGGCATGGCGGAGCTAGCAGGCCGTACGACCCATCTTCACCAACAAAGCATCCAAGACCCTCGCGAGGGGCCAAGCCTCGCGAGACGGATGACGCAAGACCTCCTCTGGAGTGGCCTAGCTAGGCAGGCTCGCGAGGAGCAGAGATATCAAGGCAAGGCGAACCTCACGAGGCTCTCGTGACGTGAGCCATGACGATCGACACCAGGCGGGCGCCCGGCGGGCGCCAGCGCGCGTAGCGTCCTTGTTTCCTCTTTGGTGCAAAGGGGGCAAGCGCAGCCGCGGAGTACCGATGAATCGGGCAAAGGTTGCCATTCCGGTGCAACAAGACCAAGACCACGGACTGCAAGACGGAGGTCATCGTGGAGCCCAAAGCAGCGTCATCACTAGAGCTTTGTGCAGGCAAAGACTAATTTTGTTAGAATAGCTTGTAGTAGCTGTCCCCCTTCAAATTAGCCCGCCATTGTTGGCTCCCTTCCCGCTCGATATTTGGGAAGAGGACCAGGGCCTCTATAAATAGGACTAGCCACCATAGTTGGAGGGGGATCAAAAAAGAGAGTGATCCGGAGAGACCTGGGGAGATCATCAGAGATCGAGAGACACACAACAAGTCCGAAAGCACAAGAACACCTCAACCTCAGGAGGCTGTTCTCCCCTAGTATTGTTCATCATCAGCCCAAGAGGCAATCCACCACCACCACACTGGAGTAGGATATTACACCACAACGGTGGCTTGAACCAGTATAAACCCCGTGTCTTTCTGTGTTGTGAGTTCGTCGAGTTCGTCTGCAAGATCTTAATGAGCTAGAGCGTAGATCGGTAGGAGGGGAAGACTTCGCGCGCACCCTAGTGTTCGAACTTTAAGGGTTTGCCGGAGCCCCGCATCCGACATTTGGCGTGCCAGGTAGGGGTGCAACGTAGCTTCCTCTCCGTTGCTGCATCGTCTCCATGGTGGACACTCGCTGTGCTCGAGCTGAGCGTCGGGCTGCCCTCGCCGCCCGCATCACTCAGACGGCTCCCGTCGGCGGGCCACCTCGTCATTCTCCGTCCCCCGCCGCCAATGCTGCCACCAGACCGGTGGGGAACGAGCAGTAGGCATCCTCGCAGCATCCTTCGGTGCAGCAAGATGGCCGCACCGCTACTCCATAACTCACCCCTGCCGGTTCTTCATCCCACGCGCACCGCGCTCCCATGGAGGCACGGGCCACGCTCATCGCGGCGAACGAGCTCCTGCATTACCGCCTCGTCGACGACGTCTATGAGGAGTGGCTCGACCGCGTCGCGGAGCTCGTCCGTGTCGCAGGGGGCTCTCGGGCGCCGTCCCGTTCTCTACCTCCACCTCAGCCAGCTGCGGGCGACGGGGCTCATGGCGTGCCTCCACCGCCACGACCCCAAGACGGTGCCTTGGCACCAAGGCGCGCGCCTCCGCAGCGTGATCCACCGCGCCCGGCGCCCATGCGTGAATAAAGGTGCTACTAAGAAATCTCACCGCCGCGAGAAGCTGCACCGGCGCTCCCCGCGCCACCTCGGCAAGACCACGCGCCGCCTACAGTGGCGCAGCGCGGACCTCGCCAAGATCAAGCTCCGCCTCTGAAGCAGGCCCCAGCAACCACGGCCAGCTGCCGCGCCTTCACCCCTGAGCTGCGTAGCGTTGCCTGGACTGGCAAGTTCAAGCCAGATCTGCCTCCTCGTTACGACGGCACTGCTGACCCCGCGGAGTTCCTGCAGCTCTATGAGTTGAGCATCGAAGCAGCCAGCGGCGACAAAAAAGTCATGGCGAACTGGTTTCCCATGGCTCTCAAGGATGGGGCCCCCTCGTGGCTCCTGAACCTGCAACACGGCTCGATCTCCTCCTGGGACGAGGTGCGCGACCACTTCGTCGCCAACTTCCAGGGCACTCATGACCGCCCACCGGTCGCGAGCGATCTACGCCGCATCAAGCAACAGCAAGGAGAGACCCTCCAGAAGTACATCCGGCACTTCAACAACACCCGCCTCAAGATCCCCAAGGTCACGGACGAAGCCATCATCTCCGCGTTCTCAGACGGCGTCCGTGACGTCAAGATGAAGGAAGAGCTAGCTATCCACGAAGAGCTTTGCACATCTCAGGAGCTATTCAACCTGGTGAACAGGCGCGCAAGAGCTGAGGAGGGGCGCCTCTCTCTCCTTGAGCTGCTAGCTGCAGGAATGGAGGAGAAGAAGGCCAAGGCCAAAGACGTAAAGCGCAAAGAGGCAGTAGTGCTCGCAGCAGAGCCCGACACCAAGCTAGGCAGAGATCAGCCCGAGTCGTCCAAGAATGGCCGTCCATTCTACGCGTTCCACAACCTGAACACCCACAACACCAGCAACTGTCAAGAGCTCAGAGCCATTCAGGAAGGACGCTTTGGTCGACGCCCCGAGCGCAACAACCAGGGCTACGGCCGCGGAGGAGGACGCGGAGGCGGACGCTGGGACAACTGTGGCCCGCGCTAGGAGTGGCGTGACCGGCCTCGTGAGGACCTCTGGCAGGACCAACCTCGCGAGGGCGCCTGGAGGGACCCGACTTGTGAGGATTGCCCCCAAGGCAACGCCGGTCTTCCCCCGTTGCCACCGCCAAGAAAGAACGACGACCACCACCAGGACGAGGGGGCTGGGGGCTTCCAGGAGCCGCGTGCGGTCGCTTGCATCTTGGGCGGTGCCCAGGCCCTAGCCTCTCAGCGCATCTTCAAACAGTTCGCTCGCGAGGTGAACGCGGCACTCCCCAAGCTCGAGGCCACGCGCCCGCTCAGGTGGTCCCAGTGCGCCATCACCTTCAACTCGGCCGACTAGCTCAAGTGCGCAGCCACTGCTGGCACACTCCCTATACTGTGCTCCCCAGTCATCAGCAATGTGCAAGTCACCAAGACTCTCATCGACGGCGGCGCAGGGCTCAACGTCCTATCTGTCGACACGTTTGACAACCTCCAAGTGCCCTATGAGCCACTCTAGCCAACCAAGCCTTTCTGATGAATAACTGATGGTTCGACCACACCGATAGGGCAAGTCCGCCTGCCTTTCACCTTCGGGGAGCGCAAGAACTACCGCACCGAGCTCATCGACTTCGAAGACGGGCACATCCGCCTGCCGTATAATGCTATCCTTGGGTATCCAGCCCTGGCCAAGTTCATGGCAGTCACTCACCACGGCTACAACATTATCAAGATGCCAGGAAGCGGGGGAATCATCACGGTCCCATGTGAATAAAGGGATGCGGTGTGCTCCCTTGAGCGCACCTTCCAAGCCGTGGCAATCGACGACCCTGACAGCAGAAGTGAAGGCCCTCTGGAGACCATCCCCAAGAAGAAGCTACCGCACCGCGCAGGACCCCAAGAAGATGGCGTCGCGTCAGGAACCTCATCAGGATTAGCGCCCGCTCCGGGGGCGCCTCCCTCCACCACATAGGAAAGCGCTCCCGGCGCCCTCCTCGGGCAGGGCTCGGGGGCTCTCTTCTGGAGAGCCTCAGACCTTGCCGGTCTCATGAGGGAGGCGCTTGGGCACCACTTGGAAGTTTGCTTCACGACACACCTTCCTCAGGAGAGCGCAGGGCAAGGAGTGCCCACCACCCAGGAGTTCATCACCAAGACCACCCAAGAGCTACAAGACATGAGAGCCATGCGTGGCGACAGCCGCTCGCCGAGCACGGCTCACCATCCAGGCGAGGGTGATGAATTGCGCATCTGCATGGACATCCCAGGGCTCAACAGGGCCGCATCTCAGGAATGCTTATGGCCATCACGTGCGGGCCACTGTGAGGGTCCACCACACAGCTACGTTCGCATGCCCTTCGGTTTGCCGAGCGTGGCGTCGGCCTATCAGCGCTGTGGCATGTATCCCTTTTGCTTATGTCTCTGGCTTACCTCGTTGGGAGCTCCCCTCGGGCTGCATCATGCCCATGCATCTCGGGCCTGACCCAGTGGCATGTAACTTCTCGCATTTATCCTAGTCAATCTGCTCTTCATGCTTAACCTGCCAACTGCTATCACCTCCTCGATCACCGCCCGCCATGGGTCCGTTTGCCCTATGCAATTTGCTTGCACGTTAAAAGGGGGGCTCCTGAGCATCGCGACTCAAGAGCTCTTACTGGCTCTCCAACCCTGACCCCATGGCCTTGACCACGGCATCGCGACGTGGCATACCAGCGGCGGCTGAGCTCGCTCGAGGGCCGGGACCTGAGGACGTAGAGTGCTTGCACCTAACCACCTTGCAGGGACATACACTCACCAAGACTCAAGACCAGGCGCAACCCGCCTTGAGGTAGGGCCTCGTGAGTCCCGCGCTGGCTCACGAGTGCCCAAATACACCTCGCAGCCCTGCCATGAAAGCCACGTGTCAGGGCGGGGCTGCACACGCACCAGGGGCTCCTCCCAGAGGGCCCCCCATCCCACGCCCATGTGGAAGCTCCATGCGCCGTGCTGGCTGTCGACACTACCGAGGAGCGGCTATGCCCGTGCACAAGCGGAAGCACTACGCTCTGCGCTAGTGATAAGCAACTGAGGGCGACCCCACGACCGTACCAACCTTAGGGAGCCCAGAGCTCAACGCCCAGCCTCACCACCATGCCTCCCCTCGGGAGAGTCGCGCGCAAGGGCTGGGCACGAGGGCTGCGCTCGGGTCATGCCCAAGCGCATGCCACCTAACCAGGCCCCCCGGATGTCAGGAGCCCGATCCTAAGTCACACTGATCTAGCATGTAACACATCATATCACTTTGCGGCCTCACGCACGATATTCCCACGGGTGCCACCTTACCTGGCCCGAGACCGTTTGCGCCTTTTGGCTCACGTATATGATAGTGCCGCTAGCATCCATATGACAAAGAACCCGGGCCGACATGGCTAGTTGTGAAACCAAAGCGGCACGAACCCATGGGGACAGGCATACATGAATCAACCTCGAACATGTTGGTCAACAGCGTGTGAATCCAGGATGTAGCACTGGGCTAACAGGACTCCGGTAACCCGAGCTATAGCAGGCTAGGCAGGACTTCGGATGTTGACATTTCCCCGAAGGGACAGACACAGGAACGAAGTGAAACACATGCCGGCCAGTCAAGTGTCCTGAGCACTAGTGCTGGGCTAGCAGGACTCCGGTGAACCGGGCTGTAGCGGACTACTATGGCTCATGGAAGCACAAGACTACATTTCCCCATAAGAGAGGCTACCAAGGATAAACAACTAGGTTGTCGAATCCCACACATACCAAGCATTTCAATCATACACACAATATGCTCAATATGTGTAAATACAACATGGCATCACAACATAACTCTACGACTCAAGTATTTATTCATTAGGCTCCGAGGAGCGAGATATTACAAACATGGGTCTCATGACCCAACATACAGAGCATACAAGCAACAAGCACATGCGGAAGCTTAACTTGTCCGAGTCCAGACAACTACAAATGAAGAAGGCTCAGAAACCTGACTATCTACAAGACCCTCCCAAGGTACAAGATCGTAGCTGAGGTAACGAGCTAAATGTTGAAGTCCAAGCGGAACTACTAGATAGACTGACGTCTCTCTGCAAAACATAAAATAAGGAAACGTGAGTACAAATGTACCTAGCAAGTCTTACATCATAACTAACTACATATGCATCGGTATCAATAAAGGGGGTGGTGGAGTTTGACTGCAGCAAGCCAGCTTTGACTCAGTGGCTAACCTGAACTACGACTGCAAGTAACTCTTTTGAGGTGGCGCACACGAGTCCACAAATTCACCATACCAATACACCACTATGGATCCGCTCCCGCCTCCCTGCGAGAACGCCATCCATAGCACTCACACTTATCTTGCGAGTTTTAGAGTATCCACTTTCACTTCTCTATGAACTATGCAAGGGGTCCAAGTTTCCATATCCGAGGAATCCGGCTATTCGAATAGATAATGATAACCCTGCAGGGGTGTACTTCTTCACACACGCTCTCGCCACTTATCGCCCTGTACACGTCATGTACCTTGGCAACCTTCAAGCGGAAGCCGGGCGATGTGTCGGCCACGACCTGACTAACCACACAAGTCTCTCGTCCAGGTTTATCGCCTATTCGGGTTCCATCCGGAAGGAGATCCGGCCGGGGTGTCGCTCACGGCCCCAAACGATGTGTGCAGGGTTCCCAAGCCCACCTTGACGGATGGATCTATGCTTGGTACACCGTGCCACGGTGCCTAGTCTGTCCCAAGCCCACCTGTACCGGGTGCCACTTGGTAGACTACTAACACAACCTACAAACACCAAAAACTAGTTGCAACTCCTGGACAGAGATCGAGTTGGTTAATAAGCCGAGAGGGGTCGAGTTACCGGAACCCAATGTGTGGTAGTAACTGTTCATGGATCACAAACACAGAACTCAGTTCCTAAGGACGGTTTCAATGAGACAATGCACCATGTACTCCTACATGGCCTCTCACCGCTACCTTTATCAAATCGTGTTCACACACTTAGCTCTCAATAGTAGGACATGTTCACCTCATTCCAATTCATTCCCGATGAATCAGACCCGACTCAACTCTTAGCAGTAGCAGGCCTGACAACAAGCATGAATGAGTAGGCACATCAGGGCTCAAACAACTCCTACTCATGCTAGTGGGTTTCACCTATTTACTGTGGCAATGACAGGTCATGCAGAGGAAAGGGGCTCAACTACTGCAGCATGTAAGAGTTGAATCGCTGTTGTCCTAACGCAGTAAAAGAGAGAAGGAGCAAGAGAGTGGGATTGTATCGGAATGAACAAGGGGGTTTTGCTTGCCAGGCACTTCTGAAGATATTATAACTCTTCATCGGTGTCATCGAACTCATCGTCGGAAGCACGTCTATCGAGAGGGGACAATAACCGACTAGCAAAGAAGGAACACAATCAATGCAATTCACATTCACATGAATGAAATGTCATGTTAAGGTACTGAATTTACCTAATGCAATATGTAGCCAAGTTAATTGAAGTGGAACTCAAACAAGATCTATTCCAACTCCAAATGTTATTTCATAAATTGCCCTAATCATCATTTGTCCTATTCAGTGAGGTTAACTTGTTCAAACATGCATGAAAATGCCATATTCAGATTCTTTGGATTTTTCTGATCATTTTTCATATATAATTTATTTCATTTGGAGCTATAGATTAATTTCTATGATTTTTAGAAGTTTTGGGCATTTTCTGAAATTTCCAGAATGAAAATAAATCCAGAAAATGCATTACTTCATCAGCAAGACGTCACTGTGATGTCAGCGGTCAACAGGCGCGGTCCAGGTCAAACCTGACCAGCGGGGCCCACTCGTCAGTGTAATAGTGGCAGCAGAGGCTGACTAGTGGGGTCGGTCAATGCTGAGGTGGCAAGGTCAAACAGACCGGTGGGGCCACGGCCATTAGCTTAAATTAAACAGGGAATAACCCTGTGTTTAATTAATGGGTGGGGCCCGTCTGTAAGTGGGTCAGGGGGGTAATTAAGGTGGGTAATTAGTGCCTAACGACGCGTTTAACCGATGGCTAAACGCCGGCGACCACAGGCCGCGGTGGAGGGGATTGGGTTCGCTCCCCCGGCGCCCAAACGAGCAGCCGAGGGCAGCTACGGGGAGCTGGAGCTCACCCGCATCTAGCACGGCAAGTGGTGGCAGCAGGGACGGCCGGAGCTCGCCGGAGATGAGCTCGGGGCGGCGCCGGCGTTCGGTTGCAGGTGAGGCGATGGCTACAACACTCGAGGGGAAAAACGGAGAGGGGGGAACGTAGGAGACCTCACGGGGGGGCTAGCGGGGAAGATGTTGAAGTCGGGGAAGCTCTGGACGCGCCGAATCGGAGCCGGCGATCTTCGGTGCCCGTCGGTGAAGACGACGATGGTGGCGACGAAGCAGGGCCTCTGGGCGTCGCATATCTCGGTGGAGAGGGCAAGGCAGACGCGACGGAGCTCCTAGGCTCAGCGGCAGGGCGATGGGTGGTCGGTGGCCTTGGGTACGGCGAACGGCGGCGGTGTGCTCATGGCCGGCTCGGTCATGAGGAGGAACGAGAGGGAGAGAGACCCAGAGAAAGAGGGGGGGTCCGTGGCCATCTCCGTGGCGCTGGGAGAGAGCCTCAGGGGCGTGAGGCAGGCAGGGAGGAGGTGGCAGCCTCAGCGCGCGCCGTGCCCGCCTTTGCCTCTGCCTACTGGCAGAGGTTGAAGACGACAGGCACTGGCCAGGTGGGCTGGGCCGGCTGGAGGAGCTGGGCCACTACAGTACCAGGCCAGGTGGCTTTGCTAGGTAGGTTCCTCTCTTTTTATTATTTCCTATTTTCTATTATTCTGCAACTTTGTGGCTTTATTTAAAATATTGAAACAATCCCAAAATTCATGAAACTGCTCATGACCACTGTTGGGGATATATCCTTCAGCAAACATTTCAGTTCATGAATATTTGGGCATTTGAAATATTCTTATAGCATTTAAATGTCCAAATGCAAGTATTATATGATTTAATTCAGTGACCCTCTGTTGTCCTAGTAAAATGTGCACCACTTTTGTCAGGGATTCTGGACCAAGGCAAAGATGATGAACATTTTAGAAGGGCATTTTGGGTTCAGTGAAAATGAATTTATTTGGACCCTAGTTGAATTTCATTTGCTGCTAGGGTTTATCGGCCCCCATTTCAAAGTTTCATAAAGATTTAGACATGATGCATGGAGGCTAATGCAAGACAGGCAAGGCCAGAACTGGGGCTGTGACAGCTCACCCCCACTAAACCAGAATCTCGCCCCGAGATTCAAGCTTAGGGCAAGATGAAGGGGGAACACAAACTAACATAATCTTCACGGTCCAGGTTGCACTTCATAAGAACGTTGACACGATCACCATCTTTGTCTCGATGTCTTGCTTTAAAAACTCCATCCAACACGATCACGGGAAGAAAGGGACTCTCGAAGAATCGATCTTCTCGAAGATCGAGCAACCGACGATCAACTCATAGAACGAGACATAGCTATATCTGTCGAGATGAGAGACGATACACACATCAAGAATGATGGAAATGAGCATACGACAAGGTTTAAATAAGTAGCGGAATTCCCACACCTAGGAGGGTGGTGAACGGTGTCAACGTAGCGAGGAGTTGGGTTGCCATGATACCGCAACGAGGCACCTTAGGGGAGGTGACTCATGGAATTATTACCTTAAGTGGCAAAAAGAATTACTTTTGATCCATAGATCATTGAAACTCTTTATACCAGCCTGAGGTAATCACAATCGATCATTGGAAGGGTTCGAAAGAATGGCATACTCTGACTAGGATGGATGATGTGGACTACCTTGTTGAAGACAACACAAGGGGTGATTTTTAGCTTATCATCGGAAATGGATGGCACCCATGGTAAGTCCACTTTTGAAGATGATCCTAAACAACAACTACTGAGGTGCAAGCTGGGAACAAAATCCACATGTTGGGAATGATTCTGGCAACTGGGGAAGAACTCAACAGTCGAGGGTGTTTCCAACGTTCCAATGGTTATAGATCACCGAGGAAACTGAGAGCACAAGGATCCCTAAGGAACAACTATGGAGGTAAATCCTACGAAATCCTCATGGGGAGGTGGCCAACTTTCTTCAATCGAGATACTATAATAATAGGTCTTCGGGCTGGATGTGTTGGCCACGACATCCACTTTACCGGTTATCGAGGGACCAATATTATAGTTCTTGGAAAATGCTCCAACCATCATATCTGCCTGAGATTCAGATCTGGTTGGTGTCAGGATATTCCAGACTCATCGAGTCTAGAAAGGAAAATGAAAGTTTGCAACACAAATCGACGAGACGATGTTGCGAGATTCTCGTGGAATGAACTGCGATAGCAAGCTCCAAAACATGAGCAGCTTTGCTACAACATGTGAACACGCTGTCCCAGACAAGCATGACCATATAGTAGTCTTATAATAAATATACCACCGAGTTCGGGTGGGGAACCATCATCAAGGATATTGAAGTCTTTACGCGCGCTAGACTCCTTTTCCTTGAACAAGTCAATCAGTGGCTTGGGTGCTAGGAATTCATATGGAACGAAGATGATCAGTCTAACATACCACAGAATACTTTGCACGTGCATGGCTGACTTGGGATGATTCTAGAGGAAGCAAAAACAAGCTTTCTCGAATTCACGGCGACAACTTGCATCGATTGCACGTGAACTTAGAGGAAGTCACTACTTTCACCCAAACATATGCCTCATGACGAAACACGAAGAAATGCTTAAACAAGTTTCCAACCCTAAGTTGATGTTCAACATGAGTCATGGGGGGAGACAAAATGCTGCTAATGGGCTCAACAATAACTCATCCGAATTTCCATATCACTGGACTTCCACCATCATGTGAACATGGTGATAGTATTGGTCAGACCAAAAGATGTAATGGTGTATGCTCGAGGGATCAACCACGAGTAAGACAACATTACGAGCATCGTTAGTTCTGATTTGACTTGACGATAGCCCATACTCAAATCAAAACTTTGACAAGGCAATAGATCCAACAACTGATCACGAGGACCAATCGATGGAGATATCATCTTTCTTCAACACACACACACACACACAAGGATATCCCTTAGTGATGAACTAAGTCGGACAAGCTTTCATCTTCTAATTCTCCAAGTTGTTGTTTAGCTTAACCAACTAGCTCAGGGGTATCCAACACAGATTCTTGGAGAATGGCTGGTTTAGAGGAAAACCAACTTGATCACGAACTCAACATAGCGGTCAGGTGACAACCTGGTAATACTTCCGAGAAGATATTGGGAAAATCACGAACCACCGATATGTTATTAAGCTCGAGAACAATCTTGCTTTTCAGAGCAAGACGATATGATCAAATAAGCAAGGATTGACACTATCCTAACTCATTGATCGAAAGGTGCACCGGAAATAAGGACTGGGTAGCACGATCAATCTTAGGATGATGATTTAATAACCAACACGCTAAGAATGAGAATATTGTCCATTTACTACCAAGCAACGAGTTGCTCCGAGTATTGATTTCACACATCACAATTCCCTTGTCGGCATTCCGGTTAGAACAACACGGGGACCGAGGAATGAATGATGATGGTGAGAAGTATCACTACATCAAGAATTCATAAGAGATGGTGTAATTCCTATGATATTCTTGACAAAAATATGGTAATACTCGAGGGTAGAGCAGATCAAAGGCTGGATTGGCATTTTGCCTGTGGAATACAACTGCTTTGACCCAATCCTAAATATGGATGAGGTACTGGAGTTTGTTTCTCCTAGTCATTCCAGAATAGAATGGCTTGACAGACCATAAGAATAAGAGGTATCGATGAGCATGAATGCAACACATGCTCTTAACTATCAAATGATAGACGAAGATCATGATACAACTAAAGAGGGAAAACTCAAGGAACATATATCTTTCTGAGTTGTAGATGCATTGATTAGTATGTCGAGCAAAGCTCAACATATTTCTTCCGGATAACCCATGCAGAAAGGTAGAACTGGCAGAATCACAATTATGGATGGTGAACTCCTCAGGAGTACTCTAATGATGATCTTTTGGTTCAAAGAACTTCTGCCTTAATGGTTCATGGTATTTGGAAGAAGGAAATAACACGGACCTCGAGGACTATCGCAAAGGTTATTAATATCTTAAAGGAACTAGCAACACTATCAACATGAAGTAAGTAGGGTGAATCTCGGGTTCAGAAACCCAGGAGTGGAATACCTACTACTAAGTAACATCACGGGATGCTTTCAAGAAAGGTGGCCAGAGTCATCACACTGGGAACACCAAACATGGCTAGCTTACGAACTCTAAGATACCCTAGTGTCATAATAACAACTCCAACATATATGTCGAGGCAATAGAGTACCTCAACTCACCGATTAGTGTGCTTAATCTGGCCCAAAAGGACATCGGAAACGGGATGAAGAGATTTGCAAATGCATCAGACTGTTTAGAAACCTGGGATGACTCGGACAGCATAACGTTTGTAAATGCTCAAAAAGATTTGAGGCATCCTGCAAAATGGTGGCATAACCACTCAGAAGCACAAAATCAAGGTTTCGAGACCAACAATGAACACACGGGGGTGGTAGAAACTGAACTGGGGCTTAAATCCATCAATCCTATAAGTCTCTAGCATAGTAACTCATCATCCTGATAGATAGATGAGAAGGCCTATGTCAGGACCCCGATTCCAAGTCACATCGATCTAGCCGGTAACACCTCATATCACTTTCCGGCCTCACGCACGGTATTCCCACGGGTGTCGCCTTACCATGGCCCGGGACCGTTTGCGCCTTTTGGCTCACGTGTATGATAGTGTCGCTAGCATCCATATGACAGAGAACCCGGGCCGACATGGCTAGTCGTGAACCCAAAGCGGCGCTAACCCATGAGGACAGGCATACATGAATCACATCGAGCATGTCGGTCATCAATGTGTGAATCCGAGCTGTAGCACAGGGCTAACAGGACTCCGGTAACCCGGGCTGTAGCAGGCTAGGTAGGACTCCGGAAGTCACCGCGTGACATTTCCCCGAAGGGACAGACACAGGAACGAAGTGAAACACATGCCGGCCAGTCAAGTGTTCCGAGCAGTAGTTCTGGGCTAGTAGGGCTCCGGTGAACCGGGCTGTAGCGGACTACTATCGCTCAGAAAGCACTAGACCACATTTCCCCATGTGATAGGCTTCCAAGGATAAACAACTGGATTGTCGGATCCCACTCATACCAAGCATTTCAATCATTCACATAATATGCCCGATATGAGTACATACAACATGGCATCACAACAAGACTCTATGACTCAAGTATTTATTAGGCTCCGAGGAGCGAGATATTACAAACATGGGTCTCATGACCCAACATTCAGAGCATACAAGTCAAAGCACATGCGGAAGCTTAACATGTCTGAGTACAGACATCTACAAATGAAAAGGTTGAGAAGCCTAACTATCTACCAGATCCTGCCAAGGGCACAAGATCGTAGCTGAGGTATCAAGCTAAACGTCGAAGTCCACGCGGAACTACTAGCGAGACTGACGTCTCTCTGCAAAACATAAAATAGGCAAACATGAGTACAAATGTACCCAGCAAGACTTACATCAGAACTAGCTACATATGCATCGGTATCAACAAGGGGGGGTGGTGGAGTTTAACTCCAGCAAGCCAGCTTTGACTCAGTGGCTAACCTGAACTACGACTGCAAGCAACTCTTTTGAGGTGGCGCACACGAGTCCACATATTCACCATTCAATACACCACTATGGATCCGCTCCCGTCTCCCTACGAGAAGGCCATCCATAGCACTCACACTTATCTTGCGAGTTTTAGAGTATCCACTTTCACTTGTCTATGAACTGTTATAGGCAACCTAGAAGTCCATTACCGGGGACACGGCTATTCGAATAGATGATGTTAACCCTGCAGGGGTGTACTTCTTCACACACGCTCTCACCACTTACCGCCGTTTACACGACATGTACTCGGCAACCTTCAAGCGGAAGCCCAATGAGGGTGTCGGCCACGGCCTACCTAAACACTCAAGTCTCTAGTCTAGGTTTATCTCCTATCTAGGTTCCATCCGCATGGAGTCCGGCCGAGGTTTCCACATACGGCCCCGAACGATCTAAATAGGGTTCCCGAGACACCAAACGGGCGCCCGGTACACCGTGCCACGGTGTATCTACCGCAACATAGCCCACCCCTAGGGTCAGCGCTACGCACGGCCGCCAACACATATCCTATAAACACCAGAAACTAGTTGCAACTCCTAGACAGAGGACAAGGGTGATCAAGAAGCCGAGAGGGTCCATTGGTTTCGGGCCCAATGCGTGGTAGTAACTGTTTCATGGATCACAAACACAGAACTCAGTTCCTGAGGACGGCTGCAATAAGACAACCCACCATGTACTCCTACATGGCCTCTCACCGCTACCTTTACCAAATCGTGTTCACACATTTAGCTCTCAATAGTAGGACATGTTCACACACCTCCAATTCATTCCCGATGAATCAGACCTGACTCAACTCTAAGCAGTAGCGGGCATGACAAACAAACATGAATGAGTAGGCACATCAGGGCTCAAACAACTCCTACTCATGCTAGTGGGTTTCATCTATTTACTATGGCAATGACAGGTCATGCAGAGGATAAGGGGTTCAACTACCGCAACAAGTAACAGAGGAATCGTGTTGTCCTAATGTAGTAAAAGAGAGCAGGAGCGAGAAAGTGGGATTGTATCGGAATGAACAAGGGGTTTTTGCTTGCCTGGCAGTTCTGAAGATATTATAGCTCTTCATCGGTGTCATCGAACCCATCATCGAAACCACATCTATCAAGAGGGGACAACTACCGGCAAGAGGAGAAAGAAACACAATCAATGCAATGCACAATATGATGCATGCTCATGACATGTCAATATGCTATGGTTTGAGCTAATGCAACTAGCAACATGTTAAATGGGGTTGGTTTGAACCCTAGGTTCCAATTCAAACTCCATATGTGAGAGTTTAAATTCCATTTAATTGAATTGTCCTAAACAGAGGACATAAGTTGCTCTAACATGCATGCAAATGCCATAAACAGATTCCTTGGATTTTTCTGATCATTTTTCATATATAACTTATATCATTTGGAGTTACGGTTGAATTACTATGAATTTTAGAAGTTTTGGGTATTTTCTGGAATTACCTGAATAAGAATAAATCCAGAAAATGTATTACTGCATCAGCATGAGGTCATGCTGACGTCAGCAAGTCAACAGGCGCTGGTCCAGGTCAAACCTGACCTGTGGGGCCTACTGGTCAGTGACACACGGCTGGCATGAGTCACTGACGTGTGGGGCCGGTCAAAGGCCACCTCAGCAAGTCAAACTGACGTGTGGGGCCAGCTGGGTTAATAACTAATCTAAACAGAACATTAAACTAACCTAACTGGCACAGGGGCCCACATGGCAGTGGCTCTAGAGGTGGTTTAGCTGGGTCATTAGTGGCTAATGATGAGCCATGTCATCAGTCGTCGGAGTTTCACTGGCGACGACCATTTCGCGCTGCGGAGATCGTCGGGATCTCGCTACAGCCCACGGTTTGAGGCGGGGTTTGCTCCTACGGCTTCCTGGCATTCTCGCGCATCTAGTGGTGGTAGCGGCAGCAGCTGGGATGGCCGGGGTTGACGGCGGCGAGCACTTCCGCGGCGGCCGGAGTTCGGGCACCTACGGGTTTGGTGTTGCGGTGCACGGGAGGGGAACTGATGGGTTCTACGTGCTCCTGGTGAGGTGTGGAGCACGTTGCCGTGCTCGGGAGTGAGCTGCGGTGGCTCTGGTGTCATCTGCATCATCACCGGCGGCGAGGAGCTCACGGCTCCGGTGAAACGGGCGGCCAGAGTGCGGGAACGAGTGCGGGGAGGAGGGGGAAAGGTGTGGGAGCTCACAACGATCTCGAGGAAGGACTCAGCGGGCTCGGGGACGACCGGAAGGCGACGAATCCGTCGATGGAGTCCGGCGGCCGTGCTCAGGGAAGACGACTCGTGGCGGCGATGTTGGGGTCCCGCGGTGGCGTGGCTCAGGGTGGAAGAAAGAGGGGGTCGAGGCGGAGCCTCTGGGCTAGTAAGGGAAGCGAGGGGGAGGCGATGGCTGCAGCTACGGCGAACGGCGTCGGTGGTGCTCGACGCAAGAGGGAGAGAGAACCAGAGGAGGGGAGGGGCACGGGAGAGGGTGAGAGGGGCCAGGGGGCCGCGTGGCGTCGCAAGGAGGCATCCAGGGCGTCGGGGACGCATGCAGCCAGGCAGGAGGTGGCCCGGCGCGTGTGCGCGCGCGGCAAGCACGCGCTCTGCCTACTGGCTTGAGGGAGAAGACGACAGGGGAGGTGGAGGTGGGCCGGGCCGGCTTTGGCCAGAAGGCCACTACAGTGGCGGGCTACACGGTAGGTTTCTTCTCTCTCTCTCTCTTTTATTTAGTTTCCGTTTTCTATTTTTCTGTAATTGTTTTGACTTAATTAAAATGCTAAGTGATTTCCAAAAATCATGAAACTAATCATGGCTACTGTTTAAGATATATCCAATAGTAAACATTTTAGTTTGTGATTATTTGAGCATTTAAAATATTATTAGCAATTAAATGCCCAAATGGAAATACTATATAATTTAATTCAAAAATCCAGGAATAGCCTATAAATATGTTCATCATTTTTGGAAGAGGTTTTTACCTTTAACAGAAATCATGAACATTTCCAAAGGGCATTCTGGGTTATTGAAAATATTTTTATTGAACCTAGTTAAATTCATTTGGTGCTAGGGTTTCAACAATCCCCATTTCAAATTTCTTTGGAATTTAAACATGATGGCATGATGAACAAGCAAAGGCAAGCAAGGGCTGAACTGGGGCTGTGACAACTCACCCCTACTAAACAAGAATCTCGTCCCGAGATTCAAGCGTAGGGTAAGGTGAAGGGGGAAACACAAGCTAACATAATCTTCACGATCCAGGTTGCACCTCTTAGGGTTGTTGATTCGTTGCATACGTTGACTCTGACATCCTTGCCTTTGAGATCTTCATCCACGCGATGACGAGAAAAAAAAAGAAACTCTCAAAGGATCGATCTTCTTGAAGATCGAGCAACCGACGGTCAACTCACAGAAAGAGACATAGCGACATCTCTCGAGATGAGACACAATACACACATCAAGAATGATGGAAATGAGCATATGACAAGGTTTAAGTAAGTAGCGGAATTCCCACACCTAGGAGGGTGGTGAACGGTGTCAACGTAGCGAGGGGTTGGGTTGCCATGATACCATAGCGAGACATCTTAAGGAAGGGGACTCGCAAAAATATTCCCTTAAGTGGCAAAAAGAATTACTTTTGATACAAAGATCATTGAAACTCTTTATACCAGCCTGAGGTAATCACAATCGATCGTTGGAAGGGGTTTGAAAGAATGGCATACTCCGACTAGAATGGATGATGTGGACTATCTTGTTGAATACAACGCAATGGATGATTTTTGCTTATCATCGGAAATGGATGAGACCCATGGTAAGTCCACTTTTGAAGGAGATCCTGAACAACAACTACTGAGATGTAAGCTGGGAACAAAATGCAAATGTTGGGAATGATTCTAGTAAATGGGGAGAAGGTTCACTGGCAAAGGTGATTCCGTCAATTGGATGGCTATCGAACAACTAAGAGAACGGAGGCACATTCCAGTTAACGACAACATCAGAACCTAGTGCCTGAGCGTGCTCTCAAGAACTTGAGCATTTCCATACTCATCAAGGTCTTACCAACATCCGTGGCAAGGATCCTGGCAACACGACATACTACCATGATGACTAGTGATGGATGATGCGGATACAAAGGAAGATAACACCTTCTCAGATCTTCCCTTAGCGAGGCTAAGGGAACAGAATCTGGACAATCGACCGAGAGACATTTAGCACTCCGCTTCTAATGTTCTCATTGATGTGCTAGCATAATCCATTCATAGATATGGTTTGATATCTAGAACATCAAGTAAAAGGTCGGACTTCGGAAGCTCAAGAATCCGTAAGGATTAACTACGGAGGTAAATCCTACGAAATCCTCATGGGAAGGTGGCCAACTTTCTTCAATTGAGATACTACAATAGTAGGTCTTCCGGCTGGATGTGTTGGCCACGACATCCACTTTACCGGTTATCGAGAGACCAATATTATAGTTCTTGGAAAATGCTCCAACCATCATATCCGCCTGAGATTCAGATCTGGTTGGTGTCAGGATATTCCAGACTCATCGAGTCTAGAAAGGAAAATGAAGGTTTGCAACACAAATCGACGAGACGACGTTGCGAGATTCTTGGGGGAATGAACTACGGTAGTAAGCTCCAAAACATGAGCCGGTTCTGCTACAAGCATGTGAACACGTTGTCCTAGACAAGCATGGTCACCTGGTAGTCTTAAAATGAAACACTACCGAGTTCAGGGGGAACCATCAACGAGGATATAGAAGTCCTTGCGTAGGTCTAACTCTTAAGAAGAAACTTCTTCTCCTTGAACAAATCAATCAGTGGCTTGGTGTGCTAGGGATACGTATAGAATGAAGATGATCAGTCTATCAGACCATAGAATACTTCGCACATGCATGACTGACTTGGGATGATTCCAGAGGAAGCAAAAACAAACTTTCTCGAATTCACGGCGGCAACTTACATCAGATGCACATGAATTAGAGGAAGTCACATCTTTCAACCGGACATATGCTTCATGATCGGGACATGAGGGCAATGCTTATAAAGTTTCCAACACTAGTGTAATGTTCAACGTGAATCATGGGGGAGACAAAATGCTGCTGATGGGCTTAACAGCAACTCATCGGAATCTCCATATCACTGGACTTCCACCACTATGTGAACAATGTCATAGTATTGGTCAGACCAAATATATAATGGTGTATGCTTGAGGGACAACCGCAAGTAAGACAACATTACGAACATCGTTGGTTCTGATTTGATTTGACGATAGACCACACTCAAATCAAGGTTTGGACAAGATAATAGATTCAACAGCTGATCACGGGGATCAGTTGATGAAGATATCATCTTTCTTCAACACACACACACACACAAGGATATCCCTTAGTGATGAGCTAAATCGGACAAGTTTTCATCTTCCAACTCTCCAAGTTGTTGTTTAGCTTAACCAACTAGCTCAGGGTATCCAACATAGATTCTTGGAGAATGGGTGGTTTGGAGGAAAACCAACATGATCACGAACTCAACATAGCGGTCAGGTGACAACCAGGTAATACTTTCGAGAAGATAATCGGAACATCACGAACCACTGATATGATACTAAGCTCGAGATCAATCTTGCTTTTCAGAGCAAGACGATATGATCAATAGAGCAAGGGTTTGGCAAAATCCTAACTCGTTGATCGAAGAGTGCACCAAGAAATAAGGACTAGGTAGCACGATCAATCTTAGGATGGTGATTTAATTACCAGCACACTAAGAATGAGAGTATTGTCCATTAACTACCAAGCAACGGAGTTGCTAGGAATATTTCTTTCACACATCACGGTTCACCTGTCAGCATTCTGGTTATAATAACACGGAACTGAGGAATGAACAATGATGGCAAGAAGCATTACTGCGTCAAGAATTCATAAGAGGTGGTGCAATTCTCATGACAGTCCTGACATAAAAGGGGTAATACTCTAGGGTAGAACAGAATCAAAGCTTGATTGCATTTGATCTGCGGAATACAACTGCTTTGACCCAATCCTAGAAATGGATGAGGTACTAGAGTTTGTTTCTCCTAGTCATTCTGAAATAGAATGGCTCGACGGACCACGAGAAAAATAAGCGTCGATAACACGAATGCACAACTAAAGAGGGACAACTCAAAGGAACATATAACTTTCTGAGTTTTGGATGCATAGATTAGTATGTCGAATCAAGTTCAACAGGTTTCTTCCGGATAACCCATGCAGAAAGGTAGAACTGACAGAATCACAATTATGAATGGAGAACTCCTCAAGAGTACTCTGATTGTGATATTTTGGTTCAAAGAACTTCTGCCTTAACGGTTCATGGTATTTGGAAGGAAGAAATACCACGGACCTTGAGGGCTGTCGCAAGGTTACTAATATCCTAAAGGAACTATCAAACACTATCAACATGAGGTAAGTAGGGTGAATCTCGGGTTCAAGAACCCATGAATAGAATACCTACCATTACATGGGATCACGGGATGCTTTTGAGAATAATGGCCAGAATCACACACTGGGGATACAAAACATTGCTAGATCACTAGGTGACTCCCTAAAACATCTAGGGTCATAGTAATAGCTCCAGCATATATGTCGAGGCAACAAAGTACCTCAACTCACCGATTAGTGTGATTAATCTGGCCCAAATGGACATCAGGAATAGGAGGAAGGGGTTTGCAAATGCATCGGACTATTTAGAAACCTGGGATGACTCGGACAACATAACGGCTGTAAATGCTCAAAATGATTTGAGACATCCTGCAAAAATGGTGGCATAACCACTCAACATCACAATATCAAGGTTCTGAGACCAATTATGAACATATGGAAGTAGTGGGAACTGAACTGAGGCTTGAACTCAACAATCCTAGGCAACTACGGTTTAGTAACACATCATCCTGAGAGATAGAAGAGAAGCCTAGTACTTAACCCCGTAGAAAAGATAAGATGACTCATATCAGAAGGTCATGAGGATAAGGAGTAAAAAGAGCCTTACGTTCCCTTCCACAATCAATTCCCTTATATAACTAAAGCATTTCTAGACTCAACTTCGACCAGTATGGGTTGGTAAACCTACAGGAAGCCAGGCTCTGATACCAACGCTGTCAGGACCCCGATTCCAAGTCACATCGATCTAGCCGGTAACACCTCATATCACTTTGTGGCCTCACGCACGGTATTCCCATGGGTGTCACCTTACCATGGCCCGGGATCGTTTGCGCATTTTGGCTCACGTGTATGATAGTGTCGCTAGCATCCATATGACAGAGAACCCGGGCCGACATGGCTAGTCGTGAACCCAAAGCGGCGCTAACCCATGAGGATAGGCATACATGAATCACATCGAGCATGTCGGTCATCAACGTGTGAATCCGGGCTGTAGCACAGGGCTAACAGGACTCCGGTAACCCGGGCTCTAGCAGGCTAGGCAGGACTGCGGAAGTCACCGCGTGACATTTCCCCGAAGGGACAGACACAGGAACGAAGTGAAACACATGCCGACCAGTTAAGTGTTCCGAGCAGTAGTGCTGGGCTAGCAGGGCTCCGGTGAACCGGGCTGTAGCGGACTACTATCGCTCAGAAAGCACTAGACCACATTTCCCCATATGATAGGCTGCCAAGGATAAACAGCTGGATTATCGGATCCCACTCATACCAAGAATTTCAATCATTCACACAATATGCCCGATATGAGTACATACAACATGGCATCACAACAAGACTCTATGACTCAAGTATTTATTAGGCTCCGAGGAGCGAGATATTATAAACATGGGTCTCATGACCCAACATTCAGAGCATACAAGTCAAAGAACATGCGGAAGCTTAACATGTCTGAGTACAGACATCTACAAATGAAAAGGCTGAGAAGCCTGACTATCTACCAGATCCTGCCAAGGGCAGAAGATCGTAGCTGAGGTATCAAGCTAAACGTCGAAGTCCATGCGGAACTACTAGCAAGACTGACGTCTCTCTGCAAAACATAAAATAGGCAAACATGAGTACAAATGTACCCAGCAAGACTTACATCAGAACTAGCTACATATGCATCGGTATCAACAAGGGGGGGTGGTGGAGTTTAACTGCAGCAAGCCAGCTTTGACTCAGTGGCTAACCTGAACTACGACTGCAAGCAACTCTTTTGAGGTGGCGCACACGAGTCCACATATTCACCATTCAATACACCACTATGGATCTGCTCCCGTCTCCCTACGAGAAGGCCATCCATAGCACTCACACTTATCTTGCGAGTTTTAGAGTATCCACTTTCACTTGTCTATGAACTGTTATAGGCAACCCAGAAGTCCATTACCGCGGACACGGCTATTCGAATAGATGATGTTAACCCTACAGGGGTGTACTTCTTCACACACGCTCTCACCACTTACCGCCGTTTACATGACATGTACTCGGCAACCTTCAAGCGGAAGCCCAACGAGGGTGTCGCCCACGGTCTACCTAAACACTCAAGTCTCTAGTCTAGGTTTATCGCCTATCTAGGTTCCATCCGCAGGGAGTCCGGCCGAGGTTTCCACATACGGCCCTGAACGATCTGAACAGGGTTCCCGAGACACCAAACAGGTGCCCGGTACACCGTGCCACGGTGTATCTACCGCAACATAGACGACCCCTAGGGTCAGCGCTACGCACGGCCGCCAACACATATCCTATAAACACCAGAAACTAGTTGCAACTCCTGGACAGAGGACAAGGGTGATCAAGAAGCCGAGAGGGTCCATTGGTTTTGGGCCCAATGCGTGGTAGTAACTGTTTCATGGATCACAAACACAGAACTCAGTTCCTGAGGACGGCTGCAATGAGACAACCCACCATGTACTCCTACATGGCCTCTCACCACTACCTTTACCAAATTGTGTTCACACATTTAGCTCTCAATAGTAGGACATGTTCACACACCTCCGATTCATTACCGATGAATCAGACCTGACTCAACTCTAAGCAGTAGCGGGCATGACAAACAAATATGAATGAGTAGGCACATCAGGGCTCAAACAACTCCTACTAATGCTAGTGGGTTTCATCTATTTACTATGGCAATGACAGGTCATGCAGAGGATAAGGGGTTCAACTACCGCAACAAGTAACAGAGGAATCGTGTTGTCCTAATGCAGTAAAAGAGAGCAGGAGCGAGAGAGTGGGATTGTATCGGAATGAACAAGGGGTTTTTGCTTGCCTGGCAGTTCTGAAGATATTATAGCTCTTCATCGGTGTCATCGAACCCATCGTCGAAACCACGTCTATCAAGAGGGGACAACTACCGGCAACAGGAGAAAGAAACACAATCAATGCAATGCACAATATGATGCATGCTCATGACATGTCAATATGCTATGGTTTGAGCTAATGCAACTAGCAACATGTTAAATGGGGTTGGTTTAAACCCTATGTTCAAATTCAAACTCCATATGTGAGAGTTTAAATTCCATTTAATTGAATTGTCCTAAACAGAGGACAAAAGTTGCTCTAACATGCATGCAAATGCCATAAACAGATTCCTTGGATTTTTCTGATCATTTTTCATATATAACTTATTTCATTTGGAGTTACGGTTGAATTACTATGAATTTTAGAAGTTTTGGGTATTTTCTGGAATTACCTGAATAAGAATAAATCCAGAAAATGTATTACTGCGTCAGCATGAGGTCATGCTGATGTCAGCAAGTCAACAGGCGCCGGTCCAGGTCAAACCTGACCTGTGGGGCCTACTGGTCAGTGACACACGGCTGGCATGAGTCACTGACGTGTGGGGCCGGTCAAAGGCCACCTCAGCAAGTCAAACTGACGTGTGGGGCCAGCTGGGTTAATAACTAATCTAAACAGAACATTAAACTAACCTAACTGGCATAGTGGCCCACATGGCAGTGGCTCTAGAGGTGGTTTAGCTGGGTCATTAGTGGCTAATGATGAGCCATGTCATCAGTCGCCGAAGTTTCGCCGGCGACGACCATTTCGCGCGGCGGAGATTGTCGGGATCTCGCTACAGCCCACGGTTTGAGGCGGGCTTTGCTCCTACGGCTTCCTGGCATTCTCGCGCATCTAGTGGTGGTAGCGGCAGCAGCTGGGATGGCCGGGGTTGACGGCGGCGAGCACTTCCGCGGCGGCCGGAGTTCGGGCACCTGCGGGTTTGGCATTGTGGTGCACGGGAGGGGAACTGATGGGTTCTATGTGCTCCTGGTGAGGTGTGGAGCACGTTGCCGTGCTCGGGAGTGAGCTGCGGTGGCTCTGGTGTCGTCTGCATCATCATCGGCGGCGAGGAGCTCACGGCTCCGGTGAAAAGGGCGGCCAGTGTGCGGGAACGAGTGCGGAGAGGAGGGGGAAAGGTGTGGGAGCTCACAACAATCTCGAGGAAGGACTCAGCGGGCTCGGGGACGACCAGAAGGCGACGAATCCGTCGATGGAGTCCGGCGGCCGTGCTCGGGGAAGACGACTCGTGGCGGCGATGTCGGGCTCCGCGGTGGCGTGGCTCAGGGTGGAAGAAAGAGGGGGTCGAGGCGGAGCCTCTGGGCTAGTCAGGGAAGCGAGGGGGAGGCGATGGCTGCAGCTACGGCGAACGGCGTCGGTGGTGGTCGGCGCGAGAGGGAGAGAGAACCAGAGGAGGGGAGGGGCACGGGAGAGGGTGAGAGGGGCCAGGGGGCCGCGTGGCGTCGCAAGGAGGCGTCCAGGGCATCGGGGAGGCATGCAGCCAGGCAGGAGGTGGCCCGGCGCGTGTGCGCGCGCGGCAAGCACGCGCTCTGCCTACTGGCCTGAGGGAGAAGACGACAGGGGAGGTGGAGGTGGGCCGGGCCGGCTTTGGCCAGAAGGCCACTACAGTGGTGGGCTGCATGGTAGGTTTCTTCTCTCTCTGTCTCTTTTATTTAGTTTCTGTTTTCTATTTTTCTGTAATTGTTTTGACTTAATTAAAAGGCTAAGTGATTTCCAAAAATCATGAAACTAATCATGGCTACTGTTTCAGATATATCCAACAGTAAACATTTTAGTTTGTGATTACTTGAGCATTTAAAATATTATTAGCAATTAAATGCCCAAATGCAAATACTACATAATTTAATTCAAAAATCCAGGAATAGCCTATAAATATGTTCATCATTTTTGGAAGAGGTTTTTACCTTTAACAGAAATCATGAACATTTCCAAAGGGCATTCTGGGTTATTGAAAATATTTTTATTGAACCTAGTTAAATTCATTTGGTGCTAGGGTCTCAACAATCCCCATTTCAAATTTCTTTGGAATTTAAACATGATGGCATGATGAACAAGCAAAGGCAAGCAAGGGCTGAACTGTGGCTGTGACAACTCACCCCTACTAAACAAGAATCTCGTCCCGAGATTCAAGCGTAGGGTAAGGTGAAGGGGGAAACACAAGCTAACATAATCTTCATGATCCAGGTTGCACCTCTTAGGGTTGTTGATTCGTTGCATACGTTGACTCTGACATCCTTGCCTTTGAGATCTTCATCCACGCGATGACGAGAAAAAAAAAGAAACTCTCAAAGGATCGATCTTCTTGAAGATCGAGCAACCGACGATCAACTCACAGAACGAGACATAGCGACATCTGTCGAGATGAGACACAATACACACATCAAGAATGATGGAAATGAGCATATGACAAGGTTTAAGTAAGTAGCGGAATTCCCACACCTAGGAGGGTGGTGAACGGTGTCAACGTAGCGAGGGGTTGGGTTGCCATGATACCATAGCGAGACATATTAAGGAAGGTGACTCGCAGAAATATTCCCTTAAGTGGCAAAAAGAATTACTTTGGATACAAAGATCATTGAAACTCTTTATACCAGCCTGAGGTAATCACAATCGATCGTTGGAAGGGGTTTGAAAGAATGGCATACTCCGACTAGAATGGATGATGTGGACGATCTTGTTGAAGACAACGCAATGGATGATTTTTGCTTATCATCGGAAATGGATGCGACCCATGTTAAGTCCACTTTTGAAGGAGATCCTGAACAACAACTACTGAGGTGTAAGCTGGGAACAAAATGCAAATGTTTGGAATGATTCTAGTAACTGGGGAGAAGGTTCACCGGCAAAGGTGATTCCACCAATTGGATGGCTATCGAACAACTGAGAGAACGGAGGCACATTCCAGTTAACGACAACATCAGAACCTAGTGCCTGAGCGTGCTCTCAAGAGCTTGAGCATTTCCATACTCATCAAGGTCTTACCAACATCCGTGGCAAGGATCCTGGCAACACGACATACTACCATGATGACTAGTGATGGATGATGCGGATACAATGGAAGATAACACCTTCTCAGATCTTCCCTTAGCGAGGCTAAGGGAACAGAATCTGGACGATCGTCCGAGAGACATTTAGCACTCCGCTTCTAATGTTCTCATTGATGTGCTAGCATAATCGATTCATAGATATGGTTTGATATCTAGAACATCAAGTAAAAGGTCGGACTTCGGAAGCTCAAGAATCCATAAGGATTAACTACGGAGGTAAATCCTACGAAATCCTCATGGGAAGGTGGCCAACTTTCTTCAATTGAGATACTACAATAATAGGTCTTCCGGCTGGATGTGTTGGCCACGACATCCACTTTACCGGTTATCGAGAGACCAATATTATAGTTCTTGGAAAATGCTCCAACCATCATATCCGCCTGAGATTCAGATCTGGTTGGTGTCAGGATATTCCAGACTCATCGAGTCTAGAAAGGAAAATGAAGCTTTGCAACACAAATCGACGAGACGACGTTGCGAGATTCTCGGGCGAATGAACTACGGTAGTAAGCTCCAAAACATGAGCCGGTTCTGCTACAAGCATGTGAACACGTTGTCCTAGACAAGCATGGTCACCTGGTAGTCTTAAAATGAAACACTACCGAGTTCAGGGGGAACCATCAACGAGGATATAGAAGTCCTTGCGTAGGTCTAACTCTTAAGAAGGAACTTCTTCTCCTTGAACAAATCAATCAGTGGCTTGGTGTGCTAGGTATACGTATAGAATGAAGATGATCAGTCTATCAGACCATAGAATACTTCGCACATGCATGACTGACTTGGGATGATTCCAGAGGGAGCAAAAACAAACTTTCATGAATTCACGGCGGCAACTTACATCAGATGCACATGAATTAGAGGAAGTCACATCTTTCAACCGGACATATGCTTCATGATCGGGACATGAGGGCAATGCTTATAAAGTTTCCTACACTAGTGTAATGTTCAACATGAATCATGGGGGAGACAAAATGCTGCTGATGGGCTTAACAGCAACTCATCGGAATCTCCATATCACTGGACTTCCACCACTATGTGAACAATGTGATAGTATTGGTCAGACCAAATATATAATGGTGTATGCTCAAGGGACAACCGCAAGTAAGACAACATTACGAACATCGTTGGTTCTGATTTGATTTGACGATAGACCACACTCAAATCAAGGTTTGGACAAGATAATAGATTCAACAGCTGATCACGGGGATCAGTCGATGAAGATATCATATTTCTTCAACACACACACACAAGGATATCCCTTAGTGATGAGCTAAATCGGACAAGTTTTCATCTTCCAACTCTCCAAGTTGTTGTTTAGCTTAACCAACTAGCTCAGGGTATCCAACATAGATTCTTGGAGAATGGGTGGTTTGGAGGAAAACCAACATGATCACGAACTCAACATAGCGGTCAGGTGACAACCAGGTAATACTTCCGAGAGGATAATCGGAACATCACGAATCACTGATATGATACTAAGCTCGAGATCAATCTTGCTTTTCAGAGCAAGACGGTATGATCAATAGAGCAAGGGTTTGGCAAAATCCTAACTCGTTGATCGAAGAGTGCACCAGGAAATAAGGACTAGGTAGCACGATCAATCTTAGGATGGTGATTTAATTACCAGCACACTAAGAATGAGAGTATTGTCCATTAACTACCAGCACACTAGGTAGCACGCTAGGAACATTGCTTTCACACATCACGGTTCACCTGTCGGCATTCCGGTTATAATAACACGAAACTGAGGAATGAACAATGATGGCAAGAAGCATTACTGCGTCAAGAATTCATAAGAGGTGGTGCAATTCTCATGACAGTCCTAACATAAAAGGGGTAATACTCCAGGGTAGAACAGAATCAAAGCTTGATTGCATTTGATCTGCGGAATACAACTGCTTTGACCCAATCCTAGAAATGGATGAGGTACTGGAGTTTGTTTCTCCTAGTCATTCTGAAATAGAATGGCTCGACGGACCACGAGAAAAATAAGCATCGATAACACGAATGCACAACTAAAGAGGGACAACTCAAAGGAACATATAACTTTCTGAGTTGTGGATGCATAGATTAGTATGTCGAATCAAGTTCAACAGGTTTCTTCCGGATAACCCATGCAGAAAGGTAGAACTGACAGAATCACAATTATGAATGGAGAACTCCTCAAGAGTACTCTGATTGTGATATTTTGGTTCAAAGAACTTCTGCCTTAACGGTTCATGGTATTTGGAAGGAAGAAATACCACGGACCTCGAGGGCTGTCGCAAGGTTACTAATATCCTAAAGGAACTATCAAACACTATCAACATGAGGTAAGTAGGGTGAATCTCGGGTTCAAGAACCCATGAATAGAATACCTACCATTACATGGCATCACGGGATGCTTTTGAGAATAATGGCCAGAATCACACACTGGGGATACAAAACATGGCTAGATCACTAGGTGACTCCCTAAAACACCTAGGGTCATAGTAATAGCTCCAGCATATATGTCGAGGCAACAAAGTACCTCAACTCACCGATTAGTGTGATTAATCTGGCCCAAATGGACATCAGAAACAGGAGGAAGGGGTTCGCAAATTCATCGGACTATTTAGAATCCTGGGATGACTCGGACAGCATAACGGCTGTAAATGCTCAAACTGATTTGAGACATCCTGCAAAAATGGTGGCATAACCACTCAACATCACAATATCAAGGTTCTGAGACCAATTATGAACATATGGAAGTAGTAGGAACTGAACTGAGGCTTGAACTCAACAATCCTAGGCAACTACGGTTTAGTAACACATCATCCTGAGAGATAGAAGAGAAACCTAGTACTTAACCCCGTAGAAAAGATAAGATGACTCATATCAGAAGGTCATGAGGATAAGGAGTAAAAAGAGCCTTACGTTCCCTTCCACAATCAATTCCCTTATATAACTAAAGCATTTCTAGACTCAACTTCGACCAGTATGGGTTGGTAAACCTACAGGAAGCCAGGCTCTGATACCAACGCTGTCAGGACCCCGATTCCAAGTCACATCGATCTAGCCGGTAACACCTCATATCACTTTGTGGCCTCACGCACGGTATTCCCACGGGTGTCACCTTACCATGGCCCGGGACCGTTTGCGCATTTTGGCTCACGTGTATGATAGTGTCGCTAGCATCCATATGACAGAGAACCCGGGCCGACATGGCTAGTCGTGAACCCAAAGCGGCGCTAACCCATGAGGATAGGCATACATGAATCACATCGAGCATGTCGGTCATCAACGTGTGAATCCGGGCTGTAGCACAGGGCTAACAGGACTCCGGTAACCCGGGCTCTAGCAGGCTAGGCAGGACTCCGGAAGACACCGCGTGACATTTCCCCGAAGGGACAGACACAGGAACGAAGTGAAACACATGCCGGCCAGTTAAGTGTTCCGAGCAGTAGTGCTGGGCTAGCAGGGCTCCGGTGAACCGGGCTGTAGCGGACTACTATCGCTCAGAAAGCACTAGACCACATTTCCCCATATGATAGGCTGCCAAGGATAAACAGCTGGATTATCGGATCCCACTCATACCAAGAATTTCAATCATTCACACAATATGCCCGATATGAGTACATACAACATGGCATCACAACAAGACTCTATGACTCAAGTATTTATTAGGCTCCGAGGAGCGAGATATTATAAACATGGGTCTCATGACCCAACATTCAGAGCATACAAGTCAAAGAACATGCGGAAGCTTAACATGTCTGAGTACAGACATCTACAAATGAAAAGGCTGAGAAGCCTGACTATCTACCAGATCCTGCCAAGGGCAGAAGATCGTAGCTGAGGTATCAAGCTAAACGTCGAAGTCCATGCGGAACTACTAGCAAGACTGACGTCTCTCTGCAAAACATAAAATAGGCAAACATGAGTACAAATGTACCCAGCAAGACTTACATCAGAACTAGCTACATATGCATCGGTATCAACAAGGGGGGGTGGTGGAGTTTAACTGCAGCAAGCCAGCTTTGACTCAGTGGCTAACCTGAACTACGACTGCAAGCAACTCTTTTGAGGTGGCGCACACGAGTCCACATATTCACCATTCAATACACCACTATGGATCTGCTCCCGTCTCCCTACGAGAAGGCCATCCATAGCACTCACACTTATCTTGCGAGTTTTAGAGTATCCACTTTCACTTGTCTATGAACTGTTATAGGCAACCCAGAAGTCCATTACCGCGGACACGGCTATTCGAATAGATGATGTTAACCCTGCAGGGGTGTACTTCTTCACACACGCTCTCACCACTTACCGCCGTTTACATGACATGTACTCGGCAACCTTCAAGCGGAAGCCCAACGAGGGTGTCGCCCACGGTCTACCTAAACACTCAATTCTCTAGTCTAGGTTTATCGCCTATCTAGGTTCCATCCGCAGGGAGTCCGGCCGAGGTTTCCACATACGGCCCTGAACGATCTGAACAGGGTTCCCGAGACACCAAACAGGTGCCCGGTACACCGTGCCACGGTGTATCTACCGCAACATAGACGACCCCTAGGGTCAGCGCTACGCACGGCCGCCAACACATATCCTATAAACACCAGAAACTAGTTGCAACTCCTGGACAGAGGACAAGGGTGATCAAGAAGCCGAGAGGGTCCATTGGTTTTGGGCCCAATGCGTGGTAGTAACTGTTTCATGGATCACAAACACAGAACTCAGTTCCTGAGGACGGCTGCAATGAGACAACCCACCATGTACTCCTACATGGCCTCTCACCACTACCTTTACCAAATCGTGTTCACACATTTAGCTCTCAATAGTAGGACATGTTCACACACCTCCGATTCATTACCGATGAATCAGACCTGACTCAACTCTAAGCAGTAGCGGGCATGACAAACAAATATGAATGAGTAGGCACATCAGGGCTCAAACAACTCCTACTAATGCTAGTGGGTTTCATCTATTTACTGTGGCAATGACAGGTCATGCAGAGGATAAGGGGTTCAACTACCGCAACAAGTAACAGAGGAATCGTGTTGTCCTAATGCAGTAAAAGAGAGCAGGAGCGAGAGAGTGGGATTGTATCGGAATGAACAAGGGGTTTTTGCTTGCCTGGCAGTTCTGAAGATATTATAGCTCTTCATCGGTGTCATCGAACCCATCGTCGAAACCACGTCTATCAAGAGGGGACAACTACCGGCAACAGGAGAAAGAAACACAATCAATGCAATGCACAATATGATGCATGCTCATGACATGTCAATATGCTATGGTTTGAGCTAATGCAACTAGCAACATGTTAAATGGGGTTGGTTTAAACCCTATGTTCAAATTCAAACTCCATATGTGAGAGTTTAAATTCCATTTAATTGAATTGTCCTAAACAGAGGACAAAAGTTGCTCTAACATGCATGCAAATGCCATAAACAGATTCCTTGGATTTTTCTGATCATTTTTCATATATAACTTATTTCATTTGGAGTTACGGTTGAATTACTATGAATTTTAGAAGTTTTGGGTATTTTCTGGAATTACCTGAATAAGAATAAATCCAGAAAATGTATTACTGCGTCAGCATGAGGTCATGCTGATGTCAGCAAGTCAACAGGCGCCGGTCCAGGTCAAACCTGACCTGTGGGGCCTACTGGTCAGTGACACACGGCTGGCATGAGTCACTGACGTGTGGGGCCGGTCAAAGGCCACCTCAGCAAGTCAAACTGACGTGTGGGGCCAGCTGGGTTAATAACTAATCTAAACAGAACATTAAACTAACCTAACTGGCATAGTGGCCCACATGGCAGTGGCTCTAGAGGTGGTTTAGCTGGGTCATTAGTGGCTAATGATGAGCCATGTCATCAGTCGCCGAAGTTTCGCCGGCGACGACCATTTCGCGCGGCGGAGATTGTCGGGATCTCGCTACAGCCCACGGTTTGAGGCGGGCTTTGCTCCTACGGCTTCCTGGCATTCTCGCGCATCTAGTGGTGGTAGCGGCAGCAGCTGGGATGGCCGGGGTTGACGGCGGCGAGCACTTCCGCGGCGGCCGGAGTTCGGGCACCTGCGGGTTTGGCATTGTGGTGCACGGGAGGGGAACTGATGGGTTCTATGTGCTCCTGGTGAGGTGTGGAGCACGTTGCCGTGCTCGGGAGTGAGCTGCGGTGGCTCTGGTGTCGTCTGCATCATCATCGGCGGCGAGGAGCTCACGGCTCCGGTGAAAAGGGCGGCCAGTGTGCGGGAACGAGTGCGGAGAGGAGGGGGAAAGGTGTGGGAGCTCACAACAATCTCGAGGAAGGACTCAGCGGGCTCGGGGACGACCAGAAGGCGACGAATCCGTCGATGGAGTCCGGCGGCCGTGCTCGGGGAAGACGACTCGTGGCGGCGATGTCGGGCTCCGCGGTGGCGTGGCTCAGGGTGGAAGAAAGAGGGGGTCGAGGCGGAGCCTCTGGGCTAGTCAGGGAAGCGAGGGGGAGGCGATGGCTGCAGCTACGGCGAACGGCGTCGGTGGTGGTCGGCGCGAGAGGGAGAGAGAACCAGAGGAGGGGAGGGGCACGGGAGAGGGTGAGAGGGGCCAGGGGGCCGCATGGCGTCGCAAGGAGGCGTCCAGGGCATCGGGGAGGCATGCAGCCAGGCAGGAGGTGGCCCGGCGCGTGTGCGCGCGCGGCAAGCACGCGCTCTGCCTACTGGCCTGAGGGAGAAGACGACAGGGGAGGTGGAGGTGGGCCGGGCCGGCTTTGGCCAGAAGGCCACTACAGTGGTGGGCTGCATGGTAGGTTTCTTCTCTCTCTGTCTCTTTTATTTAGTTTCTGTTTTCTATTTTTCTGTAATTGTTTTGACTTAATTAAAAGGCTAAGTGATTTCCAAAAATCATGAAACTAATCATGGCTACTGTTTCAGATATATCCAACAGTAAACATTTTAGTTTGTGATTACTTGAGCATTTAAAATATTATTAGCAATTAAATGCCCAAATGCAAATACTACATAATTTAATTCAAAAATCCAGGAATAGCCTATAAATATGTTCATCATTTTTGGAAGAGGTTTTTACCTTTAACAGAAATCATGAACATTTCCAAAGGGCATTCTGGGTTATTGAAAATATTTTTATTGAACCTAGTTAAATTCATTTGGTGCTAGGGTCTCAACAATCCCCATTTCAAATTTCTTTGGAATTTAAACATGATGGCATGATGAACAAGCAAAGGCAAGCAAGGGCTGAACTGTGGCTATGACAACTCACCCCTACTAAACAAGAATCTCGTCCCGAGATTCAAGCGTAGGGTAAGGTGAAGGGGGAAACACAAGCTAACATAATCTTCATGATCCAGGTTGCACCTCTTAGGGTTGTTGATTCGTTGCATACGTTGACTCTGACATCCTTGCCTTTGAGATCTTCATCCACGCGATGACGAGAAAAAAAAAGAAACTCTCAAAGGATCGATCTTCTTGAAGATCGAGCAACCGACGATCAACTCACAGAACGAGACATAGCGACATCTGTCGAGATGAGACACAATACACACATCAAGAATGATGGAAATGAGCATATGACAAGGTTTAAGTAAGTAGCGGAATTCCCACACCTAGGAGGGTGGTGAACGGTGTCAACGTAGCGAGGGGTTGGGTTGCCATGATACCATAGCGAGACATATTAAGGAAGGTGACTCGCAGAAATATTCCCTTAAGTGGCAAAAAGAATTACTTTGGATACAAAGATCATTGAAACTCTTTATACCAGCCTGAGGTAATCACAATCGATCGTTGGAAGGGGTTTGAAAGAATGGCATACTCCGACTAGAATGGATGATGTGGACGATCTTGTTGAAGACAACGCAATGGATGATTTTTGCTTATCATCGGAAATGGATGCGACCCATGTTAAGTCCACTTTTGAAGGAGATCCTGAACAACAACTACTGAGGTGTAAGCTGGCAACAAAATGCAAATGTTTGGAATGATTCTAGTAACTGGGGAGAAGGTTCACCGGCAAAGGTGATTCCACCAATTGGATGGCTATCGAACAACTGAGAGAACGGAGGCACATTCCAGTTAACGACAACATCAGAACCTAGTGCCTGAGCATGCTCTCAAGAGCTTGAGCATTTCCATACTCATCAAGGTCTTACCAACATCCGTGGCAAGGATCCTGGCAACACGACATACTACCATGATGACTAGTGATGGATGATGCGGATACAAAGGAATATAACACCTTCTCAGATCTTCCCTTAGCGAGGCTAAGGGAACAGAATCTGGACGATCGTCCGAGAGACATTTAGCACTCCGCTTCTAATGTTCTCATTGATGTGCTAGCATAATCCATTCATAGATATGGTTTGATATCTAGAACATCAAGTAAAAGGTCGGACTTCGGAAGCTCAAGAATCCATAAGGATTAACTACGGAGGTAAATCCTACGAAATCCTCATGGGAAGGTGGCCAACTTTCTTCAATTGAGATACTACAATAATAGGTCTTCCGGCTGGATGTGTTGGCCACGACATCCACTTTACCGGTTATCGAGAGACCAATATTATAGTTCTTGGAAAATGCTCCAACCATCATATCCGCCTGAGATTCAGATCTGGTTGGTGTCAGGATATTCCAGACTCATCGAGTCTAGAAAGGAAAATGAAGCTTTGCAACACAAATCGACGAGACGACGTTGCGAGATTCTCGGGCGAATGAACTACGGTAGTAAGCTCCAAAACATGAGCCGGTTCTGCTACAAGCATGTGAACACGTTGTCCTAGACAAGCATGGTCACCTGGTAGTCTTAAAATGAAACACTACCGAGTTCAGGGGGAACCATCAACGAGGATATAGAAGTCCTTGCGTAGGTCTAACTCTTAAGAAGGAACTTCTTCTCCTTGAACAAATCAATCAGTGGCTTGGTGTGCTAGGTATACGTATAGAATGAAGATGATCAGTCTATCAGACCATAGAATACTTCGCACATGCATGACTGACTTGGGATGATTCCAGAGGGAGCAAAAACAAACTTTCTTGAATTCACGGCGGCAACTTACATCAGATGCACATGAATTAGAGGAAGTCACATCTTTCAACCGGACATATGCTTCATGATCGGGACATGAGGGCAATGCTTATAAAGTTTCCAACACTAGTGTAATGTTCAACATGAATCATGGGGGAGACAAAATGCTGCTGATGGGCTTAACAGCAACTCATCGGAATCTCCATATCACTGGACTTCCACCACTATGTGAACAATGTGATAGTATTGGTCAGACCAAATATATAATGGTGTATGCTCAAGGGACAACCGCAAGTAAGACAACATTACGAACATCGTTGGTTCTGATTTGATTTGACGATAGACCACACTCAAATCAAGGTTTGGACAAGATAATAGATTCAACAGCTGATCACGGGGATCAGTCGATGAAGATATCATATTTCTTCAACACACACACACAAGGATATCCCTTAGTGATGAGCTAAATCGGACAAGTTTTCATCTTCCAACTCTCCAAGTTGTTGTTTAGCTTAACCAACTAGCTCAGGGTATCCAACATAGATTCTTGGAGAATGGGTGGTTTGGAGGAAAACCAACATGATCACGAACTCAACATAGCGGTCAGGTGACAACCAGGTAATACTTCCGAGAGGATAATCGGAACATCACGAATCACTGATATGATACTAAGCTCGAGATCAATCTTGCTTTTCAGAGCAAGACGGTATGATCAATAGAGCAAGGGTTTGGCAAAATCCTAACTCGTTGATCGAAGAGTGCACCAGGAAATAAGGACTAGGTAGCACGATCAATCTTAGGATGGTGATTTAATTACCAGCACACTAAGAATGAGAGTATTGTCCATTAACTACCAGCACACTAGGTAGCACGCTAGGAACATTGCTTTCACACATCACGGTTCACCTGTCGGCATTCCGGTTATAATAACACGAAACTGAGGAATGAACAATGATGGCAAGAAGCATTACTGCGTCAAGAATTCATAAGAGGTGGTGCAATTCTCATGACAGTCCTAACATAAAAGGGGTAATACTCCAGGGTAGAACAGAATCAAAGCTTGATTGCATTTGATCTGCGGAATACAACTGCTTTGACCCAATCCTAGAAATGGATGAGGTACTGGAGTTTGTTTCTCCTAGTCATTCTGAAATAGAATGGCTCGACGGACCACGAGAAAAATAAGCATCGATAACACGAATGCACAACTAAAGAGGGACAACTCAAAGGAACATATAACTTTCTGAGTTGTGGATGCATAGATTAGTATGTCGAATCAAGTTCAACAGGTTTCTTCCGGATAACCCATGCAGAAAGGTAGAACTGACAGAATCACAATTATGAATGGAGAACTCCTCAAGAGTACTCTGATTGTGATATTTTGGTTCAAAGAACTTCTGCCTTAACGGTTCATGGTATTTGGAAGGAAGAAATACCACGGACCTCGAGGGCTGTCGCAAGGTTACTAATATCCTAAAGGAACTATCAAACACTATCAACATGAGGTAAGTAGGGTGAATCTCGGGTTCAAGAACCCATGAATAGAATACCTACCATTACATGGCATCACGGGATGCTTTTGAGAATAATGGCCAGAATCACACACTGGGGATACAAAACATGGCTAGATCACTAGGTGACTCCCTAAAACACCTAGGGTCATAGTAATAGCTCCAGCATATATGTCGAGGCAACAAAGTACCTCAACTCACCGATTAGTGTGATTAATCTGGCCCAAATGGACATCAGAAACAGGAGGAAGGGGTTCGCAAATTCATCGGACTATTTAGAATCCTGGGATGACTCGGACAGCATAACGGCTGTAAATGCTCAAACTGATTTGAGACATCCTGCAAAAATGGTGGCATAACCACTCAACATCACAATATCAAGGTTCTGAGACCAATTATGAACATATGGAAGTAGTAGGAACTGAACTGAGGCTTGAACTCAACAATCCTAGGCAACTACGGTTTAGTAACACATCATCCTGAGAGATAGAAGAGAAGCCTAGTACTTAACCCCGTAGAAAAGATAAGATGACTCATATCAGAAGGTCATGAGGATAAGGAGTAAAAAGAGCCTTACGTTCCCTTCCACAATCAATTCCCTTATATCACTAAAGCATTTCTAGACTCAACTTCGACCAGTATGGGTTGGTAAACCTACAGGAAGCCAGGCTCTGATACCAACGCAGTCAGGACCCCGATTCCAAGTCACATCGATCTAGCCGGTAACACCTCATATCACTTTGTGGCCTCACGCACGGTATTCCCACGGGTGTCACCTTACCATGGCCCGGGACCGTTTGCGCATTTTGGCTCACGTGTATGATAGTGTCGCTAGCATACATATGACAGAGAACCCGGGCCGACATGGCTAGTCGTGAACCCAAAGCGGCGCTAACCCATGAGGATAGGCATACATGAATCACATCGAGCATGTCGGTCATCAACGTGTGAATCCGGGCTGTAGCACAGGGCTAACAGGACTCCGGTAACCCGGGCTCTAGCAGGCTAGGCAGGACTCCGGAAGACACCGCATGACATTTCCCCGAAGGGACAGACACAGGAACGAAGTGAAACACATGCCGGCCAGTTAAGTGTTCCGAGCAGTAGTGCTGGGCTAGCAGGGCTCCGGTGAACCGGGCTGTAGCGGACTACTATCGCTCAGAAAGCACTAGACCACATTTCCCCATATGATAGGCTGCCAAGGATAAACAGCTGGATTATCGGATCCCACTCATACCAAGCATTTCAATCATTCACACAATATGCCCGATATGAGTACATACAACATGGCATCACAACAAGACTCTATGACTCAAGTATTTATTAGGCTCCGAGGAGCGAGATATTATAAACATGGGTCTCATGACCCAACATTCAGAGCATACAAGTCAAAGAACATGCGGAAGCTTAACATGTCTGAGTACAGACATCTACAAATGAAAAGGCTGAGAAGCCTGACTATCTACCAGATCCTGCCAAGAGCACAAGATCGTAGCTGAGGTATCAAGCTAAACGTCGAAGTCCATGCGGAACTACTAGCAAGACTGACGTCTCTCTGCAAAACATAAAATAGGCAAACATGAGTACAAATGTACCCAGCAAGACTTACATCAGAACTAGCTACATATGCATCGGTATCAACAAGGGGGGGTGGTGGAGTTTAACTGCAGCAAGCCAGCTTTGACTCAGTGGCTAACCTGAACTACGACTGCAAGCAACTCTTTTGAGGTGGCGCACACGAGTCCACATATTCACCATTCAATACACCACTATGGATCCGCTCCCGTCTCCCTACGAGAAGGCCATCCATAGCACTCACACTTATCTTGCGAGTTTTAGAGTATCCACTTTCACTTGTCTATGAACTGTTATAGGCAACCCAGAAGTCCATTACCGCGGAAACGGCTATTCGAATAGATGATGTTAACCCTGCAGGGGTGTACTTCTTCACACACGCTCTCACCACTTACCGCCGTTTACACGACATGTACTCGGCAACCTTCAAGCGGAAGCCCAACGAGGGTGTCACCCACGGCCTACCTAAACACTCAAGTCTCTAGTCCAGGTTTATCGCCTATCTAGGTTCCATCCGCAGGGAGTCCGGCCGAGGTTTCCACATACGGCCCCGAACGATCTGAACAGGGTTCCCGAGACACCAAATGGGCGCCCGGTACACCGTGCCACGGTGTACCTACCGCAACATAGCCCACCCCTAGGGTCAACGCTACGCACGGCCGCCAACACATATCCTATAAACACCAGAAACTAGTTGCAACTCCTGGACAGAGGACAAGGGTGATCAAGAAGCCGAGAGGGTCCATTGGTTTCAGGCCCAATGCGTGGTAGTAACTGTTTCATGGATCACAAACACAGAACTCAGTTCCTGAGGACGGCTGCAATGAGACAACCCACCATGTACTCCTACATGGCCTCTCACCACTACCTTTACCAAATCGTGTTCACACATTTGGCTCTCAACAGTAGGACATATTCACACACCTCCGATTCATTCCCGATGAATCAGACCTGACTCAACTCTAAGCAGTAGCGGGCATGACAAACAAACATGAATGAGTAGGCACATCAGGGCTCAAACAACTCCTACTCATGCTAGTGGGTTTCATCTATTTACTGTGGCAATGACAGGTCATGCAGAGGATAAGGGGTTCAACTACCGCAACAAGTAACAGAGGAATCGTGTTGTCCTAATGTAGTAACAGAGAGCAGGAGCGAGAGAGTGGGATTGTATCGGAATGAACAAGGGGTTTTTGCTTGCCTGGCAGTTCTGAAGATATTATAGCTCTTCATCGTGTCATCGAACCCATCGTCAAAACCACGTCTATCAAGAGGGGACAACTACCGACAACAGGAGAAAGAAACACAATCAATGCAATGCACAATATGATGCATGCTCATGACATGTCAATATGCTATGGTTTGAGCTAATGCAACTAGCAACATGTTAAATGGGGTTGGTTTGAACCCTAGGTTCAAATTCAAACTCCATATGTGAGAGTTTAAAATCCATTTAATTGAATTGTCCTAAACAGAGGACATAAGTTGCTCTAACATGCATGCAAATGCCATAAACAGATTCCTTGGATTTTTCTGATCATTTTTCATATATAACTTATTTCATTTGGAGTTACGGTTGAATTACTATGAATTTTAGAAGTTTTGGGTATTTTCTGGAATTACCTGAATAAGAATAAATCCAGAAAATGTATTACTGCATCAGCATGAGGTCATGCTGACGTCAGCAAGTCAACAGGCACCGGTCCAGGTCAAACCTGACCTGTGGGGCTTACTGGTCAGTGACACACGGCTGGCATGAGTCACTGATGTGTGGGGCTGGTCAAAGGCCACGTCAGCAAGTCAAACTGACGTGTGGGGCCAGCTGGGTTAATGACTAATCTAAACAGAACATTAAACTAACCTAACTGGCATAGGGGCCCACATGGCAGTGGCTCTAGAGGTGGTTTAGCTGGGTCATTAGTGACTAATGATGAGCCATGTCATCAGTCGCCGGAGTTTCACCGGCGACGACCATTTCGCGCTGCGGAGATCGTCGGGATCTCGCTACAGCCCACGGTTTGAGGCGGGGTTTGCTCCTACGGCTTCCTGGCATTCTCGCGCATCTAGTGGTGGTAGCGGCAGCAGCTTGGATGGCCGGGGTTGACGGCGGCGAGCATTTCCACGGCGGCCGGAGTTCGGGCACCTGCGGGTTTGGCGTTGTGGTGCACGGGAGGGGAACTGATGGGTTCTACGTGCTCCTGGTGAGGTGTGGAGCACGTTGCCGTGCTCGGGAGTGAGCTGCGGTGGCTCTGGTGTCGTCTGCATCATCACCGGCGGCGAGGAGCTCACGGCTCCGGTGAAAAGGGCGGCCAGAGTGCGGGAACGAGTGCGGGGAGGAGGGGGAAAGGTGTGGGAGCTCACAACGATCTCGAGGAAGGACTCAGCGGGCTCGGGGACGATCGGAAGGCGACGAATCCGTCGATGGAGTCCGGCGGCCGTGCTCGGGGAAGACGACTCGTGGCGGCGATGTCGGGCTCCCGCGGTGGCGTGGCTCAGGGTGGAAGAAAGAGGGGGTCGAGGCGGAGCCTCTGGGCTGGTCAGGGAAGCGAGGGGGAAGCGATGGCTGCAGCTATGGCGAACGGCGTCGGTGGTGCTCGGCGCGAGAGGGAGAGAGAACCAGAGGAGGGGAGGGGCACGGGAGAGGGTGAGAGGGGCCAGGGGGCCGCGTGGCGTCACAAGGAGGCGTACAGGGCGTCGGGGACGCATGCAGCCAGGCAGGAGGTGGCCCGGCGCATGTGCGCGCGCGGCAAGCACGCGCTCTGCCTACTGGCCTGAGGGAGAAGACGACAGGGGAGGTGGAGGTGGGCCGGGCCGGCTTTGGCCAGAAGGCCACTACAGTGGTGGGCTGCACGGTAGGTTTCTTCTCTCTCTCTCTTTTATTTAGTTTCTGTTTTCTATTTTTCTGTAATTGTTTTGACTTAATTAAAATGCTAAGTGATTTCCAAAAATCATGAAACTAATCATGGCTACTGTTTACGATATATCCAACAGTAAACATTTTAGTTTGTGATTATTTGAGCATTTAAAATATTATTAGCAATTAAATGACCAAATGCAAATACTATATAATTTAATTCAAAAATCCAAGAATAGCCTATAAATATGTTCATCATTTTTGGAAGAGGTTTTTACCTTTAACAGAAATCATGAACATTTCCAAAGGGCATTCTGGGTTATTGAAAATATTTTTATTGAACCTAGTTAAATTCATTTGGTGCTAGGGTTTCAACAATCCCCATTTCAAATTTCTTTGGAATTTAAACATGATGGCATGATGAACAAGCAAAGGCAAGCAATGGCTGAACTGGGGCTGTGACAACTCACCCCTACTAAACAAGAATCTCGTCCCGAGATTCAAACGTAGGGTAAGGTGAAGGGGGAAACACAAGCTAACATAATCTTCACGATCCAGGTTCCACCTCTTAGGGTTGTTGATTCGTTGCATACGTTGACTCTGACATCCTTGCCTTTGAGATCTTCATCCACGCGATGACGAGAAAAAAAAAGAAACTCTTAAAGGATCGATCTTCTTGAAGATCGAGCAACCGATGATCAACTCACAGAACGAGACATAGCGACATCTGTCGAGATGAGACACAATACACACATCAAGAATGATGGAAATGAGCATATGACAAGGTTTAAGTAAGTAGCGGAATTACCACACCTAGGAGGGTGGTGAACGGTGTCAACGTAGCGAGGGGTTGGGTTGCCATGATACCATAGCGAGACATCTTAAGGAAGGTGACTCGCAGAAATATTCCATTAAGTGGCAAAAAGAATTACTTTTGATACAAAGATCATTGAAACTCTTTATACCAGCCTGAGGTAATCATAATCGATCGTTGGAAGGGGTTTGAAAGAATGGCATACTCCGACTAGAATGGATGATGTGGACTATCTTGTTGAAGACAATGCAATGGATGATTTTTGCTTATCATCGGAAATGGATGAGACCCATGGTAAGTCCACTTTTGAAGGAGATCCTAAACAACAACTACTGAGGTGTAAGCTGGGAACAAAATGCAAATGCAAATACTATATAATTTAATTCAAAAATCCAGGAATAGCCTATAAATATGTTCATCATTTTTGGAAGAGGTTTTTACCTTTAACAGAAATCATGAACATTTCCAAAGGGCATTCTGGGTTATTAAAAATATTTTTATTGAACCTAGTTAAATTCATTTGGTGCTAGGGTTTCAACAATCCCCATTTCAAATTTCCTTGGAATTTAAACATGATGGCATGATGAACAAGCAAAGGCAAGCAAGAGCTGAACTGGGGCTATGACAGCCTAGTTCTTAATCCCCGTAGAAAGGAATAGGATGACTCAGTTCAGAGGGCATGAGGTATAAGGAGTAAAAAGAGCCTTACGTTCTATCCAACAATCAATTCCCTTACACAACTAAAGCATTTCTAGACTCAACTTCGACCAGTTTGGCTTGGTAATCCTACATGCAGTCAGGCTCTGATACCAAAGCTGAAAGGACCCCGATCCTAAGTCACACCGATCTAGCATGTAACACATCATATCACTTTGCGGCCTCACGCATGGTATTCCCACGGGTGCCACCTTACCTCGCCCGGGACCGTTTGCGCCTTTTGGCTCACGTATATGATAGTGTCGCTAGCATCCATATGACAAAGAACTCGAGCCGACATGGCTAGTTGTGAACCCAAAGCGGCACTAACCCATGGGGACAGGCATACATGAATCAACCTCGAACATGTCGGTCAATAGCGTGTGAATCCGGGCTGTAGCACTGGGCTAACAGGACTCCGGTAACCCGGGCTGTAGCAGGCTAGGCAGGACTTCGGATGTCACCGCGTGACATTTCCCCGAAGGGACAGACACAGGAACAAAGTGAAACACATGCCGGCCAGTCAAGTGTCCTGAGCAGTAGTGCTGGGCTAACAGGACTCTGGTGAACCGGGCTGTAGCGGACTACTATGGCTCATGGAAGCACTAGACTACATTTCCCCATAAGAGAGGCTGCCAAGGATAAACAACTAGATTGTCGAATCCCACACATACCAAGCATTTCAATCATACACACAATATGCTCGATATGTGTAAATACAACATGGCATCACAACATAACTCTACGACTCAAGTATTTATTCATTAGGCTCCGAGGAGCGAGATATTACAAACATGGGTCTCATTACCCAACATACAGAGCATACAAGCAACAAGCACATGCGGAAGCTTAACTTGTCTGAGTACAGACAACTACAAATGAACAAGGCTCGGAAACCTGACTGTCTACAAGACCCTCCCAAGGTACAAGATCGTAGCTGAGGTAACGAGCTAAACGTCGAAGTCCAAGCAGAACTACTAGATAGACTGACGTCTCTCTGCAAAACATAAAATAAGCAAACATGAGTACAAATGTACCCAGCAAGTCTTACATCAGAACTAACTACATATGCATCGGTATCAATAAAGGGGGTGGTGGAGTTTGACTGCAGCAAGCCAGCTTTGACTCAGTGGCTAACCTGAACTACGACTGCAAGTAACTCTTTTGAGGTGGCGCACATGAGTCCACAAATTCACCATACCAATACACCACTATGGATCCGCTCCCGCCTCCCTGCGAGAACGCCATCCATAGCACTCACACTTATCTTGCGAGTTTTAGAGTATCCAATTTCACTTGTGTATGAACTATGCAAGGGGTCCAAGTTTCCATATCCGATGAATCCGGCTATTCGAATAGATAATGATAACCCTACAGGGGTGTACTTCTTCACACACGCTCTCGCCACTTATCGCCCTGTACTCGTCATGTACCTCGGCAACCTTCAAGCGGAAGCCGAGCGAGGGTGTCGGCCACGACCTGACTAACCACACAAGTCTCTCGTATAGGTTTATCGCCTATTCGGGTTCCATCCGCAAGGAGATCCGGCCGGGGAGTCACTCACGGCCCCAAACGATGTGTGCAGGGTTCCCAAGCCCACCTCGACGGATGGATCTACGCTTGGTACACCGTGCCACGTTGCCTAGTCTGTCCCAAGCCCACCTATACCGGGTGCCACTTGGTAGACTACTAACACAACCTACAAACACCAGAAACTAGTTGCAACTCCTGGACAAAGATCGAGTTGGTTAATGAGCCGAGAGGGGTCGAGTTACCGGAACCCAATGTGTGGTAGTAACTGTTCATGGATCACAAACACAGAACTCAGTTCCTGAGGACGGTTTCAATGAGACAACCCACCATGTACTCCTACATGGCCTCTCACCGCTACCTTTACCAAATCGTGTTCACACACTTAGCTCTCAATAGTAGGACATGTTCACCACATTCCAATTCATTCCCGATGAATCAGACCCGACTCAACTCTAAGCAGTAGCAGGCATGACAACAAGCATGAATGAGTAGGCACATCAGGGCTCAAACAACTCCTACTCATGCTAGTGGATTTCACCTATTTACTGTGGCAATGACAGGTCATGCAGAGGAAAGGGGTTCAACTACCGCAGCATGTAAGAGTTGAATCGCTGTTGTCCTAACGCAGTAAAAGAGAGCAGGAGCGAGAGAGTGGGATTGTATCGGAATGAACAAGGGGGTTTTGCTTGCCTGGCACTTCTGAAGATATTATAACTCTTCATCGGTGTCATCGAACTCATCGTCGGAAGCACGTCTATCGAGAGGGGACAATCACCGACTACCAAAGAAGGAACACAATCAATGCAATGCACATTCACACGAATGACATGTCATGTTAAGGTACTGAATTTACCTAATGTAATATCTAGCCAAGTTAATTGAAGTGGAACTCAAACAAGATCAAATTCCAACTCCAAATGTTATTTCATAAATTGCCCTAATCATCATTTGTCATATTCAGTGAGGTTAACTTGTTCAAACATGCATGAAAATGCCATATTCAGATTCTTTGGATTTTTCTGATCATTTTTCATATATAATTTATTTCATTTGGAGCTATAGATTAATTTCTATGATTTTTAGAAGTTTTGGGCATTTTCTGGAATTTCCTGAATAAAAATAAATCCAGAAAATGCATTACTACATTAGCAAGACGTCACTGTGATGTCAGCGGTCAACAGGCGCGGTCCAGGTCAAACCTGACCAGCAGAGCCCACTCGTCAGTGTAACAGTGGCAGCAGCAGAGGCTGACTAGTGGGGTCGGTCAACGCTGAGGTGGCAAGGTCAAACAGACCGGTGGGGCCACGGCCATTAGCTTAAATTAACAGGGGATAACCCTGTGGTTAATTAACGGGTGGGGCCCGTCTGTAAGTGGGTCAGGGGGGTAATTAAGGTGGGTATTTAGTGCCTAACGACGCGTTTAACCGATGGCTAAACGCCGGCGACCACAGGCCGCGGCGGAGGGGCTCGGGTTCGCTCCCCCGGCGCCCAAACGAGCAGCCGAGGGCAGCTACGGGGAGCTGGAGCTCACCCGCATCTAGCGCGGCAAGTGGTGGCAGCAGGGACGGCGGGAGCTCGCCGGAGACGAGCTCGGGGCGGCGCCGGCGTTTCGGTTGCAGGTGAGGCGATGGCTACAACGCTCGAGGGGAAAAACGGAGAGGGGGGAATGTAGCAGAGCTCACAGGGGGGCTAGCGGGGAAGGCGGCGAAGTCGGGGAAGCTCTGGATGCGCCAAATCAGAGCCGGCGATATTCGGTGCCCGTCGGTGAAGACGATGACGGTGGTGACGAAGCAGGGCCTCCGGGCATCGCGTATCTCGGTGGAGAGGGCAAGGCAGATGCGACGGAGCTCCTAGGCTCAGCGGCAGGGCGAGGGGTGGCTCGGTCATGAGGAGGAACGAGAGGGAGAGAGACCCAGAGAAAGAGGGGGGGGGTCCGTGGCCGTCTCTGTGGCACTGGGAGAGAGCCTCAGGGGCGTGAGGCAGGCAGGGAGGAGGTGGCAGCCTCAGCGCCCGCCATGCCCGCCTTCGCCTCTGCCTACTAGCAGAGGTTGAAGACGACTGGCACTAGCCAGGTGGGCTGGGCCGGCTGGAGGAGCTGGGCCACTACAGTACTAGGCCAGGTGGCTTTGCCAGGTAGGTTCCTCTCTTTTTATTATTTCCTATTTTCTATTATTCTGCAACTTTGTGGCTTTATTTAAAATATTGAAACAATCCCAAAATTCATGAAACTGCTCATGACCACTGTTGGGGATATATCCTTCAGCAAACATTTCAGTTCATGAATATTTGGGCATTTGAAATATTCTTATAGCATTTAAATGTCCAAATGCAAGTATTATATGATTTAATTCAGTGACCCTCTGTTGTCCTAGTAAAATGTGCACCATTTTTGTCAGGGATTCTGGACCAAGGCAATGATGATGAACATTTTAGAAGGGCATTTTGGGTTCAGTGAAAATGAATTTATTTGGACCCTAGTTGAATTTCATTTGCTGCTAGGGTTTATCAGCCCCCATTTCAAAGTTTCATAAAGATTTAGACATGATGCATGGAGGCTAATGCAAGACAGGCAAGGCCAGAACTGGGGCTGTGACACCGGACCTGGGTGTCGCGCGCCCCTCCCAAGGCCTCGGCGTGGGCAGGTATGGAAATTGTTTGAACGTCAAGGGGGACTCCTGAGCATCGCGACTCAGGAGGCTAACTGGTCACGTAGCCCCTCACTCCTTGGTCCATCCTGGTCTCCGGTCAGCCCAATGGCGATTGAGGTATGCGCGGGGCCGGGCTCTGCCGTCATAGAACATTAATCTATCATCACAAACCTTCCCTATATGCTGTTCGCACGTCAAGGGGGACTCTTGAGCATCGCGACTCAGGAGCCTAACTGGTCATGTAGCCCCTCACTCCTTGGACCGTCCTGGTCTTCGGTCGGCCCAATGGCGGTTGAGGTATGCGCGGGGCCGGGCTCTGCCAACGTAGAACAAAGCAAATAGGAAGGAAAACACAAAATCTCGAAGCAAATATTACAAGCATATTGTTCTCACAATACCAAATGAAAATTTTAAATGCCTCCATGAGGCCTGATGTATGTCGCAGGAATGAAACGAGAAGAGCAGCCGCAGATCACCCCTGGATGTCACCGCGCCGGCGGAAGGTGCCCCCTATGGGCGACGATGTTCTCACCTTCACCACCAGCCGCAGGATCCGCGCCATCGCCAGACAGAGGATCGGAGACAAAGCCGTGGAACTTCCCCAGGAAAGCCTGCACTTGACCTTGAATAGCTGCGGTGGCGGCTTCGTAGAGATCTTCAGCCACACGCTCCAACAGCTCGTCAATGCGGGCGTTGGGGTCGCGGAGGTGCAGATGGCTGAGGACATGAGTCAGTGCGGCTGAAGACAAAACGTGAGCTTCTGCCTCCACCATGGGACCGAGGCCCTCGACGACCTCCTCAAGCGCCTTCACCACGAGAGGAAGCAGCTGGGCGGGGCCATCCTCGTCAGCGTCCAGCGGCTTCTCCAGGCCATGCTCGTAGAGCATCCTCGGCGCCTTGCGAGATCTCTTCTCGAGATCGGCGAAGGCCACACGGTCTTCGGCCAGGACTCGCGCCTTGGCGGCAAGATCGGCCTCCCTCGCCCCCATCTTCTGCTACAGCTCTTCCAAGCGGTTGCGCTCGGCAGCCTGCTCCTTCTCCAGCTCCGCCAGCTCAGCATCACGGTTCTTGATGGCTTCCTCCCAGGCCTTCATCTCCTTCTCCTCTGCTTGGCGGCGGTGTACCTCTTCGGCGACTCCCCCTCCAGTGCTTGGTAGCGGTCACGGGCGGCCTTGGCTTCTTTCAGCGTCGCCTCACGATCGGCTGCAGCACCGACGGCTCCCTGCTTCTCCCTCTTGGAAGCCACAATAGCCTGGCCCAGCGCCGCGTGTACTGCCAGGTCGGAATGAAGCTAGCCGGAGGGCAACTCCAGACACCCGACCACCAGGCGCGGGTCAGCACTCAGGAGATCCGCCTGCAGCTGGGTCATCTCCGAAAGGGCATGCTCCAAGATGGCAACAGGAGTGGAAAGACCAAGGAGTGGAGGTGCAGCAGTAGGAGGAAGCGACGCCGTCACCAGGGCTTGGGAGATCGCGGGCCCTAGAGCAGCTGGGACCTGGTCAGCCGCGCCAAGCACCGGCACTTCCGGAGCCAGCAGGGCTATGGGGGCTGATTCCACGCGGAGATGTTCCTCCTGGCCCCGCAAGGGCGACCGAGCTGGGGAGACACAGACGATGTTGCCTCCTTGCTCTGCGGAGGGAGGCACAACCGCCGTACCCTGCTTGTTGCTCTTCGCCGAAGATGTCGGCCTGGTCAACCAAAGGCGAGCGTAAGGAAATAACAAGTACCAGCAGGGATAAAGCGAAGCTCGAGACACCTACCGGTCTATCGCGAGGTACTCCACCCTCCGCTTGTGAAGCTTGAGGCCTGACAACATTGGGGCCTGAGGGGCAGCCGCTCGGGCTCCAGTGGCGCCATGCGGTGCGGAGGCAGAACCGAACCCAGGTGTTGGGGTGGAGGCGGCACCACGGTCCACCAGCGACGACCTACCCTTCGTCGGGACAAGGGGTTGCTCCTTCCCTCCTTGGTAGGCATCGGCCTCGGCATCATCAAGAAGGGCGCGGAGAATCTCGGTCTTGCTCGGAGGGGAGGTCTCCCTCACCTCTTCCGGGGTCTCCTCCGAGTCCGCCTCTTCTTCCCCATCTCCATGCGACTCGCCCCAAGACACCTCCACCGGTTTTTGCATCAAAGGAGCTCCCGAGAACACCGGTGGCACCAGCCCGCGCGCATCAAAAGTCGGCCTGGAGGCGACGAATTCCTCCAAGTCCCTGCGTTGGAACATGGGAATGAAGGTGCTAGGCGGGTACTCCTGGTTGTCTCCGACTATGAGACGTAGGACGGCGTCCAGTTCGTCATCAGGCAGGTCCCCCGGCCTCAGGCGGGCCTTGTTTTCCCCTCCTTCAAGCTTCCAGAAGGGGCGCACGCGTGCCTGGAGTGGGGCGACCCGCAGCATCAAGAACTCCCTTAGTAGCATCGCTCCCGTTATTTTGGCCGCCCTCGCATTGCCTGGCTTCAGGTCAGTCATCATTTGCTCCAACACTGACGATGCCCGCTCGTCGACAAGCTCCGCCCTGGGCCACTCCTTGCCTTGCCGGGGCGCCTCCATCGGCAACACCAGGCACGGATGGGTGAGCTTGGCCTCCACCATGACCCATTTGGATCGAATGTTGTCGGCCCTCTTCCCAGTGCTCGAGATAGAGTTGGCCTTGCCAGACGCAACGAAGTTGGCGCATCCAGAGATGTGACCCTCGCTGACATGGAGGAAGAAGAAATGGCGCAGGAGCGTCACAGATGGCATCACGCCCAGGTACGCCTCACAGTAGTAGGCAAAGATGGACAGGAGGAGGACAAAGTTGGGATGGAGATGCAACGCTTGCAGCCCATAGTGGTCGAGGACTTCATAGAAGAAATCAGAGAAGGGAGAAACCAACCCGACGGCAATGCTGCTCGAAAAGAAGGGAAAGAAGGTGCTCCCCTCAGGCTCCGGCTCATCGGAGGCAAGCCGGAGCTCTGTCTTCCCCCACTCATTGCTCTCTCCCACCATCAATAGGCGCACGGAGGCAAGGCTCTTCTCCGTGACAGTGGGCGCTTCAAGAGCGGGCTCGTACCAAGCCGGGGCCGAGGAAGTCTTGACCTTGCACGGCGCCATGGGCGGCAAATGCAGAGCGAGACCGGTGCAGATCTGTAGGTAGCGACGGCGAAGAGCAAGAAAGGGGATCTGGGGCGAGGTAAGGAAGAAGCAATGAAGGCAAGTGCCGCCCACGCCAGCCTTTTGTCAGGTCAAGCAGTTGCCAAGGCAACGTGGGGAAGCGGAGATGCCCACGTCCAATCAACAGCCATGCGTCAACCAAGGCCGCAGGCTTTTGGGGCCCGCAGCGCTTCGAGCTTGACCCTTGGCTTCACCGTGAAGCCAAGCCCGAGCGCACCTTTGGCCCGGGGGCTACTATCGGCATTCTGGGAACGGGGTCCCCAGACTTGCCTGCCTGTGGCCCGTGGCGTGGCGGAGCCAGCAAGCCGTACGGCCCTTCTTCACCAAGAAAGCATCCAAGACCCTCGTGAGGGGCCAAGCCTCGCGAGGCGAACGATGCAAGACCTCCTCTAGAGTGGCCTAGCTAGGCAGGCTCACAAGGAGCAGAGATATCAAGGCAAGGCGAACCTCACGAGGCTCTCGTGACGTGAGCCATGATGATCGACACTAGGGGGGTGCCAGCGCGCGCAGCGTCCTTGTTTCCTCTTTGGTGCAAAGGGGGAAGCGCAGCCGCGGAGTACCGATGCATCAGGCAAAGGTTGCCATCCTTTGCAATAAGACCAAGATCATGGACTGCAAGACGGAGGTCATCGTGGAGCCCAAAGTAGCGTCACCATGAGAGCTTTGTGCGGGCGAAGACTACTTTTGTCAGGATAGCTTGTACTAGCTGTCCCCCTTCAAATTAGCCCGCCATTGTTGGCTCTCTTCCTGCTCGATATTTGGGAAGAGGACCAGGGCCTCTATAAATAGGACTAGCCACCATAGTAGGAGGGGGATCAAAAAAGAGAGTGATCTGGAGAGACCCGGGGAGATCATCAGAGATCAAGAGACACACCGCAAGTCCGAAAGCACAAGAACACCTCAACCACAGGAGGCTGTTCTCCCCTTGTATTGTTCATCATCAGCCCAAGAGGCAATCCACCACCATCACACTGGAGTAGGGTATTACACCACAACGGTGGCCCAAACCAGTATAAACCCCGTGTCTTTCTGTGTTGTGAGTTCATCGAGTTCGTCTGCATTATCATAGCGAGCTAGAGCATAGATCGGTAGGAGGGGAAGACTTCGCGCGCACCCCAGTGTTTGAACCTTAAGGGTTTGTCGGAGCCCCACATCCGATAGGTGCTGCACCACTTTCTTCATTGTTACATCCTTGGGCTTGCTCTCGTTGCCATGCTCATTGCTGTCCTGATTCTTCTCTGACTCTGCCGCAATCTGGCCACTTTCTACCTCATCTACCTCTCGCTGTGCTACCAAGGCCACACTGACCAGTTGGTTGGTTGCCGCCAAGTAAACCAATAATGACACTTGGGGTTGGGGTGCAACCAAGGCAGGCACCGATGATAGGTAGGCTTTCAATTCCTGCAAAGCTACATCTGCTTCCAGGGTCCACTTCATAGGCCCCGCCTTCTTCAAAACCTTGAAGAATGGCAGGGCACGCTCGACAGACTTGGAGATGAATCTGCTCAACGCGGCAATGCATCCCGTCAAGTGCCTCACATCCTTAAGTGTCCTTGGTGCTTGGATCTGCTCAATGGCCTTGATCTTGTCAGGGTTGGCTTCAATCCCCCGATGGGACATTGAGAACCCAAGTAGCTTGCCGGAGGGAACACCAAATACACACTTCTCTGGATTAAACTTCAGGTTGATCTTGCGCAGATTGGCAAATGTGTCTTCCAAATCCTGGATAAGGGTGGCCTTATCCTTGGTTTTGACCATGATAACATCCATATAGGCTTCTATAATTCTGTGCAACTGTGGCTCAAAACCGATCTGGACTGCCCTTGCAAAAGTGGACCCGACACTCTTTGATCCGAACGGCATGCAGACAAGGCAGTACGTACCACACGGAGTGATGAATGACATCTTCTCTTCATCTTCCTTGGACATGAAGATCTGATGATATCCTGAGTATGCATCCATAAAGCAGAGCAAATCACATCCCGAATTAGAATCCACGATCTGGTCGATGCGCGGCAAGGGAAAGGGGTCCTTCGGGCAAGCCTTGTTGAGGTCTGTGAAATCAATGCAAAGCCTCCACTTCCTGTTCGCCTTCCAGACCACTACTGGATTTGCTAACCATGTAGGATGCAGTACTCCTCTGACCAAACCAGCTGCCTCTAACTTCTTGATCGCTTCAACAATAAACTGCTGCCTCTCCAAGGCCTGCTTCCGTACTTCATGCTTGACGGGCCGGGCATGTGGGAAGACAACAAGGTGGTGCTCAATTACCTCCCTGGGAACACCAGGGATATCAGATGGTTGCCAAACAAACACATCGATATTCGCCCGCAGGAAGGCAACGAGCGCACTTTCCTATTTGTCATCGAGGGTGGCGCTGATAGTGAAAGTACCATCAACGCCAGCCAGCCCTGTCAGGACCTTCTTCACTTGGGGTGCAGTAACCTTGGATCTCTTGCTGTTGGAACACTTCGGCACGTCGTCAACGGGTGTCGTGCACTCGGAGGGGGCACACTTCCCGGACTCCTTGCCGAAGGTCCTACAATACCTCTTCTTTCCTTTGCTTTCCTTGGCGGGAACTTCTGCTGCCGCAGCCTCCGCTGCGATTGCATCCCGATACATCTTGTCCACACAGATTAATTGCATCCTTCTCATCTGACGGGATAGTGAGGACTCCCAATGGCCCAGACATTTTCAGGGTGTTGTAAGCATAGTGGGATGCTGCCATGAACTTGGCCAGGGCTGGTCGTCCAAAAATCCCATTGTACGGGAGGGGGAGATCAACCACATCAAACACCATCTTCTTAGTCCGATAGTTCATCTCTCCCCCAAACATCACCGGCAATGTAATCTTCCCCTTAGGATGACTCCTGCCGGGATTAACTCCTTGAAACGTGCCGGTGGCCTCTAGCTCCTCTTCTCCTATCTGAAGCTTGCTGATTACTGCTGGAGAAATAAGATTTAATCTGGCCCCGTCGTCCACTAGTATATTTGTGACCATGAGGTTGAGAATTGTTGGGGAGACCAACAACGTCAAACACCCCACCGCAGTGGTGCGATCAGGGTGATCCTCTTCGTAAAAAATGATGGGTGTGCGGGACCATTTGAGCGGTTTCCGGGCCTCTAGCGCTGGTTCCACATCATTGACCTCTCGTCCCCATCGCTTGAGTTGGTGATGAGAGGAGTGCAAAGATGCACCCCCATCAATGCATAGTGTGTCAGTGGCCTTTTGAAATTCCTGCTCACTAGTTTCCTCCTCATCCACTCCGTCACTGGTATCATCACATGTTTCCTTCTCTTGGCCCCTGGCGGGTTTTCCTTGGTCCCGAAAGGGTTTTCCGGGGCGATTTGCTTCACGGCCTCGGCCCTTGCCGCTAGCAGCATTCTGACCTTTTTCCTTATCACACTTATCATACTCTGCCCTCTGTTTCTTGACAAGCTGCTCAACCTGATAACACTCCTGAAGGTCATGGCCTTTGGTCCGGTGGATCTTGCAATACGACCCATCACCTTTCCCAAGTTTTTCCGCGACAGCGGCTTCCAGGCAGGCAATGCACACGGCAGGTTCCTTGCCGGGGGGCTCAGCCTTGGCCTCCTTGCCGGTACTAGGTGTGCTCGAACCTTCTACATTCATCACTGCCTTATATTTTGGCTTCTTACTATGCTTCTTGACCTTCCTCTGACTAGTTGATTCATCCTCATCCTCTGAATCAACATTAATGCAATATTCTTCTCCGAGAAACTTCCTTCCTTCCTCCATCCGAGTACACTTATCCACCAGTGTGTATAGCTCCTTCACAGTCTTGGGCAACCGCATGTTCATTTTGGAATGAATGCGGCGGTTGCACACATTGGACTGGAAAGCTGCTATAACAGCTGCCGGATGGATATTTGGAATATTTCTATGAACTTTACTGAATCTCTACAAATACTTATGGACGGTTTCTCCTTCCTTCTACTGGAGAAGCTGCAGGTCACTGGGTCTGCCGGGCTATTGGTGGCCACCGGTGAAGGCACCGATGAACTCATGGCACATGTCTGCCCATGATGAAATGGAGTTCTTCGGCAGGTGCATCAGCCAAGACCTTACATTGGACTTGGGGGCCAAAGGGAAGTAGTTGGCGAACACCTTCTCATATCTTCCCCTAGCAGCATGAACAGTTATGGTGTAGATGCTTAGGAACTCTGCCGGGTTCAACCTCTCGTCGTACTTCTCAGGTATCTCTGGCTTGAACGTGCGAATGGACGGCCAACAGACTTCCCACAGCTCACATGTAAATGCAGGGCAGCCGACCTTGAAAGTTAGGCACCCGCCAACACCGAGCGCAGGCTCGTCGATGTTGAGGACGTCGCACCCGTCGGTCTGGCGGGCGTCGTTGCGGCACCATTCGGTGACGACACGCGCGTCTCCCTGCTGCCTGTCTTCCAGGGTTCGACGTTGGCCTGGACATGCTCAAGGGTCAGAAGAGGCCATCGAGACATCATCGGGGTCTTGATTCTGTTGTGCCCTCACCGGCTCCCGTGGTGGGGACTGAACCATGGGGAGAGCCCCCTTCGTACGGCTAGCAGCGTGGGCGGTGGCTGGTGCTTGGGGAGGTTGCAGTGGGCAAGCTCGTCGTGAGCCCCCAGCTTCGGCGAAACCGAGCAAGCATTGGATGGTGGCACGCCACTCATCCATCTACTCGGCTGCTGGCGGGAACCTCAGTAATAGCTGAGCTCGCGCCATGGCTTCCATGGCCGTGCTTGGCATGGATGTCTATGACATTAACCACACCGTCGCCTGGCTCTGGATGGTGCCAGCGGTGGCGGCGCCGCACCCACGCTGCTATGGGACGACCACTAGGGCAGCGTGGTCGTGCGATGGTGGTGCTCAAAGATTAGCGGCTCCGTTGAGCGCAATAGCCTGGTTGGCTCGTCCGGGAGAAACCACATGTGCCACGGCCTCTCCCGTGGTGGGGGCGACCAGAGGGCAATGGCTCGCCCCGGACCGAGCACTGTTGCTGCAGCTATGCTCGTTGGCCAGAGGAGGGGGAATGGATGGAGTGACCCCCTCGCCCGCACCTTGCAGAGCTTGACCATCGAGAGGCTGCTGATGCTGTTCTCCTCCGGTTGCTCCAACCCCCGTGTCGGCCGCGGGGGAGGTGGTAATGGTGCCAGCTGCTCCAACCACGCCCCCAGCAGCGTTGACGTCCTCGTGTGCCCCCGTGTCACCCGCGGCGTTAGAGGCCGCGGGCAGTGGAGCCTTCGAGGTGGATGGATGGGCCGAAGTGCCAGATTTCTTCTTGGGCGCCATTATCGGTGTCAAAACCGGCGGATCTCGGGTAGGGGGTCCCGAACTGTGCGTCTAAGGTGGACGGTAACAGGAGGCAGGGGACACGATGTTTACCCAGGTTCGGGCCCTCTTGATGGAGGTAATACCCTATGTCCTGCTTGATTGTTCTTGATGATATGAGTATTACAAGAGTTGATCTACCACAAGATCAGAGAGGCTAAACCCTAGAAGCTAGCCTATGGTATGATTGTATGTCGTCCTACGGACTAAACCCCTCCGGTTTATATAGACACTGGAGGGGGCTAGGGTTACACAAGGTCGGTTACAAGGGAGGAGATATACATATCCGTATTGCCTAGCTTGCCTTCCACGCCAAGTAGAGTCCCATCCGGACACGAGACGGAGTCTTCAATCTTGTATCTTCATAGTCTAACAGTCCGGCCAAAGGATATAGTCCGGCTATTCGTAGACCGCCTAATCCAAGACTCCCTCAGTAGCCCCTGAACTGGGCTTCAATGACGATGAGTCTGGCACGCAGTATTCTCTTCGGCATTGCAAGGCGGGTTCTTCTCCAAATCCTGAATATCTGCTAAGTAGTGTCCGGCTCCCATAAATGTGGGACCTCTTGGCTTCTGCGCCCAATAAGGGCCATCTTCCACGCTTCAAGCGAATGCGAGGAGCCAGGGCGTTTTTACATTCGCCCCCTAGGCAAGTAAATAAATCGTCTATTAAAGGGATGGGGATTCTTAGATCCAATCCACACCATCCTCGCACGGCGAGAATCCATCGGAGCGCGCTCGGAAAAATCCATCCATCATGGCCGGCCACCGCAGCTCCTCCTCCTGACCCATAGCCCTAAGCTCAGTGATTGGGAGAGGTGTTCCGTCCCGCACAGCTGATTAGTAGAGTTGCAGACCCATGGATTTCTCCCTCCAGCATATATGGTCCCCGTCCGAGCCGAGCTCGCCACCTATAATGGCGGGGAGCAAGCGGAGAGCTTCCCCAGTCCCTCTAAGGGGGAGCGGGTATGCCTTGTCCCTTACTTACTAAGGGGACTCAGATTTCCAATTCATCCGTCCCTCCGCGGGCTCCTGGAGTTTTTCGGCCTCCAACTGCATAATTTCACCGCGGCTTCCATATTACACATCGCCGGTTATGTTGCCCTTTGTGAGCTATTTCTAGGCTGCGAGGCTCATTTCGAACTGTGGAAAATGTTATTTTGCCTTGTGCCCCGCACACAGAAGGGGTCACTTTATTAGGTGGGCAGAGCCAAAATATGGTGCATCGCCGAGACCGGATACCTGTCTTGTACTCCAAAGAAGACGTCCGAAGACTGGCCTTCGGAGTGGTTTTATATGGAGGACGTCCCCCTTCCAGAACCAGTTCGGCGGGGTCTTCCTGAGTTCAGCAATGCTCCTCTGAAGAAACACCAAAGCTGGCATCCACGGAGCCCCCAAGAGGAAGACAACGGAGAAGTCCTTTAACTGATGAACCGGATTAAAGCGCTGGCCCAATCAGGATTGACAATAATCAAGGTTATGTCAATATGCATAATGCTGGGAGTGCAGCCACTTCAATATCAAGGGCACCCCTGTGGTGTTTTAACGGGGAAGATGATGCCACCCGTTGCGGGCGTAAGGGACCGCACTCTGCTGCTGCTTTAGCAAAAATTCTATCTGAGTTGTTTAAGGGAGAGGAAGAGGAGTTCAAACGTATCAAGCCACGGGATAGATTCTCCATGTACAACCCTCCAAGCTGGGTGAGTTGTACCTCTTTACTCCCATCCTTCCTGCATTCTTCGTCGAAGATACTCACCTTGCCATTTCACGGCAGGAACTGTGAAAGGCTGTAAGGGAGGTCAACAACCCACCTCCACAACCAGAGGACCCCTGGCCGGGCCCTCAGTCCCAGACTCGAAGAGGATCCGGACATATTCGTGGAGCTGATACACAGGCAATTCTACCAATTGAGTTGTGATGACGCCATGGTGGCCATAACGGCTGACTATCCCGGACTACTCCCTTTGTCGCACGTAAGAAAAACGAAAAGTCCCAACTCCCCAAAAGGATCCCCTTTTATGCACTTCACCTACCGTACACATATGGTGTTTTACAGGGAAGGCATTCGGGACGCCAAGCCGAACCCGCAGCAACTCGCCAACAAGAGGCACCGAAGCCGGGTAGGCCAAAAAGGAAGGCGGTCAGGACGGAGACACCAGCACAGAGGTATGACGCAAAACCTCACTCCGTGGTTGTCGTCTTACTTCAAATATATGACGTCCGTGTTTCTTAGAAGAAAAACGCTCACCAGACTATATCCGGAGAGGCTGCCAATCACGCCTCGACCAGTCGGGCTCCAGGGCCGGACATGGATGCAGAAGCCAACGCAGGGAAGATGCCGGATGATCCTCCTATAGAGGATGTGGACAGACTATCCACTACAAATTCCAAAGTGGAGAGCGCCATGAATCACTGGCGTCGCCGGGCCGTACTTCGTGATGCTTGTCTCTCACCAGAGGCATTTGATGCTTTCAATTCCAGAGACGCGTAGATCCTGCTGCTCAAAATGGTCTAGCCAGAGCCACGGACCAGTATGTAAGGGATATACGGCTAAGCAAATATAACGATTATATGTATCAATAGCCCCTGAGACTTGAAACAGTTGACAAAACTGATTTAAGGATCATTATTTGTGCAAGTTCTTATAGAGAAGAATTACCAATTGTCTCAAGAGCTTGATGAGTGCAAGGCCCAGCTAGGGGCCACTGTTGCCGCGTTGAAGGAGTCCGAGAAGGGTCCCCCTGGTAACACTTGTATCTATTGCAAAGAATACGGGTACCAGGTAGTATGCGGCATGTATGCCAACCTAACAATAGATGTTGCAGGTGGCCCTGGAGTGAATCCGGAGGCCTCCTGCGACATGTGATGATCGACAGCGAAATGCTGGCGAGCGCGTGCTGATGCGAGTCAGGCAGGATAAAAATGATCTCCAAGACGCCAATATCCGGCTGGGCGTGGAACTGAAAGATGTCCGAGCCCAGCTTGCGGACTCCGTGAAGGAGAATAAGCGGCTTCGGCACGACATTTTTAGTAAGTGCTTGAACGAACTTTTAAAGGAGTTCGGCGAAGAAGCCGGCTAACAGAGTTATGTCTGTAGGTATGTTGATGGGTCATCCTGCGGAGGAGATGCCCGGGTCTTCAGGTGATCTTCTACCAGAGCTCTCGCAACTGCACGAGCAAGTTCGGCAGGTTATGCAGGGTATTTCCCAAGCCTTGTGGCCATCCGCGTCCCCGCCAGGAGGCATGGGGGAGCTTATAGAGAAGCTCAAGGGAGCGCGGTGGCGCTTCCAATTATGGAAGATATTAGCCTGCCGACAAGGTGCAAGGGAAGCCTGGGCTATGGTGAAGACACGATATACCAAAGCGGACCCAAACCACATGGCCGAGGTCGGACCTGTTGGGCCCGATGGGAAAGAGATCCCCGTCAGTTTAGTGTATGATCAAGTAGAATTAGCCGCAAAGTATTCCCAACAGGATTGTAGGCTAGACAACCTGTTCGATGGTATAGAAGAAAAATTGAATCGGTCTTAGCGACTGTGTAATTCAAGTGAGATATGTAATGTCCCTAGCCGGATTGTAAATCATTTGTCATGGCGGACCTTTTTGCTTCAACCTCTGGACCCGACAATCTGGAGTGTATCCGAATACCCGCTCGGTTATGTAAAAACCAGGGCATGCATGGAGACCAGGCGTAGGAGTAATAAGTCCTTGAACAGACAAGTACCCAACTAGTTATGTTATATTACATGAGTAGTAAGAAACATCTTCCAGGGAGAATAGTTTTGTTAAGGGTTCCTTTCCCTGGGTACGCATGCCCTAATGTGCATGTCCGAACCGCGAAAAGAGAGGCATGATATAAACATCTGGGGGCATGTTTCGAATTAGATAAAAGTCATCTTTTATTCACCGACTGAATATTCCCTTAAGAACGCTAGCTTTCGGCTTCACCCAGTCTAAGGTACACATCCGGCTGACCCGGCAGTAACAATCGCAGAGGTGCTCCCCTTGTGACCTAGCCGAATTAACGGGAATGTAGGGCATAAATACAAGAGCCAGGCAACCCAGCTTGGCCAAAACTTAAGTCATATCGATGCATATAATGGCGAAAAAAGGTACATGCGGAAGAATAACACATGTATGGGACATAAGGCCCAGGAAAATAGTTAGATTAAGCTTCTGTATATGAAGCCCCCATGTATAATGAGCACGGTTAGCGCGTCAAGATTGTGTAACCAGGACACAAGTATAGCCATGGAGGGCCTTGAAGAGAGTAAAAAGGGAGAAATAGAGAAACGATAGATATGCAAAAAATTGACGGAGGTGAGGAGACGAACATAGAGTCCGGCGCTAGGCGTAGAATCTTCGAAGTCTTGCTGCATTCCATGGGTTTGGCTCCAGTCGATTATCCGATGCATCCCGCAGACGGTATGCTCCACCGGTCAGAACCTGGTCAATAAAGAAGGGACCCTCCCATTTGGGCTTGAGCTTGTTCTTTTTCTTCTCCGACAGGCGTAGAACTAGTTCGCTGACGTTATAGGTTTTGGCTCGTACTTCTCTACTTTGATAACTTCGAGCCTGTTGCTGATAGAATGCGGAATGGGCCTTTGCCACATCGCGCTCCTCCTCCAAGGCGTCCAAACTGTCCTGCCGATCGAGCTCGGCCTCTTTTTCTTCATACATGCGCACTTGAGGTGAGTCATGAATTATGTCGCAAGGCAGAACGTCCTCTGTGTCGTACACCATGAAGAACGATGTGTATCCGGTAGTGCGATTCGGCGTGGGCCGTAGCCCCCATAGTACGGAGTCGAGAACCTCTACCTAGTGCATGTTTGACTCCTTTAAGGACCGCACTAATATGGGTTTAATGCCGCTCATGATAAGACCATTCGCTCGCTCGACTTGACCGTTAGTTTGCGGGTGATAGACAGAAGCATAATCGAGCTTGATGCCCATGTTGCTGCACCAAAGTTTCACCTCGTCGGCTGTAAAGTTCGTGCCGTTGTCAGTGACGATGCTGTGGGGGACGCCATAATGGTGTACGACCCCGGATATGAAGTCTATCACTGGTCCGGATTCAGCCGTTTTGAGAGGTTTGGCTTCTATCCATTTGGTGAATTTATCCACCATGACCAGTAAGTATTTTTTTCTTATGGGCTCCCCCTTTAAGGGGTCCGACCATATCAAGCCCCCAGACTGCAAAGGGCCAAGTAATGGGGATTTTTTGGAGAGTGGTGGGCGGCATATGGCTTTGGTTTGCAAATAGCTGGCAACCGACACAATGTTGGACCAGATGCTGCGCATCTGCCCGGGCCGTCGGCCAATAGAAACCTGTACGGAAGGCCTTGCTTACAAGGGCCCGGGCTGCGGCGTGATGGCCGCCGAGTCCGGCATGGATTTCTGCCAAAAGCATCCGCCCTTCCTCTTCGAAGATACACGTTTGAAGGACTCCGGTAGTGCTTTTCTTATAAAGTTCTCCCTCGCGGAACTTGTAGGATTTAGATCGCCGCACTATGTAGCGTGCCTCATTTTGGTCCTCGGGTAGTTCCTGCCTGGTTAGGTAGGCCAGGAATGGTTCTGTCCATGGGGGGATGACGGCCATTATTACCCCTCATTCTGTTATTTCAATGGCAGAGCCTCCGATTGTTTCAGAGTGTCCGATATCTGGGGTTGTGGCCGGGTCCGGACTATTGTTGCCAGTGTCCCCTTCCCATACCATGGATGGTTTAAACAATTTTTGTAGGAAGATGTTCGGTGGGACAGGGTTGCATTTAGCGCCGATACGGGCGAGGATGTCTGCCGCCTGGTTGTTTTCCCGAGCCACATGGTGGAATTCAAGCCCCTCGAACCGAGCTGACATTTTGAGGATGGCATTGCGATATGCCTCCATTTTAGTATCCTTGGCATCGAAGTCTCCATTTATTTGGGATATTGCGAGGTTCGAGTCCCCACGCACCTCCAGGCGTTGAATGCCCATGGAGACTGCCATCCGGAGACCGTGTAATAGGGCCTCGTATTCGGCTGCGTTATTGGAGTCTGCATATAGTATTTCGAGTACATATTGCACTGTATCTCCGGCGGGGGACGTCAGGACGACGCCAGCCCCCAGACCAGCCAACATTTTAGAGCCATCGAAGTGCATGATCCAATTGGAGTATGCACCGTACTCTCTAGGGAGTTCGGCTTCTGTACATTCGGCTACGAAATCAGCCAGTACTTGCGACTTAATGGCTCGCCGTGGTTTATATGTTATGTCGAACGGGAGGAGCTCGATAGCCCATTTGGCAATCCGGCCCGTGGCATTGTGGTTGTTTATTATGTCGTTGAGTGGTACTTCGGAGGCCACCGTAATTGAACACTCCTGAAAGTAGTGTCATATTTTCCGGGATGCCATGAATTGCATGGGGTGAGGACAGTGGATACATAATATACCGGCTTTTGAAGTGGGAAATTATGTCCGTCCATCTCTCGTTCGACGACGAGCACTGCGCTTACAACTTGGTGAGTTGCTGCTATATATAATAGCATTGGATCGCCAACAGTTGGCGCGGCCAAGATTGGGTTGGTGGCCAGGATGGCTTTTATTTCTTCTTGTCCAGCCGTGGCTGCGTCCGTCCACTCGAAGTGTTCGGTGCGCCAAAGAAGGCGATAAAGGGGGAGTGCCTTTTCTCCTAGTCGGGAGATAAAGCGGCTTAAAGCCGCCACACATCCGGTTAACTTCTGGATTTGCTTGAGGTCAGTTGGGACGGCCAACTATGATAGAGCCCGGCTTTTGGCCGGATTTGCTTCAATTCCTCTGCTGGAGACGATAAAGCCCAGGAGCTTTCCGGCGGGTACGCCGAAAACGCATTTTTTCGGATTGAGCTTAATGTCGTATGTTTGGAGAATGTTGAACGTTAGCCTCAAGTCGTCTATTAAGGAGTCGACGTGTCTGGTTTTAACGACCACATCATTGACGTATGCCTCCACTGTTTTGCCGATCTGCTTTTCCAGGCATGTCTGAATCATGCGTTGATACGTTGCGCCGGCGTTTTTGAGCCCAAAGGGCATTGTGTTGAAACAGAAGGGGCCGTATGGAGTGATAAATGATGTTACGGCTTGGTCGGACTCTGCCATCTTAATTTGGTGGTAACCGGAGTATGCGTCGAGGAAGCACAATGAGTCGTGTCCTGCGGTAGCATTGATAATTTGATCGATGCAAGGGATCCTTTGGGCAAGCCATATTAAGGTCCTTGAAGTCGACGCATAGGCGCCATATTTTTCCTTATTTGGCACCATCACCAGGTTTGCTAGCCAGTCCGGATGCTTTATTTCTCTAATGAATCCGGCCTCCAGTAATTTGGCTAGCTCCTCTCCCATAGCTTGTCGCTTAGGTTCGGAGAAACGCCGAAGAGTCTGCTTGACTGGCCTGAATCCTTTTAGAATGTTAAGGCTATGCTCGGCCAGCCTGCGTGGGATTCCTAGCATGTATGAAGGATGCCAGGCGAATATGTCCCAATTCTCGCACAGGAACTCCCATAGTGCGGTGTCTACGGCGGGGTTTAACTATGCCCCAATGGACGCTATTTTTGTGGGGTCCGTTGGATGGACTTGGAATTTGACTATTTCATCCGCTGGTTTAAAGGAGGTGGACTTGGATCTTTTGTCTAGTATCACATCGTCCTTATCCACTATGGAGCGCAGCGCGGTTAAATCCCCCGCCGCAAGGGCTTCGGATAATGCCTCGAGGGCCAGTGCAGCTGTTTTGTTCTCGGCGCAGAGTGCTATCTCCGGATCACTAGCTAGAGTGGTGATTCCATTGGGTCTGGGCATTTTGAGATTCATGTACCCATAATGGGGTATGGCTTGAAAAATCGTGAATGCCTCCCGCCCTAGAAGGGCGTGGTATCCGCTACTGAACGGGGCCACTTGGAATGTGATTTCTTCGGACCTGTAATTCTCCGGAGTGCCGAATACCACATCTAGTGTGATTTTCCCAGCGCAACGTGCCTCCCAACTAGGGGTGATTCCTCGGATGGTCATAGTGCTTTGCTCAATACGGTTGCTGTCTACTTCCATTTTTTCAAGAGTTTCCTCATAAATGAGGTTTAATCCGCTGCCGCCGTCCATGAGCACTTTAGTGAGCCGAAAGTCGTCCACAATTGTACTGAGGACCAGAGTGGCTGGTGCTCGGGCTGTTTGGAATTTAGGTTCGTCATGGGCATTGAAAGTAATGGCCGTGTCGCTCCATGGATTTATTGCTGCTACGTGGCAGACTTCGGCAAGGCTGCGGAGTGCTCGCTTACAACTATTATTTGAAGCAAAGATCTCAAAGACTATTAATACTGTATTGTTATCTATGGGAGGGTGTTCTGGGGTGTTTTGGATGAGGAGATCCTCACCGCTCTTGGCCACCTGCCGGAGTAACCAACATGCTCTAAGGCTATGTGTTGGTATGGTGTCTGCCATACTATGAATTTTGCAGGGCCCGTTAAGCCATCCCTCCAATACGGTTCCACGCCTTGTAGTGGGCTGTTGCTTCTTTGTAATTGAGTCGACCGGCTTATGAGAGTGCACCCTTTTAGTTTGGACGGGGATTTTGTCAGAGTCGGATTGTCCCAAAATTGTGTTTGGGTTTTCCAGGCACCTTCCATCGCACAATATTTCCGTACTATGGCCGCCAAGTCAGCGAAGTGTGCTATGTCACGGCGACTTATTGCGTTAAGGATTCCCTTGTCCGTGCAGTTGTTGCAAAAGAACGAAAGTGCGTCTTCCTCGCGACAGTCCTTGACCTTGTTCATTACAAGGAGGAATCTGGTCCAATAGTGATGTACTGTCTCTAGGGGCGCTTGCCTAATGTGGGAAAGATCGTTTGTATCTGGGTGGGTGGGTGGATTTAAGTCCAGACCTTGATCCAATCTGAGATCCCGGGGCAGGGGAGTTTCCGATCTTGGAAGTTCGGGCTCCAAGATGTTGCTCCGCAGGTTCGGTATGCGACCTGATTCTAGGTTCAGGGTTAGGGCGATGTCCTCCCATGAGCGGGTATCCGGCTCGGAGATCTTAGGAATCCAGACATAGTTCGTCCTCAGGATAGATGGAGAACCGGCGCGTTGCTCCTCCGCCACCACTATTTGATGGGTGACCGGCGGAGAGCTAATCACCCTTTAGTCGGGTTTAAGCCCGATCCGATCCAAGTCCGTAGCGACTCCCAGAGCGGCGATGCGATCCAAGAGCTCGTTCAAAGAGGAGAGCTCCATTGGGTCCATCTGCTCGGCGAATTTTGAGCCGATGTGGAGGCTATTTTCGATGACCCGAGAAGTCATCGTCGGCTCAACGGCCGAGCGGGCGGTCATGACAAAGCCGCCTAGTCGGAGAGTTTGGCCTACAGCCAGGGCTCCCCCAAAAGTGATGTTGTCCTTGACAACGAGACGAGCCATCCCCCCTTGTGATGACGGCACAGTGGAACTCTCAATGAAAGCGCCAATGTCGGTGTCAAAACCGGCGGATCTCGGGTAGGGGGTCCCGAACTGTGCGTCTAAGGCGGATGGTAACAGGAGGAAGGGGACATGATGTTTACCCAGGTTCGGGCCCTCTTGATGGAGGTAATACCCTATGTCCTGCTTGATTGTTCTTGATGATATGAGTATTACAAGAGTTGATCTACCATGAGATCAGAGAGGCTAAACCCTAGAAGCTAGCCTATGGTATGATTGTATGTCGTCCTACGGACTAAAACCCTCCGGTTTATATAGACACCGGAGGGGCTAGGGTTACACAAGGTCGGTTACAAGGGAGGAGATATACATATCCGTATTGCCTAGCTTGCCTTCCACGCCAAGTAGAGTCCCATCCGGACACGAGATGAAGTCTTCAATCTTTTATCTTCATAGTCCAACAGTCCGGCCAAAGGATATAGTCCGGCTGTCCGAAGACCCCCTAATCTAGGACTCCCTTAGCCATGATTGGTGGTTGTCGATGTCAAAACCAGCGGATCTCGGGTAGGGGGTCCCGAACTGTGCGTCTAAGGCGGATGGTAACAGGAGGCTGGGGACATGATGTTTACCTAGGTTCAGGCCATCTTGATGGAGGTAATACCCTACGTCCTTCTTGATTGTTCTTGATGATATGAGTATTACAAGAGTTGATCCACCACGAGATCGTAGAGGCTAAACCCTAGAAGCTAGACTATGGTATGATTGTATGTTGTCCTACGGACTAAACCCTCCGGTTTATGTAGACATCGGATGGGGGCTAGGGTTACACAGAGTCGGTTACAAAGGAGGAGATCTACATATCCGTATTGCCTAGCTTGCCTTCCACGCCAAGGAGAGTCCCATCCGCACACGGGACGAAGTCTTCAATCTTGTATCTTCATAGCCTAACAGTCTGGCCGAAGGATATAGTCCGGCTGTCCGGAGACCCCCAAATCCAGGACTCCCTTAGTTGCCCCTGAACCAGGCTTCAATGACGATGAGTCCGGCGCATAGTATTGTCTTCGGCATTGCAAGGCGGGTTCCTCCTCCGCATACTCCATAAAAGATTTTGAACACTAGAATAGTGTCCAACTCTGCAAAACAAGTTCCACATACTACCGCAGAGAGAATAATATTTCCACAAATCTAATCTGCTGACGTGTTTTGACAGCACGACGTTATGTCATGGCCCGGTCATTATTCGAACCGTTTTCTCAACCAGCACCGCACATATCGCGAGGTGGTTTTCTTGACACGTCTTGTCGAAGCAGAGATCGTGTCCCCCTTATTACGGGATTCTCATCAATACGGATGTGGGTAACCCACTCGTGCCCGTTGGTATGACTCCTCGATATTAGGCGGGTCAAAAACGGCCGCCAGGAGGACGCTTGACATTCACCCTCTTTATAAAGAGGCCAGGACCTGTCCATTTTTCCTCTCGCGCTCAATTGAATCCTTCGCCCGCCTCGAGTTCCAAGACCCCAGGATCAGATCAGGCACATAAGACCTTCAACCATGTCCAGATCCAGCCTGCATGGTCGGTGGATGCCTTCCTCTGTCGCAGAGGAGGACATCAAGAAGCTGAGAGAGGCCAGATATCTGACCGCCGAAATTTCGCAAAGGCTTCCTGCCCGAGGGCAGGTCATCCTGTCACATCCCTAGTTCTGGTAATGCCTAGTGCTAACATATGGTGTTGCATCATGTCTACTTTACTCATAAAATTGAAATGGGGATGACAGAACCCCTAGCACCCCATTAATCCAACTAGGATTTACTAAAATATTTTTCAATGAACCTGAAATGCCCTTCTAAATGTTCATCATCTTTGCCTTGGTCTTAAACCTCTGACAAAAATGGTGCACATATTTCTAGGACATCATAGGGTCACTGAATTAAATCATACTCTATTTGCATTTGGGCATTTAAATGCTATAGAATATTTTGGATGTCCAAATAATCCTAAACTGAAATGTTCCATGTTGGTTATATGCTAAACAGTGGGCATCAGCAGTTTGGTGATTTTTGAAAGTGCCTAAGCATTTTTAGAAAAGCCACAAAGTTGCAGAAAAATAGAAAACAGGAAATAAAATAGAGAAAGGAGAAACGTACGTGGCGGCCTGCTACTGTAGTCAGCCCAGCTTCTGAGCAGCCCAACCGAGGCCACCTGGCAGTCTAGCTACCCTGGCCCGGCACTGTTGGTCCAGCCCACCAGTGCCACCGTCCTCAAGCTCCTGCCAGGAGGACGCTGAGCGCGTGCTCGCCACGCGCGCGCACCACCTCCTGCCTGCCTGTCTGCGTCCCCGACGTCCTGGACGTCGCCACACGATCCCCCTCAATCCCCTCTCACTTCCCCTCTCTCCCTGGACCTCCTCCCCTCCTCTGTCTCTCGGCCCCAAGCGAGACCAAGAACCGCCATCGCCCCAGCCGCAGCCTCCGCCTCCCCTTTGCCTTCCCACCTTGTCCGAGAGCTCCGCCTCATCTCTATCGTCCTCTACGCTGAGTCAACCGACCCGGGGTGCACTGCAGCATCGTCCTTCATGTCGTCTTCAACCTTCGGATACCGGAAATCGTCACCGCCGTACACCGTCGTCAGGCCTTCCGCGAGGCTGCTGGGACCTTCTACGGCTTCGCTGTGAGCTCCTACGCCGTCCCTCTCTCTCCCCGTGCTCGATTTCACCGCGTAGCCGTCGTTTCTGTCGAACCCGAGAACCCATCGCCGCCGGCCGTGTCGCCACTGTGGCTAGAGCTCACGCGCATCGTGCCCGAGCACGCTACCATGCTCAGCACATCCCTAGCAACCCGCTGACAACACCATCCCACCCAGAGACGCCCAGTAGCGCCAAACCGAGCACGCCCGTTGCTCTGGCCGCCGCACTTGTGGTCGCCGATGTTGATTTAGGCAGCCCCGCGATGCGCCACTTGCACCACCCGACGCGCCTCGACGCGCTGCTTCCGTAGAGCCCAGCCGCACGAGCTCTCGTCGCCGGAGATGGCCGGACGAGGAGCGCCGCCACGTCCTGCTTAGCACTGGCGGTTAATCGCCGTTTAGTTGACGTGGCTGGTCTAGATTAGGTGTTAACTAACCCCCACAGCCGCTGACATGTGGGCCCAGCACCCCACTAATTTTAGTTAGTGCTAAAACTAACTTTTTAATCCTGAATCACTGACACGCGGGACCCACTGGTCAGTTTGACCTAGGCTACCCCGTTGACTCGCTTACGTCATGCTGATGTAGTGCTGACGCAGTAATTCATTTTCTGGAATTAGTTTAATTCTAAATAATTAGAAATTCCAGAAAATGTTTAAAACTTGTAAAAATCATAGAAATTAATCTGTAACTCCAAATACAAAGATTTATATATGAAAAATGATCAGAAAAATCCAATCTATCCATCTGTACTGGTTTCAGGCATGTTTAAGCAACTTAACCTTGCTGTTTAGTGCAAAACATGATAAGGCACTATTTAAATTCATAGTTTGATTTTGAATTTGAACCTTTCGTTCAAAATGACTCGAACCACCCAGGTTATATTTGCATTAGGCCAACACACTCATTTTGCCATGTCTTGATCATGCATCATATTGTTCATTGCATTGATTGTGTCTTTTCCTGGCCGGTATTTGTCCCCTCTCGGTAGACGTGGTTTTGACGATGTGATTGATGACACCGATGAAGAGCTATACTATCTTCAGAAGTGCCAGGCAAGCAAAACCCCCTTGTTCATTCTGAAACAAACCCACTCTCTTGCTCCTGCTCTCTTTTACTGCATTAGGACAACAACGTTTCAACTGTTACATGTTGCGATAGCTGAACCCCTTTCCTCTGCATGACCTGTCATTGCCACAGTAAATAGATGAAACCCACTAGCATGAGTAGGAATTGTTTGAGACCTGATGTGCCTACTCATTCATGTTTGTTTGTCATGCCTGCTACTGCTTAGAGTTGAGTCAGGTCTGATTCATCGGGGATGAATTCGAATGTGGTGAACATGTCCTACTATTGAGAGCTAAGTGTGTGAACACGATTTGGTAAAGGTAGCGGTGAGAGGCCATGTAGGAGTACATGGTGGGTTGTCTCATTGCAGCCATCCTTAGGAACTGAGTTATGTGTTTTGATCCATGAACAGCTGCTACCACGCATTGGAATGCTTAAGTGCCCCTCTCGACTTATTAATCAACCTGATCCCTGTCCAGGAGTTGCAACTAGTTTCTGGTGTTTGTAGGTAGTGTTAGTAGTCTACCAAGTGGCACCCGGTACAGGTGGGCTTGGGACAGACTAGGCACAGTGGCCCGGTGTACCAAGTGGCACCCGGATGGTGGGCTTGGGAACCCTGTACACATCGTTTGGGGCCGTGAGCGACACCCCGGCCGGATCTCCTTGCGGATGGAACCCGAATAGGCGATAAACCTGGACTAGAAACTTGTTGGTTAGTCAGGTCGTGGCTGACTCCCTCGCCAGGCTTCGGCTTGAAGGTTGCCGAGATACACAACGTGTACATGGTGGTAAGTGGCGAGAGCGTGTGTGAAGAAGTACACCCCTGCAGGGTTATCATTATCTATTCTAATAGCCGGATTCCTCGAATATGGAAGCTTGGACCCCTTGCATAGTTCATAGACAAGTGAAAGTGGATACTCTAAAATGCGCAAGATAAGTGTGAGTGCTATGGATGGCGTTCTCGCAGGGAGACGGGAGCGGATCCATAGTGGAGTATTGATATGGTGAATATGTGGACTCGTGTGCGCCACCTCAAAGAGTTACTTGCAGTAGTAGTTCAGGATAGCCACCGAATCAAAGCTGGCTTGCTGCAGTCAAACTCCACCACCCCTTTGTTGATACCGATGCATATGTAGTTAGTTCTGATGTAAGTCTTGCTGGGTACATTTGTACTCACGTTTGCTTATTTTATGTTTTTGCAGAGAGACTTCAGTCTCGCTAGTAGTTCCATGTGGACTTCGACGTTTAGCTTGTTACCTCAGCTACGATCTTGTGCCCTCGGCAGGATCTGGTAGATAGTGAGGCTTCTCAGCCTTTTTCATTTGTAGATGTTTGTACTCAGACATGTTAAGCTTCCGCATGTGCTTGTTGCTTGTATGCTCTGAATGTTGGGTCATGAGACCCATGTTTTTAATATCTCGCTCTTCGGGGCCTAATGAATAAATATTCTGAGTCGTAGAGTCTTGTTGTGATGCCATGTTGTATTGCACATATTGAGCATATTGTGTGTATGATTGAAATGCTTGGTATGTGTGGGATCCGACAACCTAGTTGTTTATCCTTGGTAGCCTCTCTTATGGGGAAATGTAGTCTTGTGCTTCCATGAGCCATAGTAGTCCGCTACCGCTCGGTTCACCGGAGTCCTGCTAGCCAAGCACTACTGCTCCGGAACACTTAGACTGGCTGGCATGTGATTCACTTCGTTCCTGTGTATGTCCCTTCGGGGAAATGTCACGCGGTGACATCCGGAGTCCTGCCTAGCCTGCTATAGCCTGGGTTCCCGGAGTCCTGTTAGCCCAGTGCTACAGCCCGGATTCGCACGCTGCTGACCGACATGCTCGATGTTGATTCATGTATGCCTGTCCCCGTAACTTAGTGCCACTTTGGGTTCATGACTAGTCACGTCGGCCCGGGTTCGCTGTCATATGGATGCTAGCGACACTATCATATACATGAGCCAAAAGACGCAAATGGTCCCAGGCCATGGTAAGGCGACACCCGTGGGAATGCCATGCGTGAGGCCGCAAAGTGATATGAGGTGTTACAGGCTAGATCGGTGTGACTTAGAATCGGGGTCCTGACACATCCCCACTCCCGAACCCAACGATAGTGTTGTGTTTGTCTCTCACTTCCTCCGAGGACTAGGCCTCACTCTGGATCCCTTTGTTAGGGGACTCATGTTCTATTATGGGCTGGATTTCCATGATCTGGCCCCGGATTCCCTCCTTCACATCTCGTCGTTCATCATCGTATGTGAGGCCTTCCTCCGCACTACCCCTCACTTCGGCCTGTGGCTCAAGAACTTCAATTTGAAGCCGAAGATGATCGAGGGACGGCACGTAGAGTGCGGAGGTGCCATAATAAGCAAAAGCACTAATGCTCCATGGCCAAAGGGTTCCTTCCCAGAGGTATCCAGTTTGTGGCAGCGGGAGTGGTTTTATATCACAGCTCCCCGAAGTGCCAAGTGGGCAGCCATCCCTGCCTTTCGCTCAGGCCCCCCACCACAACTGATGTCATGGATCAGCGAGGGGCTAAACTGGGGTCCAGTAAAGGATGTGCCGATATTGCAGAGTCGCATCTGATATCTCAATGAGAGAGACGTCAACCTAGTCACGGTGATGCAGGTCATGCTAGTTCGCCAGGTCCCGCCTTGCAAACGTAGACCTCTCCGTTTGTGGGAGTTCAACCCGGAGGGACCGCGAATCATTCAGCACTTCCTCGGCATGACGCTCGAGGAGATGTACAAGTTGTTCTTCGGATCACAAATAAAGTGTCCGGAGACCACCGAGGATGCGGGTCTGAGCTGTAATCGCCTGGATACCCAAGTAAGTAATCCGATGGCCGAACACACTGTTTCTCTTATTCATCATAACATCATTCTGAGAAGTCTCTCTTTGACCAGGACTGGATAACAAAGGCAAAGATGATCAGGTGTCCGACCCCCCTTCCCGAGGGCTTGGCCAATCCAGTACTAGATAGAATGCTGGAGCCGGCGCCTTATCAAGTGCCCTCGAAGGAAGATAAAGGGGGGAATAAAGAGGCCGGAAGCGAGCCTCACTCCCAACCGGGGGAACGAGTGCCTCCGTGAAGGACGACAAACAGGGAGAAGAATCTGACATTCCCTTTCACCGGGGAAGGAAGAGGACCACCTCTGAAGATCCGGAAACAGAGGTTTCCAAATGAGGGAAGAAATCGTCCCCAGAGGGTCTTGCCCCGGGGGGGGGGGGTACCCTTGCCGCACAATGTCCGCAAGGGAATCAGCCCACTACCGAGCTGTAAGTAGTCAAAAAGTACTTAGTAGTGAAAATATCCTACCTTACTTCTAAAAACAATAACCGAAGCTTATATCTTGTACTTTGGATCGTAGCCCTTCTCGACAGAGTTCGTGTTCGGGGGATCTTCTTCCGGAGATGATGGAGAGAGAAACACCTCCCCCTGCCACCCCGCCTCATGAAGCGGGCGACCCTAAAGAGTCGTCGCGGAGGGTTTCTCCTGATCCGCCAAGGCCAGGGGGTAATCCCTTGGCCACCCGGAGTCCTCAGTATTCGGCTCCTAAAGAGAGCAACATAAAGAGTCCAGAACCATACAGTGTGCGGTCGGACGCACTGAAGGATCTTCTGGAGCAAGCAGCCATCTCAAAAGTGCATCGTACGTTAATGAGTACAGTAGTTGAAAGGATTTCATCCACTGAAAGCGAATTGCATGAAGCTTTTATGAGTCTGCTGAAAGGCTTTGAGGTACGTGACATAGTGTATGTTTTTGACAGTACCACACACGTTAGGTGTGCCCTATGCAGATAGTAGCCCCTAAGACTCTAGTTGTCATCGAAAACAGCGGCAAACAGAGGATCATAGTCCCAGGTAATAACCAGACCGCCTTTATGTGCAGGTGGCTGAAGCTCTGGTGGCTAGCCGGACTGATGGGTTTGCCGAGCTAAAGCGGCAACTTGATGCGGCAGATGCCGACATCGTGCTTGTCAACAAGCGGCTCGACGAGGCACAGGGTAAGTGATTTCTCCGGTGATCAACGCATAGTAAGAGGAGCAGGATGCCAATATCTTTAAAATGTTATGACTGCAGATGGAGCTGCCACCATGGAGATCCTTCGGGCAGAGCTTGCCCGGGACAAGGAACAAGCAAGGAATAGCGATACTGCCTCTCTAAGGGTGGTCGAAGAGCTGCGGGCCGAACAGTCCGCGCATCGCCAGAGAAAGGAAAGGATAGCCAAGATGACCATTGAGTTGAGAGATGTCGCTGACCGTTACCAGCTTCTTGAAGAAGAAAGTTGTGCGAGGGCGAAAAACCTAGAGAAGGCCATGGTAGCAGCCAATGAAGCCCGCTCTAAAATCAGAGCGACGAAGGAGGAGCTGCATCAAGCTACGGATATCGTGGCTGGGAAGCCCTTCTTGTTGCGGACTAAGTTCGGAGATCCGAAGTATGATCCTCTTGATCAACTATGGAGTTCTGCGGACGCCTACGTGGATTTGGCGGCAAGTGCTGCTGATGCGGTCGAGTACTTCAAGGATCAAGGAGACAGTTCCATGCTCCAGTGCGTCTGCTGCTGCTGAATGAGCAAATGGCCGAGTGGGCCGAGCTCCATAGGTTGTCAGGACTCGCCATGAGGTCCGTTGTGGATCATCTGTGGCCGGGAGGGCCATGGCCGAATAGTTACTTTAGTTTGGTGCAAAAATTCCTTGGTGCTGTGCCGCACATTGATGCTATGAAGAGGTCGGCGTGCATAGAGGGTGCGCGGATGGCCTTTGCCCGTGTCAAGACATACTGGGCAGAGATGGAGGCCACCACTGTTGCAACACAGGGTTCAGCCGTGGGCCGAGTGGCTGCCGAGCACTACTTTGAAGAAGTTCTTGAAGGCGCTCGTTCGATAGAGGCTCAGTGCTCGAAGAATATTGTGTTCTAGTGACATGTACTCCCATTGTAAAAACAATGTTTTATTGAGTTATGAAGGCTGTGTTTATACTTTTTCCTGAAAGTATTATGATGCCTCATGTGCGGCCGTTTATGTATATATGTATATAACCTGAAAGTTTGCAGTCGTCGGCTTCCGCCCCCATGCATATAATGCAGGGTGTTCACAAAAAACGCGTATTCACACTTGATCCAACGTCTTGGTCCATTAAGGAGGTGGTAGCGCAGCGAACAAGGCAATCAGACTATATTGCTTTAACACTTTCACTTAGCCATAGGAATTTGACGGTGGGGCTACTATATAGCCCCTGGTACTTCTGCGCTCGTCCGAATACGGGGCACATACGTACATGACTGGGAAACGACCCTTCGTTAATGCGGAGGAATCCCGAAGATTCCGCTGGGTTATCGAGTGGTTGACCAGTCTCACGCTATATCATGACAGTTAGTGTTCGGCTTTCTCTACTGAGGTGCTCATCCGGATGAACCAGGGCACAATCGCAGTAGTTCTCCCAGTGCTACCTTAGCCGATATAGCGGAACGTAAGGTACCAAAACATGGGAGCTGGGCAAACCCAACATTTGACCAAAGACATGATTCAGAGCTGATGCATATAAGGCCAAACTCGCGACGCCGAACACTCCCTAAGGTATTCGGTCTTTATAACATATGTCGGGCTGAACAATGCCCTTAATAATAAACCCCGGGTGTCCAGGTACGTGCAATATCCTGACATGGCCACATGCCAATACGTCGGCATCCTTCTCGGTTGTATTGAGTATCCGGAGGATGTGAGCAACAAGAGACAGTAAAAAAGGTTGACGCAGGGTCTTAATCTAGAAATAAACCTTTGAGTGGGTCCCTGCTGCACGTCTGCGCCCGTGTCTCCGTTGTGCCGTGTCCTGGACGGGTGTAGCACGATTGTCATCTGTAAAAGTGAAGAACTTTGGTGAAAGTTGCTGTGCCAGAAAATTGGTTATTGTGAATAAACCATTAAAATTTAAGATAAGTAAAGTTGAGCTGGACTAGCCCTGATTACACGCGGGAAGCCCCTGGTACCGTCTAGGAGGGCTTGATCATCAAACCAATCTCATGTATATGTAGTGGTGCACCGGACTCGTCTAACCATGTCCGTGGTCTTGACGACCTGTCATATTTTCTGGTTGGTGAGGCCGTCTAGTGCTCGGTGGCTAAAGCTGCCGCACATTCTTCCGCGCGTAGAGCAATCTCAATATTTCCGCTAACTGTGATGGTGCCACGTGGACCGGGCATCTTAAGCTTGAGAGAAGCATAATGCGGGATTGCATTAAAACGGGCGAAAGCCGCTCTTCCGAGTAGTGCCTGATAGTCACTTCGAAATGGAGCGATGTAGAAAGTTAACCTTTCGCTTAGGAAGTTGTCGGAAGAACCGAATACAACCTCTAGTAATAGAGAGCCCGTGCAGTGGGCCTCTAGGCCTGGTATTACTCCCTTGAAGGTAGTAGTACGGTGGCTTATTTTTGTCGGGTCTATCCCCATTTTGCGGACTGTGTCCTGATATATCAGATTTAGACCACTGGCGCTGTCAATGAGGACTCGTGTGAGATGGTATCCCTTTATTATTTGGTCTAACACCAAGGCATCCAATCCTTCATGCCAGATGCTTGTCGTGTGATCCCCGCGATCAAAAGTGATCGGGCAGGCCAACGAGGGGTTGAACCTCGGGGTGATGGGCTCTATGGCGCGTGTGTCTCGGAGTGCATGTTTGCTTCTCCTTTTCCTCATATGGATCATGTTGACTGTTTTAACCTCTGGTGGGATTTTTTTTTCTGTCCTCCAATGCTTTGCTGGCGAGGCTCGTCCTCGTCTTCGCTTGGTGTCTCCCCCCCTTGTGTTCGGCACTTAGCTTACCAGCCTGCTTGAAGACCCAGCATTCTCTGTGGGTGTTATTTGTAGGTTTATCGAGGGTGCCATGAATCTGACATAGTTTGTCAAGAATCTTGTTTATGCCAGACGGTCCGTCTCTGCTGCCTTTGAAAGGTTTTTTCCGCTGACCTGGTCGAGAGCCCCTAAATTCGGCGTTTACCACTGTACTATCTGGGCTATCTTCTTTATTTCGACGCTTGCTTTTATTGCGTCGTGGTTTTCCATTGCCATCCCTGACTTCGGATGTGCTTGGGTAGCTGGTTCTACTGCGGGCTAACTAGCTATCTTCGCCCGCGCAAAAGCGGGTCATGAGACTTATTAGAGCTGCCATTGTTCTCGGTTTTTCTTGGCCGAGGCGTCTGGCGAGCCATTCATCTCGGACGCTGTGTTTGAAAGCCGCCAAGGCTTCGGCATCCTGACAGTCGACGATTTGGTTCTTTTTGGTGAGAAACATGTTCCAAAGCTTTCGGGTGGACTCTCCGGACTGTTGAATTATATGACTTAAATCGTCTGTGTTCGGAGGTCGGATGTAGGTCCCTTGAAAATTAGCCCGAAAAGCGTCCTCGAGCTCCTCCCAACTTCCAATTGAGTTTCCGGGGAGGCTTTTCAGCCAGTGTCGAGCTGGTCCTTTAAGCTTGAGGGGCAAGTATTTAATGGCATGGATATCGTCTCCTCGAGCCATATGGATATGGAGGATAAAGTCCTCAATCCAGACCCCAGGGTCTATGGTCCCGTCGTACGCTTCTATGTTCACTGGTTTGAATCCTTCTGGGAATTCGTGGTCCAGCACCTCATCGGTAAAACATAGGGGGTGTGCGGCACCCCTGTACTTGGACGTACCATGGAGTTCAGACGGTTGTAATATTTGGTTTTGATTTTGTGCTGGAACGCGCTTCCTAGATCCATAGATGGATCAGGTCATACTGGATTTTTGGCACAAGTCCTCACGTAGATCGTGTGTTGACTAATGTGCGACTTTGTGAGCCGCTCTATCGCGGTCACAAGGTGGTGGATCCGGCCGGTTGGCCATTTCATTATTTGGCTGTGTGGGCTCTAGGGCCTCATGGTCGAATTCAGATAACAACTTGCGCTTTGGATAGCTCTTTGTGTGGTAACTTCCACCATACTTTGCTTCGCTGTCGAGCACATTGTTCCACCTGCTGTTGAGTGTGTTTTGTGCGGCCTTAAGCCTTTGCTTCTGCTTCTTCAGACTCCTCGCTGTGGCAATAAGCCTTATGCGGAGGTTCTCTTGCTCCAAGTGCGTTTCCGGGATGATGTGTGTATCTTCGTCCGGACTGTTTTCCTCCCCAGATGGGTTTTGATGAGGGTTATCCTCGGCGTCGCCGTGTTCGGACGTCGGATCCGTACTATGTTCGCCTCTTGCAGCTTCATCGTGCTCTGCCGTCAGGGCAATGTGGTCGTCGTTTCCTCTAGAGTCGACTGGAGTATTATTTTCTCTTGCACTGTTATTGCTGTTTTTGCTATTGGGGGACTTAGAGTGGCGCCGCTGACGTCGGCGCTTGGGTTGCTTCTTGGAGGGGCCATCCTCCTTTGTCTCTTCTCCATTGCCTTCTTTGGGTGTATTCACCATGTATATGTCATGCGATGAAGTGGCTGTCCGGCGCCTTGTGGGCGCTGGTTCCTGTTCGTCTCCTGCATCTTTGTCCATGCCGTTGATGTCTTCGGAGTCGAAGTTGAGCATGTCGGTTAAGTTGTCGACAGTGGCTACTAAGTGGGTGGTGGGTCGGCAGCGAATTTCTTCGTCATCCGCATCCCATTCTAGCCGGACATAGTTCGGCCAAGGTTCTCATGACAGGGAGGGGGACCTCAATGAATTTAGCACATCATTGAAGGGCGAGTGCTGAAAGATATCCGCGGAGGTGAACTCCATGATCGGCGCCCAGTCGGACTCGACGGGCATGGATGTAAGCGGCTCAGAGTTCGTGGCCGGAGGTAAATCTAGTGGTTCGGCGACACGGCTCTCGTAAGGGGTGAAGTCAGTATCCGGCTCTATCGCCACTGAGAGTGCGGCCTCCATGGTGGGGTCTATCCCTCCGTCCTTGGATGGGGCAATTTGCTCCGGATTGAAGGCCGGAGTAGTTGCAGATGCGATCTCCCGAACACTGTCCGACGACAGAGTTACGTCGTGCTCATCGTGACTGTGCGGCGCACCTGACACGGGATCGAATCCATCGAAGATCAAGTCTCCGCGGATGTGGGTAGTGTAATTTAAATTTCTGAATCTGACCTGATGGCCAGGGGCGTAGCTCTTGATCTGCTCCAGATGGTCAAGCGAATTGGCCCGTAGTGCAAAGCCGCCGAATACAAAGATCTGTCCGGGGAGGAAAACCTCACCCTGGACCACATCGCTACCGATGATCGAAGGAGCCATCAGGCCTTATGGTGACGACACAGTGTAACTCTCAATGAAAGCACCAATGTCGGTGTCAAAACCGGCGGATCTCGGGTAGGGGGTCTCGAACTGTGCATCTAAGCCGGATGGTAACAGGAGGCAGGGGACACGATGTTTACCCAGGTTCGGGCCCTCTTGATGGAGGTAATACCCTACGTCCTGCTTGATTGTTCTTGATTATATGAGTATTACAAGAGTTGATCTACCACGAGATCGTAGAGGCTAAACACTAGAAGCTAGCCTATGGTATGATGGTATGTTGTCCTACGGACTAAACCCTCCTGTTTATATAGACACCGGAAGGGGGCTAGGGTTACACAGAGTCAGTTACGAAGGAGGAGATCTACATATCCGTATTGCCTAGCTTGGCTACCACGCCAAGGAGAGTCCCATCCGGACACGGGACGAAGTCTTCAATCTTGTATCTTCATAGCCCAACAGTCTGGCCGAAGGATATAGTCCGGCTCTCCGGAGACCCCCTAATCCAGGACTCCCTCAGTGGCGCTGTCAAGGATGAAGATGGAGATGACACGCGATGTACACTTTCAGGTTCTTGCAAGCGTATCCCCTACCTGGCGCGCCAAAGATGTTGTAGGATGTGTGCAGTCACCTATGGGACCGGGTGGCCCCTTGTTGGTTCGGCGAGGGGACAACGCGTTGCACAAAGAGAAGACCGGCGTAGGACCGCGTGGAAGAGATCACACAAGGAATTTACCCAGGTCCGGGCCGCCGTGAGGCGTATGACCGTACTCCTGCTTTGGTGGATTGACGGTCGAATGAATGTGGTGGTGCGTAGTACACTTTGCCCGGCAAGGTTTGCGTAGGGCTGCAGTGACTACGAGCGTATGGTGGCATGGGTGTGTCAACTTTCCAACCTTCTAACCCCCCGTACGAGTGCCATGGCCCTCCTTTTATAGATTAAGGGATCACCATTATGGCAAAGTGGTCATTATCCACTCATATGATAGCAAACAGTGCTATCATACCTAACTCTGCGGGCTGATAGGGTGCATTAAATGTGCCACTGAGTGTCACATCATTGGTCGCCCGGCAAGGCCTGCTGGGCTATCTTGCCTGCTCCGCTCCTGTTCCCTTGACACGTCATAGGACGGGTGTCACCTGTAGGTTTGTTTTGTGGAAATGGCTTCCATGTAGCGAATGGCTGCCACTTAATCATCTTGCGGCTTGACACCGCACTGATTGAAGACGTGAGTCATGCTTGAGTGGTTGGTGGGGTGGTTTTGCCCTCGCGAGCCCCGGTAGGCTCTGCCGGCGAGCCTCGGTTGCTTACTTCTGGTGGCGGCCTTGCCCCTTGTCGGGCTCATTTGCCCGGCAAGGGAGGCCCTTCTCTTGCCGATATTTTGCTCCTAAGGCTCGATCTTGGTCCCTCTGAGCTACATGTTGGTTCTTGAAATCTCTTGGTTCTCCAATATTTGACTTAAGCTGGTGCTTCAACCTTGATCTTGTGCCTGTGCACAATTGGTCAATAGACCAAGGGTTTGTTGTACCAAAAACTTGATCTATTTATCTTGCAATGGGAAGAGGTGCTTTCTAGTGGGTTCGATCTTACGGTGCTTGATCCCATTGACAGAAGGGGAACCCGCACGTATGTATCATTGCTACTAAGGATAAAACGATGGGGCCCTCTACATAGATAGATCTTGTCTACATCATGTCATCGTTCTTATTGCATTACTCTGTTTCTCCATGAACTTAATACACTAGATGCATGCAGGATAGCGGTCGATGTGTGGAGTAATAGTAGTAGATGTAGGCAGGAGCCGGTCTAATAATCTTGGACGTGATGCCTATATAATGAGCATTGCCTGGATATTGTCATGAGTATTTGAAGTTCTGTCAATTGCCCAACAGTAATTTGTTTACCCACCGTGTGCTATTTTTCTCAAGAGAAGCCACTAGTGAAACCTGTGGCCCCCGGGTCTCTTTCTCATATTATTTTCCTTTGCGATCTATTTTCATCTGCCTTTTATTTTAAGATCTATTAAACCAAAAATCCAAAAATACCTTGCTGCAATTTACTTTATTTGGCATTCAATCTATCAATATTTAGAACTTTCTCCCGTCTGTTTGCCAATTTCTGGTGTCGTTACCCGAAAGGAATTGACAACTCCTTTTACACGTCGGGTTGGGAGTATTTGTTATTTGTGTGCAGGTGCTGTTTACATTGTGTTGCTTGGTTCTCCTACTGGTTCGATAACCTTGGTTTCATATCTAAGGGAAATACCTACCGCTGCTGTGCTGCATCATCCCTTCCTCTTTGGGGAAATACCGACGTAGCTTTAAGCGACATCACACCCCTATAAGCGTAAGATATGTATCTGACGGTGCCAGCTATTGCATGTACACCACAGTAGAAAAATAAGTACCATGGCATATGCTACAGCACGGCTGATAACACGTGCCAACGTTATGCCATTCGGGAATGGTGCCGCACTTTGAAACTAGAACCGTCAATAAATTTTGAGCTTGCGTCTCATCACATTCCAAATTACTACCACACTATATTTAATTGCAAACCTATTCACACCGATCACAAACTAAATAGTTTCCCACTCAGGAGCATATTAGTACTCGGTTATAAATACTACTATGCCAAGATGACTGCACATTCCTCCTCAACTCCTCATCCACGACAACAAACAAGTCATTCAGCATCCTTCCCTTGCGTCTGCCATGGCCAGCGTGAGTTCTGGGTCGAGAGATTACCACTAGGGAGAGGCGAGCATGGAAGCGGAAGCACAAGAGATGTCCCGCCTTGCCGTGAAAGCAGCCAACATGGCCCGCCGCGTGGAAGTAGCAACGCGCTACTGAAGCAGCACGGAGGTCCCGCCGCACCATCGATGCAGCAGATTGGTCCGGGGGCGCCGCGGAAGCAGTAGAGAGGCACTACAAAGAAAGACACATCCATGACATTTTGGCTGAACGGATTTTTTTGTCATGCTTATGACACTTTTATGATGATAATTGTGACAAAACCTGGTATCATCATGGAAGTGGTGGGCTCCTACTTCTATGACAAAAAATGGGCTTTTCGTCCTGGGCGGGCCGGAGACGCAGCTGCGTGACATTCTTTGGGGCGTGCATGATTGAAAAAAACGTAGTAGAAGTGAGGGCAAATAAAATAATAGGGAGTTCCCAGTTATGGTGGGTGGTCGGGGCTGAGCGATGCACGGAGGTTTGCACATTTCTCTCTTACACGTACGCGAGTATGTGTGAGGCGTTGCGCTCTAACTGAAGCCGAGCGAGGCTTTGGGCTCTACCTGAACCCGAGCGATTGCACTAGCTATGTTACTGAACCCCGACCCATCCCTTGCTATAAACTGAACCCGACTGATTCCTTCGTTACTGCTGCTAACTGAAGCCGATCGATGCTGCCTCTTGATGAACAGTGAGCATTGTTGGGGGTTGGATGAACAGTTCCCGGTGGGTGGGTGGGGGGGTTGGATGAACAGGACCCTATTGTAGTAGAGGCTATTGCTGCCGGATGAACAGGACCCCGATCGAGCCAGCTGGGGGTGGCTGAACAAGACCCTGTGGAGGGCTGGATGAATAGGACCCCGTGGAGGGCTGGTTGAATAGTAGCTAGTGGAGGGCTGGATGAACAGTAGCCTGTGGAGGGGTGGTTGAACATGACCCCATGGAGAGGGCTGGTTGAATAGTAGCAGGTGGAGGAGCGATGGATTCTTGATGAATAGGAGCCCGTGGATGAACGGTCTCATGTGGAGGCTGGAGGAGGTCAATGGTGGATGAACAGTAGCCCGTGGAGGCTGGAGGAGGTCGACGGTGAAGATGAAAAGTATCCCGTGGAGTCCCGTTTTGCGGTACGCCACACCCCTCCCGACGAACAGGACCCCCGTTTCGCCGGTAGCGCTCCAACACAAGTTCGGTTCCTCCGTTTTGCGGTATGCCACACCCCTCTCTATCAACAGGACCCCATTTTGACCGTAGGTGGTCCAAGAGAAGTCCGTTTCCTCCGTTTTGCGGTACGCCAGACCCCTCCCGATGAACAGGATCTCGTTTCGACCGTGGCCGATCGAACACAAGATCGTTTCCTCCGTTCTGCGGTATGCCAGGCCTCGTTTCGATCGGCTGTTCCATCCAAGCTGGTTGGCTCCCGATGAACACGAGACGCAGTTTCTCCGTTCTGACCCAGCCATGTACATGAGCCTTGGCCGTAAGTATGCGCGAGTAGGCGTTCGAGACCCCGACCGTATGTATGTATGTATGTGGCCGTATTTTCTTTCTTGCACCCTGGCTATACATACGTGTACATGTTATGTGCGCACCTCTACTACGACACGTGTGCGCCTATACTAGGACACGTGCCCTTCCTTACACAGCCATGGTTCATTACTGCAGCCTGCAGACAGACCGACAAAATGACAACGCTACGTATGCTTTGAACAGGTGGGTCTCGACTGTCAGGCACTTCCTTGCGTGTGAAGATGCAACTGGTGGGTCCCAGCGGTCAGGGGTGAACATTTTTTCACGAAATACGGTGTCCCATACGGTGGGTCCATGCTGTCAGGTGGAGGAATCATTATTTTTTGCGTAATAAGGAGGCACTTCCTTGCTGTGGCCGTGGACCCAGCTGTCAGCCTCTTGACGTACAGTACTCTTTCGATGGAAGTCGTTTATTGACCACATTGACCACGCTGCGCCGAGAGCACCAAGGCGGTGGACGATGGCGATGCTCAGGAAGGGGACGACGCGGAGCCGCGGAATACGCGACAGTGGATACTCACGTGGAGAGGAGTATAAGGGTTCACTGGTTCGGCTGCGGTGCGAGGCTGCCGCCGTTGCAGAATAACATGGGGTGTGGGTGAGTAGAGGTGAAAATGCTAGTTATCGACGAGAGGGCGGTTGAATAGGCGATTTTTATGAAAGTCTTCAAAACATGGGAGTTTTGAAGACAAACGATAGAAATGAACCTATAACCATGCAGCGGAAGGTAGACTACACTAGACAAGCCATAGTCAAGTATTCAATGAAGTGAGAGCACGAAGACTAATAGTAGCTAGGCAGTACGAATCAGGATGGAAGATAGTATGAAGCCAATCAGAACAAACAGTCAAACAGTGAAGACAAATGGATAATGCAAACAGGCAATGACTTCACAAGGACCAAGTGTAAATAAAGAGATGGGAAGGATAGAACCAGTTGCTTGTTGAAGACAATGATTTGTTGGACCAGTTCCAGTTGCTTTGACAACTGTATGTCTGGTTAGAGAGGCTGAGATTTAACTCAGAATACCATGTCTTCACCTTATTCCCCTTGAGCTAAGGACACCCAGTCCTCGCTCAATCACTCTGGTAAGTCTTCAAGGTATACTTCCAAACCTTCACAGACTTTGTTCATCGACGATCCACAATGACTCTTGGATGCTCAGAACGCGACGCCTAACCGGCAGGAGGATTCACAGTCCTCAAGTGTAACAACTCTTCAGATCACACAGACAGGAAGACTTTAGTGATGCCTAACACTCTTTGGCTCTGGGTGTTTAGGGCTTTGTCCTCGCAAGGATTTCTCTCTCAAAGGCTTCGAGATGGGTTGCTCTCAAACGACAAAAGCCGTGCACTAACTCTGAGCAGCCATCAATTTATGGTGTAGGGGGTGGGCTATTTATAGCCACCAGGCAACCCGACATGATTTGTCCGAAATGACCCTGGGTCACTTAGGAACTAACACGTGTTCCAACGGTCAGATTTGAAACACACGCGGCAACTTTACTTGGGCTACAAGTAAAGCTGACTTCTCGAAGACATAGGATTTTGATTAAGCATCACTTCAGTCACTCTGACTTTGTTCACTGGGACCCCACTTAACAGTACGGTGGTTCCTATGACTCAACAAAGAAGAAAAGGAAACAACGAAACAACTAAGTCTTCGCGCTCCATAGTCTTCACGCAATGTCTTCTTTTGTCATAGTCCTCAATGTGAATGTCTTCACATACCACCTTTGTCTTCAATGTCTTCATACATTTTTAGGGGTCATCTCCGGTAGGTAAACCGAATCAATGAGGGACTACTACCTGTGTTGTCCTGCAATTCTCACAAACACATTAGTCGCTCAATCAGGTTTGTCGTCAATACTCCAAAACCAATTAGGGGTGGCACTAGATGCACTTACAATCTCCCCCTTTTTGGTGATTGATGACAAACTGGTTGAAGTTTTCAACGGGGATAAAAGTATGTGAAATTGTAAAGGATTTAGGTATTGTCTTCGTAAGTAGCAGAAAGGCTCCCCCTGAAGCTGTGCATATAAGTATTTTGCTTTTGAATGCAAATGCACATGGCAGGTTGTATTCGTGGAGCTCCTCTTCTACTTATGAAGACAATTCATCGTGCATGAAAGGATATAACGAAGATAATGACATGCATAATGAAAAATGGACGTCTGCAAAATTACTTCGTGCGGGATTTATCATCGCACATGCGGAATTTATCATCGCATCACATAGTTGACGAAAAGGTAGCAGACGACCATCAAGTTTAAGTGTTACAACTCAAAAGAACCAAATGTATCAAAAGCAAGAGTTGTAAGAACTTTGCAAATGTAGCAAAAGTATAGCAACCACCCATATGGACCCTGAGGGAATCCTGGATTAGGGGATTTTTGGTTTTTCTTACTTGCAATGCAGGGAGTAGTCCGGGATAGTCGGCCGTAATGGCCACCATGGCATCGTCGCTGCTTAACTGATACAACTGCCGGTCTATCAGCTCCACGAATATAACCGAATCTTCTTCAAGTCCGGAGTCGAGGGCCCGGTCAGGGTCCTCTGGTTGTGGAGAAGGGATGCTAACCTCCTTTATGGCTTTTCGCAGTTCCTGCCGCAAAGTGGCAAGGTGAATACTTACGACAAAGAATGCAGGAAAGATGGGAGAAGGGAGATATAACTTACTCAGCTTGGAGGATTGTACATGGAGAATCCATCCTGTGGCTTGATGCGGGTGAACTCCTCTTCCTCACCCTTGAACAGTTTGGACCGAATTTTCGCTAGATCGGGAGCATTCTCCGGACCCTTACGCCCGCAGCGGGTGGCGTCATCCGCCCTGTTATAACACCACAAGGGGTGCCCGCGATATTGAAGTGGCTGCACTCCCCGCATTATGCAAATCTACATAACTTCGATTATTGTCACTCCTGATTGAGCCAGTGCTTTGATCCGGTTCATCAGATAGAGGACTTCTCCGTTGTCTTCTGCCTGGGGGCTCCGTGGGCGCCAACTTCGGCGCTTCTTCAAAGGAGCATTGTTGAACTCAGGAAGACCCCACCGGACAGGGTCCGGATGGGGAACGTCCTCCATATAAAACCATTCTGAAGGCCAGTCTTCGGACGACTTCTTTGGGGTACCGGACAGGTATCCGGTATCGGTGATGCGCCATATTTCGGCTCCGCCCACTTGATAAAGTGATCTCCTCTGTATGCGAGGGACAAGGCAAAATAGCCTTTTCCACAGCTCGAAGTGAGCCTCGTAAGCCAGGAACAACTCGCAGAGAGCAACATAGCCGGTGATATGTAGAATGGAGGCAGGGGTGAGATTGTGTAATTGGAGGCCGTAGAACTCCAGGAGCCCACGGAGAAACGGATGAATTGGAAATCCGAGTCCCCTTAGTAAATAAGGAACAAGGCAAACCCGTTCCCCCATGGAGGGACAGGGAAAGCTCTCCGCTTGCTCCCCGCCATTGTAGGTGGCAAGCCCGGCTCGAACAGGCACCATATATGCCGGAGGGGGAAATCGCTTAGTCTGTAGTTCGACTAATCGACTGTGCGGGACCGAACACCTCTCCCAATCACTGGGCTTAGGGCTACGGGGGCGGGAGGAGGAGCTGCGGAGGTCGGCCATGCTGGAATGGATCTTTCCGAAATGCGCTCTAATGGATTCTCGCTGGGGGAGGATGGTATGGATTGGATCTAAGAATCGCCATCCCTTTAATAGATAATTTATTTATCTAGCTAGGGGGCGAATGTAAAAATGCCCTGGTGCATCGTATTCATTCCACGCATGGGAGAAAGCCCTTATTGGGCACAGAAGCCAAGAGGTTCAACATTTATGGAGCCGGACACTGCTTACGAACACTTAAAAATTGGAGAAGAACCCGCCTTACAAAGCCGAAGACAACACTGCGCGTTGGACTCATCGTCATTGAAGCCTGGTTCAGGGGCTAACTGAGGGAGTCCTGGATTACTGGGTCTCCAGACAGCCGGATTATATCCTTTGGCCGGACTATTGGATTATGAAGATACAAGATTGAAGACTTCGTCTCGTGTCCGGATGGGACTCTACTTGGCGTGGAAGGCAAGCTTAGGCAATACGGATATGTATATCTTCTCCTTTGTAACCGACCTTGTGTAGCCCTAGCCCCCTCCGGTGTCTATAGAAACCGTAGGGTTTTAGTCCGTAGGACAACATACAATCATACCATAGGCTAGCTTCTAGTGTTTAGCCTCTCCGATCTCGTGGTAGATCAACTCTTGTAATACTCATATCATCAAGAATAAATCAAGTAGGACGTAGGGTTTTACCTCCATCAAGAGGGCCCAAACCTGGGTAAAACATCGTGTCCCCTGCCTCCTGTTACCATCCACCTTAGACGCACAGTTCGGGACCCCCTACCCGAGATCCGCCGGTTTTGACACCGACATTGGTGCTTTCATTGAGAGTTCCTCTATGACGTCGCTGTAAGGAAGGATGCCTCATCTCGTTGTTAAAGACAACATTACCGCCAGGGGAGCTCTGGCTATCGGCCAAACTCTCTGGCTAGGCAGTTTCTTCATGACTGCCTGTTCGGCCGCTGCACCGACGATGACTTCTCGGGTCATCAAAAGCAACCTCCACGTCGGCTCGGAATTCACCGAGCAGATGGATCCAATGGAGCTCTCCTCCCTAAACGAACTCTTGGATCGCATCGCCGCCTTGGGAGTCGCTATGGACTATGATCGGATTGGGCTTAAACCCAATCAAAGGGAGATTAACTCTCCATCGGTCACCCATCACGTTGCGGTGGTGGAGGAACAATGCAGCAACTCTTCCTCTCTTTTGAGGACTAACTATGTCCGGATTCCTGAGCTCTCCGAGCCGGATATCCGCTTACGGGAGGACATCACCCAAGCCCTGAATCTAGAATCAGGCAGCGGGCCAGACTTATCGGGCAGCACTCCGGAACCCGAGCTTCCAAGATTGGAAACTCCTCGGCCCCTGGGTCTCAGATCGGGTAGGGGTTCGGACTCAGATCCACCCACCCACCCAGACATAAACGATCTTTCCCACATCAGGCAAGAGCCCCATGAAATAGTACATCATTATTGGGCCAGATTCCTCCTTGTGATGAACAAGGTTAAGGACTGTCACGAGGAAGATGCAATCTCACTTTTCTGCAATAATTGCACGGACAAGGGAATCCTTAACGCCTTAAGTCGCGGTGACATATCACGCTTCGCTGACTTGGCGTCCATAGCACGAAAGTACTGTGCGATGGAAAGCGCCTGGAAAACCGAAACGAAATTTTGGGATAATCCGGCTCGGAATATACACCCAGTCCGAAGTTAAAGGGTGCACTATCATAAGACACCCGAGCTAGTTGCAAAGAAACAAAAACCCTCTACAGGTCATGGAACCGTACTAGAGGGATGGCTTAACGGACCCTGCAAAATTCATAGTACAGCGGATACAATACCAACGCACAGCCTTAGAGCATGTTGGATACTCTGGCAGGTGGCCAAAAGTGGTGAGGATCTTCTTTTCCCAAATGCCACAGAGCACCATACTATGGATAACAATACGGTGTTAACAGTCTTTGACACCTTCACGTCAAATAATAGGTGGAAGCAAACACTCCGCAGCATGGCCGAAATCTGCCATGTAGCAGCAATAAATCCATGGAGTGACATGGCTATTAGCTTCAATGCCAGTGACGAACCTAAATTACGAACAGCCCGAGCACCAGCCGCACTGGTCTTCAGTCCAATTGTGGACGGCTTTTGACTCACCAAAGTACTCATGGACGGCGGCAGTGGATTAAACCTCATCTATGAGGAAACTCTTAAAAAAATGGAAATAGACCGGAACCGCATTGAGCAAAGTAGCACAACCTTCAGTGGAATCAAACCCAGTCGGGAGGCACGATGCGCTGGGAAAATCACACTAGATGTGGTATTCGGTACGCGAGAGAACTATAGGTCCTAAGAAATAACATTTCAAGTGGCCCCGTTCAGCAGTGGATACCACTCCCTTTTAGGACATGAGGCGTTCACGATCTTCCAAGCCGTACCATATTATGGGTACATGAAGCTCAAAATGCCCGGGCCCAACGGAATAATCACTCTCGCTAGTGATCCGGACACATCACTCCGCGCCGAAAACAAAACAGCCGCATTGGCCCTCGAGGCATTATCCGAAGCCCTCTCGGCCGAGGAATTAACCACGCTACGCTCCACAGTGGACAGGGATGACGTGATACTCAATAAGAGATCCAAGTCCACCTCTTTTAAACCAGCGGATGAAATAGTCAAATTCCAAGTCCACCCAACGGACCCTACAAAAACAGCCTCCATCGGGGCACAGTTAAACCCCGCCGTGGACGCCACACTATGAGAGTTCCTGCACGAGAATTGGGACATATTCGCCTGGCATCCCTCAGACATGCCAGGAATCCCACGCAGGTTGGCCGAGCATAACCTCAATATCCTAAAGGCATTCAAGCCGGTCAAGCAAGCTCTTTGGCGTTTCTCCGAACCTAAGAGACAGGCCATGGGAGAGGAACTAGCCAAGTTATTGGAGGACAGATTCATCAGAGAAATATAACACCCGGACTGTCTAGCAAACCTGGTGATGGTACCAAAGAAGGATAAATCCTGGCGCCTCTGTGTCGATTTCAAGGACCTCAATAAAGCTTGCCCAAAGGACCCTAAGGGAGTCCTGGATTAGGGGGTCTCAGGACAGCCGGATTATATCCTTTGGCCAGACTGTTGGATTATGAAGATACAATATTGAAGACTTCGTCTCGTGTCTGGATGGGACTCTACTTGGCGTGAAAGGCAAGCTTAGGCAATACGGATATGGATATCTTCTAGGGTTTAGCCTCTCCGATCTCGTGGTAGAACTACTCTTGTACTACTCATATCATCAATATTAATCAAGCATGACGTAGGGTTTTACCTCCATCGAGAGGGCCCGAATCTAGGTAAAGCATCGTGTCCCCTGCCTCATGTTACCATCCGCCTTAGATGCACAGTTCGGGACCCCCTACCCGAGATCCGCCGGTTTTGACACCGACATTGGCGCTTTCATAGAGAGTTCCTCTGTGCCGTCGCAAGAAGGAAGGATGTCTCGTCTCGTCTTTAAAGACGGCACTACGGTTGGGGGAGCTTTGGATGTCGGCCAAACTCTCCAGCTAGGCGGTTTCACCATGACCGCCTGTTCGGCCGCCGCGCCGACGATGACTTCTTGGGTCATCGAAAACAGCCTCCACGTCAAATCGGCACTTGCCGAATAGATAGATCCAATGGAGCTCTCCTCCTTAAACGAGCTCTTGGATCGCATCGTCACCTTGGGAGTCGCTACGGACTATGATCGGATTGGGCTTAAACCCGATCAAAGGGAGATTAACTCTCCATCGGTCACCCATCATATTGAAGTGGTGGAGGAACATTGCGGCGACATTTCCTCTATCTTGAGGACCAACTATGTCCAGATTCCCGAGCTCTCCAAGCCGGACGCCCGTTCGCGGGAGGACAACATCCAATCCCTGAACTTAGAGTCAGGTAGCGGACCAGGATTATCGGGTAACACCCCGGAACCGGAACTTCCAAAATTGGAAACTCCTCGGCCCCTGGATCCCAGATCAGGTAAGGGTTCGGATTCAATTCCACCCACCCACCCAAACATAAGTGATCTTTCCCACTTCAGGCAAGAGCCCCATGAAAAAGTACATTACTATTGGGCCAGATTCCTCCTTGCGATGAACAAGGTTAAGGACTGTCGCGAGGACATGACTCATTATGTTTCCTCGACGCATACTCATGGTAGGGTTTAGCCTCTCTGATCTCGTGGTAGATCTACTCTTGTACTACTCATATCATCAATATTAATCAAGCAGGACGTAGGGTTTTACCTCCATCGAGAGGGCCCGAACCTAGGTAAAGCATCGTGTCCCCTGCCTCCTGTTACCATCTGCCTTAGACTCACAGTTTGGGACCCCCTACCCGAGATCCGCCGGTTTTGACACCGTCAGACCCCTTCTCCCTCCCCCGCATCGATCAAATTATTGATGCTACCGCAGGACACGAGTCATTGTGTTTCCTCGACGCATACTCCGGTTACCACCAAATCAAGATGGCGGAGTCCGACCAAGCCGCAACGGCATTCATCACACCATACGGTCCCTTCTGTTTTAACACAATGCCTTTTGGGGTCAAAAACGCCGGCGCAACATATCAGCGCATGATTCAGACATGTTTGGATAAACAAATCGGCAAAATAGTAGAGGCATACGTAGACGATGTGGTCGTCAAAACAAAACACGTCGACTCTTTGATAGACGACTTGAGGCTCACATTCGACAACCTCCGAACATATGACATCAAGCTCAATCCGGAAAAATGCGTTTTTGGCATACCAGCCGGAAAGCTCCTGGGTTTCATTGTCTCCAGTAGAGGTATTGAAGCTAATCCGACCAAAATCCAAGCTTCGTCACAGTTGGCTACCCCAACAGACCTCAAACAAATCCAGAAGTTAACTGGATGCGTGGCGGCTCTAAGCCGCTATATCTCCCGCTTAGGAGAAAAGGCTTCACCCCTTTATCGCCTCCTTCGGCGCACCGAACACTTCGAGTGGACGGACGTGGCCACAGTTGGATTGGAAGAAATAAAGTCCATCTTGGCAACCAACCCAATCCTGGCCGCGGCAAACATCGGCGAACCACTGCTGTTGTACATTGCGGCAACTCATCAAGTTGTAAGCGCGGTGCTCGTTGTCGAACGGGAAGCGGACGGACATAAATTCCCTCTTCAAAAGCCGGTATACTATGTATCCACTGTCCTCACTCCATGCAAATCACGGTACCCGCACTACCAAAAGATAGCATATGCGGTATTCATGGCATCGCGGAAGCTGCGACACTGCTTTCAAGAGTGTTCGATTACTGTAGCCTCGGAAGTGCCACTTAATGATATTATAAACAACCATGATGCTACAGGCCAGATTGCCAAATGGGCTATTGAGCTCCTCGCATTAAGTCGCAGGTATTGGCCGACTTCGTCGCCGAATGGACGGAGGCCGAACTCCCTAAAGAGTACGGCACATACTCCAATTGGATCATGCACTTTGACGGTTCTAAAATGCTGGCTGGTCCAGGGGTTGGCGTCGTCCTGATGTCTCCAACCGGAGATACCGTTCAGTATGTATTGCAAATATTGTATACGGACTCCAACAATGCAGCCGAATACGAAGCTCTGTTGCATGGTCTTCGGATGCCAGTCTCCATGGGCAATCAACGCCTGGAGGTGCGTGGGGATTCAAACCACGCAATATCCGAAATATATGGAGACATTGAATCCAAGGATCCGAAAATGGCGGCCTATCGAAACATCGTCCTAAAAATGTCAGCTCGGTTTGAGGGGCTCGAATTTCACCATGTGGCTCGGGAAAACAATCAGGCGGCGGATATCCTCGCCCGCACCGGCGCAAAACGTGATGCGGTCCCCCCAACATATTTTTGGAAAGGCTGTTCAAGCCATCCGTAGTATGGGAAGGGGACACCGGTAACAATAGTCCGGACCCGGCCAAAATACCTGATACTGAACTCTCTGACACAATCGGAGGCTCTGCCACCGAAATAACACCTTCAGCCCACGAAATAATGGCCATTATTGCCTCGTGGACAAAACCATTCCTGGCCTACCTAACTAGACAGGAACTTCCGGAGGACCAAAATGAGGCACGATGCATAGTGCATCTCCGAAGAGGAAGGACGGAATCTTTTGGCAGATATTCACGCCGGACTCGGTGGTCATCATGCCGCAGCACGGGCTCTTGTAAGCAAGGCCTTCCTTTCAGGATTCTATTGGCCAACGGCCTGGGAAGATGCACAGGACTTGGTCCAACGCTGCGCCGGTTGCCAGCTCTTTGCAAATCAAAGTCACATGCCACCTACCGCCCTCCAAACAATCCCCATTACATAGCCCTTTGCGGTCTGGGGGCTTGACATGGTTGGACCCCTTAAAGGGGGAACCCACAAGAAAAAATACTTATTGGTCATGGTGGATAAATTCACCAAATGGATAGAGGCCAAACCTGTTAAAATAGCCAAATCCGGACCGGTGATAGACTTCACATCCGGGGATGTACACCGTTATGGCGTCCCCCACAGCATCATCACTGATAATGGCACGAACTTCATGGCTGATGAGGTAAAACTCAGGTGTAGAAAAATGGGCATCAAGCTCGATTATGCTTCAGTCTATCACCCACAAACCAACGGTCAAGTTGAGCGAGAAAACGATCTTATAATGAGCAGCATTAAACCCAGATTAGTGTGCTCCTTAACGGAGTCTAAGACGCACTAGGTAGAGGAGCTCGACTTCGTACTCTAGGGGCTGCGGACCACCCCGAACCGCAGTACCGCATATACACCATTCGTTTATGGTGTACGGCGCAGAGGAAGTCTTGCCCTGTGACATAATTCATGACTCACCTCGAGTGCGCATGTACGAAGAAAGAGAAGTCGAGCTCGATCGGCAGGACAATTTGGACACCCTGGAGGAGGAGAGCGACGTAGCCAAATCCCGTTCCGTATTTTATCAGCAACAGGCTCACAGATACCAAAGCAGAGAAGTACGGGCCAAAACATACCGACTGCGGGATGCATCGACTAGTCAACTCGAGCCGATCCCATGGAACGCGGCCAGGCTCTGAAGATTCTACGCCTAGCACCGGACTCTATGTTAGTCCCCTCCCTTTGTCCATTTTCTGCATATACATTATCTGTCTTGTTTCTCTTTCTTTCTTTCTTTTATTATTTCTCTAGGCCTTCAAGGGTCACCTTGTGCCTCGCTTGCACATTACAGATGCGCTAGCCGCACTCTTCATACCTGGCAACTTCTTTCACAGAAGCTTAAATTATTTATCTGGGCCTCATGCCCCACACATGTGTAATACTTTCGCATGTACCTTTTTTCACCATTATATGCATCGATATGACTTAAGTTTTGGCCAAGCTGGGTTGCCTGGATCTTGCATTTATGCCCCACGTTCCCGTTAATTCGGCTAGGGCATAAGGGGAGCACCTCTGTGATTGTTACTGCCTGGTCAGCCGGATGTGTACCTCAGACTGGGTGAAGCCGAAAGCTAGCGTTCTTAAGGGAATATTTAGTCGGTGAACAAAAGATGATTTTTATTTATTGTCCATATCTACCCCCAGATGTTTTTCCTGCGTTTCCTATCGCAGTCCGGACATGCACTTTAGGGCATGCTTACCCAGGGAAAGGAACCCTTAACGGAACTATTCTCCCTGGAAGATGTTTCTTACTACCCATGTAATATAACATAACTAGTTGGGCACTGGTCTGATAAAGCACTAATGACCCCTACGCCTAGTCTCCACGCATACCCCGGTTCTTATATAACTGAGCGGGTATTCCGAAACACTCCAGACTATTGGGCCCGGAGGTTGAAGCGAAAAGGTCCGCAATGACAAATGATCTACAATCCGGCTAGAAGGCATTATACATGTCACTTTAATTACATAGTCATGCAGACTTACTAAATTCCTCTTCTATACCATCCAACAGGCGGTCTAGCTTACAATCCTGTTGAGAATACTTTGCGGTAATTCTACTTGCCCATAAACTAAGCTAACATGGATCTCTTTTCCGTCGGGCCCCACAGGTCCGCCCTCGGCCTTGTGATTTGGGTCTGCCTTGGTATACCGCGTCTTCACCATGGCCTAGGCTTCTCTGGCACCCTATCGGCAGGCTGATATCTTCCATAATCGGAAGCGCTGCCGTGCTCCCTTGAGCTTCTCTGCAAGCTCGGCAACGCCCTTTGGCAGGGAGACGGACGGCCACACGGCCTAGGCAACACCCTGCATCACCTGCCGAACTTGTTCGTGCAGATGTGACAGCTCAGACAGAAGATAACCCGCAGACCCGGGCATTTCCTCCGCAGGATGACCCGTCAGCATACATACAGACATAACGCTGTTAGTCGGCTTCTTCGCCGAACTCCTTTAAAAGGATTCGTTCAAGCACTTACTGAAAATGCACCGCCGAAGCCGCTTATTCTCATTCTCGGAGTCTGCAAGCTGGCCCCGAACGTCTTTTAGTTCCACGCTCAGCATAATATTGGCATCTTGGAGATTGTTTTTCTCCCGCCTAACCTGAGTCAGCACGCGTTTGCCAGCCTCTAGCTGTCGCATAACATGCTGGTCCTCCGGATTCTCTCTGGATTCATCTGCAACATCTGTTGTTAGATCTGCAGCCATGCCACACGTTATATGGTAACCATCATTCTTTAAAGTAAATGTTACCAGTAGGTGACTTTTTCGGTTCCTGCAATGCGGCCACAGCAACTTGCAGTTGGGTCTTGCATTCCTCCAGCTCCTGTGACAGCCTAGTATTCTTCTATGTAAGAACCTGCACAATAAAGATGATCCTTAAATCAGTTCTGCTAACTGTTTCAAGTCTCAGGGCTACTGATACATATAAATCGTTAGATTTACTCACCCGTACATCCTTTACATACTGATCCGTGGCTCTGGCTAGACCATCTTGAGCAGTACGGAGGTATGCCTCTCCAGAATTGAAGGCGTCAAACGCCTCTGGTGAGAAACAAGCGTCACGGAGTATGGCCCGGTGGCGCATATGATTCATGGCGCTTTCCACTTCTGAGTTTGTAGCGGATAATCTATCCGCATCCTCTGTAGGGGGATTATCCGGCGCCTGCCCCATATCGGCTTCTGCCTCCATGTCCGGTCCTGGCACCCGACTGGTGGAAGCATGGTTGGCAACATCGTCGGACATATTCCGGCGAGCGTTTTTTCTGTTAAAGAAACACGGGCGTCATTACATTTCGAGAAAGACGATGTCACACCCTAGCTAGTCCATGCATTAGAGTGTGCATCATGTTTACTTTTCATCAGAAACTTGAAATGGGGAAGGCAGAACCCCAGCACCCTTTTGAAATCAACTAGGGTTTACTAAAAATAATTTCAATGAACCTGAAATGCCCTTCTAAAATGTTCACCCTCTTTGTCTTAGGTCATTGAATTAAATCATAAGTATTTGAATTTGGGCATTTAAATGCTATAAAATAATTTAAATGCTCAAATAATTCTGGGAGTAAATGTTTCTTGTTGGAAATAATCCAAACAGAGGCCACATTTATGTTCAGGATTTTTGGAAATGTTCTAGTATTTTAAATAAAGCTAAACAGTTGCAGTTTAATAGAAAATAGAAACTAAATCAAAAAAAGGAGAAAGAAGCCCACCTGGGCCTTACCTGGCTCGGCCTAGCCTACGGGCTCAGCCAGTCACCCTGTACCTCGCGCCAGGAGGCAGGGGCGCATGCTCGCCGCGCGCCGGCCACGCGCCGGCCACCTCCTGCTTCTGCCAACGCCGGGAGACACCTAGAGGATGCCACACGACCGCCACGTCTCCCTCTCATCCTCTCTCACTCTCCCCCTCATCTCCGTCATCCTCTCCCGCGATGGCCGAGCGCGTCCCTCGCCGCCGATCGCCATAGTCGCCGCCAGAGACCTCCCCTCGCCCCTCCGACGAGCCCATCAGCTCCGCCTCGACTCCCTCGACCTCCCCACCGAGCCACGCTTCACTGGAAGTCCTACAACGCCGCCTTCGCCCTCGTCTTCAAACTCAGGCATCCGAGATCGCCGGCGACTGCACCTCTTCTCCAGCCCGTCCCCGAGCCTGCTGACCCCCTCTCCGACCCCGCTGTGAGCTCCTCTTCCTTTTCCCTCTTCTCTCATGCTCGCGCTCGTCCCCTAGCTCCATTTTCCACCGTGGCCGAGAGCTTCTCGCCACCGGCCATGGCGCAGCCATGGCCACAGCCGTGCAAGCTCACAATGGAGCGCCTCACCGTGCTCAGTGCAGCACCAGGAACCCGTAGCCACCACCAGCTCTTCCTCCCGTGCACCGTAGCGTCGAAACCGACCTCGCCCGAACTTCGGCCGCCGCCACGAGCTCGATTCCGGCGAGCTCGCTCCACCCCAGATCCTCACACTTGCTCCATTGGATGCGCGAGAGCCTGGGCTTCGCACGGGTGGTCTCCGTAGTCGATTTGGTCGCCGGAGGGCGTTTTCCGAGCCGCGCCGCCGTCTCGGGCCTCGCCGGCGTCGAGCCACCGGTGAGTTGACCCAGTTTGACCCCTGGGTGGGCCCAGGTTGACTCCTTTGAGTCAATGACAAGTGGGCCCCCCCTCTGCTAATTATCCATATTAGTTTCTAACTAAAATTAGTTAGTTTAATTAGTATAGTCACTGACTAGTGGGCCCTGCCCAGTAATTAGGCTAACTAAACGTAGTTAGTGCACTGAGAGGCTGACAGAAGGGGCCCACCAGTCAGGTTTGACCTGGGCTGGCGCCTTTAACCTGCTGAGGTCAGCATGATGCAATGCTGACGCAGTAATGCATTTTCTGGATTTATTTTTATACAGGAAATTCCACAAAATAGTTCAAACTTCAAAAATTCATAGAAATTCAACAGTAACTCCAAATGAAATAATTTATATATGAAAAATTATCAGAAAAATTCAATCTATCCATTTGTAATGGTTTCATGCATGACAAAACAAGTTTACCTTGCTTTTTAGGCAGAATAAGGTAATGCACTATAAATGCCATGTTTAATGAGCTAATATTTGAATCTTCGATTCAAATGAGTTCATCCCTTTCTATTTTAGCTTGCATTAGGCCAAGACACAATCATATTGCCATGTCATAGCATGCATCATATTGTTACATATCGTCATGTGTTGATTGTGTTCCGATGTGTTCTCCGTGGTAGGTTCTGGCTCCGAGGATATTCACGAGTATCCAACTGAAGGGTAGTATCCCGCTACCACTCCATCAGGCAAGCATCCATTGATCATTCCGATACAAACCCATGTTCTCGCTTCTGCTCTTGTTTAATGCATTAAGACAACGCGATTCAAACTGCTGTGTGCTACGGTAGTTGAACCCTTATCCTCTGCATGACCTGTCATTGCCACAGTAACTAGATGAAACCCACTAGCATGTGTAGGAGTTGATTGAGCCATGTATGTGATTCCTACCTTGCTATGCCTGCTATGCTTAGAGTTGTGTCAGGTCTGGTTCATCTTGGTGATGGGCTAGAGTGAAATGCTTATGCCGGTAATGTGAGGGATGTGTTGAACATGTTTTGGTAAAGGTATCGATGAGAGGCCATGTAGGAGTACATGGTGGGTTGTTTCATTGAGGCCGTCCCTAAGAACTGAGATATGTATGCGTGATTTAAGATTCAGCTACTACCACACATTGGGCCCTGAAATATGACCCCGCTCGACTTACTGACCCCTCTCGCCTCTGTTCAGGAGTTGCAACTAGTTTCTGGTGTTTGTAGGACATGCGTTGGCGGCCGTGCGTAGCGCTGACCCTAGGGGTGGGCTATGATGCGGTAGATACACTGTGGCCGGGTATGCCGGGCGCCCGTTTGGCGTCTCGGAACCCTATACACATCGTTTAGGGCCGTTGAGGACACCCCGGCCGGATTTCCTTGCGGATGGAACCTGAATAGGCGATAAACCTGAACTAGAGACTTGTGAGGTTAGTCAGGTCGTGGTCTACACCCACGTCGGTTTTCGCTTGAAGTCTGCCGAGCACATGTCGTGTGCAGACGCTAAGTGGTGGAAACATGTGTGACGAAGTACACCCCTGTAAGGTATAAAACTATTCGAATAGTCGCGTCCGCGGTAAAGGACTACTTGGTTGCCTATACAGTTCATAGACAAGTTAATGGATACTACTAAAAGACTCAAGATAAGTGTGAGTACCAAGGATGGCCCTCTCGTAGGATGACGAGGGAGGATCCATGGTGGAGTATTGTGTTGGTGAGTAGTGGACTCATGTGCGAAAACTATTTTACTGGTGAAGTTCCGTAGGATAGCTTAGGCAAGAGTCAAAGCTGGCTTGCTGCATTAACCCCACCACCTCCTTGAGAATAAGCATGTATAGTAGGTTCTGATGTAAGACTTGCTGAGTACCTTTGTACTCATGTTTGCTTAATAACTGTTTTCAGACGACAACACCGCCCCCTCCAATGGGTTCTACGTAGACCTTGACGTCGACGAGTGACTACCCACCCAGATGGTGATCCTGGCCATGGAGGGCCCTATGTAGATAGACAGGCTTCGAGAAGCCTTCTTTCTTTCTAGAGTCTGTACTCAGACTAGTTGCTTCCGCATGTGCTTGTATGATTGTATGACTTGAGTGCCGGGTCATGTGACCCCTATCTGTCTGAACACGTTATGTGTGGCTCTTTGGGGCCTTTAAATAAAGTAGTTGAGTTGTAGAGTTTTTTTGTGATGCCATGTTGTATGTACTCATATCGGGCATATTGTGTGTATCATTGAAATGCTTGGTATGAGTGGGATCCGACAATCTAGTTGTTTATCCTTGGCAGCCTTTCCTATGGGGAAATGTAGTCTAGTGTTCCTCGAGCCATAGTAGTCTGCTACAGCCCGGTTCACCACAGTCCTGCTAGCCCAGCACTACTGCTCAGGACACTTGACTGGCCGGCATGTGTTTCACTTCGTTCCTATGTTTGTCCCTTCGGGGAAATGTCACGCGATGATATCCGGAGTCCTGCCTAGCCTGCTACAGCCCGGGTTCCCTGGAGTCCTGTTAGCCCAGTGCTACAGCCCGGAATCACTCGCTGATGACCGACATGCTCGATGTGATTCATGTATGCCTGTCTCCATAGGTCTGTGCCGCTTTGGGTTCACGACTAGCCATGTCGGCCCGGGTTCTCTGTCATATGGATGCTAGCGACACTAGCATATACGTGAGCCAAAAGGCGCAAACGGTCCCGGGCCATGGTAAGGCGACACTCGTGGGATACCGTGCGTGAGGCCGCAAAGTGATATGAGGTGTTACCGGCTAGATCGATGTGACTTGGAATCGGGGTCCTGACAGCGTTGGTATCAGAGCCGGACTGCCTGTAGGTTCGTTGAGCCAAACCGATCGATGTCGAGTCTAGAAATGCTTTAGTTATATGTAGGGGAATTGATTGTGGAAGGGAACGTAAGGCTCTTTTACTCCTTTACCCTATGCCTCTGATCTGAATCATTCTCTTCTCATTCAACGTGGGTTAAGGACTAGGCTCTTTTCTTCTATCAGGTTCACGTGTTACTAATCTGTAGTAGCTTATAGGATTGATGCTACAAGCCCAGTTCAGTTCTACTATTTTAGTATGTTGATAATTGGATCAGAATCTTGATATGATGTTGTTGAGTGGTATTGCGAACTATTGTGGATGACTCAAATATTTTTCTGAGCATTTACAGCTGTTATGCTGTCCAATTTTCCCTAGAAATTCTGATGTCTTTGCATTGTGGTTGTGCTTTCAGATGGCCAACCATGTTCAAAACCAAGTGGTTCGCCTGACCCGGTGCCTCGACGTGCCCGGTCATACTGCTATGCTAGTCCGGGTAATGATCGAGATGGGCTACCGTTGGTATCCCGAATACACTGTCAAAGAGCAGTTCCGCGACTTTAATCAAAGCCAATATCTCTGCACCGTCAGGATATTTCCTTCTTATCCTGGATCTACCGAGCCCCTTCACTGTTCCTACGGACTCAGGGTTACTGTTGAGATGGCTGTGCAGGATGCTGCCTATTCCATGATGACCATCTTGCGAGTCCGGACTGGCCTGCTTTGGAACACCGACTTCCGTTACATGCCAGCTTCACTTCCGGGAGCGCAAGGGTATCTTCAGGCTATCTATGCTGACTCCACTCAGGAAGACTCATTAACTCGTACCACTACCGAGTTGCTCGAAGATAAGGACCGAGAGAATCGGGCCTTGAGGCTGGAGCTTTTCAATACCCGTGCTGATCATTGGGCCACATTGACTCGGTTTGCACCTGCGGTGCAAGCTGGATGTATGGATACAAGGGATCTGTATCCTGTGAGATCAGCTCTGCCAGACATGGTGGATTGGCGTGATGTGGGAGGCATCACCCCACCCCGTGGTCCCCGCAGGCCACCGTTTGTTAGTCCAAGACCTCATCCTAGCCCCTTTGGTCCACAGGCTCCTCAGGACCGTCTGTTTCCGGATGGTCATGTTGAACTTCCAGGCTACGGAGGATGGTCAACACCCGCAGCAACCCTGCTGCCCCGGAGCAGGGGAAGCCAGTGCAGCTAGGGGTGAAAATCTGCCTCACCCACCTTCTCTGGCCGAAGTAATGTTGGAGGCAGAAAGAAACCAGCGTGAGACTAACCGCCTACTGGAGCGGATTGAGCAGAACACTGCACGCCACCCACTAAATGACTTGGTGTCGATTAATGACTTTATCAAGCTATACCCGCCAAAGTTTAACCATTCCGTCGAGCCCCTCGACGCGGATGACTGGCTTCGCAGCATCACTCACAAGCTACATTCTGCCAACGTAGCCGAAGCCGACAAGGTTACCTATGCTGCCTATCACCTCGAAGGCCCTGCTAGCCTTTGGTGGGAAAACTTCGAAGCTATGCGCCCGGTCGGCCAAGATACTACTTGGGCTGAATTTAGTGAGGTTTTCCGTGAGCATCACATTCCAGAAGGTCTCATGGATCGCAAGAGGGAGGAGTTCTGCAACTTCACCCAAGGAAGACTGACTGTGGATGCTTATAGTCGTGAATTTGGGAATCTGGCACGCTATGCTCCCGAAGAGGTATCTACTGACGCTAAGAAGCAAGCAAGGTTCCGCAAGGGACTTAGCCCTGAGCTTCGCCGCGATCTTCATCTGCACGAGTGCACCTCCTTTCAGAAGTTGGTCAATAAAGCCATCAGTGCTGAGACCGGCCAGACTGATTATGACGCTTCACGCAAGCACTCCCGTGATTTTGGCTCCTCATCCGGCTCTAGAACTCAGAAGCGCCGGGTGTGGATTCCAAGCACGGCACTGCCACCCAGGTTCATCCCGAGGCCATCCTTTGAGGCGCCTCGTCCCAACCAGCAATATGCACCGCCCAAGCCCTATGGTGGCCCCGCTGCTAATGTTGCTCCACGCCCCAATGTGGTGACATGCTTTAAGTGTGGAGAGCCGGGTCACTATAGCCGAGAATGTCCCCAGAACAACAACCCCATCCAAACTGGAAAGTCTGTTGGCCGTGGTAAGCCCGCGGGAAAGACTTTCTACGCCAAGCCGGCCACCACTGCACGTGGCCATGTCAATTATATTTTAGCCGAGGAGGCTCATGAGGATCCTAACGTCGTCCTTGGTACGCTCCTTGTTAACTGCCATCCGGCATCTGTTCTTTTCGATACTGGAGCATCTCATTCATTCATATCCGAGAGCTATGCTCGATTGCATAACATGACATTCTGTGACATGCCTTCTACCATGGAAATTAAAACCCCTGGCTCTAGATGGCAAACTTCTAAAGTAAGCCATGGGAACAAAATTCTTGTCGATAGACTTGTCTTCCTTGCATCCTTAATAGCTCTCAAGTCCTCGGACATAAACATCATCTTAGGTATGGACTGGATGTCAGCTCATTATGCTAAGATCGATTGTGCCACTAGAACTGTTCAACTTACTCACCCTTTGGGCAAGACAGTTAATGTCTTAACTTGAGTGGCCAAGCGCCAACTTTACTCCCTAAATGCCAACCCTCTTCCAGACCTTGAGGATGTTCCGGTAGTCCAAGACTTCCCGGATGTCTTTCCAGAAGAACTGCCAGGTGTTCCACCTGACAGGGATGTCGAGTTTGTGATAGACCTTGTTCCAGGAACCGTTCCAATTTCTAGAAGACCCTACAAGATGGCACCCTTAGAACTAGCCGAGCTTAAGAACCAACTCGATGAGTCCTTGAAAAAGGGTTTCATCCGCCCTAGTTCCTCTCCTTGGGCTTGCCACGTCCTCTTCATTAAGAAGAAGGATGGAACGGATCGAATGGCTGTGGACTACCGACCTGTCAATTTGGTCACCATCAAGAACAAATAACCGCTTCCCAGAATCAACGATCTATATGATCAGCTCGCTGGATCCTCAGTCTTCTCCAAGATGGATTTGAGGTTGGGCTACCATCAAATCAAAATCAGAAACGGGGACATTCCCAAAACAGCCTTTTTTACTCGTTATGGCCAATACGAGTACACCGTCATGTCCTTCGGTTTAACCAATGCCCCGGCTACCTTCTCTCGGTTAATGAGCTCAGTCTTCATGGAGTACTTGGATAAATTCGTCGTAGTATACCTCGATGACATACTCATCTACTCCAAGAATGAAGAGGAACATGCTGTACATCTAAGGCTGGTATTGATGAAACTTCGAGAGCATCGCCTTTATGCCAAATTCTCCAAGTCTGAATTTTGGTTGCCAGAAGTGACCTATCTAGGCCATGTAATCTCTGGTAAGGGTATTGCTGTCAATCCCGAGCGAGTTCAAGCCGTCCTTGATTGGACTCCACCTGAGACGGTCAAGCAAGTTCAGAGCTTCCTTGGCTTAGCGAGCTATTGCCGCCGCTTCGTCGAGAATTTCTCCAAGGTTGCTAAACCTCTAACTGAACTCCTCAAGAAAGATAAAAAGTTCGAGTGGACTCCACAGTGCGAGTTCAGCTTTCAGGAACTGAAAAGACGCCTGACATCTGCTCCTGTACTGGTACCACTAGATTTCTCCAAGGACTTTATTATCTATTGCGACGCCTCACGACAAGGACTAGGTTGCATACTCATGCAAGATCGTCAGGTAATTGCCTATGCTTCACGACAATTACACCCACATGAGGAAAATTATCCCACACATGATCTAGAGCTTGCAACTGTAGTCCATGCACTTAAAACCTGGTGACATTACCTTCTCGGTAATCGTTGCGAGATCTTCACCGATCACCAAAGTTTGAAATATATATTCACCCAACCAGATTTGAATCTCAGGCAAAGACTTTGGGTCGAGTTGATCTTGGATTACGACTTAGGAATAACTTACACCCCGGGCAAAGCCAAGGTCATGGCTGATGCACTAAGTCGTAAGTCCTATTGTAACAACCTGATGTTACAACAAAGTCAACCACTTCTCCATGAGGAATTTCGTAAGCTTAATCTTCACATTGTTCCTCGAGGATTCCTATCCACCCTGGTGGCGAAACCCACCCTTATGGATCAAATCATAGCTGCCCAGAAGTGTGATAAGGGCATATCCTGGATTAAGGAAAACATCGCTAGCGGAGTTGCTAAATGTTTCTCCATGGATGAGCAAGGTGCTGTCTTTTTCAAGAACCGTCTGGTGGTTCCCAAGAAAGAACATCTACGCCAGTTGATCCTTAAGGAAGCTCATGAATCCCCTCTCACCATTCATCCCGGTAGTACTAAAATGTATCAAGACCTACGCCAGAGGTTTTGGTGGACTAGGATGAAGAGAGAAATCTCTCAATACATTGCTAGCTGCGACGTTGTCGTCGTGTTAAAGCAGAGCATCAACGGCCTGCTGGCACCCTTCAACCTTTGGCTATTCCCGAATGGAAATGGGATAAAATCAGTATGGATTTCATCACTGGGTTTCCCAGGACCAAGAGAGGGAATAATGCCATCTTCGTCGTGATCGACCGACTTTCCAAAGTAGCCCACTTTCTACTTGTTCGTGAGAGTATCACCGCTAGCCAGCTAGCCGATTTATACATCTCCTGAATAGTGTCCCTTCATGGCGTTCCATTGGAAATTAACTCAGACCGTGGGAGTCTCTTCACCTCTCAATTTTGGGAAAGTTTCCAAAATGCTATGGGAACTCGTCTCTCTTTCAGCACCGCCTTCCATCCTCAATCAAGTGGTCAAGTAGAGTGAGTCAATCAAATTCTGGAAGATATGCTCCGAGCTTATGTTATCTCATTCGGAATGAGTTGGGAGAAATGCCTTCCATTCGCAGAGTTTGCTTATAACAATAGTTATCAAGCTAGCTTGGGCAAAGCTCCTTTCGAAGTTCTTTATGGACGAAAATGTCGAACGCCTCTTAACTGGTTAGAAACCGGGGAAAGACAACTCTTTGGCCCGGATATGATTCAGGAAGCAGAAGAGCAAGTTCGCGAAATCCGTGAGAAATTGAAAACAGCCCAATCTCATCAAAAGAGTCAATATGATCGTAAACATAAGCCTATGACTTATGAAGTCGATGAGAAGGCCTACCTTCGGGTTACTCCGTTAAAGGGAACCCATCGTTTCGGTATCAAAGGCAAATTGGCTCCTCGTTACATTGGACCCTTTCGCATTCTTGCCAAACGAGGAGAAGTTGCCTACCAATTAGAACTACCTCCGCATCTTTCCAGAGTTCACGATGTCTTCCATGTTTCACAACTCAGGCGTTGCTTCGCGGATCCTATCCGTGGAGTGGACCACGAAACGCTTGATCTACAAGATAACCTCTCTTATCGGGAATATCCCGTTCGTATCCTTGATCAAGCCGAGGGTACCACTCGACGTCATAATATCATGTTTCGCAAGGTTCAATGGTCACACCATTCCGAGGAAGAAGCCACTTGGGAAAGGGGGGATCGTCTTCGACTCGAGTACCCCATCTTCTTTCCAGAGGATCCTAAATCTCGGGACGAGATTCTTTTGAGTGGGGGTGAGTTGTCACACCCTAGCTAGTCCATGCATTAGAGTGTGCATCATGTTTACTTTTCATCAGAAACTTGAAATGGGGAAGGCAGAACCCCAACACCCTTTTGAAATCAACTAGGGTTTACTAAAAATAATTTCAATGAACCTGAAATGCCCTTCTAAAATGTTCACCCTCTTTGTCTTAGGTTAGAACCTCTGGCAAAATTAGTGCACAATTTTCTAGGTCAACAGAAGGTCATTGAATTAAATCATAAGTATTTGAATTTGGGCATTTAAATGCTATAAAATAATTTAAATGCTCAAATAATTCTGGGAGTAAATGTTTCCTGTTGGAAATAATCTAAACAGAGGCCACATTTATTTTCAGGATTTTTGGAAATGTTCTAGTATTTTAAATAAAGCTAAACAGTTACAGTTTAATAGAAAACAGAAACTAAATCAAAAAAAGGAGAAAGAAGCCCACCTGGGCCTTACCTGGCTCGGCCCAGCCTACTGGCTCAGCCAGTCACCCCCTACCTCACGCCAGGAGGCAGGGGCGTGTGCTCGCCACGCGCCGGCCACGTTCCGGCTACCTCCTGCTTCTGTCGACGCCGGGAGATGCCCAGATGACGCCACGCGACCCCCACGTCTCCCTCTCATCCTCTCTCACTCTCCCCCTCGTCTTCCTCATCCTATACCGCGATGGCCGAGCGCGTCCCTCGCCGCCGATCGCCGTAGCCGCCGCCAGAGACCTCCCCTCGCCCCTCCGACGAGCCCATCAGCTCCGCCTCAACTCCCTCGACCTCCCCAGCGAGCCACGCTTCGCCGGAAGCCCTGCAACGCCGCCTTCGCCCTCGTCTTCAACCTCGGGCATCCGAGATCGCCGGCGACCGCACCTCTTCTCCAGCCCGTCCCCGAGCCCGCTGACCCCCTCTCTGACCCCGCTGTGAGCTCCTCTTCCTTTCCCCTCTTCTCTCGTGCTCGCGCTCGTCCCCTAGCTCCATTTTCCACCGCGGCCGAGAGCTTCTCGCCGCCGGCCATGGCGCAGCCGTGGCCACAGCCGTGCAAGCTCACAACGGAGCGCCTCACCGTGCTCAGTTCAGCACCAGGAACCCGTAGCCACCACTAGCTCTTCCTCCCATGCACCGTAGCGTCGAAACCGGCCTCGCCCGAACTCCGGCCGCCACCACGAGCTCGATTCTGGCGAGTTCGCTCCACCCCAGCTCCTCACACTTGCTCCATTGGATGTGCGAGAGCCTGGGCTTCACACGGGTGGTCTCCGTAGTCGATTTGGTCGCCGGAGGGCGTTTTCCGAGCCGCGCCGCCGTCTCGGCCCTCGCCGGCGTCGAGCCGCTGGCGAGTTGACCCAGTTTGACCCCTGGGTGGGCCCAGGTTGACTCCTTTGAGTCAATGACAAGTGGGCCCCCCCTCTGCTAATTATCCAGATTAGTTTCTAACTAAAATTATTTAGTTTAATTAGTACAGTCACTGACTAGTGGGCCCTGCCTAGTAATTAGGCTAACTAAACGTAGTTAGTGCACTGAGAGGCTGACAGAAGGGGCCCACCAGTCAGGTTTGACCTGGGCTGGCGCCTTTGACCTGCTGAGGTCAGCATGACGCAATGCTGATGCAGTAATGCATTTTCTGGATTTATTTTTATACAGGAAATTCCACAAAATAGTTCAAACTTCAAAAATTCATAGAAATTCAACCGTAACTCCAAATGAAATAATTTATATATGAAAAATTATCAAAAAAATTCAATCTATCCATATGTAATGGTTTCATGAATGACAAAACAAGTTTACCTTGCTGTTTAGGAAGAATAAGGTAATGCACTATAAATGCCATGTTTAATGAGCTAATATTTGAATCTTTGATTCAAATGAGTTCATCCCTTTCTATTTTAGCTTGCATTAGGCCAAGACACAATCATATTGCCATCTCATAGCATGCATCATATTGTTCCATATCGTCATGTGTTGATTGTGTTCCGATGTGTTCTCCGTGGTAGGTTCTGCCTCCGAGGATATTCACGAGTATCCAACTGAAGGGCAGTATCCCGCTACCACACCATCAGGCAAGCATCCATTGATCATTCCGATACAAACCCATGTTCTCGCTTCTGCTCTTGTTTACTACATTAAGACAACGCGATTCAAACTACTGTGTGCTACGGTAGTTGAACCCTTATCCTCTGCATGACCTGTCATTGCCACAGTAACTAGATGAAACCCACTAGCATGTGTAGGAGTTGATTGAGCCATGTATGTGATTCCTACCTTGCTATGCCTGCTATGCTTAGAGTTGTGTGAGGTCTGGTTCATCTCGGTGATGGGCTAGAGTGAAATGCTTACGCCGGTAATGTGAGGGATGTGTTGAACATGTTTTGGTAAAGGTATCGATGAGTGGCCATGTAGGAGTACATGGTGGGTTGTTTCATTGAGGCCGTCCCTAAGAACTGAGATCTGTATGCGTGGTTTAAGATTCAGCTACTACCACTCATTTGGCCCTGAAATATGACCCCGCTCGACTTACTGACCCCTCTCGCCTCTGTTCAGGAGTTGCAACTAGTTTCTGGTGTTTGTAGGACATGTGTTGGCGGCCGTGCGTAGCGCTGACCCTAGGGGTGGGCTATGATGCGGTAGATACACTGTGGCCGGGTATGCCGGGCGCCTATTTGGCGTCTCGGAACCCTATACACATCGTTTGGGGCCGTTGAGGACACCGCAGCCGGATTTCCTTGTGGATGGAACCTGAATAGGCGATAAACCTGAACTAGAGACTTGTGAGGTTAGTCAGGTCGTGGTCTACACCCACGTCGGTTTTCGCTTGAAGTCTGCCGAGCACATGTCGTGTGCAGACGCTAAGTGGTGGAAACATGTGTGACGAAGTACACCCCTGCAGGGTATAAAACTATTCGAATAGCCGCGTCCCCGGTAAAGGACTACTTGGTTGCCTATACAGTTCATAGACAAGTTAATGGATACTACTAAAAGACTCAAGATAAGTGTGAGTACCGAGGATGGCCCTCTCGTAGGATGACGAGGGAGTATCCCCGGTGGAGTATTGTGTTGGTGAGTAGTGGACTCGTGTGCGAAAACTATTTTCCTGGTGAAGTTCCGTAGGATAGCTTAGCCAAGAGTCAAAGCTGGCTTGCTGCTTTAACCCCACCCCCTCCTTGAGAATAAGCATGTATAGTAGGTTCTGATGTAAGACTTGCTGAGTACCTTTGTACTCATGTTTGCTTAATTACTGTTTTCAGACGACAACACCGCCCCCTCCGATGGGTTATACGTAGACCTTGACGTCGACGAGTGACTAGCCACCTAGGTGGTGATCCTGGCCATGGAGGGCCCTATGTAGATAGACAGGCTTTGAGAAGCCTTCTTTCTTTCTAGAGTCTGTACTCATACTAGTTGCTTCCGCATGTGCTTGTATGATTGTATGACTTGAGTGCCGGGTCATGTGACCCCTATCTATCTGAACATGTTATGTATGGCTCTTTGGGGCCTTTAAATAAAGTAGTTGAGTTGTAGAGTTTTGTTGTGATGCCATGTTGTATCTACTCATATCGCGCATATTGTGTGTATGATTGAAATGCTTGGTATGAGTGCGATCCGAGAATCTAGTTGTTTATCCTTGGCAGCCTTTCTTATGGGGAAATGTAGTCTAGTGTTCCTCGAGCCATAGTAGTACGCTACAGCCCGGTTCACCGGAGTCCTTCTAGCCCAGCACTACTGCTCAGGACACTTGACTGGCCGGCATGTGTTTCACTTTGTTCCTATGTCTGTCCCTTCGGGGAAATGTCACACGATGATATCCGGAGTCCTGCCTAGCCTGCTACAGCCCGGGTTCCCCGGAGTCCTGTTAGCCCAGTGCTACAGCCCGGAATCACTCGCTGATGACCGACATGCTCGATGTGATTCATGTCTGCCTATCTCCATAGGTCTGTGCCGCTTTGGGTTCACGACTAGCCTTGTCGGCCCGGGTTCTCTGTCATATGGATGCTAGCGACACTATCATATACGTGAGCCAAAAGGCGCAAATGGTCCCGGGCCATGCTAAGGCGACACCCGTGGGATACCGTGCATGAGGCCGCAAAGTGATATGAGGTGTTACCGGCTAGATCGATGTGACTTGGAATCGGGGTCCTGACAGACGACAACCACAGAGCGGGGTCTTTCTATACCTTTGCGCCGGCGTCTCCGTCCTGACCGCCTTCCTTTTTGGCCTACCCGGCCTCGGTGCCTCTTGTTGGCGAGTTGCTATGGGTTCGGCAGGGCGTCCCGAATGCCTTCCCTGTAAAAGATGCCATGTGTATATGGTGGGTGAAGTGCCTAAAAGGGGATCCTAGTCTTGGAGTTGGGATTTTTGGTTTTTCTTACTTGCAATGCAGGGAGCAGTCCGGGATAGTCGGCCGTAATGGCCACCATGGCATCGTCGCTGCTTAACTGATACAACTGCCGGTCTATGAGCTCCACGAATATAACCGAATCTTCTTCAAGTCCGGAGTCGAGGGCCCGGTCAGGGTCCTCTGGTTGTGGAGAAGGGATGCTAACCTCCTTTATGGCTTTTCGCAGTTCCTGCCGCAAAGTGGCAAGGTGAATACTTACGACAAAGAATGCAGGAAAGATGGGAGAAGGGAGATATAACTTACTCAGCTTGGAGGATTGTACATGGAGAATCCATCCTGTGGCTTGATGCGGGTGAACTCCTCTTCCTCACCCTTGAACAGTTTGGACCGAATTTTCGCTAGATCGGCAGCATTCTTCGGACCCTTACGCCCGCAGCGGGTGGCGTCATCCGCCCTGTTATAACACCACAAGGGGTGCCCGCGATATTGAAGTGGCTGCACTCCCCGCATTATGCAAATCTACATAACTTCGATTATTGTCACTCCTGATTGAGCCAGTGCTTTGATCCGGTTCATCAGATAGAGGACTTCTCCGTTGTCTTCTGCCTGGGGGCTCCGTGGGCGCCAACTTCGGCGCTTCTTCAAAGGAGCATTGTTGAACTCAGGAAGACCCCACCAGACAGGGTCCGGATGGGGAACGTCCTCCATATAAAACCATTCTGAAGGCCAGTCTTCGGACGACTTCTTCGGGGTACCGGACAGGTATCCGGTATCGGTGATGCGCCATATTTCGGCTCCGCCCACTTGATAAAGTGATCTCCTCTGTATGCGAGGGACAAGGCAAAATAGCCTTTTCCACAGCTCGAAGTGAGCCTCGTAAGCCAGGAACAACTCGCAGAGAGCAACATAGCCGGTGATATGTAGAATGGAGGCAGGGGTGAGATTGTGTAATTGGAGGCCGTAGAACTCCAGGAGCCCGCGGAGAAACGGATGAATTGGAAATCCGAGTCCCCTTAGTAAATAAGGAACAAGGCAAACCCGTTCCCCCATGGAGGGACAGGGAAAGCTCTCCGCTTGCTCCCCGCCATTGTAGGTGGCAAGCCCGGCTCGAACAGGCACCATATATGCCGGAGGGGGAAATCCCTTAGTCTGTAGTTCGACTAATCGACTGTGCGGGACCGAACACCTCTCCCAATCACTGGGCTTAGGGCTACGGGGGCGGGAGGAGGAGCTGCGGAGGTCGGCCATGCTGGAATGGATCTTTCCGAAATGCGCTCTAATGGATTCTCGCTGGGGGAGGATGGTATGGATTGGATCTAAGAATCGCCATCCCTTTAATAGATAATTTATTTATCTGGCTAGGGGGCGAATGTAAAAATGCCCTGGTGCATCGTATTCATTCCACGCATGGGAGAAAGCCCTTATTGGGCACAGAAGCCAAGAGGTTCAACATTTATGGAGCCGGACACTGCTTACGAACACTTAAAAATTGGAGAAGAACCCGCCTTACAAAGCCGAAGACAACACTGCGCGTTGGACTCATCGTCATTGAAGCCTGGTTCAGGGGCTAACTGAGGGAGTCCTGGATTACTGGGTCTCCAGACAGCCGGATTATATCCTTTGGCCGGACTATTGGATTATGAAGATACAAGATTGAAGACTTCGTCTCGTGTCCGGATGGGACTCTACTTGGCGTGGAAGGCAAGCTTAGGCAATACGGATATGTATATCTTCTCCTTTGTAACCGACCTTGTGTAACCCTAGCCCCCTCCGGTGTCTATATAAACCGGAGTGTTTTAGTCCGTAGGACAACAGACAATCACACCATAGGCTAGCTTCTAGGGTTTAGCCTCTCCGATCTCGTGGTAGATCTACTCTTGTACTACTCATATCATCAATATTAATCAAGCAGGACGTAGGGTTTTACCTCCATCGAGAGGGCCCGAACCTGGGTAAAGCATCATGTCCCCTGCCTCCTGTTACCATCTGCCTTAGACGCATAGTTCGGGACCCCCTACCCGAGATCCGCCGGTTTTGACACCGTCAGACCCCTTCTCCCTCCCCCGCATCGATCAAATTATTGATGCTACCACAGGACACGAGTCATTGTGTTTCCTCGACACATACTCCGGTTACCACCAAATCAAGATGGCGGAGTCTGACCAAGCCGCAACGGCATTCATCACACCATACAGTTCCTTCAATTTCAACACAATGCCTTTTGGGCTAAAAAACGCCGGCGCAACATATCAGCGCATGATTCAGACATGTCTGGAGAAACAAATCGGCAAAACAGTAGAGGCATATATAGACGATGTGGTCGTCAAAATCAAACACGTCGACTCTCTGATGGACAACTTGAAGCTCACATTCGACAACCTCCGAACATACGACACCAAGCTTAATCCGGAAAAATGCGTTTTCGGCGTACCGGCCGGAAAGCTCCTGGGTTTCAATGTCTCCAGTAGAGGTATTGAAGCTAATCCGGCCAAAATCCGAGCTTAGTCACAGTTGGCTACCCCAATAGACCTCAAAAAAATCCAGAAGTTATCTGGATGCATGGCGGCTCTAAGCCGCTTTATCTCCCGCTTAGGAGAAAAGGCTTTAGCCCTTTATCGCCTCCTTCGATGCACCGAACACTTCGAGTGGACGGACGCTGCCACAGCAGGATTGGAAGAAATAAAGGTCATTTTGGCAACCAACCCAATCTTGGCCGCGCCAAACATCGGCTAACCAATGCTATTGTACATTGCGGCAACTCATCAAGTTGTAAGCGCAGTGCTCGTCGTCGAACGAGAAGCTGACAGACATAAATTCCCTCCTTAAAAGCCGGTATACTATGTATGCACTGTCCTCACTCCATGCAAATCTCGGTACCCACATTATCAAAAGATAGCCTATGCGGTATTCCTGGCATCCCGAAAGCTGCGACACTACTTTCAAGAGTGTTCGATTACAGTAGCCTCGGAAGTGCCACTTAATGATATTATAAACAACTGCGACGCTCTGGGCCAGATTGCCAAATGGGCCATTGAGCTCCTCCCGTTTGACATAACATACAAACCTCGGCGAGCCATTAAGTCGCAAGTATTGGCTGACTTTGCTGCCGAATGGACGGAGGCCGAACTCCCTAAAGAGTACGGCGCATACTCCAATTGGATCATGCACTTCGACGGTTTCAAAATGCTGGCTGGTCTAGGGGCTGGCGTCGTCCTGACATCCCCAACCGGAGATACAGTTCAGTATGTACTGCAAATATTGTATACAGACTCCAACAACGCAGCCGAATACGAAGCTCTGTTGCATGGTCTTCGGATGGTAGTCTCCATGGGCATTCAACGCCTGGAGGTGCGTGGGGATTCAAACCTCGCAATATCCCAAATAAATGGAGACTTTTACGCCAAGGATCCAAAAAGGAGGCCTATCAAAACGACGTCCTAAAAATGTCAGCTCGGTTCGAGGGGCTCAAATTTCACCATGTGGCTCAGGAAAACAATCAGGCGGCGGATATCCTCGCCCGCATTAGCGCAAAACGTGATGCGGTCCCCCCAACATAGTTTGGGAGAGGCTGTTCAAGCCATCCGTAGTATGGGAAGCGGACACCGGTAACAATAGTCCGGACCCGGCCAAAATACTCGATACCGAACACTCTGACACAATCGGAAGCTCCGCCACCGAAATAACACCTTCAGCGCACATAATATTGGCCATCATTGCCCCGTGGACAGAACTATTCCTGGCCTACCTAACTAGACAGGAACTTCTGGAGGACCAAAATGAGGCACGCTGCATAGTGTGGCGATCCGAGGCCTACAGGGTCCATGAGGGCCAATTATACAAAAAAGCACTACCGAAGTCCTTCAAAGATGCTTCTCCGAAGAGGAAGGGCGGTACCTTTTGGCAGAAATTCACGCCGGACTCGGCGGTCACCACGTCGTAGACCGGGCTCTTGTAAGCAAGGCCTTCCGTACAAGATTCTATTGGCCAACGGCCCGGGCAGATGCATAGGACTTGGTCCAACTTTTCAAAGCCACATGCCACCCACCGCCCTCGAAACAATCCCCATTACTTGGCCCTTCGCGGTCTGGGGGCTTGACTTGGTTGGACCCCTTAAAGGGGGAACCCACAAGGAAAAATACTTACTGGTCATGGTGGATAAATTCACCAAATGGATAGAGGCCAAACCTGTTAAAGTAGCCGAATCCGGACCGGTGATAGACTTCATATCCGGGGTCGTACACCGTTATGGCATCCCCCACAGCATCATCACTGACAATGGCACGAACTTCATGGCCGATGAGGTAAAACTCTGGTGCAGCAAAATGGGCATCAAGCTCGATTACGCTTCAGTCTATCACCCAGAAACCAACGGCAAAGTTGAGCGAGCAAACGGTCTTATAATGAGTGGAATTAAACCCAAATTAGTGCGTTCCTTAACAGAGTCTAACATGCACTGGGTAGAGGAGCTCGACTCCGTACTCTGGGTGCTGTGGACCACGCCGAATCGTAGTACCGGATATACACCCTTCTTTATGGTGTAGGCGCAGAGGCAGTCTTGCCCTGTGACATAAATCATGACTCACCTCGAGTGTGCATGTACGAAGAAACAGAAGCCGAGCTCGATCGGCAGGACAGTCTGGACCAAGGTTGTTAGAATCGCTATTTTGAATCGGATCAGAGCTCCGATGGTAAGATCGTAAATCATAGAATCTTTACTATCAGGATCGTAGAAACGTAGATTCTATGAACTAGAATCGTAGAATCATAGGGGTTAGTTTGGATCGTAAAGTCATAGAATCGTATAACAGAATCGTGATTCTGACAACCTTGGTCTGGACACCCTGGAGCAGGAGCGCGACGTAGCAAAAGCCCGTTCCGCATTTTATCAGCAACAGCTTGCAGATACCAAAGCAGAGAAGTACGGGCCAAAACTTATAACGTTGGTGAACTAGTTCTACGCCTGCCGGATAAGAAAAAGAACAAGCTCGAGCCCAAATGGGAAGGTCCCTTCATTATTGACCAAGTTCTGACCGGTGGAGCGTACCGACTGCTGGATGCATCGACTAATCGACTCGAGCCGAACCCATGGAACGCGGCGAGGCTCCGAAGATTCTACGCCTAGCGCCGGACTCTATGTTCGTCCCCTTCCTCTGTCCATTTTTTGCATATACATTATCTGTCTTGTTTTTCTTTCTTTCTTTGTTTTATTCTATCTCTAGGCCTTCAAGGGCCAACTTGTGCCTCGCTTGCACATTATAGATGCGCTAGCCGCGCTCATCATACCTGGGGGCTTCTTTTACAGAAGCTTAATTATTTATCTGGGCCTCATGCCCCGCACGTGTGTTATACTTCTGCATGTACCTTTTTTCGCCATTATATGCATCGATATAACTTAAGTTTTAGCCAAGATAGGTTGACTGCCTCTTGTATTTATGCCCTACGTTCCCGTTAATTCGGCTAGGGCATAAGGAGAGCACCTCTGCGATTGTTACTGCCGGGTCAGCCGGATGTGTACCTCAGACTGGGTGAAGCCGAAAGCTAGCATTCTTAAGGGAATATTCGGTCGGTGAACAAAAGATGATTTTTATTTATTTTCCATATCTGCCCCTAGATGTTTTTCCTTCGTTTCTTATCGCAGTTCGGACATGCACCTTAGCGCATGCATACCCAAGGAAGGGAACCCTTAACAGAACTATTCTCCCTAGAAGATGTTTCTTACTACCCATGTAATATAACATAACTAGTTGGGCACTTGTCCGTTCAAGCACTAATGATCCCTACGCCTGGTATCCACGCATACCCCGGTTCTTATATAACTGAGTGGGTATTCGGATACACTCTGGACTATCGGGTCCCGAGGTTGAAGCGAAAAGGTCCGCCAAGACAAATGATCTACAATCCGGCTAGAAGGCATTATACATGTCACTTTAATTACATAGTCATGCAGACTGACTAAATTCCTCTTCTATACCATCCAACAGGCGGTCTAGCCTACAATCCTGTTCGGAATACTTTGCGGCTAATTCTACTTGCCCATAAACTAAGGTAACGGGGATCTCTTTTCCGTCGGGCCCTATAGGTCCGACCTCGGCCATGTGATTTGGGTCAGCCTTGCTATACCGCGTCTTCACCATGGCCCAGGCTTCTCTGGCACCTTGACGGCAGGCCGATATCTTCCATAATAGGAAGTGCCGCCGTGCTCCCTTGAGCTTCTCCGTAAGCTCTGCAACGCCTTCTGGCAGGGAGACGGATGGCCACAAGGCCTGGGCAACACCTTGCATCACCTGCCGAACTTGTTCGTGCAGATGTGAGAGCTCGGATAGAATATCACCTGCAGACCCGGGCATTTCCTCCACAGGACGACCCGTCAGCATACCTACAGACATAACGCTGTTAGTCGGCTTCTTCGCCGAACTCCTTCAAAAGGATTTGTTCAAGCACTTACTAAAAATGCCGCGCCGAAGCCATTTATTCTCCTTCTCGGAGTCTGCAAGCTGGGCTCGAACGTCTTTTAGTTCCACGCTCAGCTTGATATTGGCATCTTGGAGATTGTTTTTCTCCCGCCTAACCTCAGTCAGCACACGTTTGCCAGCCTCTAGCTGTCGCACGACATGCTGGTCCTCCGGATTTTCTCCGGATTCATCTGCAACATCTATTGTTAGATCTACAGCCACGACGCACACTATATGGTAACCATCATTCTTTAAAGTAAAGTTACGAGCGGGAGACTTTTTCGGTTCCTTCAATGCGGCAACAGCGAACCGCAGTTGGGTCTTGCATTCCTCCAGCTCCTGTGACAGCCTACTATTCTTCTCTGTAAGAACCTGCACAATAAAGATGATCCTTAAATCTGTTCCGCTAACTGTTTCAAGTCTCAAGGGCTACTGATACATATAAATCGTTAGATTTACTTGCCCATACATCCTTTACATACTGATCCGTGGCTCTGGCTAGACCATCTTGAGCAGCACGGAGGTACACCTCTCCAGAATTGAAGGCATCAAATGCCTTTGTGAGAAACAAGCGTCACGGAGTATGACCCGATGGCGCCTATGATTCATGGCGCTTTCCACTTCCGAGTTTCTAGCGGATAATCTATCCGCATCCTCTATAGGGGGATTATCCGGCGCCCGCCCCATATCGGCTTCCATCTGTATGTCCGGTCCTGGCGCCCGACTGGTGGAAGCGTGATTAGCAACATCACCGGACATATTCCGGCGAGCGTTTTTTCTGTTAAAGAAACACGGGCGTCGTTACATTTCGAGAAAGATGACAACCACGGAGCGGGGTTTCTATTATACCTTTGCGCCGGCGTCTCCGTCCTGACCGCCTACCTTTTTGGTCTGCCCGGCCTTGGTGCCTCTTGTTGGCAAGTTCCTTTGGGTTCGGCAGGGCGTCCCGAATGCCTTCCCTGTATATGGTAGGTGAAGTGTCTAACAGGGGATCCTAGTTTTTGGAGTTGGGATTTTTTGGTTTTCTTATGTGCGATGCAGGAAGCAGTCCGGGATAGTCAGCCGTAATGGCCACCATGGCATCATCGCAGCTGAACTGATAGAACTACCGGTCTATCAGCTCCATGAATATAACCGGATCTTCTTCAAGTCCGGAGTCGAGGACCCAGTCAGGGTCCTCTCGTTGTGGAGAAGGGCTGCTGACCTCCTTTATGGCTTTTCGCAGTTCCCGCCGCAAAGTGGCAAGGTGAATATTTACGACAAAGTATGTGGGAAAATGGGAGTAAGGAGATATAACTTACCCAGCTTGGAGGATTGTACATGGAGAATCCATCCCGTGGCTTGATGCAGATGAACTCCTCTTCCTCTCCCTTGAACAATTCGAACAGAATTTTTGCTAAAACGGCAGAATTGTCCGGACCCTTACGCCCGCAGCGGGTGGCATCATCCGCCCCATTAAAACACCAGAAGGGGTGCCCACGATATTGAAGTGGTTTCACTCCCCGCATTATGCAAATCGACATAACTTCGATTACTGTCAATCCTGATTGAGCCAGTGCTTTAATCCGGTTCATCGGGTAGAGGACTTCTCCATTGTCTTCCACCTGGGGGCTCCAGGGGCGCCAACTTCGGCGTTTCTTCAGAGGAGCATTGCTGAACTCAGGAAGACCCCGCCGAACAGGGTCCGGAAGGGGAACGTCCTCCATATAAAACCATTCCGAAGGCCAGTTTTCGGACGACTTCTTCGGGGTACCGGACCGGTATCCGGTACCGGTGATGCGCCATATTTCGGCTCCGCCCACTTGATAATGTGACCCCCTCTGTGTGCGAGGGACGAGGCAAAATAGCCTTTTCCACAGCTCGAAGTGAGCCTCGCAGCCCAGGAACAACTCGTAGAGAGCGACATAGCCGGCAATATGTACAATGGAGGAAGGGGTGAAATTGTGTAACTAGAGGCCGTAGAACTCCAGGAGCCCACGGAGGAACGGATGAATTGGAAATCGGAGTCCCCTTAATAAATAAGGAACAAGGCAGACCCGCTCCCCCATAGTGGGACTGGGAAAGCTCTCCGCTTGCTCCCCGCCATTGTAGGTGGGAAGCCCGGCTCAAACGGGCACCATGTATGATGGAGGGAGAAATCCCTTAGTCTGCTGTTTGATTAATCGACTATGTGGGACTGAACACCTCAACCAATCACCGGGCTTAGGGCTACGGGGGCGGGAGGAGGAGCGGCGCGCTTGGCTGTGGCTCTAATCCGTCGAAGATCAAATCTCCGCGGATGTCTGCCGTGTAGTTTAGGCTTCCAAACACGACTTGATGGCCAGGAGCGTAGCTTTCGATCTGCTCCAGGTGGCCAAGTGAATTGGCCCGCAGTGCGAAGCCGCCGAAGACGAAGATCTATCCGGGGAGAAAAGTCTCACCCTGGACTGCATCGTTGTTGATGATCGAAGGAGCCATCGGGCCTAAAAGCGACGACACAGAGGAACTCTCAATGAAAGCACCAATGTCGGTGTCAAAACCGGCGGATCTCGGGTAGGGGGTCCCGAACTGTGCATCTAGGCCAGATGGTAACAGGAGGTAGGGAACACTTTGTTTTACCTAGGTTCGGGCCCTCTCGATGGAGGTAATACCCTACTCCTGCTTGATTAATATTGATGATATGGGTAGTACAAGAGTATATCTACCATGAAATCAAGGAGGCTAAACCCTAGAAGCTAGCCTATGGTATGATTGTTGTGTACGGAGTTGATTTTCTACGGACTACAACCCTCTGGTTTATATAGACACCGGATAGGGTTAGGGTTACACAGAGTCGGTTACAATGGTAGGAGATCTTGAATATCGCATCGCCAAGCTTGCCTTCCACGCCAAGGAAAGTCCCATCCGGACACGGGACGAAGTCTTCAATCTTGTATCTTCACAGTCCAGGAGTCCGGCTGAAGGTATAGTCCGGCTACCCGAACACCCCCTAATCCAGGACTCCCTCACCTGGTTCGGTGGCTACTGAGGGAATCCTGGATTAGGGGGTATCCGGATAGCCGAATTATATCCTTTGTCCGGACTGTTGGACTATGAAGATACAAGATTGAAGACTTCATCTCGTGTCCGGATGGAACTCTCCTTGGCGTGGAAGGCAAGCTAGGCAGTACGGGTATGGATATCTCCTCCTTTGTAACCGACCTTATGTAACCCTAGCCCCCTCCAGTGTCTATATAAACCGGAGGGTTTTAGTCCGTAGGACAACATACAATCATACCATAGGCTAGCTTCTAGGGTTTAGCCTCTCCGATCTCGTGGTAGATCAACTCTTGGAATACTCATATCATCAAGAATAAATCAAGCAGGACGTGGGGTTTTACCTCCATCAAGAGGGCCCAAACCTGGGTAAAACATCGTGTCCCCGGCCTCCTGTTACCATTCGCCTTAGACGCACAGTTCGGGATCCCCTACCCGAGATCTGCCAGTTTTGACACCGACAGACCCGCTTGAAGACTATCAACTCATATGCTTCTCCCCCTTTTGTCAGTGATGACCAAAAAGGTTTGAACACATAGAGCTTGCTACTCGTTCCCATGTGGAGTAGGTGATGCAGCAGGGTCGTCGTTGAGGTTTGGTGGTGCAGACGAACTTGGTGAAGTGTTGATACACGACGAAGTTGGAGGTGGTGAAGTAGCATCATCTTGGTCATCAATGACTCTGGCTTTAACTGTTGCAGCTGAGGAAGAATAGTCAGAGTCTTCGAGTGAGGGAGTCCGACGCAAGTGAGCATTCCTTGGAGGAGTTGAGTCAAACTTGAATCTCTCTGTGAAGCCATCGTCTTAAAGATCAGCTTCATCATTGAGCAAAATCAAACTCTTCCATGACCTCCGACAGGTTTCATGTGTAACAAAAGCATTCTTGGTGGCAAGATTTCGAATGCGATTGACCTCCACCAAGAGGCTTTGCATCTGGCGCTTAAGCCAGTCATGATGCTTATCCTGTTTCTGATGTAGAGCGATGAGAATCTCTCGGTCATTGAGACCACGAGATCGCTTCCGAGGCCTTTGGGCGATGGTACATGCAATGGCTTCAGTTTGGGTGCGAGGGGCACGTGTATTGCCAGCCAAGGGATAAACCGTGAAACGGCCTAAACTCCTTCAATGGGCTAGGTGAAGCTTTGATGATCGACATTGTGAAGATAAATTGGCTCCTTTGCAGGCTCTGGGTAAATGGCTTCGACAGACAGATCAACCTCTGGCAATAATATAAGGTGATTGCGCGTAGACGGATGATAGTTGATAGCAGAGTGAAGCTTGGTGAGGCGCATTACCCAGATGCAGCCAATTGTCTGATGAAGAAGTCTTGAGCATTGAAGCTGATGCCATTGAAGATATAGAAAACCAATGTCTTCATTGCTCCTTCAAGCTTTGCTGCAGGAGAATGTCCTTTGACCGGCCAGAGAGTTCGCCTGATAATATGATAAATAGTGCGGGGCAGATACTCTAGGTCTTCAAAAAAGAACTCCTTAGGATATTCAGCGTCTTGTGGCAGTGGCTTCATCATGCTCAACATTTGGCTCATATTTCGCTCAGGCTTCTGGAAGATGCTTTCCAACACATTCTGGTGTAGCTGACAACCTGGTGCATAATGTTTGCCAGGAGTGGGCAGGGCAGTAAGCTCAATGATGTTGAGGGAGTCCTGGATTAGGGGGTCTCCGGACAGCCGGACTATATCCTTTGGCCGGACTGTTGGACTATGAAGATACGAGATTGAAGACTTCGTCCCGTGTCCAGATGGGACTCTACTTGGCGTGGAAGGCAAGCTAGGCAATACGGATATTGATATCTCCTCCTTTGTAACCGACCTTGTGTAACCCTAGCCCCCTCCGGTGTCTATATAAACCGGAGGGTTTTAGTCCGTAGGACAACATACAATCATACCATAGGCTAGCTTTTAGGGTTTAGCCTCTCCGATCTCGTGGTAGATCAACTCTTGTACTACTCATATTATCAAGAATAATCAAGTAGGACGTAGGGTTTTACCTCCATCAAGAGGGCCCAAACCTGGGTAAAACATCGTGTCCCCTGCCTCCTGTTACCATTCGCCTTAGACGCACAGTTCGGGACCCCCTACCCAAGATCCGCCGGTTTTGACACCGACATTGGTGCTTTCATTGAGAGTTCCTCTGTGTCGTCACCGTTAGGCTTGATGGCTCCTTCGATCATCGATAGTGATGCAGTCCAGGGTGAGACCTTTCACCCCGGACAGATCTTTGTATTCGGCGGCTTCGCACTGTGGGCCAACTCGCTTGGCCATCTAGAGCAGATCGAGAGTTACGCCCCTGGCCACCAGGTCAGGTTTGGAAGCTTAAACTACACGGCCGAAATCCGTGGAGACGTGATCTTCGATGGATTCGAGCCCCTGCTGAGTGCGCCGCACGGTCACGATGAGCATGATTTAGCTCTACCATCAGACAGTGTTCAGGAGACCGCACCGGCAACCGCTCCGACCCTCAATTCGGAGCCAATCGCGCCATCCAGGGACGGGTGGATAGACCCCGCCACGGAGGCCGTACTCTCAGCAGCGATCGAGCCGAGTATCGACCTTACCCTTTATGGGAGATGTGACGCCGAACTATCGGATTCTTCCCCGGCCACGGACTCCGAACCGCCTGCGCTCGTGCCTATCAAATCCGACTGGGCGCCGATCATGGAGTTTACCTCCACGGATATCTTTCAGCACTCGCCCTTCGGCGACATACTGAACTCATTAAGGTCTCTCTCCCTGTCAGGAGAGTCCTGACCGAACTATGTTTGGCAGGATTGGGATGTGGATGACGAAGAAATTCGCCGCCCAGCCACCACCCACTTAGTAGCCACTGTCGACAATTTGACCGACATGCTCGACTTCGACTCCGAAGACATCGACGGTATGGACGACGATGCGGGTGATGAAGAGGAACCACTGCCCACAGGGCACTGGACAGCCACCTCATCATATGAGTTATACATGGTGGACACACCCAATGAAGGCAATGGTGATGAGACAGCAGAGGATGACCCCTCCAAGAAGCAACCCAAGCGCCGACGTTAGCAGCGCCGCTCTAAGTCTCGCCAAAGCAAAAGCAGTGACACCGGCACAGGAGATAATAGCACTCCGGATAGTGCCGAAGACGATAACAATCCCCTCCAGCAAGATTTAGAGTAGGAGGATGGAGAAGCCAGCCCTCCCGCGAGAGCGGCAAATGGAGAGGCGGAGGATGATAATTACATGCCTCCCTCCGAAGACGAGGCAAGCCTCGACGACGACGAATTTGTCGTGCCGGAGGATCCCGCCAAGCAAGAGTGCTTCAAGCGCCGGCTTATAGCCACAGCAAATAGCCTTAAGAAAAAGCAGCAGCAGCTTCAAGTTGATCAAGATTTGCTAGCTGATAGATGGACTGAAGTCCTTGCGGCCGAGGAATATGAACTCGAACGCCCCTCCAAGAGTTACCCAAAGCACAGGTTGCTACCCCGACTAGAGGAGGAAGCATTAAAACCTACATCTCCAGCATATGACGCGGCTGATCGGCCACCTTGTGGCCATGACAGAGAGGCATTTCAGCCAAAAACTCAGCCCGCACCGCGACGATACTCAAATAAAAATGACAAGGCATGGGGAAACACGCTAGACCTGCGAGATGTATTGGCGGACAAAGCAAAACACGCAAGATCGATCTACGGATCAGGAGGGCGCGCCACTATGCGAGACGATAACCGTCACGCCGGATATAGTAAAAGTAAATCCGGTCGGGCCGAACACAGCGGACAAGACTCATTCGAGCTGCGTCGCGACATAGCCCACTACAGAGGTGCCGCACACCCCATATGCTTCACAGACAAAGTAATGGATCACCAAATTCCGGAGGGTTTCAAACCCGTAAATGTTGAATCATACGACGACACAACAGATCCGGCGGTATGGATCGAGGACTTCCTCTTGCACATCCACATGGCCCGCGGTGATGATCTCACGCCATCAAATACCTCCCACTCAAGCTCAAAGGACCAGCTCGGCATTGGCTCAATAGCCTGCCAACAGAATCCATCGGCTGTTGGGAAGATCTGGAAGCCGCGTTCCTCGACAACTTCCAGGGCACTTATGTGCGACCACCAGATGCTGATGACTTGAGCCACATAATTCAGCAGCCAGAGGAATCAGCCAGGCAATTCTAGACACGGTTCCTGACAAAGAAAAATCAAATCATCGACTGTCCGGATGCAGAGGCCCTAGCAGCTTGTAAGCACAACATCCACGACGAGTGGCTCACCCAACACCTTGGCCAGGAAAATCCGAAATCTATGGCGGCCCTCACAACACTCATGACCCGCTTTTGGGTGGGAGAAGACAGCTGGCTGGCTCGCAGCAATAATATATCAAAGAACCATGGTACTTCGGATACCAAGGATGGCAATGGTAGGTCACATCGCAACAAACACAAGCGCCGCATCAACAACGACAATACCGAGGATACGGCAATCAATGCCGGATTCAGAGGCTCTAAACCCAGTCAGCGGAAAAAGCCATTCAAAAGAAGCACTTCGGGCCCGTCTAGTTTGGACCGAATACTCGATCGCTCGTGCCAAATACATGGCACCCCCGACAAGCCAGCCAACCACACCAACAGGGAATGTTGGGTGTTCAAGCAGGCCGACAAGTTAAATGTCGAAAACGAAGATAAGGGGTCACATAGCGATGACGAGGAGGAGCCCCGGCAGCTGAACACCGGAGGACAGAAGAGGTTCCCCCACAAGTGCGAATGGTGAACATGATATACGCAGCCCACATCCCCAAGAGGGAGCGGAAGCGTGCGTTAAGGGATGTATATGCGTTGGAGCCAGTCGCCCCAACGTTCAATCCATGGTCCTCCTGTCCGATCACCTTCGATCGCAGGGACCATCCCACTAGTATCCGTCATGGAGGATTCGTCGCACTGGTCCTAGACCCAATCATCGATGGATTTCACCTCACTCTAGTCCTTATGGACGGCGGTAGCAGCCTGAACCTGCTTTATCAAGACACAGTGCGCAAAATGGGTATAGACCCCTCAAGGATCAAACCCACAAAAACGACCTTCAAAGGCGTCATACCAGGTGTAGAGGCCCATTGCACAGGCTCAGTCACACTGGTAGTGGTCTTCGGATCCTCGGATAACTTCCGGAGCGAGGAGTTAATCTTCGATATAGTTTTGTTCTGTAGTGGCTATCATGCACTGCTCAGGCGAACCACATTTGTGAGATTCAACGCGGTACCGCACTATGCATATCTCAAGCTCAAGATGCCAGAACCTCGGGGGGTCATCACAGTCAATTGAAACACAGAGCGCTCTCTCCGCATAGAGGAGCACACTGCGGCCCTCGCAGTAGAAGCGCACCCGGAGTAATCCACCAGTTCGGCGATTAAAGACCCGGACACCTTCAAGCGCGCCCGGAGTAATCGGCAACAAGACCGCCTGGCACGTTCCGAGCTTGCATAGCAATGCGGCCCCCACCCCAGTCCCAGCCAAACGGCGAAATCTGTGCCACGTGTACATAATTACGCATTGAAAATACCATGGGCACAGGTGGGGAGGGGGGCACGACTACGGCACGCCCCAAGACGCGGCTCAACCGCACTAGGGGCTTCCCGCTTTGTTATTTTTCTCTCTTTCAGGACTTTAATCTCTGGAAGCCCCGTCCGGCAGTACGATTGCCGGACACATGATGCAATAACCAAGGAGGCAGAAAGCTACGTCGCACCACGGAACTCCCAGGTGGTCTCTGATAAAGAGTGAAATACTTGCTTTAAATACCATTCCTCAGGTTGCCCTTGGATGGGACATGTCAAATAGTCCTACTTTTTTGCTTGTCGCACTACTTGTATCATTCTGCTTCGACGCACCTTTTTGAATAAACAATGCATAGCACTAGACTATTACCGCATTCTCTATTCCTTTATATATATATATATGTATATATATATATATGTTCATTCACAACATTCAGCACCCATACACTCTGGTACGACCAATATGCCAGGGGATTAAACATACCCCATAATACGGCGTGAGAAGTCCGAACAATTTCGACAGTGCAGCACCCCGAACTTATAGCATTATATGCATCAGCTCCGAATCATGTCTTGGGTCAATAGTTGGGTTTGCCTAACTCCCATGTTTTGGTACCTTACGTTCCGCTATATCGACTAAGGTAGCACTGGGAGAACTACTGCAATTGTGCCTCGGTTCATCTGGGCTAAGCACCTCAGTAGAGAAAGCTTAAACTGACTGTCATGATAAGGCGAGAGCCGGTCGCTGTTCGAGAGGTCTCGAGTCCCTAAAGACTTATGCCGCTTAGAGCGAGGAGTCAGCTTTGTCCGGCTTAAGGCGTGTATAGCGCCCCAAATTCAGCCTTCCGAATACCAGGGGCTTCGCCAAAATTTAAAATTTTAGACTTCTATGGCTAAGTGAGAGTGATAAAGCATTATAGTCCAATTGCCTTGTTCCTTGTGCTGAGCACCTCCCTCGAAAGATCCAACAATGGGAAAAAGAGTGCTTAGGTTTATCCCGAACACCCCAGCACTCATGGCATGGGGGCAGAAGCCGACGACTGGCCATCTCTCAGATTTGATAAACAACCGCACAGAAGGTAATATTTTAAATTCAAACAAGCGTTGCATAGCGCATATGAACAAGTTTTCATAAAACAGGATCACACGAGCGAGTTCATTCAAATATTACATATTTCGCACACTCGTCCACCATAAGACGGGCACCCTTCAGGACACCCTCATAATACATTTTGGGGTGGTGATGCTCCTTACCCTGCGGTGGCCCCTCCTTCACCAGCTTCTAGGCGTCCATCTTGGCCCAGTGCACCTTTGCACGGGCAAAAGACCGGCGGGCACCTTCGAAGCAGACGACCGCTTGATGACTTCCAGCCATGGGCAGGCATCGACAAGACGCCTCACCAGGCCGAAAAAGCTGTTGGGAAGGGAGTCGCCAGGCCACATCCGGACTATAAGGCCTTTCATGGCCTGTTCGGCCGCCTTGTGCAGCTCGACCAGTTGCTTCAGCTGGTCGCTCATAGGCATCGGGTGTTCGGTCCCAGTATACTGAGACCAGAACAACTTCTCCATCGAGCTTCCCTCCTCGGCCTGGTAATACTTCACAGCATCCGACACACTGCGGGTCAAATCTGCGAATGCTCCTGGAGAGCTCCAGACTCGGGTAAGTAACAAGTAATTTACTTTCACATGCTTGCTTTGCATATTGAATGCCTTACCCGCCGCTATCTTCCTCATTGCCTCAATCTCCTGGAGGGCCTTTTGGGCTTCGGCCTTGGCATGCTTTGTGCTCTCGTGGGCCGCGGCAAGCTTGGACTCTCGCATCTTCGAGTCAAGCTCCAAAGCTCGTGCTTCTTCACGAGAGCCTGGAGCTCTTGCTACACCTCGCCCACCCGTGCGTCTTGTTTTTCCCGCTCGGTGTGCTCCATGGCTGCTTTATTTTCGGCCTCGGACAGCGTTTGCTTTAGGGTCGCCACTTCGGTCGTGGCCCCTGGCACATTCATGATGATCCTATCATTTTGCAACCGCATCTTTTTATATATACATATATATGGACAAGGCATTACTTACCTTTGTTCTCCTCGAGCTGCCTCTTGGCAAGACCGAGCTCTTTCTCAGACCGCTCGAGGTTCTGCCTCAGTGCAGCGACCTCCGCAGTCAGTGCGGCAGAGGTCAGCAGCGAAGCCTACATACGCATAAAGACATACTTATATTAGACTCCTGCAGATATTATTTAATCCTCTATTCGACTTTTCTTTGTGAACACCAAACAGAGCATCAAGGGCTACTGTCTATGCGGTAATATTTTTCCTATATTCTAAATACTTACCTCAAAGCCTGTTAGAAAGCTGGCACAGGCTTCAGTCAGTCTGCTCTTGGCGGACAGAACCTTCTTGATCACCGCACTCATAATAGTGTGGTGCTCTTCGTCGATGGAAGAGCCGCGAAGCGCTCCCAGCAGTTTGTCCGGTGCCTCTGGATGGACAGAGGTCACTGGCATGGATGGCATGACCCTCTTGGAAGAGGGCCGCCTGGCCGAGTCCGGAACCACTGGAGGTTCTGGCGCGGTGTCCGGCTGAGGGCCAAACTTGGAGCCCCTAGGAGCCTTGCTCCCTTTGCTCCCGGAGTCTGGAAGGTCGCCTTGAGGCGCCTCTGGGACTGTCTCCCCCCCGGCTCGGTGCCCCTTGAGACAATACCTTGGCATTATCCGTAGGGCAAGGAGAGGAGGTGGTTGGAAGTGTATCACTATTCATGTCCGACAAGTCCAAGGAACCGTCCGACGATGATACGTCGATATGGGCTTGGGGCGGACTGCATAATCATATTCGACGTTAGGAGAAGCAGTGCAACAAAAGTATGCTATGAGTTACTCTGGTATCCGAATACTTACAACTTTGCTAGGGGCTTGGCCCTGAGCAGCCGCTCGTCTTCGCCGTCGACGGCAGTGGTGGAATAGTCCGGAAGGAGAGTCCTTCCCTTCTTGGACCCTTCGGCCTCCCCGGTTGGGGTGGCCTTCCTTTTCTTGTCTCCCCCGGCTGGAGGGGGAGAATCCTCATCTTCCTTCTCCTCGTTTACATGGGAGGAGTGCGCCTCGGAGTTATCGGACGATCTGTCCGATACCACCAGGTGCCGAGAACTCTTTCGGGTTTCCATGGCCTTCTTCTTGGTCTTCTCCAGCACCACATAAGGAGCCAGAGTCCGCATCTCCGTTAGGACAATGTCTGCGGGGTCTTCGGGCAGAGGGGCCGGACAGTTAATCTGCTCCGATGTCTCCACCCAGTCCTGTCAAAGGAATGGGAGCTCAGACCCCGCACATGGTTAAGCTATGGGAAATAAATACCCTATGCACAGGGCTTACCGGATTCGCAGGGTGCTTCGCGCTTAGCCCGCGGTCCTCGGTAAGAGAAGGGTGGGGACCTCGGCGCCCTTAAATAGCACCTTCCAGACGTCCTTGTGCGTCGTGTCGAGGAGCTCGTGTAGAGTCTAGTGCTGGGCCGGGTCGAACTCCCATAAGTTGAAATCCCGTTGTTGACACGGGAGGATCCGGCGGAAGAGCATGACCTGGACTATGTTGACAAGCTTAAGTTTCTTGCTTATCATGTTCCGGATACACTTCTGGAGTCCATCCAGCTCCACCGTTGAACCCCAGGACAGGCCCTTCTCCTTCGAGGAAGTGAGCCGCGTGGGGATTCCGGATCGAAACTCGAGGGCCGCCACCCAGTTGGTGTCACGCGGCTCAGTGATGTAGAACCACCCTGATTTCCAACCCTTTATGGTCTCCACGAAGGAGCCCTCGAGCCACGTAACGTTGGGCATTTTTCCCACCATGGCTCCGCCGCATTCCGCTTGTTGGCCTCCTACTACCTTTGGCTTGATATTGAAGGTCTTCAGCCATAGGCCGAAGTGGGGCCGGATGCGGAGGAAAGCCTCGCACACGACGATGAACGCCGAGATGTTGAGGATGAAATTCGGGGCCAGATCATGAAAGTCAACCCCATAATAGAACATAAGGCCGCGGACGGATGGATGGAGGGGAAACCCCAGTCCACGGACGAAGTGGGGGAGGAAAATCACCCTTTCATGAGGTTCCGGGGTAGGGACGATCTGCCCCACGGATGGCAGCCGGTGCGCGATATCCACGGCTAAGTATCCCGCCCCATGTAGTTTTTTGATGTGTCCCTCCGTGACGGAGGAGGCCATCCACTTGCCTCCCGCTCCGGACATGTTTGGAGAGGGTTGAGGAGAAGGATGTGGACTTGGGCGCTGGAGCTCGAGTGTGCGAGAATGGATGAGCAAGGAGGAAGAAGGCGTGGGTAGAAAAAGGTGAAACCTTATCCCTTTATAAGGGCGGACGAAACTATGCATCCCCACTAGCCTGGTAAAACTCGCTTATCCCCCAAGCAGCATAATTGATGCTGCGGTTGGGTTACCCACGTCCGTACTGATGGGAATCCCATAATAAGGGAACATGATCTCTGGTTCGACAAGACGTGCCAAGGAAACCGCCTCGCGAAACACGCTGAGATAGGTTATGAAAAACGGTTCAAATAATTACCGGGCCGTGGCGTGATGTCATGCTGCCAAAACGTGTCAGTAGATTAGATTTGTGGGAATATTATTCTCTCTACGGTGGTATGTGGAACTTATTTTGCAGGGTCGGACACTATCCTTGTATTCAAACTCTTCCGTGGTGTATTTAGAGGAGGAACCCGCCTTGCAATGCCGAAGACAACACTGCGCGCCGGACTCATCGTCATTGAAGCCTGGTTCAGGGGCTACTGAGGGAGTCCTGGATTAGGGGGTCTTCGGACAGCCGGACTATATCCTTTGGCCGAACTGTTGGACTATGAAGATACGAGATTGAAGACTTCGTGCCGTGTCCGGATGGGACTCTACTTGGCGTGGAAGGCAAGCTAGGCAATACGGATATGGATATCTCCTCCTTTGTAGCCGACCTTGTGTAACCCTAGCCCCCTCCGGTGTCTATATAAACCGGAGGGTTTTAGTCCGGAGGACAACATACAATCATACCATAGGCTAGCTTTTAGGGTTTAGGCTCTCCGATCTCGTGGTAGATCAACTCTTGTACTACTCATATTATCAAGAATAATCAAGCAGGACGTAGGGTTTTACCTCCGTCAAGAGGGCCCGAACCTGGGTAAAACATCGTGTCCCCTGCCTCCTGTTACCATCCGCCTTAGACGCACAGTTCGGGACCCCCTACCCGAGATCCGCCGGTTTTGACACCGACAGATGTCTTGGGCTTTAGCTTCAGGGTGTACATCACCTATCATTCACTCAAGGATCCATGTCTTCAGATCCCTGTTGCAGTCGCGAATGTGAAGGGTAGCGTAGAATTGTAGCAGAAGCTCTTCATTCCAATGTTCTTTGGCAGTCACAAACTGTAGAAGGCCAACATCTCTGAAGCAGTCAAGGGCTTCTTCTAGGTAGGGCTGGCCAGCCATGCCTTTGCTGTCTAGACGCATATGAGGGAAAATGTGCCCCTGATTGCATAGGATGCAGGAATAGTAGTTGCGCTGCTGATAACTCCAGAATCGATCTAAGGAGATTCTTGGCCTTGTGTAGGGGTTCTTGGCACTGTCAAAGAATGTGTTGTGTGCCTTCAAGCCATTCAGATTGAACGATCCTGGTGAAGTTGCAGTACCTGGAAACCTTGGTAGCCTTGGTTTTGGTTTCTGGACCTGAGGCCTGTGCTCCACATGATAGTCAAATTGCGGACCGATAGCGGGTGGAGGAACCAGAATGGCCCAGCGGACGGTGGTAAGTTGGCCTTGATAGAATGCTTGCTCAAGGGTGTGTGTGGCCGTAGAGGTGGTACAGGAGCAGTGGCATTGGCTTCGGGCTGCAGATTGGCTTCAGGTGCAATCACTTCAGGCACCACATTAACTTTAGGCGCCACAGTAGCTTCAGGCGCCACACTAGCCTCGACCATGACAACATCATTGGCTTCAGTGTTAGTGGCCGCCTCAGAGTTTTCAACCTCCACTCGAATAGCTAGAGGGTCGGACACGTTCTCCTCGAGAACAACTTCAGGGTTGGTTGGGGGTGTAGCAACATGTTCTTCTTCATGTCTTGGCTCTTCTTGTTCATCGGCTGATGCAGCCGGAATATCTGCAACCGCTTTGGCTTCAGACTCGGCTATGTTCGCAGTAGGAGAGGCTTCAGGAAAAACTTGGCGTGAAACAGATTGGTGCTCTTCTCCTTCTGGAACACTTGCCAGAGTGACCTGTGGCCGTGGTCCTTTGCGAAGCCTGCGGAACGCTGGCGACACTTGTGAAGATGGAGTTGGTTGGGCCACAAAGCCATTGTCTTCAAGCACGGAAGTGGTGACTTGAGGTGGGGGAGTACTTGGTGATTCTTCTTGATGGGGGAGTCTTGTGGGTGATCAGCCCATGAGTAATCCTGAGCAATTGGCGTCAATGGACAACCGATGCTGATGAGTTTGCTATTCATGAGAACAGGCGATGATACCACATTGTGTTCGATCCGAGGAAGGACTTCATCATCTTGAACATTGTCTTCATGACCAATGTCTTCAACTGTGGTGGGGTCAACAGCTAGAATGTCTTCAACTTCTGGAGCCTCTGTGGAAGCAGGTTCATGAACTATCAACTGGCGCTCACAGTGTTCAGACACAGGACGGGCAACTGAGATTGACTCGATGACAAGGGGCTCTGTGGGAGCAGCCCGATCTTTCTTCTTGGTTTTTCTCTTCTTGGTCGGTGGAGCATCATCAGTGGTGGCCATGGTCTTGCGCTTTCAGGCTTCGGCTTTAGCGGCCCTAGTTTTCTTGAGCTCTGAAGCCACTTTGGGGACTTTAGGCTTCGACCCTGTCATACTGGCCGGGAAGACAATGCGAGGTTCTTCCTTCCTTGATGCTTCTGGTTGGGCCACAACAGGCTTCTTCTTCTTCTTGGCAGCCATTCTGGGGTCGATGCCAGGTCGCCCCAAAGCCTTGTGCTTTTCAGCTTCATTGTAGCCTTGAACACATTTGGCAGCCAGGTGTTTCATGCGCTCTCGAGAACCTTTAGCTTCTTCACATTTCTTGTGGAACGCCTCCTTGAGCTCATGCAGCATGACCTTGATGTTTTGGACGTCTTCCACGTTGAGCTTGGCCATGTGCTTCTTGAACTGAGCCTTTTCATAAACAATCTTGTGCTTCAGCTCAACAATTTTCTATGCAAGAGCCAACTCAAGAGCAATGGCTCCATGGAAAGAGACGCTGAGGCCAATTGGGAGCTGAAGATCATCAAAACTAAGGTCTGGGCTGTCAAACCACTCATCAATGAACTTGTACAGGATCTCCACATCAAAGAGGGGAAGATCATTGAAGATTTCTGCCTCTTGCTTGCTCTTTATAGGCAGCTCAAGAGCATCATCGCCAAGATCGTCGTCGCTAGACAGATCAATGGCTTCATTCTCGTTCCTCAGAACGGCAGCAGGTGTCAATGCTTGACCAGTTGGTTGCATGGGGTTCTTCATCTTGTCAGACTTGGAGATGCGAGAGAGATCTTCAGACTACACACTGGCTTCAGGAGGTGAAGTGGCCAGAGACTTCGCCCGCGAGACCTTTGGTGCAGAGGAGGGCTTTGAAGCCTTTGGTTTCTTTTGCTTCACATGCTTCGGTGGTGCAGGCGCTTCGTCAGAATTAGCGTCATCTGCAGAGTAATCCACGGCTGCCCCTTGAACCTGAATGTGAGTGATGAGATCTTCAAGGTTGTAGAAGGGCCCAACAATATTGGGTTCAGCATCGCGTGTGCCATCGGTGCGAGGAGCAGAGGGACCGGGGTTGAAGTCTAACCCTAGTGACTTCTTGTTCTCTTTGGCAGAAGTTTTGGCAAGCTGGAAGTTGTGCTTAAAGAGTTTGTCTTCTCGACACCATAACAGAGAGGATGGGTCGGCATTAGCTGGCTGAGGTCCACGGATCATGCAGGGGTAGAAGCCTTGAGCAATTGCTTCAGACTTCGACTTGGGTTGAAGACCTTTGTATATAATATCTCCCTAGGGGCCCTTGATGGCATTCTTTTCAGCATATTCATCAGTGACAAATTTGTACTTGAACCATTCCGCTGCCCAATGTCTTCGAATCCATTGGATTCGGTTCTTGCGTTCTCCATAGGTCTCTTCTGGATCTGACTTGTATAGCTCATAGAGATCCGGTGGCATGTCCTTGGCAGTGTTTTCACGGTGCTGTCTGCCGCCCTTCCTGACTGATTTTTCTGTCGCCATGAAGTTCAGACTGAATGGCTTCAGAACTTGCAAAGGCTTCCTTCGGCTGGTCAGATAGGAATTAGCTTCGGGAGAATTGATGTGATGCTGTAAGAACTCTGCAAATGAATGCAGACTATGAGAACCAAGGGATTCTCCCACGGACATGTACCTGTGACAGCATTAGAGATGCGAGGGAAGGGGAAGAGGTCATATGCATTCTTAGAAGATTTTGAAGATAAATCAGTTTAGAAGACATTGACCTCATAGTGCGAAGACATTCACTCATATGTAGAGAGTTGGTTCCAGATTTGTACGAATCCACGAATAAGTACAAGTGAGGAATCTAACTACTTTGTGAAGCATAAGTGAACATACTTGGCATGTTATGAGATTCAGAAAACGATAGATTCAATTTGTTGGGACAGAAACCACTTGTGGTTGAAAAAGATGAATCTATCGGATCAAAAAGGACTGTAAAAGAGTTTTTATTTACCACTCGAGGAACTTCTAGACGGAGTAGGAGATGAGGCCGAGAAGTTCGATCTTCCGTGCCCTAACTTGGCAACGGAGGAAGATGTCCGTGGCCGGCGTGAGGACGGCGTCAGTGAGGTCACGGCAGCTAAGCGCTTCGTCGCCGGCGTCGTCGAGGGCTAGTGGTGGATCTAGCGTTTGTGCGATAATGAGAAGTGGAAGAAGAGATAATGACTGGGGTGTGGCGTGTATTTATAAGGACAGGGACGGCGCAGCGTTATTACCCAGGTGCCCCTGGCGGTTCACATCTGAAGGACACGTGGCGAACATGCAACACATTGGAGGTTGTTCCACGTTCCCACACACGCCTGGATTGTCGGGTGGTCGTTCCCGCTTCTCCGGGTTTCAGGCAAATGGATAGAGCATTTAAATCAGATTTAATGTTTTTCTCTGTGTCTTCTGCTGACAAGGACGCAGAGAAGACATTCGACAATTTCAATAGAATGCATATGATTTGGATAGGTAGATTTGAGATGGGAGCATAGAAAGGTCAGGGTCCGATCACATTCACTTAGTTCAAAAGATTCAAAATGAGAAGACATAGCTATAAGTGAATGCTGTAGAGGACAGAACGCTAATATATGAATATATCCGAATAAGACCAAATCAATATAGTGAATATAAACGTGAAGTCATGTTAATATTGAAGACAAACCAAATGCGAAGATTTTGTAAATGTAACGCCAACAGAAAATACTTCAAGCAAAACTTTGGTGGTGGCATTACCCACCGTATAGGAAGTATTAGACCCAGACATGGCGCACAATTATCGTGGCACTCCGAAGTCAAATTCCGCGTTAATGTATTCACACTTAGAGTGTAAGTCTTCATTAGTTGAAGATATACGTTACTTTGTGTGTTGCACATCTAAGTCATCAACATGCATAAGTGTTAGGATGTGTGCATGATCACATGACATTTGAGGATTCCAAGATATTTAGCTCACACCGCAACTTGCAAAACCTTTTCTCATCCAAGGGCTTTGTGAAGATATCTGCCAGTTGCTCTTCAATGTTGGCGTGAATGATATCAATATCTTCCTTCATGACATGATCTCTGAGAAAGTGATGATGGATCTTAATGTGCTTTGTCTTCGAGTGCTGAACTGGGTTGTTGGAAATCTTGATGGCGCTTTCATTGTCGCAGTAGAGTGGCACTTGCTTCAGATGAATGCCATAGTCTTTGAGTGTTTGCTTCATCCATAGAAGCTGAGCGCAGCAAGATCCAGCAGCAATGTATTCAGATTCAGAAGTGGAAAGAGATACACAATTCTGCTTCTTTGAAGACCAACACACAAGTGATCGTCCTAGAAAGTGACATGTGCCTGATGTAGACTTGCGATCCACCTTGTCACCAGCATAATCAACATCCGAGAATCCAACTAGATCAAACTCTGAGCCCTTTGGATACCATAATCCTAGTGTTGGGGTGTAAGCCAAATATCGAAGAATTCGCTTCACAGCAAAGTGATGCGATTCCTTTGGTGCCGCTTGGAATCGGGCACACATGCAAACACTAAACATGATATTTGGCCTAGATGCACATAAATAAAGCAAAGAACCAATCATGGAGCGGTATACCTTTTGATCGAACTCTTTACCATTGGCGTCAGGACCCAGGTGACTTTTGGTTGGCATGGGCATCGTATAACCTTTGCAGTCTTGCATTCCAAACTTCTTCAGGCAATCTTTGAGGTATTTCTCTTGAGATATGAAGATGACGTTGCGTTGCTGCCGTATTTGAAGACCAAGGAAGAACTTCAGCTCACCCATCATGGACATCTGGTATTGCTCTTGCATCATGTGTCCAAACTCATCATTGTATTTCTGATCAGTGCAGCCGAAGATAATGTCATCCACATATATTTGGCACACAAACAGTTCACCATCATATGTCTTCGTGAAGAGTGTGGGATCCAGGGAGCCAGGTTTGAAGCCTTTGTTCTTCAAGAAGTCTTTGTGTGTGTCATACCAAGCATGAGGGGCTTGTTTGAGGCCATACAGTGCCTTGTTGGGCTTGTAAACCATGTCAGGATGTTTTGGATCTTCAAAACCAGGCGGTTGTGCAACATACACTTCTTCAATCTTGCCATTGAGAAAGGCACTCTTCACATCCATTTGATACAGAAGGATGTTATGATGATCTGCATAGGCTAGCAGTATGCGTATAGCTTCAAGCCTAGCCACAGGAGCAAATGTTTCATCGAAGTCAATTCCTTCAACTTGAGTGTATTCTTGAGCAACGAGACGAGCCTTGTTTCTGACAACTTGACCATGCTCATCTTGTTTGTTGCGATATATCCATTTAGTGCCTATGATATTGTGTTTGTGAGGATCGGGACGCTTGACCAGATCCCATACATTATTCAGCTCGAACTATTGAAGCTCTTCTTGCATAGCTTGAATCCATTCAGGTTCTATGAAGGCTTCATCAACTTTCTTGGGTTCAGATATTGAGACGAATGCAAAGTGCCCACATAAATTTGCTAGTTGTGTTGCCCTTGAACGAGTGAGTGGACCAGGTGCATTGATGCTATCAATTATCTTCTCAATCTGTACTTCATTTGCAACACGAGGATGAACTGGACGAAGATTTTGTTCTTGCTGATCATTGTCATCGTTTGAAGGATTGTCTTCAGGCTGAGCATTGTCTTCAGGTTGATTAGGTGCAGAAATGATAAGTTCCTCTTCAGGCTATACTTCAGATGGTATGATTTCTCCAGTTCCCATAAGCTTGATGGATTCACTTGGTGGAATTTCATCTAGCACTTTTGGCAGGTGCTCTCTTTGCGAGCCGTTAGTCTCATCGAACCGCACATCCACAGTTTCAACCACTTTATAGTGAAAGAGGTTGAAGACTCTGTAGAAGTGCGAATCCTTTCCGTAACCAAGCATAAAACCTTCATGTGCTTTCGGTGAAAATTTTGAAGTGTGATGTGGATCCTTGATCCAGCAACTAGCACCAAATACTCTGAAGTAACTGACATTTGGCTTCTTACCAGTGAGGAGTTCATAGGATGCTTTCTTCAAAAGCTTGTGAAGATAAACACAGCTGATGAAATGGCATGCAGTATCAATAGCTTCAGGCCAGAACTTTCTTGGTGTCTTGTATTCATCGAGCATCGTCTGAGACATCTCAATGTGTGTTCTGTTCTTGCGTTCCACGATGCCATTTTGCTGTGGCGTGTACGGAGCTGAGAACTCATGAGTGATGCCCAGTGTATCAAAATAAGTGTCGAGCCGGTGTTCTTGAATTCAGTGCCATTGTCACTTCTGATGTGCTTGATCTTGACGCCATAGTTGTTCATGGCTCGATTGGCGAAGCGTCTGAAGACATCCTGCACTTCAGTCTTGTAGAGGATTATATGTACCCATGTATATCTTGAATAATCATCAACAACGATGAAGCCATAGAGACAAGCAGTAGTAGTAAGGGTAGAGTAGTGACTAGGGCCAAAGAGGTCCATGTGTAGTAGTTCGAAGGGTTGAGTCGTTGTCATGATTGTCTTCGAGGGATGCTTGGCCCTCGTCATCTTTCCAGCTTCGCAGGCACCGGATAAGTGATCCTTCTTCAACTTGATGCCCTCGATGCCTATGACGTGCTTCTTCTTTGCAAGAGTATGCATGTTCCTCATGCCAGCATGCCCTAGCCTCCGATGCCAGAGCCAGCACTCTGAAGCTTTTGCAAGAATACATATGGCAAGCTGTGGTCCTGCTGAGAAATCTACCATGTACAAATCATCTTTCCGATACCCTTCAAAGATTAGAGACTTGTCAGATTCCATTAGAACAAGGCAACGATATTTTCCAAATATCACAATCATGTTCAAATCACAAAGTATTGAGATAGACATTAAGTTGAAACCAAGGGATTCAACAAGCATCACTTTATCCATGTGCTGATCCTATGAGATTGCAACTCTACCTAGACCCAATACCTTGCTTTTACTAGTATCAGCAAATGTGATGTGACTTTTGTCAGATGGACGTAAGGTTGAGTCCATGAGAAGACTCGTTTTCCAGTCATGTGATTAGTACATCCACTATCAATAATCCATTCTGAAGCAGCCGGTGTCATACCCTACAGTGCAGTTAGGGGGATAGGCTTCACGAAGAGCATTGTGAAGCATAAACATTTGACGAGCAAGTGGATTATGAAAGCTTAGATCAAGGTTAGGACTGATAGGACAAATAGCTTCAGACGCATTTGATTTTCGGCTGGAGACCTTTCCCTGCAAAAGAGAGTTAAGCTTTCTTAGCCACCCACATCTTCAAGGGTGGCTTCGAAGCAATGAGTCTAACTGCAGCATCTGAGAACTTTGGCTTTGAAGCCCTGACAAATAGTTTTGCTGGAGGTGAATAATGATGGGTTTCGTAGTAATTTCAAAAAAAATTCCTACGCACACGCAAGATTATGGTGATGCATAGCAACGAGAGGGGAGAGTGTGATCTATTTACCCTTGTAGATCGACAACGGAAGAGTTTGGTTGATGTAGTCGTACGTCTCCACGGCCTGACCGATCAAGCACCGAAACTACGGCACCTCCGAGTTCTAGCACACATTCAGCTCGATGACGATCCCCGGGCTCCAATCCAGCAAAGCGTCGGGGAGGAGTTCCGTCAGCACGACGGCATGGTGACGATCTTGATGTTCTACCGTCGCAGGGCTTCGCCTAAGCACCGCTACAAATATGACCGAGGTGGAATATGGTGGAGGGGGGCACCGCACACGGCTAAGGAACGATCACGAAGATCAACTTCTGTGTCTAGGGGTGCCCCCTGCCCCCGTATATAAAGGAGCAAGGGGAGGAGGCCGGCCGGCCCCTATAGGCGCGCCAGGAGGAGTCCTCCTCCTAGTAGGAGTAGTACTCCTACTAGGAGGGGGAAAGAAGTGGGGAGGGAGAGCGAAAGGGGGGGCGCCGCCCCCTTCTCCTAGTCCAATTCGGACCAGGGGGGAGGAGGCGCGCAGCCCACCTCTGGCAGCCCCTCTCTCTCTCCACTAAGGCCCATATGGCCCATTACTTCTCCCGGGGGGGGGGGGGTTCTGGTAACCCTCCGGCTCTCTGGTTTTCTCCGAAATCACCCGGAACACTTCCGGTGTCCGAATATAGCCGTCCAATATATCAATCTTTATGTCTCGACCATTTCGAGACTCCTCATCATGTCCGTGATCACATCCGGGACTCCGAACTAACTTTGGTACATCAAAACTCATAAACTCATAATATAACTGTGATCGAAACCTTAAGCGTGCGGACCCTACGGGTTCTAGAACAATGTAGACACGACCGAGACACGTCTCCGGTCAATAACCAATAGCGGAACCTGGATGCTCATATTGGCTCGTACATATTCTACGAAGATCTTTATCGGTCAGACCGCATAACAACATACGTTGTTCCCTTTGTCATCGGTATGTTACTTGCCCGAGATTTGATCGTCGGTATCTCAATACCTAGTTCAATCTCATTACCGGCAAGTCTCTTTACTCGTTTCGTAATACAACATCTCGCAACTAACTCATTAGTTGCAATGCTTGCAAGGCTTATGTGATGTGCATTACCGAGAGGGCCCAGAGATACCTCTCCGATAATCGGAGTGACAAATCCTAATCTCAAAATACGCCAACCCAACATGTACCTTTGGAGACACCTGTAGAGCACCTTTATAATCACCCATTTACGTTGTGACGTTTGGTAGCACACAAAGTGTTCCTCCGGCAAACGGGAGTTGCATAATCTCATAGTCATAGGAACATGTACAAGTCATGAAGAAAGCAATAGCAACATACTAAACGATCGGGTGCTAAGCTAATGGAATGGGTCATATCAATCAGATCATTCACCTAATGATGTGATCTCGTTAATCAAATAACAACTCCTTGTTCATGGTTAGGAAACATAACCATCTTTGATTAACGAGCTAGTCAAGTAGAGGCATACTAGTGACACTCTGTTTGTCTATGTATTCACACATGTATTATGTTTCCGGTTAATACAATTCTAGCATGAATAATAAACATTTATCATGATATAAGGAAATAAATAATAACTTTATTTTTGCCTCTAGGGCATATTTCCTTCAGTCTCCCACTTGCACTAGAGTCAATAATCTAGATTACACAGTAATGATTCTAACACCCATGGAGCCTTGGTGCTGATCATGTTTTGCTCGTGGAAGAGGCTTAGTTAACGGGTCTGTAACATTCAGATCCGTATGTATCTTGCAAATCTCTATGTCTCCCACCTGGACTAGATCCCGGATGGAATTGAAGCGTCTCTTGATGTGCTTGGTTCTCTTGTGAAATCTGGATTCCTTTGCCAAGGCAATTGCACCAGTATTGTCACAAAAGATTTTCATTGGACCCGATGCACTAGGCATGACACCTAGATCGGATATGAACTCCTTCATCCAGACTCCTTCACTTGCTGCTTCCGAAGCAGCTATGTATTCCGCTTCACACGTAGATCCCGCCACGACGCTTTGTTTAGAACTGCACCAACTGACAGCTCCACCATTTAATGTAAACACGTATCCGGTTTGCGATTTAGAATCGTCCGGATCAGTGTCAAAGCTTGCATCAACGTAACCTTTTACGATGAGCTCTTTCTCACCTCCATATATGAGAAACATATCCTTAGTCCTTTTCAGGTATTTCAGGATGTTCTTGACCGCTGTCCAGTGATCCACTCCTAGATTACTTTGGTACCTCCCTGCTAGACTTATAGCAAGGCACACATCAGGTCTGGTACACAGCATTGCATACATGATAGAGCCTATGGCTGAAGCATAGGGAACATCTTTCATTTTCTCTCTATCTTCTGTAGTGGTCGGGCATTGAGTCTTACTCAACTTCACACCTTGTAACACAGGCAAGAACCCTTTCTTTGCTTGATCCATTTTGAACTTCTTCAAAACTTTGTCAAGGTATGTGCTTTGTGAAAGTCCAATTAAGCGTCTTGATCTATCTCTATAGATCTTAATGCCTAATATGTAAACAGCTTCACCGAGGTCTTCAATTGAAAAACTCTTATTCAAGTATCCCTTTATGCTATCCAGAAATTCTATATCATTTCCAATTAGTAATATGTCATCTACATATAATATCAGAAATGCTACAGAGCTCCCACTCACTTTCTTGTAAATACAGGCTTCTCCAAAAGTCTGTATAAAACCAAATGCTTTGATCACACTATCAAAGCGTTTATTCCAACTCCGAGAAAGCTTGCACCAGTCCATAAATGGATCGCTGGAGCTTGCACACTTTGTTAGCTCCCTTTGGATCGACAAAACCTTCTGGTTGCAACATATACAACTCTTCTTCCAAAAATCCATTCAGGAATGCAATTTTGACATCCATCTGCCAAATTTCATAATCATAAAATGCGGCAATTGCTAACATGATTCGGACAGACTTAAGCATCGCTACGAGTGAGAAGGTCTCATCGTAGTCAATCCCTTGAACTTGCCGAAAACCTTTTGCGACAAGTCGAGCTTTGTAGACAGTAATATTACCGTCAGCGTCAGTCTTCTTCTTGAAGATCCATTTATTCTCAATTGCTTGCCGATCATCGGGCAAGTCAACCAAAGTCCATACATTGTTCTCATACATGGATCCCATCTCAGATTTCATGGCTTCAAGCCATTTTGCGGAATCTTGGCTCACCATCGCTTCTTCATAGTTCGTAGGTTCATCATGATCTAGTAGCATGACTTGCAGAACAGGATTACCGTACCACTCTGGCACGGATCTTACTCTGGTTGATCTACGAGGTTCAGTAGTATCTTGTTCTGAAGTTTCATGATCATCATCATTAGCTTCCTCACTAACTGGTGTAGGTGTCACAGAAACGGTTTTCTATGATGCACTACTTTCCAATAAGGGAGCAGGTACAGTTACCTCGTCAAGTTCTACTTTCCACCCACTCACTTCTTTCGAGAGAAACTCCTTCTCTAGAAAGTTTCCGAACTGAGCAACAAAAGTTTTGCCTTCGGATGTATGATAGAAGGTGTATCCAATAGTTTCCTTTGGATATCCTATGAAGACACATTTCTCCGATTTGGGTTCGAGCTTATCAGGTTGAAGCTTTTTCACATAAGCATCGCAGCCCCAAACTTTCAAAAGAGACAACTTTGGTTTCTTGCCAAACCACAGTTCATAATGCGTCGTCTCAACGAATATTGATGGTGCCCTATCTAACGTGAATGCGGCCGTCTCTAGAGCGTATCCCCAAAACGATAGCGGTAAATCAGTAAGAGACATCATAGATCGCACCATATCTAGTAAAGTACGATTACGACGTTCGGACACACCATTACGCTGTGGTGTTCCGGGTGGCGTGAGTTGCGAAACTATTCCACAATTTTTCAAATGTACACCAAACTCGTAACTCAAATATTCTCCTCCACGATCAGATCGTAGGAATTTTATTTTCTTGTTACGATGATTTTCTAATTCACTCTGAAATTCTTTGAACTTTTCAAATGTTTCAGACTTGTGTTTCATTAAGTAGATATACCCATATCTGCTTAAGTCATCTGTGAAGGTGAGAAAATAACGATATCCGCCATGAACCTCAATATTCATCGGACCACATACATCTGTATGTATGATTTCCAACAAATCTGTTGCTCTCTCCATAGTACCGGAGAACGGTGTTTTAGTCATCTTGCCCATGAGGCACGGTTCGCAAGTACCAAGTGATTCATAATCAAGTGGTTCCAAAAGTCCATCAGTATGGAGTTTCTTCATGCGCTTTACACCGATATGACCTAAACGGCAGTGCCACAAATAGGTTGCACTATCATTATCAACTCTGCGTCTTTTGGCTTCAACATTATGAATATCTGTGTTACTACTATCAAGATTCAATAAGAATAGACCACTCTTCAAGGGTGCATGACCATAAAAGATATTACTCATATAAATAGAACAACCATTATTCTCTGATTTAAATGAATAACCGTCTCGCATCAAACAAGATCCAGATATAATGTTCATGCTTAACGCTGGCACCAGATAACAATTATTTAGGTCTAATATTAATCCCGAAGGTAGATGTAGAGGTAGCATGCCGACTGCGATCACATCGACTTTGGAACCGTTTCCCACGCGCATCGTCACCTCGTCCTTAGCCAATCTTTGCTTAATCCGTAGTCCCTATTTCGAGTTGCAAATATTAGCAACAGAACCAGTATCAAATACCCAGGTGCTACTGCGAGCATTAGTAAGGTACACATCAATAACATGTATATCACATATACCTTTGTTCACCTTGCCATCCTTCTTATCCGCCAAATGCTTGGGGCAGTTCCGCCTCCAGTGACCAGTCTGCTTGCAGTAGAAGCACTCAGTTTTAGGCTTAGGTCCAGGTTTGGGTTTATTCTCTTGAGTAGCAACTTGCATGCCGTTCTTTTTGAAGTTCCCCTTCTTCTTCCCTTTGCCCTTTTTCTTGAAACTAGTGGTCTTGTTGACCATCAACACTTGATGCTCCTTCTTGATTTCTACCTCCGCAGCTTTCAGCATTGCGAAGAGCTCGGGAATAGTCTTATTCATCCCTTGCATATTATAGTTCATCACGAAGCTCTTGTAGCTTGGTGGCAGTGATTGGAGAATTCTATCGATGACGCAATCATATGGAAGATTAACTCCCAATTGAATCAAGTGATTATTATACCCAGACATTTTGAGTATATGCTCACTGACAGAACTGTTCTCCTTCATCTTGCATCTATAGAACTTATTGGAGACTTCATATCTCTCAATCCGGGCATTTTCTTGAAATATTAACTTCAACTCCTAGAACATCTCATATGCTCCATGACGTTCAAAACGTCGTTGAAGTCCCGATTCTAAGCCATAAAGCATGGCACACTGAACTATCGAGTAGTCATCAGCTTTGCTCTGCCAGACGTTCATAACATCTGGTGTTGCTCCAGCAGCAGGCCTGGCACCCAGTGGTACGTAATTCTTCTGTGCAGCAATGAGGATAATCCTAAAGTTACGGACCCAGTCCGTGTAATTGCTACCATCATCTTTCAACTTTGCTTTCTCAAGGAACACATTAAAATTCAACGGAACAACAGCAAGAGCCATCTACAATCAAGCATAAACAAGCAAGATACTATCAGGTACTAAGTTTCATGATAAATTTAGGTTCAATTAATTTAACTTAATGAACTCCCACTTAGATAGACATCCCTCTAATCCTCTAAGTGATTACGTGATCCAAATCAACTAAACCATGTCCGATCATCATGTGAGACAGAGTAGTTTCATTGGTGAACATCACTATGTTGATCATATCTACTATATGATTCATGCTCGACCTTTCGGTCTCCATGTTCCGAGGCCATATCTGTATATGTTTGGCTCGTCAAGTATAACCTGAGTATTCCGCGTGTGCAACTGTTTTGCACCCGTTGTATTTGAACGTAGAGCCTATCACACCCGATCATCACGTGGTGTCTCAGCACGAAGAACTTTCGCAACGGTGCATACTCAGGGAGAACACTTCTTGATAATTAGTGAGAGATCATCTTATAATGCTACCGTCAATCAAAGCAAGATAAGATGCATAAAATATAAACATCACATGCAATCAATATAAGTGATATGATATGGCCATCATCATCTTGTGCTTGTGATCTCCATGTCCGAAGCACCGTCGTGATCACCATCGTCACCGGCGCGACACCTTGATCTCCATCGTAGCATCGTTGTCGTCTCGCCAATCTTATGCTTCCACGACTATCGCTACCGCTTAGTGATAAAGTAAAGCATTACAGCGCGATTGCATTGCATACAATAAAGCGACAACCATATGGCTCCTGCCAGTTGCCGATAACTCGGTTACAAAACATGATCATCTCATACAATAAAATTCAGCATCATGTCTTGACCATATCACATCACAACATGCCCTGCAAAAACAAGTTAGACGTCCTCTACTTTGTTGTTGCAAGTTTTACGTGGCTGCTATGGGCTTAAGCAAGAACCAATCTTACCTACGCATCAAAACCACAATGATAGTTTGTCAAGTTGGTGCTATTTTAACCTTCGCAAGGACCGGGCGTAGCCACACTTGGTTCAACTAAAGTTGGAGAAACTGTCACCCGCAAGCTACCTATGTGCAAAGCACGTCAGGAGAACCGGTCTCGCGTAAGCGTACGCGTAATGTCGGTCCGGGCCGCTTCGTCCAACAATACCGCCGAACGAAAGTATGACATGCTGGTAAGCAGTATGACTTATATCGCCCACAACTCACTTGTGTTCTACTCATGCATATAACATCAATATATAAAACCTAGGCTCGGATGCCACTGTTGGGTTTCGTAGTAATTTCAAAAAAATTCCTACGCACACGCAAGATCATGGTGATGCATAGCAATGAGAGGGGAGAGTGTGATCTACGTACCCTTGTAGATCGACAACGGAAGCGTTTGGTTGATGTAGTCGTACGTCTCCACGGCCTGACCGATCAAGCACCAAAACTACGACACCTCCGAGTTCTAGCACACGTTCAGCTCGATGACGATCCCCGGGCTCCGATCCAGCAAAGCGTCGGGGAGGAGTTCCGTCAGCACGACGGCGTGGTGACGATCTTGATGTTCTACCGTCGCAGGGCTTCGCCTAAGCACCGCTACAATATGACCGAGGTGGAATATGGTGGAGGGGGGCACCGCACACGGCTAAGGAACGATCACGAAGATCAACTTGTGTGTCTAGGGGTGCCCCCCTGCCCCCGTATATAAAGGAGCAAGGGGAGGAGGCCGGCCGACCCCTATAGGCGCGCCAGGAGGAGTCCTCCTAGTAGGAGTAGGACTCCTACTAGGAGGGGGAAAGAAGTGGGGAGGGAGAGGGAAAGGGGCGGCGCCGCCCCCTTCTCCTAGTCCAATTAGGACCAGGGGGAGGAGGCGCGCAGCCCACCTCTGGCAGCCCCTCTCTCTCTCCACTAAGGCCCAAATGCCCATTACTTCTCCCGGGGGGTTCTAGTGTCCGAATATAGCCGTCCAATATATCAATCTTTATGTCTCGATCATTTCGAGACTCCTCGTCATGTCCGTGATCACATCCGGGACTGCGAACTAACTTCGGTACATCAAAAATCATAAACTCATAATATAACTGTCATCGAAACCTTAAGCGTGCGGACCCTATGGGCTCGAGAACAATGTAGACATGACCGAGACACGTCTCCGGTCAATAACCAATAGCGGAACCTGGATGCTCATATTGGCTCCTACATATTCTACGAAGATCTTTATCGGTCAGACCGCATAACAACATACGTTGTTCCCTTTGTCATCGGTATGTTACTTGCCCGAGATTTGATCATCGGTATCTCAATACCTAGTTCAATCTCGTTACCGGCAAGTCTCTTTACTCGTTTCGTAATACATCATCTCGCAACTAACTCATTAGTTGCAATGCTTGCAAGGCTTATGTGATGTGCATTACCGAGAGGGCCCAGAGATACCTCTCCGACAATCGGAGTGACAAATCCTAATCTTGAAATACGCCAACCCAACATGTACCTTTGGAGACACCTGTAGAGCACCTTTATAATCACCCATTTACGTTGTGACATTTGGTAGCACACAAAGTGTTCCTCCGGCAAATGGGAGTTGCATAATCTCATAGTCATAGGAACATGTATAAGTCATGAAGAAAGCAATAGCAACATACTAAACGATCGGGTGCTAAGCTAATGGAATTGGTCATGTCAATCAGATCATTCACCTAATGATGTGATCTCGTTAATCAAATAACAACTCCTTGTTCATTGTTAGGAAACATAACCATCTTTGATTAACGAGCTAGTCAAGTAGAGGCATACTAGTGACACTCTGTTTGTCTATGTATTCACACATGTATTATGTTTCCGGTTAATACAATTCTTGCATGAATAATAAACATTTATCATGATATAAGGAAATAAATAATAACTTTATTATTGCCTATAGGGCATATTTCCTTCAAATAATACTCATAGGAATAAGCAGAGTAGTTCTTGGTCTTATGAACATGGCGGTTCGATGAAACACGCTCATATTCATAGGCCTGGGTATGATTTCCCTACAAAACATTTGTGTTAGTGCGACTTAGGTGAGTCCTCTGTCTGTATGAAGCCTTTGGACCATATGAATCATGTGGTCTAGGGTTTGTCTTCTTCCCTTGTGGTGTCATGACGACATTCACAGGAAGATTCTCTAGACACCTTTTGGGCACCCACACTTTCTTCACAGGTGGCCCATTCTTGCAGTTAGTACCAATATACCTGACAAACACTTCACCATTCTGATTCTTAAACAGTTTATAGTTTGCATCAAAGGATTCATCAATTACAATAGGATTAGCACAAGTGAAGCCAGATAGGGTGGATGGATCCACTGAAGGTTCCTTTGCAGCAACCCATGTGGTCTTGGGGTACTGCTCAGGCTTCTAGTAAGAGCCATCAACATTCATTTTCCTTTCGAACCCAACACCCTCTTTCCTAGGGTTTCGGTTCACAATATGCCTTTTGAGGACATCACATAGTGTCTGATGCCCTTTGAGACTTTTGTACATCCCTGTTTCAAGCAATGTCTTCAACCTAGCATTTTCATCAGCAATAGCAGTGGCATCCTCAGCAGAGGGGTTAGTTACCACATCAACAGTTGAAGATATTGCAACAGTAGCAGCAGTAGAACATTCAACAACAGAAGTAGCGTTATCACTCTCAAGGCATTTAAGACATGGTGGTTCAAATCCTTCCTGAGAGGGACTCTATTCAGCGCGAAGTGACTCGTTTTCCTTTTGAAGATCTTCATGAACCTCTCTCAATTTCTCAATTTCTTACTTCCTTTGAAGATAATCATAGGAAAGCTTTTCATGAGTTGTTGAGAGCGTTTCATGACGACTTTCAAGTTCCTCATACTTAACATAAAGATTTTTTATGTCTTCAATTAAGGACTGAGATTGAGTCATTTCAGCGTCCAACAGGTCATCGCTTTTGTCTAACAGTTTTAAATATGTTCCATAGCTTTCTATTGTTCAGTTGCAATTTTAGCAAGTGTTTTATAGCTGGGTTTGGAACCACAATAAGAGTCATCTTCACTGGATTTTTGATAGTGAGCATTGCGTGAGTTTACCTTGGCACCGCGTGCCATGAAGCAATAGGTGGGAGCAGAGTTGTCCTTGTCATTAGCATCGACGTCGGTGACGAAGTCATTGTCTTAAGTGTTGAAGATTGACTTGGCAATGTAGGCTGTAGCCAGACTTGCAATGCCAAAGTTGGACTCTTCCTCAGACTCCACCTCCGCCTCCTCAGAATAAGACTCCTCCTCTGAATCTATTTCCTTGCCAACAAACGCACGAGCCTTGCCAGATGAGCTCTTCTTGTGTGATGAAGACTTTGAGGAAGACTTGGAAAAAGGCTTTGAGTATTTCTTCTTCTTCTTCTTCTTGTCGTTAGAATCATATTCCTTTGCTCTTCTTTTTCTTCTTATTCTCATTGTCCCACTTCGGATACTCAGAGATGTAGTGACCAGGTTTCTTGCACTTCTGGCATGTTCTCTTCTTGTAGTCATGAGTAGAAGCTTCATCATTCCTTGAGCTGGATTGTGAAGACTTTCTGAAGCCTTTCTTCTTGGTGAATTTCTGGAACTTCTTCACAAGCATAGAAGCTCCTTTCCAATGTCTTCAGGATCATCAGAACTGCAGTCAGATTCTTCTTCAGACGGGGAAACAACTTTTTCCTTCAAGTCCTGAGTTCGGCCATAGTTGGGACCGTAGATATCTCTTTTCTCAGAAAGCCGAAACTCATGTGTGTTGAGCCTTTCAAGTATGTCAGACGGATCGAGTGTCTTGAAGTCAGGGCATTCTTGAATCATCAGGGCTAGGGTGTCAAACGAGCTGTCAAGTGATCTCAGGAGTGTCTTGATGATTTCATGCTTGGTGATCTCAGTAGCGCCGAGAGCTTGAAGCTCATTTGTGATGTCAGTGAGGCGATCAAACGTGAGCTGAACATTCTCATTGTCGTTTCTCTTGAAGCAGTTGAAGAGGTTGCGAAGGACACTGATCCTTTGATCTCTCTAGGTTGAGACGCCTTCGTTGACCTTGGAGAGCCAGTCCCAGACTAGCTTCGATTTTTCCAGAACACTCACACGGCCATACTGCCCTTTGGTCAGATGACCACAGATGATGTTCTTGGAAGTGGAATCTAGTTGAACGAACTTATTGACATCAGCAGCGGTGACACCTTCAACAGCCTTGGGAACGCCATTCTTGACGACATTCCAGAGGTCGACATCAATGGCTTCAAGATGCATGCGCATCTTATTCTGCCAGTAGGGATATTCAGTTCCATCGAAGACGGGGCACACAGCACAGACTTTGATTATCCCTACAGTCAACATAGCTAAAACTCCAAGTGGTTAAACCGAATCACATAGAACAAGGAAGGACCTTGCTCTAATACCAATTGAAAGTGCTAGTTATCGACTAGGGGGGTGAATAGGCGATTTTTATGAAAGTCTTCAAAACATGTTATTTTTGAAGACAAACGATATAAATGAACCTATAACCATGGAGCGGAAGGTAGACTACACTAGACAAGCCATAGTCAAGTATCAATGAAGTGAGAGCACGAAGACTAATAGCAGCTAGGCAGTACGGATCAGGATGGAAGATAGTATGAAGCCAATCAGAACAAACAGTCACACAGTGAAGACAAATGGATAATGCAAACACGCAATGACTTCACAAGGACCAAGTGTAAATAAAGAGATGGGAAGGATAGAACCAGTTGCTTGTTGAAGACAATGATTTGTTGGACCAGTTCCAGTTGATGTGACAACTGTATGTCTGGTTAGGGAGGCTGAGATTTAACTCAGAAGACCGTGTCTTCACCTTATTCCCCTTGAGCTAAGGACACCCAGTCGTCGCTCAATCACTCTGTAAGTCTTCAAGGTAGACATCCAAACCTTCATAGACTTCGTTCATCGGCGATCCACAATGACTCTTGGATGTTCAGAACGCGACGCCTAACCGGCTGGAGGATTCACAGTCCTCAAGTGTAACAAGTCTTCAGATCACACAGACAGGAAGACTTCGGTGATGCCTAACACTCTTTGGCTCTAGGTGTTTAGGGCTTTGTCCTCACAAGGATTTCTCTCTCAAAGGCTTCGAGGTGGGTTTCTCTCAAACGACAAAAGCCGTGCACTAACTCTGAGCAGCCACCAATATATGGTGTAGGGGGTGGGCTATTTATAGCCACTAGGCAACCCGACATGATTTGTCCGAAATGACCCTGGGTCACTAAGGAATTGACACATGTTCCAATGGTCAGATTTCAAACACACGTGGCAACTTTACTTGGGCTACAAGTAAAGCTGACTTATCCAGCTCTGGATAAGTTCTGCTCTCATTGTCTTCGCTGGAAGACATAGGATTTTGATTAAGTATCACTTCTGTCACTCTGACTTTGTTCACTGGGACCCCACTTAACAGTACGGTGGTTCCTATGACTCAACAAAGAAGAAAAGGAAACAACGAAACAACTAAGTCTTCGCGCTCCATAGTCTTCATGCAATGTCTTCTCTTGTGATAGTCTTCAATGTGAATGTCTTCACATACCACCTTTGTCTTCAATGTCTTCATACATTTTTAGGGGTCATCTCCGGTAGGTAAACCGAATCAATGAGGGACTACTACCTGTGATGTCCTGCAATTCTCACAAACACATTAGTCCCTCAACCATGTTTGTCGTCAATACTCCAAAACCAACTAGTGGTGGCACTAGATGCACTTACAAGAGGGATGGCCTGGCTAGCGGTGGGAGTAGTAGGAGGCGGTGAGGCCTCTGCGACATCATGGCCGGCCACGTGAGTGAAAGTGCGTTATATCGACTAGAGGCGGGGGTGAATAGGCGATTTTTATGAATTCTTCACTGAGGAATTTGCAGGTGAGGAAATTCCTTACCGAAGAACTACTAGCAGCGGAATAAGTACTCAAAAGTAAACATAACAGAACACAAGCATAGTCATCATGATGAAATGAAGACAAGCACATATTACATAAAGCATAAACACAGAATAACACATGATGAAGACAAACAGACTGAAGAAATTGAACTGAGGAAATTGAGAAAGTCTTCAGTCAAAGTATTCAAACACAGATACGAACAAGCACTCAACACAGTTATGAGGAAATGAAAGAGTTGAAGAAATAGAACCAGGTAGCTTGGTGAAGACAATGATTTGGTAGACCAGTTCCAACTATTATGACAGTTGTACGTCTGGTTAGGGCGGCTAGGTATTTAAACCTGAGGACACACAGTCCCGGACACCCAGTCCTGAACACGCAGCTCAGGACACTCAGCCCTCACCAATTCCCCTTGAGCTAAGGTCACACAGACCTCGCCCAATCACTCGTGGTAAGTCTTCAGGTGACTTCCAAACCTTCACAAACTTTGTCACTCGGCGATCCACAATTCCTCTTGGATGCTCTAGACCTTGACGCCTAACCGTCTGGAAGAAGCATAGTCTTCAAAGGTAACAAGAGTCGGATCCACGCAGGATCAATCTCTTCAGTGATGCTCAATCACTTGGGGTTTGTAGGTGTTTGGGTTTGGATTTTCCTCACTTGATGATTTTCGCTCAAAGTCCTCGGAGGATGGGATGCTCTCAAATGACAAGTGTCAGTTTCTCTCGGAGCAGCCAACCAGCTAGTGGTTGTAGGGGGAGGCTATTTATAGCCTAGGGAGCAGCCCAACACGATAAGACAGAAATGCCCTTCAATGATATGACCGTTAGGTGGGTAGATATTTTGGGACAGCTGGTGCATAGCACAGCAACGATCGGAATTTTGAGTAAGAAAATCCTCAGGGCTATCATGTTCCTCACTGTGTAGGCAATCCGCACTGGCGAATTCCTAACTCCTCAGTCAGAACAAATTCCTCAAGACCAGAAGAACTTCGTATCTGTCACTGAAGAATATGACCGAACTATATGACATTTCCAATGGCTTCACTCGAAGGGATTGGTAGGTGTAGGATTTTGAGTTAAGCATCACATGGAAATTTTTCCTTAGTATTTCCTTGACCCCCTTTAACAGTACGGTGTTTCCTATGACTCAAGAAAGACAAAATGAAACTACGAAAACAAAAGTCTTCATGCTTCATGTTTCTCGAATGAATACCAAGTCTTCAGGATTGCACCAATTTCTTCACTTTCGAAGTCTTCAGAAAGTCTTCAGAAATCCAAAGTCTCTAGTCGAAGAACCTCATTTTTAAGGGTCGACTTTCTCTATAAATATCAAACTCCTCATAGACTTATAGACCTGTGTACACTCAAAAACACATTAGTCCCTTAACCTATAAGTCTTCAATACACCAAAATCACTAAGGGGCACTAGATGCACTTACAATCTCCCCCTTTTTGATGATTGATGACAATATAGGTTAAGTTTTCAACGGGGATAAACATATGAAGTTTAAATACTGATATTGAGGAATTTCATTGCAAGATATAGAAGAACTCCCCTAGAAGATGTGCATGATGAGGAATTTTCTTTTGAAGCATTGCACACTTGAAGAGTAGAATCATGGAGATCTCCCCCTATATCTTGTAATTCATACACGCATTTGACATATCATAATGAGGAATTTGAAATGCATGATGAAATATGGTGACCGATGTAATTCAGCATGCGTGCATTAACATATATGAGGAATAAGCATGCAGAAAAACACATCAAACGTATCAGAGCACCATCGGGTTTAAGTTTACAACTCGATCCAATAAAGTTTTAGAAGAACGAGAGTTGTAACTTAGCAAAAAAACACCCATATAGACAGTCCCGCTTGAAGACTAACTTAAAATTCTCCCCCTATGTCATCGAATGACCAAAAAGATCAAAAATGAGGACTAACGCCCCTGAAGAATATCAAGTTGATGAAGGAGCGCCAGCGTTGTTGGGGTCGTTTGTCATGGAAGGGCCTGCCGCAGTGTCGTCCAAGTCTTCATACTCGTCGGTATCGCGTGATGAAGAATATGAGATGGACACCAAAGAAGGAACCTTGACCTTCTTGAATTTCTTCGGTGGAGGTGTAGACCAGTCAAAATCTTCGTTGAGACCCATTTTCTTCAGATCTTCTTCACCATACAGATGTGATAGAATGGCCCAGGTGCGACCGAAGACTTCATGGAGGTAGTAATGGTTTTTCTTCACTGCATTGTGTGTAGCAGTCATGGTTTGAAGAAATGAACCAAACTGACGCTTAACCCATTTATGGTTTTGATCCACCTTCTGGATAAGACTAAGCAGAAGCTCACAGTCAGTCATCACATGAGGAGTAGTGGCTTGAGGAGTAGACTTGGGTGCATTGCTAGCAGAGTCATGTGTGGCAGAGTCATCATTGGTGGAATAAGATGCAGCTTTGTGAAACTGACCATCCAATGGACGAATGCCTTCATCAATGACTACAGGAGCCTTGCCCTTTTCATCAATTGAAGTAAAAGCCTGCTTGAGGACTTCAATCGGGGGCAGATAGCTAAGGTGATTATGAAAATCAGCCTTGTAGTTGAGTGAAGACCTTGTCCTGAGGAATCTCATAATCCAAGGTGCATAAGGTTTCAGCTCAAACGGAGAAAGTGCAGCATTTTCCAGAGTCCTCATGAAGAAATCGTGATAGTTGATAGGAATGCTATGAATGATGTTGAATAGAAGATTCTTCATGATGACAACTATTTCCTCATCAGATGAGTCATGGCCTTTGATAGGACTCATTGTCCTCGTCAGAATGCGATAGACGGTTTTTGGCACATAGAGTAAATCCTTCACATGAAGAAATCGTGATAGTTGATAGGAATGCTATGAATGATGTTGAATAGAAGATTCTTCATGATGAAAACTATTTCCTCATCAGATGAGTCATGGCCTTTGATAGGACTCATTGTCCTCGTCAGAATGCGATAGACGGTTTTGGGCACATAGAGTAAATCCTTCACGAGGAATTTGGTCCTTGGGGCTTGACCGGGCTTCAAAGGCTTCATTAACACTTGCATGTAATGAGCTGTGAGTTCTGGTTCATGATACAGGCAGCGAGCTCCTTCACTTGGTGGACTGATGGGCAGGGCGTGAAGCAATTCAGAGGCCGGTGCCTTATAGTGAGTATTTTCGGTCATCCAGTCCAAGGCCCAGGTGTTGATATCTTCAGGATCACCTGTGATATGCAATGTAGCATAGAACTAAAGAATAAGCTCTTCATTCCAATCAACAATGTTAGAGCAAAAGTTGAGGAGGCCTACATCATGAAGAACACTGAGCACATGAGAGAAGCAAGGTAATGATTCCATGTCCACGTGAGGAATATGCTCATGGTAGAAGATTTTTTCTTTGGTGAAAAGTAGTGAAGAATAGATGTTGGCCTGGCTTGCAGTCCAAAAACGCTTCCTCCTTAGACGAGCAGAGTCATAAGGATTGTAGTTGGTGAAGAACACGTGCTCGCCGAAGAAATCATCAGCCCTGAATTTCTGCTTCTTTGAGAATGGATCATTTGGCTTGGGGTGAGGAGTGTCAGTCAATTGCATCACAACCTCTGGGATCTCGATATCAGGTTCCACAGGCTGAGGAATTTCAGGGGCTGCTTCAGTGGCAGCCTGGGACTTCAATTCTTCATTTACATGATCTTCAGCACTAGTGCCTGGAATTTCTTCATGGACAGATGGTGTGGCATGTGGTTCATCAGATCCCATTTGTACAGTAGTTACTGGGGACTGAGGAATTTGTTGCAATGGTGTGAAGAGTGGAGAGTTGGTGTGCTGACTTGCCTAAAATTCATCACTTAGCACGGGTGTGGTACAGCTAGTGTCCACATCTTCATCTCCCATTTCTTCAACACCGGCCTCTTCAGCAGTAAACTGAGGCATAGGCGAGGAGAAAACTGGTGTTGAAGGGATTGTGTCCAGTTCAATTTCTTCATCCATCTGCTCTGATGAAGCAGCAGAGGGATTCTCTTCATTAGATTCACTTGGAATCACATATTCTTCATCAAAAGGAACAAGGTCCTTTGATGGCATGGTTGAGAAAGGAACATCATCAACGGGGTTTGCAAATGAGCTAGTCAATGGCTTCATCTTCTTCTGAGCTGAAGAATCTGATGCAGTTGATGCCTTCCTTTTCTTCACCGCTGCACGCTCTGCAGCCTTGGTCTTCTTCACATCTAATGCAGATGGAAGGATCGGAGTTGGTGCGTATGAGTAGAGGAATTGAGTTGTATTTCTTCAGGCGCAACTGATGCAGTTGCCCTGACTTCTTCATTTTCTTCAGGCGCACCACTAGTGGATGCCCTGGCAATTTCATCAGCGGCTGGAATGCAGTCATCAGCCCTGGAACTCACATTTTCTTCAGCAACCTAATTGTCATCGGTGGTGCTAGCATTTTCTTCAGTCGGCTGAGCAGAAGCTTCAGCCTGAGGAATTTCCTATTGCGTTGGGGCTGCAACACTGGAAGCAAACTGTTCAGTTATCTTTACAAATCTGACTTTGGCTCCAAGCCAGTTAGCATAATAGCGATCAAATTCATCACTCAGTTTCTTGATTTCAGATTGAAGAGCAACAAGTTCTTCAGGTGAAAGCTTCAGAACATTTAGCTTCACAAAGCGCTCTTTCTTGTACTATGCTTTCTTCAACCTCCTTCCCTATTCAAATTTCCATTTCTCTTCATCAATGTAGTGAGTTAGTACATGACTTTGACCATGAGTGAGGTTCAGATCAGGCAGAGGTGTGTTGGGGTCCTTGTGCCACAAGTCAATGAAGTCTAGGATCAACTTCGGATCCAACATTAATGGCACATTACTGCCTTTGGCTCTAGCGGCCTTGAGTTGCCTGTCCCTGATGATTTCACCAAGTTCTTCATCATCAGCCTCATCATCATTAGAGGGCACTTGGAAAGCAACTTGTTTCTTCTGAGGACTTGGTCGAGGACCCCGTCCAGCAGAGGTCTTCTTCTTCAGAAGAGTGGGAGCAGTGGAGGAACTTGGAGCAGCTGAGGAACTTGCAGAGGCTCCTGAGGCAATTGATATTCCTGTGGTCCTTTGGCACGTGGCGAGATGCACAGGTGCTGAGGCTTTGGTCGGAGCAGCCGAAGACTTTGGCGGGGGAGCTGAGGATTTTGTAGAAGCAGGAGCAGCGTGAGGAATTGGCCGTGAGGGCTTTGAGGAATCTGGCCGTGAGGTCATAGCTAAGGAACTTGGCCGTGAGGGCATTGCTGGTGAAGCACTGGGCTTGTGAGCAGGCTTCTTTGGCATGGCCTTCTTCGGCTTTACAGAGGCCTCAACAACAGCAGCGGCAGCAGAGTCTTCGTTGAATTTCCTCACTGCATCTTTTGCTTGTTTGGACAACTTGGCCTGGCGCTTGGCCCATTCATCAGGATAATCCTCACCACGCTTGAGGCTGGTGGGATCAGCTATTTGACCATGTGCCAACGGAGGTCTTGGGCATGGAGGATTTAGTGCAAAATTCTTCATATATTTGGGAGTGACATATCTGTACTCCCTCGACTCTCTTGCCCATCTCCTCTCAATATTTTGAATGCACACCTTGCGCTGATTTTTATCTTCCTCAGGGGGTGTGCAGTACCTAGCATAGATGTCCTTAGGTATTTCAAAGGCAGTGTTGACCTGAGGCCTCTTTCCTCCTTTCTGTGGCTTCTTACCATCAGCCATTTTCTTCATTGAGGAATTTGAACAATTGAATTCTCTGAAGAGGTATGCAACTTTTCTTCAAGGAACACTGCAAATGAGTTAAGTTGATGAGAACCTAGTGATTTAGCAGCTGACATGAGTACCTGTGAACAGAGTATAGTTGCGAGGAATTTGGAGAGGTCATATGAGTTCTCAGATGGTTTTTTATAAAGAACAAGTTTGAGGAATTTGACCAGATGAGTCTTGAAGAATTTCACTAAGCGTTCTTTGTATTAGGTTCCAGAGATGTATAGATCGAAAATCCACACATTTGAGGAATCTTGAAGAAAAACATAGCTTAGAGAAACGAATCAAGAACAGATGGCATGTGAGGTGTTTTAGTGTGTGAAGATATGAAGAAAAACACCTTTGAGGATTTTGTAGAAATCATTTGAATCAAAGAGGTTAGTAAAAGTAACTTTTAATTACCCTTGACGAAGAACACGGTGAACTGGTATGTGGAGATGTGAAGTTCGTCAGTGGAGATCTTCAACGCCCTAACTTGGCGGAGGAAGACAGCTACGGCGGCGGTAGAGTGAAGATTTCCGCGGCCGGCGTGAGTACGACGGTGATGAGGTCGAGGCAGTGAAGCTTTTCCTCACCATTGACGATGATGTAGCGGTGGTGCTAGGGTTTGAGAAGCTCGAGCTAGAGAGAGGTCGAGCGGAGTAAAGGAAGTGAGGAAAGGGAAGGGGGTATTTATAGCCACGGTGAAAAACTGTTCGCCCGAAGAATTTGGACGAGCGTGCCCCTGACCCTTCTCATTCGCTTGACATGTGTCACCCATGTACTGAGAAGTGGAGATCGTGTGCGATCGTGGGTGAATATATAAGTACATCATGGGATGCAGAACGGTTTGAGCGGCAAAGCAGAAAACTTAGATAAGATAGGTTTTAAAGTTCCGTTCGCAATTTCTTCAGCTGACAAGGACACAGTGAAGATTTTGAACGAGTTTCAAATAGAAAGCACATGAAGAATTTGTGAACAGATTGGGTTGAGTATAGCATAGAGGGGGAAGGGTCCGATCACATTCACTTAGCAAAAAAACCAACTTAAAGAAATAGCCATAAGTGAATGTTGTAGAGGACATAAACTCATATATATGTATGTATATATATATATATATATAACCAATGAAGAAAAACGATGGAAACAGTGAAGACAATGCAAAGTTGAAGAATTTGAACAACTGAGGAATTTCAACACAAAAAAACTCAAATTGAGGATTTTCAACTTTGGTTGGTGGCGTGACCCACTGTATAAGAATGATGATTTCAGACACCGCATAAATTGTCATAGGGTTATGAGAATCAAATTCTTCGTTAATTTCTTCACACTTAGAGTGATATTCTTCATTGATTGAAGAAAAACGTTTCTTCATGTGATGCACATCTAAGTCATCAATTTTGCATAAGTGTTAGGATGAGTGTCCTTTTCAAAGAACATTCAAAGATTCTAAGATATTTAGCTCACACCGCAACTTGCTAAATCTCTTCTCATCCAAAGGCTTTGTGAAGATATCGGCTAGCTGTTCTTCAGTCTTCACATGCTCAATAGAAATGTCGCCCTTCAACACATGATCACGAAGAAAATGATGACGAATCTGAATGTGATTTGTCTTCGAGTGCTGAACTGGGTTGTGAGCAATCTTGATGGCACTCTCATTGTCACAGAAGAGAGGCACATTCTTCATGTTGACTCCGTAGTCCTTGAGAGTTTGCCTCATCCATAGCAATTGAGCACAGGAAGAACCAGCAGCAATGTACTCAGCTTCAGCAGTAGATAGTGATACGCAGTTCTGTTTCTTCGAGGACCAATAGACCAAAGATCATCCGAGGAAATGACATGTACCAGATGTTGAATTGTGGTCCACATGATCACCAGCATAGTCAGAGTCAGAATATCCAATGAGATCAAAAGCTGAGCCCTTGGGGTGCCATAATCCAAGTGTTGGTGTGTGAGCTAGATATCGAAGAATATGCTTCACAGCCTTATGGTGTGATTCCTTCGGTGTAGCTTGAAATCGGGCACACTTGCAAACACTAAGCATAATATCTGGCCTAGATGCACATAAGTACAATAAAGAACCAATCATGGAGCGGTATACCTTATGATCAAAGTCGATACCATTTTCATCAGTGCATAGATGGCCATTTGTGGGCATAGAAATTTTGACGCCTTTGCAATCTTGCATGCCTAATTTCCTCACTACATCCTTGAGGTATTTCTCCTGAGATATGAATACGCCATTGCGTTGTTGACGAATTTGAAGACCTAAGAAGAATTTCAATTCTCCCATCATAGACATTTGATATTCTTCACTCATCATATAGGGAGATTCATCACTATAACGTTGGTCAGTACAGCCAAAGATAATATCATCAACATATATTTGGCACACAAACAATTCACCATCATAAGATTTAGTGAAAAGAGTAGGGTCGAGTGAACCAGGTTTGAAGCCTTTCTTTATAAGGAATTCCTTCAAAGTATCATACCACGCCTGTGGGGCCTGCTTGAGGCCATAGAGGGCCTTATTGAGTTTGAAGACTTTGTCAGGATGCTTTGGATCTTCAAAACCTGGGGTTGAGCAACATATACTTCTTCCTCAAGCTTACCATTGAGGAATGCACTTTTCACATCCATTTGATATAGAGTGATATCATGATGGTTAGCATAAGCAAGTAATATGGGAATAGCCTCAAGTCTAGCAACTGGTGCAAAAGTTTCATCAAAATCAATTCCTTCAACTTGTGTGTAGCCTTGAGCTACTAGCCGTGCCTTATTCCTTACCACAAGGCCGTTTTCTTCTTGCTTGTTGCGATAGATCAATTTTGTGCCAATGATATTGTGCTTGCGAAGATCTGGACGTTTGACCAGTTCCCAGACGTTGTTGAGCTCGAACTAATGTAATTCTTCTTGCATGGCCTGAATCCACCCATGCTCCAGAAATGCTTCATCTACCTTAGTGGTCTCTGTGATAGATACAAAAGCATAGTGCCCACAAAAGTTAGATAAATGTGAAGCTTTTGAGCGTGTGAGAGGACCTGGCGCTTTAATGTCATTGATGATCTTTTCAACTTGCACTTCTTTTGCAACGCGGGGATGAGCTGGTTGTCGTTGAGGAATTTGATCAGCATTTTCTTCAGCATCATTTTCTTCAGTATTTTCTTCAGGTGCATTAGCTCGACGTTCTTCATGTCCTGGAATGAATTCTTCAGCAGATTCTTCAGTAGGAATGACATCCTCAGTAGCCTTGAACTCGATAGTTTCCTCAGGTGCTGGTCCATCTATCACAGAAGGTAGGTGCTCTCTTTGCGAGCCATTAGTTTCATCGAACCGCACATCTACAGTTTCAACAACCTTGTGAAGAACGTTGTTGAAAACTCTGTAGGTGTGCAAGTCCTTTCCGTAACCAAGCATAAAACCTTCACGTGCTTTCGGTGCAAATTTTGAGTTGTGGTGAGGATCTCTAATCCAACATTTCGCACCGAAGACTTTGAAATAACTTACATTGGGTTTCTTATCAGTGAGGAGTTCATAGGCAGTCTTCTTGAAGAATTTGTGAAGATATACTCTGTTGATGATGTGGCACGCAGTATTAATTGCCTCAATCCAGAAACGACGAGGCATTTTGTATTCATCAAGCATAGTGCGAGCCATCTCAGCAAGAGTCATGTTCTTGCGCTCCACGACGCCATTCTGCTCAGGAGTATAAGGAGCAGATAACTCATGAGTAATACCAAGTTCATCAAGATAGTCATCAAGACCAGAATTCTTGAAATCAGTTCCATTGTCACTTTTGATGTGCTTGATCTTCACACCAAAGTTGGTTGAAGCCCTCGAGGAAAATCGTTTGAAGACTTCCTGTACTTCATGTTTGTAAGTAAAATGTGTACCCATGTGTATCGAGAGTAATCATCAACAATAACGAAGCCATATTGAGATGCATCATTTCAGACTGCAGAATGGTGGTTAGGACCGAAGAGATCTATGTGAAGCAATTCAAATGGACGAGTGGTGGTCATGATTGTCTTCGCTGGATGCTTGGCCTTTGTCATCTTCCTAGCTTCACAGGCTCCGCATAATTGATCCTTGAGGAATTTGACATTCTCGATGCCAATGACATGCTTCTTCTTTGCAAGCGTGTGCAAATTCCTCATGCCTGCATGACCAAGTCGTCGATGCCAGAGGCAGCCTTCTGAAGCTTTTGCAAGTAGACACACGACTGGTTGCGGTCCTGTAGGGAAATCAACAATATGCATGTCTCCTCTACAAGACTTTGGAATTGTCAGTTTCCATAACCACAACACAACGGTACTTGCTAAAGACAACTACCATATCAAGATCGCAAAGCATTGAGACAGACATGAGGTTGTATCCTAAGGACTCGACAAGCATGACTTTTTCCATGTGTCGATCCTTTGTGATCGCAACCTTAGCTAGACCCAATACCTGACTTTTGCCTTTGTCAGCGAAGATGATATGCTTCAGATGCGATGGTGATAAGGGAGCATCCATCAATAGATTCTTGTCACCAGTCATGTGATTTGTACATCCACTATCGAGGACCCACTCAGTGGCTTTCGGTTGATCATCCTGCAGATGAATTAGTGCAACTTATGAACTCATATACTTCATCAGTGAAGAATATGACATCAATTCATCAGATCAATTTCATCAAGCAACAGAATAGATAAAGTAGTATGAGGACGTGAGAAATGAAAGTTCATTTCTTCATGATTAGCCTGCGTCCTTTCAGGCACATTTAGGTCTCTAGCAAATTCTTCATACGATTACGTACGTCTGGGGACCTGATCCTGCAGAAGAGATTAGTTCTTTTTCTTCACCACCCACATCTGAAGGGGTGGCAAAGAGTTTATCACTATGCGAGCTCCATACGAGAAAGGTGGCATAGAAGCCAGTCCATTTCGTTTCACATAAGAGGGGTTAGGATAAGCATATGAATAAGCAGAGAAATTCTTCGAGGACTTATAAACATAATGATTAGAATAATAATGCTCATATTCATAGCCCTTAGCTCTTCCCTGCGAAACAGAGTTGTTAGCACGATGATATTCATATGAGGACTTTGATCCTTTTGAGGAATTTGGTCCATATGAAGAATTTGATCTGGGGTTCCTATTCTTCACAGGCGGTGTCCTGAGGACATTCTCCTGCAGACTTTCAAGGCACCTTTTGGGAACCCAGATTTTCTTCATAGGGGGGTTGTTCCTGCAGTTAGTGCCAACATATCTAGCAAATATTTCACCATTCTTATTTTTGAACAGTTTATAGTTGGAGTCAAATGAATCATCATCAGAACGAGGAGATTCACATGCAAAGCCAGATAAGTTAGATGGATCAACTAGAGGTCCCTTTGCAGCAACCCATGAGGTTTTGGGGTACTGCTCAGGCTTCCAATATGTACCATCAGCACTGAGTTTCCTCTCAAAGGCAATACCCTCTTTCCTAGGGTTCCTGTTGAGGATCTGCTTTTTAAGCACATCACAAAGAGTCTGATGCCCTTTGAGGCTTTTGTACATGCCTGTCATGTACAATTCCTTCAGCCCTGCATCTTCAGTGATACTAGCAATGTCCTCAGATGAGGAATTAGTGATAGCAGAGGCAGGTGATGAATTTGAAACATTAGTAGCATTTGAACATTCAGGTGAAGAATTAGCAGATTCACGTTCAATGCACTTCAAGCATGGAGGAACAAATTCTTCCTGAGAAGCGCTGATTTGTTGAGCAAGTAATGAATCACGCTCCTTCTAAAGATCTTCATAACTCACTCTTAGCTTTTCAAGATGTCGGAGTAAATAGCCATGGGTAGCCTAGCCGGCTTCCCCTGGCCCTTCTGAAAAAATTACAAGCCCGGCCAGCTCTCAGGAATCCAAGACGTGGGGCCGCCTTCCCCTCGCTGGCTGTCACCTAGGCCAGCTCGAAGAAGGCGGCCCGACTTTTCCCCTCATGAAGAAAACCATGGGAGGCCAACTCGAAGAAGCCGGCTCCAAGATGCCGGCTCCAAGAAGCCGGCCATGACGAGGCCTGCTCCCGTAAAGCGGTCGAGACCGTACCCTCAAAGTTTGCATCCACCTAGCGGCGATGAGACGGGGCGTGGCTACAGTAAAGCCTGTCACCCCCGAATCCCGGAGCACGCCAGGCACAGTGCGCCGTACGGAGTGGCCATGAACCGTCCAGCGCGGCACTGTTGCCATGTTGACCCTGATGTCATCCACGACGGGCTACCAGTACGGCCCACGGGCGGTAGGCTCCTTCGGGCAGAGAGACACCCGAAGGTGGCCTAGCCTCCCCCAGTCGGCCCGAAGGCGGCCTGGCCTCCCCCAGTCGGCCCGACACGGAGCCGGCTACCCGCAGCCGGCTCGCTTCCCCTCTCGAAGAAGACGCCCCATTAAGGAGACAAGACGCTACAGTAATCGCCCGCCGGACGGCAGCACTGTAGCCACGCCTACCTCGACGAAGCCCTCGTCATCAGGATGAGGCAACAGTCACCAGCTATCGACAAGACCCTTGGCAGTGGGGCCTGTCTGTTGCCAAGGAGTTGGTAGCCGGCGGGACCCACCAGCCGGCGGGCCCCAGCGGTCGGCGCAGAAGCCGGCGAGCGCGGTCACAGACGGCTGGGCCCCGCGCCCAGTCGGATTACCATTGTACCCCCGGGGGGTAGGCCTATATAAACCCCCCGGGGCACCCATGCAAAGGGTTCGACCCTCTGCTAGTCTTAGACACCACAGAAGGAGAGGAAGCAGGCTAGCCGTGCCCTTCTACCTCCTCCCACCAAACCGCTCAAGGAGCATTGTGTAGTTACTTGTTCATCTAGTGATCATGCGGAGACCCCGCAGAGCAGCAGTAGGGGTGTTATCTCCACGGAGAGCCCCGAAAATGGGTAAGATCCGCCGGCGTGCATGTCTTCGCCTTATCCCGTTTTCAGGCACCGGCGATGTCTTACTGGCTCCCACAATGATAAGCCACCCATTGGCATATGTCGCACCTACCACCCGACATTTGGCGCCCACCGTGGGGCCAGGTGCACCGTCGTCCGGAGACCTGTTCTGGATGGGAACCCTCTTCCTCCCCAGCGAGCGTAGCCAGCCCGGCACGCCCGATGGCACTTGCCATGACGCGCTGCAAGGCGTCACCAGCATCTGCGCGGCGAGCAGCCTCGCCGATCTCCTCGATGAAACCCTCATCTCCGACGAGCTCGCCTCCGATGCGGGCACCGACCACCTCGCCAACCTTCTCGGTCAGCTCCATGTCTCCAGCGAGCCCGCTGCGGACCTGGAGTCGGTTGGCTCCACCGACCCGATGCGTGTCGACTCCGACATGGCCTCCTACGACACCTTCCCCACCAACGCCACGATCTACAACGACCCGCATCCTTAAGCCGACGGCTGCGATGCTGTCACCATCGAAGTAATGGTTGTCGGCCACGGTGGCCCGGCCGACGAGAGCGCCCACGACTTGTCCGCCCCCCTCCCGGCCAATGCCGACGACGAAGCACTGGAGGCACGCCGCCTCGCCCTCCTCGCAGAGGGCCGGAGGCTAGCCTCCGTGAGACGCCTCACTAAGGCCTATCAGCGCGAAGCTGACCACGCCGCCTTCGACACGCCGGCCCCGGGCGGGCCAAGCCGGGTCGGCCTTGTTAAGCAACGCGGCGCCGTCATCGCAGACACGCTGGGAGTCGACCGCCCGGTCTATGCCACTCCGCTCGAGAACTTGCGTGCCGCCCAGGCGGCCGTAGACGAGTTGGACGGCTTGGAGGTCGAAGACCTCCCCCACATGACCCGGCGCATCTAGCAGCTGATTGACGCAGCCGCGCAGCGACATGAAGCAGACGCCCGCGCGGGAAGCCCTCCCCCGCGCCGAGATCATGGCGTGACGTCCCGGACGCCGGCTACGAGCAACACCCGCGCGCGGCGCGAGAAAGAGCCGGCTGCCAGCCGCAGCCGGACCCGAATCTCCATCGAGCGAGACGCGGACGGCCATCCCCGAGCCATGGAATGGCGGGGCAACCCGCCTCCGCCTCGACCCCGTGGAGAGAGATATCCCACCCCGCCGCCAGTGGCGCACCCGACTCTCAGCGGCCGACTAGGTCGCCGCGAAGGAGTCTGCGAGAATGATGCCTGTCATCGGATCAACCGCCTGGCACGATCCCTGGCGTTGGAAGAAGAAGACGATGTCGGCCCGCCTTGTTTTGGCCACCGCATCCGCGACGAGCCTTTCCCCAAAGGGTTCTTGCTCCCAAGAGACACGCCCAAGTACAACGGCTCCGTGAAGCCGGAAGATTGGCTAATCGACTACTCCACGGCAGTCAGCATAGCCAACAGCAACCGGCGCGTTGCCGTGAAGTACGTGCCCCTCATGCTGCAAGGCACGGCGCGAACCTGGCTCAACAGCCTCAAGCCTCTCAGCATCAACAGCTGGCTAGATTTCACCGAAGCTTTCATCCGCAACTTCACCAGCACCTACAAGCGGGCTCCCAAGCCCAGACAGCTCTCCTTGTGCGTACAAGGCCCTGCCGAGTCCACTCGCGACTACCTCACGCGTTGGGCCGAACTCCGCAATTCTTGCGAGGGGGTGCACGAGGTGCAAGCCATCGAGTACTTTACAGCCGGATGCCGAGAAGGCACCCTCCTCAAGCACAAGCTCCTCTGCGACGAGCCGGCTACCCTCGATGAGCTTCTGGACATAGCGGACAAGTACGCCACCGCCGATTCCTCGATGAAGACCGAGCTTCAGGTAGACGCGTCCGGAAAGGTACTCAACTCGGCGCCCAAGACGCCGGCTGGGGATTCCGGCCGACGCCCCCACTCGAACGACCACAAGCGCAAGGGCCCCGCGCCGCCTCCCACCAGTCGGCAGGTGGCCCCCGTTGAAGACGTGCCGCCTAAAGGGCGGCCCGCGCCCAAGAAACCCAAGGCCGGCCGGCCGGCCGGCTTGGCAGCCGGCTTTCTCCTACGAGCAAACTCTGGACGCCCCGTGCAAGTTCCACAGCGGCGCGAAGCCGTCCAACCACACAACCCGGAAGTGCCATTGGCTCACCCGAATCTCCAAAGGCGAGGGGCTCGCGCCGCCTCCGCCTGCGGCCCGCCGCCTCCGCCACCGCCGCCTCCGGCAGCTCGGCCCGCGGTCGGAGCCGTGCATGACGATTTCCCTGACGAGCAGGCAACCTACATCATCTTTACAAGCCAGCCCGAAGACCGGCGCAGCAAACGCCGAGAGCACCAGGAAGTTAGCGTGGTCGCTGCCAACCCCGCCAGACACATGCATTGGTCAGAAAAGCCCATCAGCTGGAGCCGGGCCGACCATCCAGAGGTGATGCCGTCTCCTGGCTCTTATGCGCTGGTCCTGGAAGCCACCCTCGCGACGGACAGACGTGCTGCCCGCTTCTCCCGCGTGCTGATAGACGGCGGGAGCAGCATCAACATCCTGTACCGTGATACCCTGGAGAAGCTAAATGTCAAGACGAAGCAGCTCATGCCAACCCGAACAGTGTTCCATGGCATCGTACCCGGCCTGTCCTGCGCCCCCATTGGCAAAATCAAGATTGATGTACTTTTTGGGGACAAGGAGCATTTCCGCCGGGAAGGGATCTGGTTTGAAGTGGTGGACCTGGAGAGCCCTTACCATGCATTGCTTGGCCGACCTGCCTTGGCCAAATTCATGGCAGTTCCCCACTATGCATACCTCAAGATGAAGATACCGAGCACCAAAGGCGTCATCACCATAACCGGCGATTACAAGAAGTCCACCGAGTGCGCGGTAGCCAGCAGCCGGCTGGCCGAGTCCCTTGTGATTGCCGAAGAAAAGAAGATGCTACACCGAGTCGTGGCCATAGCCGGCAAGCAGTCAGCCGCGTCCCCCGACCCCAAGGAGCACGATGCTCAAGGATCCTTCCAGCCGGCCAAGGAGACGAAGAAGATACCTCTTGACCCCAAGCATCCAGAGAGGTTTGCCGTCATCGGGGCAAACCTGAACAGCAAATAGGAAGGCGAGCTCGCCGATTTCCTCCGTGAGAATCGGGACATCTTTGCATGGTCCCCCAAGGACATGCCGGGTGTTCCGAGAAAATTCGCCGAGCACAAACTACACGTCCGAGAAGACACAAAGCCAGTCAAACAACCCCTCCGCCGACTGTCGGAGGAGAAGCGCAGGATTGTGGGAGAGGAGATAGCCCGGCTTCTGGCAGCCGACTTCATTATGGAAGTTTTCTTTCCAGAATGGCTCGCCAACCCGGTCCTTGTGCTAAAGAAGAATAACAAGTGGCGCATGTGTATAGACTACACGAGCCTCAACAAGGCCTGTCCCAAAGATCCTTTTGCCCTGCAAAGGATTGACCAAGTGATAGACTCCACAGCCGGATGCGAGCTGTTGAGCTTCTTGGATGCTTACTCCGGATATCACCAGATAAAGCTGGATCTGGACGACTGCCTAAAGACCGCCTTCATCACGCCATTTGGAGCCTTCTGTTACCTGACTATGACATTCGGCTTGAGAAATGCCGGTGCCACTTTTCAGCGTTGCATGCAGAAGTGCCTCCTCAAGCAACTCGGCAGAAACGATCACGTTTACGTGGACGACATCATAGTGAAGACGGAGAAGCGCGGCACCTTGCTGGGAGACCTCAAGGAAACATTTGAGAACTTACGCCGGTTCCAAATCAAGCTCAACCCCGAGAAATGCGTGTTCGGAGTGCCAGCCGGCCAGCTCCTAGGCTTCCTGGTCTCCGAACGCGGCATCGAATGCAACCCGGTGAAGATCAAGGCCATCGAGAGAATGGCAATCCCCACCAAGCTTGGAGACATTCAAAAGTTCACCGGGTGCTTGGCCTCCTTGAACCGCTTCATCAGCCGGCTCGGAGAGAAAGCTCTCCCCCTCTATCGCCTCATGAAGAAGAGCACTCACTTCGAGTGGAACGACCAGGCCGACCAAGCTTTTCACGAGCTGAAGAAGATGCTGACCACGCCGCCTGTCCTCGCGGCGCGGACTGAGAAAGAGCCCATGCTCCTTTACATCGCCGCAACCAGCCGGGTGGTCAGCACCGTCATCGTAGTCCAACGCCCAGAAGAAGGCCGGGCGCAGCCGGTCCAAAGGCCGGTGTATTATTTGAGTGAGGTGCTGTCCGCCTCAAAGCAGAACTACCCGCACTACCAGAAGATGTGTTACGGCGTGTACTTCACCGCCAAGAAGCTGAAGCCCTACTTTCAAGAGCATCCCGTCACGGTCGTATGCACCGCCCCGCTGGCCAAGATCATAGGCGGCCGGGATGCATCCGGCCGGGTGGCGAAATGGGCCATCGAGCTGGCCCCTTACACAATCTTCTACCAGCCCCGCACCACCATCAAGTCCATAGCATTGGCCGACTTCCTCGTCGACTGGGCCGAGACCCAGTACCTGCCGCCTGCTCCCGACTCCACCAATTGGCGCATACACTTCGACGGGTCCAAGATGCGCACCGGCTTGGGAGCCGACGTCGTCCTTACCTCTCCCAAAGGCGACAAGCTCAGATACACGCTACAGATCCACTTTGCCGCCTCCAACAACGTGGCCGAGTACGAGGCGCTCATACACGGTCTCCGGCTTGCCAAAGAACTTGGCATTCACCGGATCCTATGTTATGGCGACTCGGACCTGGTGGTCCAGCAATCATCCGGCGACTGGGACGCCAAGGACGCAAATATGGCGAGCTACCGCTTCCTGGTCCAACAACTCAGCGGATATTTCGAAGGATGCGAGTTCCTCCACGTACCGCGAGCCGACAACGAGCCAGCCGATGCCCTGGCTCGAATAGGCTCTACTCGGAAAGAAATTCCAACTGGCGTCGCTCTACAACGCCTCCTCAAGTCGTCTATCAAGCCGTCTCCAGAATCCGACTCCATCTTCGTGCCGCCTAACCCCGATGCGGCCGGGTCCGGCTCGAAGAACCAAGCAGGCGACCCCGAGACTCCCGCAGCCGGCTCGGGGACTTCGGCAACCGGCCCGGGGACTGCCACACCCGGCTCGGGGACTGCGGTAGCCGGCCTGGGGACTGCACCAGCACAACAGCCGGCGGCCGACTCCAGCATCTCACTGCCCAGCCCGCCCACCCTGGTGGCGGTAGCTACTTTGGCAGTAGAAGAAGTCGCGGCTCCGTCATGGGCTCAGTCCATCCTCAACTTCCTAGTAAACCAAGATCTGCCGGCTGACGAAACAGAAGCAAGACAAGTCCAACGTCGAGCCGAAGCATACACAATCGTCAACAGAGAACTAGTTAAGCGCAGTGTCACTGGAATCCTCCAACGGTGCGTCGAGCAAGAGAACGGCATTACAATCCTCAGAGACATTCACCAAGGAGAATGCGGCCACCATGCGGCCTCAAGATCACTTGTCGCCAAAGCCTTCCGCCATGGTTTCTTCTGGCCGACTGCTTTGGATGACGCCAAAGAATTAGTTAAGCATTGCAAGGGATGCCAACACTTCAGCTCCAAGCAACACATGCCGGCTTCGGCACTCAAGACCATTCCCCTCACTTGGCCCTTCGCCATTTGTGGACTGGACATGGTGGGCCCATTCAAGACGGCGCGCGGCGGCATGATGCATCTGCTCGTCGCCGCGGACAAATTCACCAAGTGGATTGAAGCAAAGCCGATCAAGAAGCTGAATGGGCCAATTGCTGTCACGTTCATCGCAGACATAACAACTCGGTACGGCGTACCACACAACATCATCACCGACAATGGCAAGAATTTTGCCAAAGGAGCCTTGGCACGTTTCTGTGCAGCCCAAGGTATCCGGCTGGACTTAGCATCCGTCGCCCACCCGCAGTCAAACAGCCAGGTCGAGCGAGCCAACGGCCTCATCCTCTCCAGCATCAAGCCCCGACTGGTCGTACCTCTGGAGCGTTCAGCCGGCTGTTGGCTCGACGAGCTGCCGGCTGTCCTCTGGAGCCTGCGCACTACCCCAAACAAGTCAACCGGCTTCACCCCTTTCTTCCTTGTATATGGTGCCGAGGCGGTCATCCCAACTGACATCGAGTTCGACTCGCCTCGAGTAACCATGTACACGGAAGCGGAGGCCAAGGAAGCACGAGAAGACGGCGTCGACCTGCTAGAAGAAACCCGGATGTTAGCCCTCAGCCGGTCTGCCATCTACCAGCAGGGTTTGCGCCACTACCACAGCCGGAAGGTCAGGCCAAGATCTTTCCAAGAGGGCGATCTTATGCTCCGGCTGATCCAGCGAACAGCCGGCCAGCACAAACTCTCGGCCCCTTGGGAAGGCCCCTTCGTCATCAGCAGAGCTCTAGGCAACGACTCCTACTACCTGATCGATGCACAGAAGCCGAAGGCACGCAAGAGAGACGACTCCGGCAAGGAGTCGGAACGACCATGGAACGCCAACCTCCTTCGAAGATTTTACAGTTGAAACGCTGTATGTATCACGCTAACTTTTGTATTAAGTACGAGACAATAGCCCCCCCGAGGAGGGCTCGGGGACTGCCATCTCTTATCTATGAATGAAAAGTATCATGCTTATGACCTTGTCATTTCATTTACTTGTTCCGTCCGGCACCGGGTTCGACTAGTCGGCTCGGGGACTGGCCGACTGGAGTTATATTAGAAGTCCTACCCGCAACCAGACAAGTAGTGTGCCGGCTCCCAAGCCTTCTCTTGCCAAAAGTCGCAGTTCGAAGAACCGGCTGTCCGGCTGGCAAGAGTTAAAGGCAGGAACGGGCGCCCACACGAAAAATGGCTAGGGACTAACGGACTAATATAACGAAAGCCGGCTTTTTCTCCCACCGCCGACTGGCTACCAGAGTAGCCGGCCGGCCGGTTTCCGTTCACTTCACTTCAATCCAAGAAAGCTCAAGTACTTGCCTCCCCAAAGAGGGAAGGCGGCAAAGGAAAAAGCCCAAGGATAAAAAGTATACGCGAATGGAAACCAAACATGCACATAATAATATTTACATAAAAAGACCTCCGAGAGGCCAGCATTCAACATAGTTTGGATACACCCCCAGTGGGTGGAACTGCGAAAACTTAACAAAGATTGTTCCAAAGACAACAAGCAGGAAAGATAAAGACAGCAGGTCAAGCTGGCGGAGCGGCCGACGAGCCGGACTGGTTGGCGGAGACGGTCGTGCCGGCTGAAGGAGCGGCCGGCTGGCGAACTTCGGCTTGGTCACCGCCTCCCGCAGAGGGCACGTTTCCACGCACCTCGTTGCTGGAGGCACGGTCGGCCTGAGGTCGGCCGGTTGTTCCACCGGCCGGCTCGACGTCTTCGCTGTCCTCCTCTTCGTCATCCTCGCCCTCGTCGCTGGAGGCAATCAACTCCGCTGAGTCCTCGCCCACCGCCGGGTTCAGCCCGAACCACTCCTCCGGTTGAGCAACACCGTCATCATCGATTTCGGGTGCGAAAATGCTGATGTCGATGCACTCGGCGATCGTCGAAGCTCGCTGGGCGATAGCCGGCCTCACCTCCTCCAGCTCCGCATCGGCCTCCATCCGCCAAGTGCGCAGCTGGTCCAGGCTCAGCCCTGGGTACCAAGCCCGAACGAACTCCAACGCCCGCCCAGCTCCGAGGCGGGCCGCCGACGCCTTCCAAGCCTCAAAGCGACCGACTGCGACCTCTAGCCAGTCGGCAGTTCGGCTTGGGGTGCGGGGGATCGTCTCGCCGGGCCAGAGGGCGGCCAACACTTGCGCCCCGGCGCGTTGGAGCCGGCGAAGCATCCGATGAGCCGGCTGCAACCGCGCCTGGACAGCCAAGAGCTGCTCCTCAAGCATCCGGTTCGCATCCGGCGTGATGTTGGCCCCCGCCTGGCGGCGCGCCTCGCGATGGGCCTCAATGCTTTGGGCGGCGAAGGCGGAATAGCCGGGGAAGTAGTCTGCGCCAAAAAACAAGCAGCAGCTCAAGATAAGCCAAAAACCCAGGCGGCAAGGGGCAGGGGAGGGCCGAGGAAGGTGGCTTACCGTCGATCAAATCCTCGATCCGGCCGAAGCCTTCATCCAGGGCCCGCCGGGTCTCAGACCAGCTCGCCGCCTCGGTCTCATACTCCGCCTTTAAGGCAGCTTCACTGTCCTGCGCCGCCTGCAGGGCCGCCTTGTGGCTCTGCTCTTGGTCGGCCAGCTTCTTGGACCAAGGCGGCGTGCTCGGCCTCCTTGGTATGAAGGGCGGCCTTCGCTTCGCCGAGCTCCTTCCTCAAGTCGGCGTTGGCCCCTGAAGACAAAGAAAGAGAAAAATTAATAAGGAAAGGGTCGTCAAGAAAGATCCGACCCGACTGCACCGCAGTCGGCCCGAATCTCGGGGACTACACCCAGTGGTGCGCTGACGCGCCCCCACATGAGACAAACAAGATCAAGTACTTCCTTCGGTTGTCGGCCAGGTCGTCGGTCCTCCGGCTCAACTCCCGAGCCTGGGAGTTGAAGGCGTCAGCACGGAGGTTGTGATATTCCTGAAAGTTCAGACAAAAAGCAAAGTAAGGTAGCCGTCGAGAAAGATCCGACCCGACTGCGCAGCAGTCGGCCCAAATCTCGAAAGAAATCAAGAAATCAAAAGCGGCCAAGAATGAAGGACTTACCCGGATGGCGGCTCGCGTCGTCAGGAACTCCTGGGTGAACTGTTGCAGCAGGGCGGCCTGAGCTTGCAGCCGGCTCCGGAGGCCTTGAGCCGCCACATTCAGCTTGCCGGTCCCCCCGCTGGGAGTCCACTCGGACGTGGCAGTGCTGGCCGCCTCCAGATCTTCCGTCGACTGGCCTGCGCCCGCGACTCGGCGCAACTCCGGCGGAGCGGCGCCTCCCCCTGCGCGCCGGCTCGTCGCCGGCTGCACCTCGAGGCCGGCTCTGTTCTCCGGCTCACCTCCGGTCGGCCCCTCTGGCGTCGCTGACGATTGGCCGCCTTGGCCCGCTCCGGTTGGCGCTGCTGGCGGCGCTCTCCTCGCGAAGGCCATGGGGTCCTCCCCCCTCTCCATCAGCAGCGGGTCTTGGACGAACTCCTCCGCCAAGGGCAATGCGGTGTCGGGGGCTACGGCTCGGAGAGGTATGGCGAGCAGCGGAGGCTGGTTGCGCGAGCTTTCCGCCTCCGTCTCCGCGGTAGCCGCCTCCGTCTAGGCCTTGGCTGCCGCGTCGGCCTGCTCCGTCGCCGCCTGGGCGGCCGCCTTCTCCGCTGCCTCGCGCTCCTCCCGCGCTTCATGGGCGTTCCGCTCTGTGGCCTCCCTGAGATCGGCACGGGGGTCCACGCGGCGGGAGCTCGAAGACTCTCCAGCCGGCCCCACGATGGAGCCGCCCGGACCCCGCTCAAGGGAAAGCGGCGCCGTCTCCAGCAGGCGAGAAAAAGTTAAGAAGAATATTCGAAGAGAAAGAGAATGATGAAGGGAATGCGACCAGGCAATCAGCGACTTACGCTGAAATCACCTGAGGCTGCTTCACCGCCTTGCGGAAGCGGGCCGCCTTCGCGGCCGCCTCGTCTCGTTTTGTCGCCGCGGTGGAGGGCTTGGACTTCTTCGGCCGACTGTCGAAGAGGCCTGAAGCGGCCCGGCGCTTCTGCGCGCCGCCGACGGCCGGTGCGATGGACGAGCCCGTGCCCTGATAGTCGGCCGCCGGCTGGCGACGCGGGGCCACTTCGGCTTCAGCATCGTCCGCCAGTCCTCGAAGGTCGCGGTGAACCTTGAGCCTCCGGGCTCGGCGTTGTCCCCCACGACAGCGTCTTCCATGGCGGCCGCCCCCCAGTCCGGGTCGTCAATGTGGTCCACCGTGCGGTCGGGGGCATACAGGCGTTCAATCCCTGCCGCCCCGGCCGGCGGCGGAAGAAGAGGGTTCTGCTCAAAAGAACCGACTGGTCAGAAGCCGGCCGTCATGAAGCCGGCTGACGACAAAAAGAAGATAGAGAGGGAAGCTTATCACGGGCGGAGGATTGGCGCGAGAATATGGCGCCTTGCCGTATTGCCAGTCCCCGGCGAGCTTGCAGTTGGCGATGTAATTAACCATGAGCACCACCTCCGCGTGGGGCATTTCCCATGTGCTCAGCTGGCTTGGGTCGAAGCGGCCGCTCATCTGACACATCATATGGGGCCGGCTTTGTAGAGGAAGAATCCGGCGCTCCACGAAGGCGGCCACCAAGTCAGCCCCGCGCAGGCCTTCCGACTGGATCATCACCCGAAACCGGGAGACGGCAGCGTTCCCAGCCGGAGACATTGACCGGGACCGGAAACCCCACGAGGGCTGCCTCCCAGCCGGCGGGCCGGCTACGTAAGCCGGTAGGTTGATGTAGTCTCCTTGCTCGGCGACGTTCCTCACGTAGAAGTACGATTTTTGCCAGACCTTCACCGACTGGATTAGGGCGATGGACGGGAACGGATTGTTCTCACTCGCCCTCCTCATGGCGATGAAGGCCCCACAGGGTGCGGGCACGCCGGCGACGACAGTGCCTAGTTTGCTCTGGAAGAACTCTCCCCAGAGCTCCAGCGTGGGGAGCAGCCCCAAGAAGCATTCGCAGAGGGAGACGAAGGCCGACAGCAGCATCACCGCATTGGGCGTGAGGTGATGCGGCTGGAGGTTGTAGAACTCGAGGAAGGAGCACAGAAATCCGCTCGCTGGTAGGCCGAAGCCGTGTAGGCAGTGCGAGCGGAAGACGACCCGCTCGCCCTCCTCCGGCGCCGGCAAGATCTCCGTCTCCGGCGCCAGGCGGACCTGCACGAGGTTGGCGCCGGGCAGGCGCCGAGTCTGGCGGAGGAACTCCACATGGTCTTCATGGACGTTGGAGCCATCCCACGAGCTTGACAATGCCATGGGAGCGAGGCGATGTGGAGACGTGGCAGCGCTGAGACGGGAGGCTGTGGCGGCAACAAGAGGAAGAAACGAGGATTAGGAGGGGCGGAGCGAGAGAGAGCGTGCGAACCTCTGTCGCTCTCCCTCCTCCCCCTACTTATAGGCTCGCGTGGCGGAGCCGAGGAGGTGCGGCGTGGGGAAGCGTGGGGATCGATCGTGCCCACTCCCCACGTCCCGTGATTATTGAGCCTTAACGGCGAGACAAAACCGCCGCGGGAAGGCGAGCGGCCGATGTGGGCCACGGAAGATCCGCGCTCGGACCGAGGCCTGCGAGTGGCGGGCCCGGGCCTGCGGCGACGTCCCGTCGCGCGCGTGCATTGGCAGGATTTCCTCGCCACGTGGTCCGCGTTCCTGACTACGAGAACCGGAACTCTCTGAAGTCGGCGTGCACAAGCAAAGCCGGCTCTTCAGGATAGGAAGCTGACCGAGCTTCTCGTCCCTCTGTCCGCCTCGAAGCTCGATCAGCTTCGGGGACTACTGTCGGAGTAAATAGCCATGGGTAGCCTAGCCGGCTTCCCTTGGCCCTTCTGAAAAAATTACGAGCCCGTCCGGCTCTCAGGAATCCAAGACATGGGGCCGCCTACCCCTCGCTGGCTGTCACCCAGGCCAGCTCGAAGAAGGCGGCCGGACTTTTCCCCTCATGAAGAAAACCATGGGAGGCCGACTCGAAGAAGCCGGCTCCAAGATGCCGGCTCCAAGAAGTCGGCCATGAGGAGGCCGGCTCCAGGAGGCCGGCTCCCGTAAAGCGGTCGAGACCGTACCCTCAAAGTTTGCATCCACCTAGCGGCGATGAGACGGGGCGTGGCTACAGTAAAGCCTGTCACCCCCGAATCCCGGAGCACGCCTGGCACAGTGCGCCGTACGGAGTGGCCATGACCCGTCCGGCGCGGCACTGTTGCCATGTTGACCCTGATGTCATCCACGACGGGCTACCAGTACGGCCCACGGGCGGTGGGCTCCTTCGGGCAGAGAGACACCCGAAGGCGGCCTGGCCTCCCCCAGTCGTCCCGAAGCGGCCTGGACTCCCCCAGTTGGCCCGAGACGGAGCCGGCTCCCCACAGCCGGCTCGCTTCCCCTCTCGAAGAAGACGCCCCATTAAGGAGACAAGACGCGGTGAGGCTACAATAATCGCCCGTCGGACAGCAGCACTGTAGCCACGCCTACCTCGACGAAGCCCTCGTCATCAGGATGAGGCAACAGTCACCAGCTATCGACAAGACCCTTGGCAGTGGGGCCTGTCTGTTGCCAAGGAGTTGGTAGCCGGCGGGACCCACCAGCCGGCGGGCCCCAGCGGTCGGCGCAGAAGCCGGCGAGCGTGGTCACAGACGGCTAGGCCCCGCGCCCAGTCGGATTACCATTGTACCCCCAGGGGGTAGGCCTATATAAACCCCCCGGGGCACCAATGCAAAGGGTTCGACCCCCTGCTAGTCTTAGACAACATAGAAGGAGAGGAAGCAGGCTAGCCGTGCCCTTCTACCTCCTCCCACCAAACCGCTCAAGGAGCATTGTGTAGTTACTTGTTCATCTAGTGATCATGCGGAGACCTCGCAGAGCAGCAGTAGGGGTGTTATCTCCACGGAGAGCCCCGAAGCTGGGTAAGATCCGCCGGCGTGCATGTCTTCGCCTTATCCCGTTTCCAGGCACCGGCGATGTCTTACTGGCTCCCACAATGATAAGCCACCCGTTGGCATATGTCGCACCTACCACCCGACACAAGATCTTGCTTTCTTTGAAGAAATTCATATGAAAGCTTCTCATGATCAGATAAGAGAGTGTTATGATGATCTTGAAGGGTGTCAAACTTAGACTGAAGCCTCTGAAGATTTTCAGTCAAGGTTTTTGTGCGATACATTTCTTCACACAACATATCATCACTTTTGTCTAGCATGTTTTGAACCTTTTCAAAAGGCTTTTCTTGTTTTACAGAAATCTTAGCAAGTTTGGTGTAGCTGGGTTTGAGGTTTTCATCAGATTCATTTTCACTTGATTCAAAGGAGGGGTATTTTAGTACCTTGGCACCTTTTGCCATGAAGCAATAGGTGGGAGCGTAGTCATCATTGTTTCCATCAACCGTGTTGGTGAAGCCATTTTCTTCAGAGTTGAAGATGGACTTGCTGACGAAAGCAGTGGCGAGAGCCAGGCTCGCCACACCAGACTTAGACTCCTCATATGCCTCCTCTTCCTCATGTTCCTCAGATTCAGGCTCAGAGTCCATTTCCTTGCCAATGAATGCCCGAGCCTTCTTGGAGGTGCTCTTCTTGTAAGACGAAGACTTCGAGGATTTTGATGATGAAGATTTTGAGGATTTCTTCTTTTTCTTCGCATCATCAGAACTGTAATCCTTGTATTTCTTCTCCTTTGATTCCTTTCCCCACTGAGGACAATCTTGAATATAGTGTCCAGGTTTCTTGCATTTGTGACAAAGCCTCTTCTTGTAGTCACTAGATGAGGAATCAATTCTCCTTGAGGATTTTCCGAAGCGACCACGTCTTGAGAACCTCTGGAATTTCTTCACGAGCAGTTCTAGCTCATAGCTTAATTCTTCAGGATCACCAAGGCTGCTACCAGAAACTTCATCTTCAGACTCAGACACTGCCTTGGCCTTCAGGGCATGTGATCTGCCATAGCCCGAACCATAGAGATCTCTCTTCTCAGCAAGCGGGAACTCATGAGTATTTAGCCTCTCAAGGATATCAGCAGGATCAGGTGACTTGTAATCAGCATGTTCTTGTATGATCAATGCCAGAGTATTAAATGAGGAATCAAGTGATCTCAGCAATTTCTTCACCACCTCATGGTCGGTGATGTCAGTGGCACCAAGTGCTTGAAGCTCATTTGAGATGTCAGTGAGGCAATCGAAGGTCCGCTGAACATTTTCATTGTTGAGTCTTTTGAAGCGGTTGAAGAGATTGCGAAGAACATCAACTCGAGAGTCACGCTGTGTTGAGACTCCTTCATTGACTTTGGACAGCCTATCCCAGATAAGCTTAGCAGTTTCCAAAGCACTCACTCTTCCATACTGTCCTTTGCTCAGATGGCCACGTATGATATTCTTCGCTTGAGAGTCGAGTTGCTTAAATCTCTTCACATCAGCAGCATTCAGAGAAGGTGTGACTGAGGGAACACCATTTTCCACAACATACTAGAGATCGTTATCAATTGCCTCAAGATGCATTCGCATCTTATTTTTCCAGGAGGGGTAGTCTGTCCCATCGAAGGTAGGACACTCAGCAGAGACCTTGATCATACCTGCGGTCAACATAACTAAAACTCTAGGCGGTTAAACCAAAATCACATAGAACAAGGGATTACCTTGCTCTGATACCCATTGAAAGTGCGTTATATCGTCTATAGGGGGGTGAATAAGCGATTTTTATGAATTCTTAACTGAGGAATTTGCAGGTGAGGAAATTCCTTAGCGAAGAACTAGTAGCAGCGGAATAAGTACTCAAAAGTAAACATAACAGAACACAAGCATAGTCATCATGGTGAAATGAAGACAAGCACAGAGTACAGAAAGCGTAAACACAGGATAACACAGGATGAAGACAAACAAACTAAAGAAATTGAACTGAGGAAATTGAGAAAGTCTTCAGTCAAAGTCTTCAAACACAGATACGAACAAGCACTCAACACAGTTATGAGGAAATGAAAGAGTTGAGGAAATAGAACCAGGTAGCTTGGTGAAGACAATGATTTGGTAGACCAGTTCAACTGCTGTGATAGTTGTATGTCTGGTTAGGGAGGCTAGGTATTTAAACCTGGGGACACACAGTCCCGGACACCCAGTCCTGAACACGCAGCTCAGGACACTCAGTCCTCACCGTATTCCCCTTGAGTTAAGGTCAAACAGACCTCTCCCAATCACTTGTGGTAAGTCTTCAGGTGATTTTCGAACCTTCACAAACTTGGTCACGCAGCGGTCCACAATTCCTCTTGGGTGCTCTAGACCTTGACGCCTAACCGTCTGGATGAAGCACAGTCTTCAAAGGTAACAAGTGTCGGATCCACGCATGATCAATCTCTTCAGTGATGCTCAATCACTTGGGGTTTGTGGGTGTTTGGGTTTCGGTTTTCCTCACTTGATGATTTTCGCTCAAAGTACTCGGAGGATGGGATGCTCTCAAATGACAAGTGTCAGTTTCTCTCGGAGCAGCCAACCAGCTAGTGGTTGTAGGGGGCTGCTATTTATAGCTTAGGGAGCAGCCCGACATGATAAGACATAAATGCCCTTCAATGATATGACCGTTAGGTGGGTAGATATTTTGGGACAGCTGGCGCATAACACAACAACGATCGGAATTTTGAGTAGCAAAATCCTCAGGGCTATCATGTTCCTCACTGTGTAGGCAATCCGCACTGGCGAATTCCTAACTCCTCAGTCAGAACAAATTCCTTAGAGACCAGAAGAACTTCGTCTCTGTCACTGAATAATATGACTGAACTGTATGAGATTTTCAATGGCTTCACTCGAAGGGATTGGTAGGTGTAGGATTTTGAGTTGAGCATCACATGGAAATTTTTGCTTAGTATGTCCTTGACCCCCTTTAACACTACAGTGTTTCCTATGACTCAAGAAAGAGAAAATGAAACTATGAAAACAAAAGTCTTCATGCTTCATGTTCCTCAAATGAATACCAAGTCTTTAGGATTCCACCAATTTCTTCACTTTCAAAGTCTTCAGAAAGTCTTTAGAAATCCAAAGTCTTCAGTCGAAGAACCTCATTTTTAGGGGTCGACTTTCTCTATAAATATCAAACTCCTCATAGACTTATAGACCTATGTACACTCAAAAACACATTAGTCCCTTAACCTATAAGTCTTCAATACACCAAAATCACTAAGGGGCACTAGATGCACTTACAGGGAGTCAGGAGCTTGCGACATGACCGGCGCTGGTTTGGGTGGCTGGAGCAAGAAGACCAAAGGTTGTAGAAGCACGACGGCCATTGGATGGACAACGTACGATCACTGGAGCTAGAATCGTCCATATTGACTAAGTTGACAAAGCCCTCCGTCCCCATCAACTTAGTAGGCCCACAAGTCATCCTCCCACTATGGTGGGTCCCAGCTAGCAGGGGGAGTATTCATATTTTTTTGCGTAATAAGGAGGCACTTCCTTGCATGCGAAGATATAGCTGGTGGGTCCGAGCTGTCAGCGGGGAGAACGTTTTTTGTGAGAAATACAGAGGCCCTTCCGGTGGGTCCCAGTTGTCAGGTGGAGGAATCATTATTTTGCGTGTAATAAGGAGGCATTTCCTTGCGTGCGACCGTGGACCCAGCTGTCAGCCTCTCTACATACAGTCCACTTCCAATGGATGTCGTTCGTTGACCACGTTGACCACATCGCACTGAGAGCACCAGGGCGGTGGACGATAGTGAGGCCTAGGAAGGGAACGACATGGAGCTAGGGAAGACTCGTCAGTTGTTTCCCGCACGGAGGGGAGTACGAGGTTTTACTGTTTTGTGTGCTGTCGCTGGAGAATAACAACAAGTGTGTGTGAGTAGAGGGATGGCCAGGCCAATGATGGGAGTAGGGTGGGGCGGTGAGGCCTGCGCGGTAGCACAACCGGCCACGAGAGGAGGGAGCAGGCAGTCCGGCCGGCGCTTGTTTGAGTGGCTGGAGCAGGAATGGCAGAGATTGAATAAGCACGACGGCCGTTGGATGGACATCCAACAGTCATTGCTCTCATGTGTTGACTAAGTTGACATGGCGTTGCGTGTGCGTCAACCTTTTTTTAGAAAGCCTCAAATATGTGGAAAACAACATACAACTCATATGCCATTATTTCTAATAATTTACAACCCATTTGCTAATTTTTAAGGTTTTTGGAGCCCATATTCTTTTTGTCAGCATTACAGCCCGTATTGTGGCCACGGTTAAAAAATTATACGAAATTTTGCATATTTCTGTGCGGTCCGAACTGTTTTTAATCCCGAAATTTCGAGTCACATTCAAACTGATTTTAAAAATAAATGTATATCAATATAAAATCCAACAAATTGACCATGCATAAAAATCAATGGAATTTAAAATCTCGAAATGGAAAAAAAGAAATTTGAAACTAATTGCCGGTTTGATGTGTTTTTAAAATGTACAGCCCATTTCTCATTACTGATAGGCCATTTTCTAGGCCAGGCAAATGAAGCTCTCCTCGTCTTGAAAGATTTGCACCCAACATGCCTGACAAAGCGACTTACTTGACAAAGCACAAAAAACTGGGCTAGCCATTTTCAGAAAGAAAAAAAAAACTACTAGGCTGGTCTTGTGGTAAACATAAAATAAACGGCTGTCTAGACAGGCCAGAGTGCCCCGCACAACCCAGTTGACACCCTGCTTCCCCCTCAAAAAGAAATTAGATAAATGCCACTCCAATTATGGTGATTCATAAAAATGCCACTGCAATTTCGAAACTTTGAAAAATGCCATTGCAGTTTTTGCAAACTTTGAAAAACGCCAATCCAGACTTTGAAATATGCCACTGGAAATGGCATGAAATGGCATTTTCCAAAGTTCGGAAATTGTAGTGGCATTTCTCGGAATCACCAGATTTGGAGTGGCATTTATCAAATTAACCCAAAACAAAAATAACTGGGCGAGTGTCGGATCATGGGTTCTAGCAAAACCCTCAAGGTTCGAACACTAGGTGCGCATGAAGATCTCCCCCCTACCGATCCACGCCTAACTCAGTTAAGATCTTACGAACTAACTCGATGAACTCACAACACAAGGAACACAACATTTATACTGGTTCGGGCCACCATTGTGGTGTAATACCCTACTCGAGTGTGGTATGGTGGATTGCCTCTTGGGCTGAGGATGATTAGTACAAGGGGAAGAACAGCCTCCTGAGGAGAGGTGTTCTTGTGCTTGGTGAACTCGTGGTTGTCCTGGTCTCTCTTGGCCAGACTGGTCTATCTATCCTCTTGGCCAGACTGGTCTATCTCTCCTCTCCCTAGCTACGGTGGTGGCTAGTCCTATTTATAGAGGCCCTGGTCCTCTCCCCAAATATTGAGCGGGAAGGGAGCCAACAACGGCCAATTTGAAGGGGTACAGCTAGTACAGCTTATCCTGACAAAAGCAGTCTTCGCCTGTCAAAGGCTCTGGTAGTGACGCTGTCTTGGGCTCCACGGTGACCTCCGTCTTACCGTCCTTCTGGTCTTGGTCTTGTTGCACTGATATGGAAACCTTTGCTTGACGCCTCGGTACTCTGCGCATGCGCCTGCTTCCTTAGCCATAATGCCGACAGTAGCCCCCGGGCCCAAGGCGAAGCCAAAGGCCAAGTGCGGAGCGCCACGGGCCCCAATAGCCTGTGGCCTTGGTTGACGCGTGGCGGTTGATTGGACGTGGGCGTCTCTGCTTCCCCATGCTGCCTCGACAACTGCTCGACTTGACGAGTCCCTGCTGCATGCAAGGGAAATCCATCATTACTACCTTAGATCATGGAGGCCGACGGTTGGCCTCCCCTTGGCTATAAATTGGAGGGGGCGGAGCCCCCGTCGCCCATCTATTCCCCTTCTGCTTGCTTCTTGCTCTTTGCTCCATCGCCAGTTGCAACACCAATGGCGCCGTCGAAGAGGTTTTCCGCTGCGGAGAAAGGGAAGGCCCCTCACGAGGGGCATGGCTCTCCGGAGCCCAAACATGGACGCGCCGCCCCCGCAAGCACTGCACGACCCTCGCTGCTACCCCGCGCAGCCGTGGCGGTGCCGCTTCGCATGGCAGGGGCCGCTCCGGTCGCGGCGGTCCTGTCGATGAAGGGAGACGTGCCGTGGTCGCGCGGCCTTCCCAACCGCGCTTCCACTCAGTGGAGGTGCTGCCGGAGTTCGTCATCTGGTCGGAGAACCCAGCCGGCAATTGGCTTCAGCTCCCGCGTTTCTTCACCGACGAGCTGCCAGCCTCTGGTCCAGGCGGGCGGCTGCTGCAACATGGCTTCCTGGGTCGCGGTCGCGGTAGTGGTCTCCGTTGCGGGCAACATATCTCTGGCCCACGGCTGACAGCCTTTTGCCGGCGCGCGCGGCCTAGGCAGGCGGTGCGCCCTCCACTTCAAGTATGACGGTGACGCAACCGTCTACATGAGGGTATTTGGGGAAGATGGTCGCCGCGCCGGGTGCTGCCCCGAGGTCAACGACGGCGAGGAAGTGCTCGTCCTTGGCGATGGTAGTGGTGAGGACGAGGGCGAACCCGCCCTTGGGGCTGACCATGTCTCGTCCAGCTATGGTGGCTCTTCCTCCAGCGATATCTGTCGGTGTCAAAACCGGCGGATCTCGGGTAGGAGGTCCCGAACTGTGCGTCTAGGATCGATGGTAACAGGAGACGGGGGACACAATGTTTACCCAGGTCCGGGTCCTCTCTATGGAGGTAAAACCCTACATCCTGCTTGATTGATATTGATGAATATGACTCTTACAAGAGTGGATCTACCACGAGATTGTAATGGCTAAACCCTAGAAGTCTAGCCTATGTGGGTATGGTAATGAGTATATATGTTCTCCTTTCCGGACTATCCCCTTCGATTTATATAGACACCAAAGGGATCTAGGGTTTACATGGAGTCGGTTACATAAGAAGGAATCTTTGGTTGCCAAGCTTGCTTTTCATGCCAAGTAGAGTCCTATCCGGACACGGTGCAGTCTTCGGCCTATATGTCTTCACAGCCCATCAGTCCGGCCCATAGATAACAGGCCGGACACCCGAGGACCCCTTAGTCCAGGATTCCCTCAGTAGCCCCTGAACCTGGCTTCAATGATGAGGAGTCCGGCATGTAGATTATCTTCGAAATTGCAAGGCGGGTTCCCCTTTCTCCAAACTCCAAGATAGTCTTCGGATGCAATGATGGTATCCGGACCTGTCACACACATAACCGCGGAGAGAATATAATATTTGCACGAATCTAATCTGTTGACAACTTTTTTCACAACACGACATCACGTCTGTCTAGTTATAATTTCGAACCGTTTTTCTTCAGCCAATCCACGCTACGAGGCGTGGTTGCTACTGGCACATCTTGTCAAAATAGAGATCATGTCCCCTTATTGCGGGATTCTCATCAATGCAGGCATGGGTAACTCAACCGTGTCATTTATACAGTCCTAGAGATTAGGCGAATCCTAAGGCGAGTGAGGAGGCATTTAATATTTACTGCCTTTATAAGGGGATAAGGATTCCCTCTTCCTCTCCTCACGCTCTCTCTTTGCCTCCGTCTTTCCGATCTCAATCTCCAACGCCCAAGCTCCCATCTCCTTTCCACTCAAGCAACCATATCCGGATCTAGTGGTCAGGGAAAGTGGATGGTCTCCTCTGTCAAGGAGGAGGACATTACTAAGCTCCGGGCAGCCGAATATTTGGCAAAGGAGATCGCCCATCGTCTTCCAGCCGAGGGACAAGTTGTCCCCATGCCGGAGCCCACAGAGAGGGTGGTATTCATCCCCCATTTCTTCCGCGGGCTAGGGTTTCCACTCCACCCTTTCATCTCCGGGCTGATGTATTACTACTGGATAGATTTCCATGATCTGTCGCCGAATTCCTTCCTCAACATCTTGGCGTTCATAGTCGTGTGCGAGGCCTTCCTCCGCATCCATCTCCACTTCGGGCTGTGGCTCAAAGTCTTCAACGTGAAGCCGAAGGTGGTGGAGGGACAACACGTGGAGTGAAGAGGGGCCATGGTGAGCAAGCTATCCAATGTCTCTTGGCCCAAAGGCACCTTTGTTGAGACAGTAAAGGAATGGCAGAAGTAGTGGTTCTATATTACAGAACCTCGCGGCACCACCTGGGCCGCCACTGCTGAATTCTGCTCCAGCGCTCCCATGCGACTCACCTCCTGGGTCGAGAAGAGTTCGGACTGGTGTGCACCTGATGAGCGGATAGCGCTGCAGACGCGTGTTCAAAGCATGGTGACCAAGGACATCAAGCTCGTCGACGTTATCCAGGTGTTGCTAATCCGCCGGATTCTTCCGTGCCAGCGCCGCAGCCGCCCTTTATGGGAGTTCAATCCGAAGAAGCACTAGATCCTGTAAAGGCTCTTCGACACTTCTCACGAAGGGGCCTGGAAGTTGCTCTTTAAGGGCAATGAGAGGCCATCGGCCACGGACTCAGACCATGGTCACAACTGTAACCGCCCCGCCAGCGAGGTATGTTACTTTTGATGTACTCACAACTTAAATGTTTCGAGGATGATGTCTAAGATTTTAGTATTGCTTTCTCAAGACTGGGTGGAGAGGGTGAAGCGGATCCAGTGTCTGGCTCCGTTGCCCGAAGAACCAGTCATCCCACGCCTGGGAAGATGCTGGTGCCGGCGCCATATACGGCGCCAGAGAAGAAGGCTAAGAAGAAAGCCAAGGGGCCAAGAGCGGCCCCCGTCGCAAGGGCACTTCGGACGCGGCGTCCGAAGACGACGAGGCCCATTCCTCTATCCTTGAGGACAATGACGACAAAGAGGAGGGGGAGGAGGAAAACAACCCTCCTCCCGAGGAGAAGAAGAAAAGGAGGGTGGCCTCGGCATATCTGGAGGCGCAAGCGCCCAAAAAGAGTAAGGGCGCGCCAACAGTTGACACCATGTGGGACGTCGAGAATAGTCCAGAGTGTCGCCCCCGTACCAGGCCCCAGGCCGCATCATAAGTGACATGACTTATTTATGCGCACATCCAGCCCTTTCTTTTTTATTATTCTAACATGGTTAATCCATACTATTGCAGTCCGGCCCGTGACCTTATCTAGCGATCCTCATCTGGAGGTTCGTTGGCTCCGTCGGAGATGGCGAGCATGTCGCCACTGCCTGCTTACTCCCCCGGGGCCAGGGATGACACCGAAGTGCTATCCCGGAGGACCACTCCGAAGGGAGGAGTCCAGGACGTTGTCCGGGAGATGCCACAAGGTGGGACCTCCACTGCCGGACACATGGGGGAGTCAATCCCCATGGAGACTGGCGTAGAGGGCCGTATCCAGTTTGTCCCTCGGCCGAATACGATTCCGGAGACCCATGTGGCTCCGGAATCGGGCGAGCAGCCCCCTTTGAAGGAGGGGGGGTGCGTCGCCTCCACCGATGGCTCCTGTCCATCCAGGAGCGCCAGATGACCTGATGGGGGCGCTACCAAGCGCCTCCGTCATCGGCGAGCACCGTATCCTTATGGGTGCGGTGATTGAGAAGGTTCAGTCCGCCAAGAGCGGACTGAATGAAGCCAGCAGCAGCCTGTTAACAGGTTTCGAGGTAAGAAAGAGAAAAAATCCATATAGACCATAGCCCCTGAGACGTCGTCTGGTGTTCGGCGAGGAGGACCGGATAGGGGATCAATCCTTAATTATAAGAGGCTGACTGAATATGTATTTATAAGCAGGCGTCCCTGTTGGCTGCGACCTCGCATGCTGCCGAGGTCTCCGAGCTGAAGCGGAGGCTGGAGCGGACCGAGAACGAGCTCGGCGAGGTTAAGGTTCAGCTCCAGGAGAAGCAAGGTGAGGGACGACTTGCTATATGTTCGGGAAGGGATAAACGCTGTATATTGACAGCGGTATTGTGATATGTGCAGATGCCGCGACCGAAGTCGAGGCCCTGAGGAAGGCCTTGGGCGAGGCCAAGGAGTAGGTTGTCCAGCAGCAAGCCACCCGTAAGAAGCTAAATGCCTGGGTCAAAGAATTCCACCAGGAGCTCCAAGATGCGGTGAAAAAATGCGAGTCCTTGGAGCATGATGCGTCGGTTCGAGGGACCGAACTCACCAAGGCTCGTCAGAGCGCAGAGACCGCACGGAATGAGGCCCAGGCCGCCATCTAGGAGATCCAGCAGGCCAAGAAGATCACAGCGGGTAAGGCATTTAAGATGCAAAGCAAGTATGCAGAGAAGCAGTACCTTTTACTAACCCGGGTTCGGAGTTCCCCAGGGGCTTTTGCGGATTTGCCACACAGTGTATCAGACGTCGTGGAGTTCTATCGAGCCAAAGGAGGGGGGTTCTTCAAAGAGGCTCTTCTGGTCGCAGTATGCGGCGCCAGAGCATTCCGTGTCCTTCACCGATCAGTTGAAATAGCTGGTGGAGCTGCATAGGGTGGTCGAACTGTGGCCAGCCGAAGCTATGCCTAGTAGCTACTTTGGAGTCGTGAGGCAGATGGTGGATGCCTGTCCTCGGCTAGACGTTATCAAGCGCTCCGTCTGTATTGAAGGTTCCCGTATGGCCTTCGCTCACTGCAAGATGTGGTGGGTGAAGATGAACGTTGTTGAAGTCGCCAGCGGACCATCGGAGGGCAAGGAGCACCGCACACCCAAGCGATATTTCGAGGATGTTGTAGAAGGGTCTCGACTTATAGCGGCACAATGTTCGCAGGACATTGTATTTGAATAAATGTATTCATGTTGCCTTTGTCTTGTATTATGGGGACAAAGCCAGTTTTTGTGAAGTAATTTTATTATGCTTTGAATTGTTTCCTCCTGTACGGCCGTGTTGTGTGTAATCTAAGGGTTGGCCAGTCGTCGGCTTCTGCCCTCACGTAGATAGTATGGAGGTGTTAGGGATGGAATATAAACAATCTTGAAGGAGTTGTTTAGCGCAACGAACAAGGCAATCAGACTTTATGGCTTTAACACCCTCACTTAGTAGGAGTTTTATAATAAAGCATGGGCACAGCCCCCGGTTTAATCTAGAGTACTGTCAGCATATGATCGGGAAGTTCCGAGCTCTCGCGTAGCGCGGAAAAAATCTCCAACGATTTGTAACCATCGAGTAGCTGACCGGCTCTCGCCACATCATGACAGTCAGTTTTCGGCTTTCTCTACTGAGGTGCTCGTCTGGTCAAAGCCAGGGCACAATCATAGTAGTTCTCCCTCTACTACCCTAGCCGATGGAGCGGAACGTAGGGTAGCAAGCACAGGAGCCGGGCAACCCAACTATTGACCAAAGACATGATTCGGAGCCAATGCATATAATGCTAAATTCGGGGTGCCGAACATATATAAAAAGTGTTCGGACTATGCTACTGTATTGTGGGGTGACAGGTAGCCCCTGGCAAATATTACACATAAAAGAGTGTCAATGCAACAAATAAGAAGATCGAAAATAAAAACGAAGTAACAAGCGGAAACCACAGGGACTGGGCCACGAACCATTTTATTATAACTGGATGGATACGTCAAGGCGTATCTTGTACAGGTGGTGCGAGAATTATCCGGCCATTTAACATGCCGGCACCAATTAGGCACAGCGTGCGGGTCCTGAGAAATAAGTATGAATGCCGTCAAGAAGAACGTATAAAGTTTACCCAACACACCTGTGTTGCTTGCCTCCATTTTATTTCAGTCCTTCTAGAGGACTTGACATCAGGCCCGCAGAAAAAGGTGCCTGAAACAAGAAAAATAAGTAAAAGTATGTGTGTCCGGGATCGGTCTGGCCGGATTGTAAGCCCCGGGTCATCTCGTGCCTCCATCGATGTCCATGGAATTTTGAGGGCATAATAGTGTACGCATGTTACGAATGCCACTACCTTATTGGGGCTGGGACGGAGGCTGAATTGCTTGTCGAGCTCTTGACGAGCCACGCTGCCCTGTTGCACTGTAGTCCGGACCCGCTTGATGGTGTCCAGAGGCTCGGCAGCTGGGTTATAATGCTGCTTGAGATGGCCATTCTGTGCTTCAGCTACTAGGACGGCGGTCTGGTCCTCTGTTCGGAGGGAGTGTTCCGTATTGCCATTGACTGTTATGACGCCGCATGGACCAGGCATCTTGAGCTTGAGATAAGCATAGTGTGGCACTGCGTTAAATCAAGCAAACGCGGTTCGTCCGAGCAGTGCGTGGTAGCCGCTATGGAAGGGGGCGATATCGAAGATTAACTCTTCGCTTTGGAAGTTGTCTGGAGAACCAAAGACCACCTCCAGCGTGATTGAGCCTGTACAGCGGGCCTCTACACATGGTATGACTCCTTTAAAGGTAGTTTTTGTTGGTTTGATTCGCGAGGGATTAATGCCCATCTTCCGTACTGTATCCTAATACAGTAGGTTGAGGCTGCTTCTGCCATCCATCAGGACTCGTGTTAGGTGGAATCCGTCGATGATTGGGTCCAGGACTAGTGAGGCCGAACCGCCGTGGCAGATACTAGTCGGATGATCTCATCGATCGAAGGTGATCGGGAATGATGACCACGGATTGAACTTTGGGGCGACTGGCTCTACCGCGTAGACGTCCCTGAATGCTTGTTTGCGCTCCTTTCTGGGGATTTGCGTGGCGTATATCATGTTCACCGTTTTGACTTGGGGGGGGGGGGTTCTTCTGTCCCCCGGTGTTTGGCTGCCGGGGCTCTTCATCCTCGTCCCCGCTTTGTGATCCCTTTTATTTGTTTTCGGCATTTAACTTGCCAGCCTGCTTGAAGACCCAACAATCCCTGTTGTTATTATTGGCTTGCTTATCCGGGGTGCCATGAATTTGGCACGGACGGTCGAGTATGTGGTCAAGGATGGAAGGTCCTTCGTTGTTTCTTTTGTAGGGTTTCTTCCGTTGGCCGGACTTGGATCCACTGAATCCGACGTTGACTGTGGTGTCTTTAGTATTGCCGCAATTGCTTCTGTGTTTGTGTCTATTGCGCCGGAGCTTGCCGGTGCTATTCTTGGCCTTTGTAGGGCCTACCTCGCTGGTTGTGGTTTTGCTGTGAGCCAGCCAGTTGTCCTCGCGTGCGCAGAAGCGGGTCATGAGTGCCGTAAGAGCTACCATGGACTTCGGCTTTTCTTGTCCGAGATGGCGTGCTAGCCATTCGTCTCGGATGATGTGTTTGAAGGCTGCTAGGGCCTTGGCGTCCGGACAGTCGACGATCTGGTTCTTTTTGGTTAGGAACCTAGTCCAGAATTTTCTGGCCGATTATCCGGGTTGTTGGACTATGTGGCTTAGGTCATCGGCATCTGGTGGCCGCACATAAGTTCCTTGGAAGTGGTCGAGGAAAGCCTCTTCCAAGTTCTCCCAGCTGGCGATTGAGTTCTCAGGCAGGCTATTTAACCAGTGTCGAGCTGGTCCTTTGAGTTTTAATGGGAGGTATTTGATGGCGTGGAGGTCGTGTCCTCGGGCCATGTGGATGTGGAGAATGAAATCCTCGATCCATACTGTAGGATCGGTTGTGCCGTCGTATGATTTGATATTGACGGGCATGAACCCCTCGGGGAATTCATGATCCAGTACTTCATGTGTGAAGCAGAGCGGGTGTGCGGAGCCTCTATATCGGGCCGCATCGTGGCGGAGCTCTGAAGGAGTCCGTCTGCGGCATTCGGCTCGAGCGTGGTTAGGTTTGTCACGTCCGAATACGCAGCCGTCGTCGTGCCTCGAGGCATGTCCTCGTGATCTGTAGATCGATCTTGTGCATCCTACTCTACTATCCAGGGTCTGTCGGAGGTCGTACGTATGGCCCCGGACTATTCCGTCCCTATTTTGATGAGGTGGTGGGGCGGCCTGCTGTTCGGTCTGAGTTGCGGCTTTATCTCAGCTGCGGGTTGGCCGTTCCACTGCCCTGTCCCGACCACGTGGTGGTCGATCCACATTATGCGATGGAGATATATGCTCCGGCACCTCCTCATCGAATTGAGGTAGCAGTCTGCGTTTCGAGTATCTCTTGGCTGGGCGGTTGAGGCTGTATTCCTCGGCTGGCAGGACGTCAGTCCATCTGTCGACGAGCAAGTCTTGTTCAGCTTGAAGCTGTTGTTATTTCTTTTTCAGGCTCCTTGCAGTGGCTATGAGCTTAAGCTTGAAGCGCTCCTGCTCGAGAGGATCCTCAGGCACGATGAAGTCTTTGTTGCCAAGGCTTGTCTCCTCTTCGGAGGGTGGACGGTAACTATCATCCTCCGAGTCATCTTCTATGTCATGTTCGTCAGTGTTGTCTTGCCTGCTATCGTGTTCCTGTTCGGATGTAGCCCTGGTGGGGTCTTCACTGTTTTTGGCGTCGCCCGGAGTACTATTTTCTCCGGTGCCGGTGTTGTCGTCTTTTGAGCGACGGGGCTTAGGGCGGCGTTTGGGCCGCAAGCGCTTGGAGTGTGTCTCGGAGATTTTGTTCCCATCCGACTCTTCTTTGTCGTCGCCAGATCCTTTAGGTGTATCAACCATGTACACGTCGTACGAAGAGGTAGCCGTCCAACATCCAGTGAATGGCGGGTCTTGGCCTTGCTCCTTGTCGGCATCGTCGTCCATGCCGTCGATGTCTTCGGAGCCATAGTCAAGCCCGTCGGTTAAGTCATCGATGGTGGCTATGATGTGGGTGGCGGGTGGGAAGAAAAATTCCTCATCATCCGTCTCTAGCTTGAACTGGACATAGATCGGCTGGGAGTCCTTCTCCAAGGACAGATTCTTTAAAGATTTTAGCACGTCACCCAAAGGTGAGTGCTGGAAAATGTCAGCGGCGCTGAACTTGAAGATCGATAACCGATCTAGTTCGGTGCCCGCGGGCGTACACAGTCCGGAACTTATAGCCGGAGACGAGTCCGAAGTTCCGTTAAAGCGAATATTCCAGGGTGTCGAGTCCATGTGCGGCTCCAACGCCACGGACTCTGAGGCCTCGGATGGCTCGATCTGCTTCGGCTCTAAGGTCGTTGCAGCCGCAGGAACCATCTCCTGGGTGTGACCCGATGACAGATTTAAGTCACGTTCATCGGGATGAGGGGGAGCGATCACCGCGGGCTCAAGTCCCTCGAAGATCAAGTCTCCACGGACATCCGCGGCGTGGTCCAAGCTTTCGAATCTGACCTGATGGCTAGGGGCGTAGCTGTCGATCTGCTCCAGATGGCCAAGCGAGTTGGCCCGCAGTACGAAGCCGCCGAATACGAGGATCTGTCCAGGGAGGAAGGTTCCTCCTCTGGCAGGATCATTATTAACAATTGAGGGGGCCATTGAACCTTTTGTCGACGACACAGTGGAACTCTCAATGAAAGCATTAATGTCGGTGTCAAAACCGGCGGATCTCGGGTAGGGGGGGTCCCGAACTGTGCGTCTAGGATCAATGATAATAGGAGACGGGGGACACAATGTTTACCCAGGTTTGGGTCCTCTCTATGGAGGTAAAACCCTATGTCCCGCTTGATTGATATTGATGAATATAAGTGTTACAAGAGTGGATCTACCACGAGATCGTAATGGCTAAACCCTAGATGTCTAGCCTATGTGGGTATGGTAATGAGTATATATGTTCTCCTTTTCGGACTATCCCCTTCGGTTTATATAGACACCGAAGGGATCTAGGGTTTACATGGAGTCAGTTATATAAGAAGGAATCTTCGGTCACCAAGCTTGCTTTCCACGCAAAGTAGAGTCCAATCCGTACACGGTGCAGTCTTCGGCCTTCATGTCTTCACAGCCCATCAGTCCGACCCATAGATAACAGGCCGGACGCCTGAGGACCTCTTAGTCCAGGACTCCCTCAACAGCCCCAGCAGCGGCGGTTACGACCAACCGCCACGCCACCACGCCTGCTTTCAGTGCGGCAGTGCGTCGTCTCGTTGCCGCGCGTCCGTGAAGCACGAGGAGGTGTCCGGCTGAGCTTAGGACGACACGGGAGCCTACCCCCGTGAACCGCTGTAGGGGCAGACGCCGCTTTTATTTTGTTCTTCCTTTCCTTCCTGCATCAAGAAGAAACCAGAATGGGCCCCAAAGGGGCGTGTATCGAACTATGATCTCAATCACTATGCTATGTTTGTTGCTCCTGTGCTATGTCGCAACTTTGTCGTTTTGCGTAGGGATAACTTAGCTTGACTTGTTTGGAGTAGCCTCCTCCTCACGAGGTGCTTGCTTGCTTCCCGGTGCCTGTCGAGGCTTCCTTGACCCGATAGGAGCTTAGGAATTGCAAAAAAATTCGTCAAGAGGTTTATCATTCTCCCGAGGCTTGGTCATGGGCACCGCTGGCCTCCACCCAGCGCTTCGTATCGCGGTACCCGAGGGGCACGGATTGAGAGAAAGGGGCGCCAGCTTGTGGGCTCTAACGAGGGTACCTCGTGAAAAACAGAAGAAGGAAGCTCACGAAGGTACGTTTTCAGCCCCCTCACGAGGAACGCGCGAGAGAGAGTACAAGCCGACCAAAGAAACGAAGGCAGAAATAGAGGTTGAAGGCGAAAGGGCGAGACCAGCAAGAGACACCAGAAAGCAAATTTCAATTAAAGAGGGGCAAGCCAACTTTGGAAAGCAAATGAAAAGCCACGTCCGGCACCTAGTCTAGTCTTCGACGTGTTCTCACCAGCGCGGGGCTAAGTGCTGCCACTAGGGCGTGGGAGGGAGCCCCCGAGGCCCAAGGGCGGCACTCCTGAGACTCCGGGGCGTGTAAAACCCCACTCGTTATTACATGAGAGTGTCACGGGTGGTGATCTTCATAGGCGCTGGGCCTTTCTTCATAGGCGCCGGGCCTTCTTCAAATGCGCTGGGCCTTTCTTCAGGGGTTGAACTTCCGAAGGTGTTGAATGTTCCAGGCGTTCTGGATGGGTACCCCATCTTGTGTCTCCAGGTGCGCGGCGCCAGGCCTGGAGATATGGACGACCTTGAACGGGCCCTCCCACATGGGTGAGAGCTTGTGCAGCCCTTCCCTGGAGAGGACCCGCCTCAGGACGAGGTGTCCCACCTCGAGCGTCCTGGAGCGGACGCTGTGATAGTGGTACCGTCGCAGCGCCTGCTGGTACCTTGCCGCCCGTAGTGCCGCATCACGGCGATGTTCCTCCCCCAGCACGAGGTCCATCTCCTGCCTGGCATCTTTCTGCGTTTCATCAAACGCCAGGACCCGTGCGGAGCGATGCCTGACTTTGTGAGGGAGGACTGCTTCCGCTCCGTAGACGAAGAAGAATGGGGTCTCGCCCGTCGGATTGGTGGCGGTGGTGCGGATGGACCATAGCATGGACTGGAGCTCATCGTGCCAGCCCCTGCCACATGCCTTGAGCTTCTTCTTGAAGATCCTGGTCTTGAGGCCCCTCAGGACCTCCGCGTTGGCACGTTCGGCCTGGCCGCCCCTCAGGACCTCCGCGTTGGCACGTTCGGCCTGGCCATTGCTCCTGGGGTGCGCTACCGAAGCATAGCAGATCTGCGTTCCAAGGTTAGCACAATATGACTTGAAGAGATTACTAGTGAACTGCGAGCCATTATCAGTGATGATGCGGTTGGGGACCCCGAAACAGCTCACAAGGCCCTTGATGAACTTGACCATAGAGCCAGCTGGGATGGTGCGGACGGCTTCAACCTCCACCCACTTAGTGAATTTGTCGATGGTGACGTAAAGGTATCGATAGCCCCCAGGCGCGTGAGGAAACGGGCCCAGGATATCTAGCCCCCACACTACAAATGGCCACGAGAGTGGAATGGTCTGGAGGCCATGAGTAGGCTGATGGATCTGCTTGGCATGGAATTTGCAGGCCTCACAGGACTTCACCAGCTCAACTGCGTCATTGAGTGTCGTAGGCCAGTAGAATCCGCTGCGGAATGCCTTGGCGACGAGGGTTCGCGATGACGAATGGTGCCCGCAGTCCCCACCGTGTATGTCGGCTATCAGCTCTTGCCCCTGCTCCCTGGAGATACAATGCAGTGAAACGTCATTTGGCCGCTTCCTGTATAACTCATCGTCCCGAATGCAGTACGCTGTGGCCTGCCGGGCCACGCGCTCCGTGTCCTCCTCCTTCTTCGGCAACGTCCCTTGCATCAGGTATTCCTTTAATTCCTTGGTCCAACATCCCTCCGGAGGCTCAAGCGCCAAGAGTAGGCGCGCTCCCGAGGTCGGGCCATAGGCCGGGGCTCCTGTGGCAGGCGGCTGCGGGAGTTCCTCCCGAGGCTGAGCTGTTCTTCAAAGCGGTGGCGTTGCCGATGGCTTGAAGAGCCGCTCCTCGAAGACACCAGGCTCCTGGGGTTGTCGCTTGGATGCTCTTATGGCGATGTCGTCAGCTTCCTTGTTGGTGCCACGGGGCACGTGCTACAACTCTAGGCCCTGGAATTGTTTCTCCATCTTGCGCACCTCCGAGAGGTATGCTTCCATGTGTTTGTCCCTTGGCTCGTATATCTTGTTGGAGAAGTTGATGAGGAGCTGCGAGTCGCCCCTGACGGTGAGGCGCTTTAGCCCCAGTGCCACTGCAGCCTTTAGGCCAGCTATGAGGCCTTCGTATTCTGCAATGTTATTGGAGACCTTCTCGCCCTGCTGGAAGCAGAGCTGCACGGCGTAGTAGAGCTTGTCCCGAGTGGGCGAGATGAGCACTGCTGCAGCCCCCGCACCCTGTCGCACAAAGGCACCATCGAAATACATGACCCAGCCGCAGGCGCCTCGCTTCCTGGTGAGAGGGACCGGTCTTCGCCTACTTCAAGCGCCGGGGTGTCTGTCCATTCTGCCACGAAATCAGCAAGCGCGGCTCCCTTGATGACCCTAGTAGTGCTGAACTCCAACTAGAATGCTTGCAACTCGATGTTCCACTCAGCGACCCTTCCAGCAGAGTTGGGGCTCCTGAGCACTCTCTCCAATGGGTAGGCTGAGACGACCTTGATGGGGTGGCCTTGAAAGTAGTGTCGCAAATTTCGTGAGGCCACCAGGAGCGCGAGCAGGAGCTTCTGGGGCATGGGGTACCGTGCTCTTGCGTCCCATAACACCATGCTGACGAAGTATACCCGGTGCTCGAACAGGGTAGGCGTCCTGACGAGGCTTGCGTCTTACGGAAACTGGGGTGCCTCCTGAGGTGGTGGAGCCCATGATGCTTGATCGCTTGCTGAGGCCTTTGCGGGTCCGAAAGTGTCGTCCTGCTGAGCTTGCTCTTCTGCTGTTGCTGCCGCGGCCCCCTCCTGGTCTCGCGTCATCTCTGCTGGGGGTGTACCTCGGCGCGACATGCCCTTGGCTTGGTTTTCTTCTCGAACCGCTACTAGGGCCACGCTAGCGGAGTAGGGAGTGGCAGCAAGATAGAGCACTAGGGGCTCGAGGGGCCGTGGCGCCACCTTCACTGGGGGCTAGTCAGGTATCTCTTGAGGTCTTGAAATGCTCGGTCCGCCTCCGGGGTCCACTACAATGGGCCCTTCTTCTTCATCAGCTTGAAGAAGGGCAGGGCTCGTTCTCCCAGCTTGGAAATAATGTGTCCCAACGCAGTCACCCATCCAGCAAGCTTCTGCATTTCATTGAGGGTTTTCGGTGGACTCATGTCTTCAATGGCCTTGACCTTCTCTGGGTTGGCCTCGATCCCCCTGTGGGACACAAGGAAGCCCAGCAGCTTGCCGGAAGGGATGCCAAACACGTACTTCTCCGGGTTGAGCCACAAGTCCACCTGGCAGAGGCTTTCAATGGTCTCCTCCATGTCTTGGATCAAGGTCCTCGCCTCCCGAGACTTCACCACGATGTCGTCGACTTAGGCCTCAGCGTTCCTCCCGAGCTGCCAACCCAAGGCGATGTGCATGAGTCGCTGGAAGGTTGCGCCTACATTGCGCAGCCTGAAAGGCATGCAAGTGTAGCAGTACACCCCACACGGGGTCAAGAAGGCCGTCTTCTCCACATCCTCTACCGCCATCTTGATTTGGTGATATCCTGAGAATGCATCTAGGAAGCACAACAAGTCGCACTCGGCAGTGGAGTCGACGATCTGTTCGATGCGCGGGAGCGGGAACGGATCTTGGGGGCAGGCCTTGTTCAGGTTGGTGAAGTCGATGCACATCCGCTCCTTCCCGCCTTTCTTGGGGACAACGACGGGGTTTGCCAGCCACTCTGGGTACCGAACCTCGCGGATCACACCCGCGGCCTCCAGATTGCGGGTTTCTTGGATTATGAAAGCTTGCTTCTCAGTGGACTACTGCCTCGCCTTTTGCTTCACGGGGCGTATGTTGGGGCACACTTTCAGGTGGTGCTCTATCACCTCTCTTGGGACCCCCACCAGCTGATCGGGCTCCCAAGCAAACACTTCGTTGTTTGTGCGCAAGAACTTCACCAACGCCTCCTCCTGATCAGGCTCGAGGTTGGCGCCTATGGTGAAGGTCTCCCCTGAGGACCCGTCCTCCTCAACTAACACTCACTTGGTTTCTGCTTTGTCCTGAGTGAAAAACTGCTTCTTCTTGGTTGCTGCGGCTCCCTTGGCCTTGGAGGTGTCCGAGTCGGAGGGCTGCACTGCTGCGGCTATCTTGAGGGCGAGCTTGAGATCAAGGCTTCCTTGGCATCCCCCTTGATGGTGAGGATACCCTCGCTCCCTGGCATCATCATGAGGTTGTAAGCCGGATGGGTCGCTACCATGAACTGGGCTAGAGCTGGGTACCCGAGGATGGTGTTGTATGGGAGGCTAATGTGGGCGATGTCGAAGTCGATGAGCTTGGTGCGGTAGTTGTCGTGCGTGCCGAAGGCCACGGGGAGGCGGATCTGCCCCAGGGGCGGGCGGAGTCTCCACCGACCCCCGAGAAAGGCTTGCTAGGGTGGAGCCGCTCGAGTGGTACATGAAGAAGGCCGAAGGCCTCGATGGAGAGCATGTTGAGGCCGGCACCGCCGTCGATGAGCGTCTTGGTGATGGATACGTGGCAGATGGTGGGCGTGCAAAGCATTGGGAGCGCACCGGAGCCGACGGTGGAGGCTGGATGATCCCCTGAGTCGAAGGTGAGGTCGGCCTCGGGCGCGGCCCAGCCAGGCGGAGCCCCCGGGCGCTTGGAAACGGCGCTGATCTGGCGAAAGAACGGCTTGATGTGATGATCTGAGGGTGGTTATTGCGAGCCACCGAGGAGGGCCGCAACCGCGTGGTGCGCCGGTGCCCCGTAGCGTGCAACGAAGAGGCCATGTAGCTCCTCCCAGGATGCCACCATGGATCCGAGGAGATTGAGCAACCAGGCGCACGGGGCGCCAGTGAGGGCCATGGGAAGCCAGTTGGCCATGACCTTGTCGTCGCCCGCGGCCTTAAGGACGGCTTCCTCATACGCCAGCAGGAAAGCCGATGGGTCCGCAGCGCCGTCATAGCGCGGCGGCATCTCCGACATGAACTGGGCGGCCACTTTACCTGCCGCAGGGCGGGAGCAAGGGCTCGGAGCCCCCGAGCGCCACTGTGGGTGCCCGTAGATCCAGCCGGCGGAGCGACGCCAGCCATGGAGAATGGGCGCGAAGATGGTGGAGCGTGAATCGACGGAAGGAAATTCCGGCGCACCCCCTACCTGGCGCGCCAAATGTCGGATCATGGGTTCTGGCAAAACTCTCAAGGTTCGAACATCAGGTGCATGCGAAGATCTCCCCCCTACCGATCCACGTCCTAACTCAGCTAAGATCTTACGAAATAACTCGACGAACTCGCAACACAAGGGACACAAGATTTATACTGGTTCGGGACACCGTTGTGGTGTAATACCCTACTCTAGTGTGGTGTGGTGGATTGCCTCCTGGGCAGAGGATGATTAGTACACGGGGAAGAACAGCCTCCTGAGGAGAGGTGTTCTTGTGCTTAGCGAACTCGTGGTTGTCCTGGTCTCTCTTGGCCAGACTGGTCTACCTATCCTCTTGGCCAGACTGGTCTATCTCTCCTATCCCTAGCTACATTGGTGGCTACTCCTATTTATAGAGGCCCTGGTCCTCTCCCCAAATATTGAGCAGGAAGGGAGCCAACAACGGCCAATTCGAAGGGGGATAGCTAGTACAACTTATCCTGACAAAAGTAGTCTTCGCCTATTAAAGGCTCTGCTAGTGACGCCATCTTGGGCTCCACGGTGACCTCCATCTTGCCGTCCTTCTAGTCCTGGTCTTGTTGCACTAATATGGAAACCTTTGCTTGACGCCTCGGTACTCCGCGCCTGCGCCTGCTTCCTTAGCACCGAAGAGGAAACAAGGACACTGTGCGCACTGGCGCCCGTCGGGCGCCCACCTTGCCTTGGTCGTCATGGCTCACGTCACTTGAACCTCGCGAGGTTTGCCTGGCCTCGAATTCTCCGCCCCTCTCATGCCAGCCTAGTGAGGCTGCTCCTGAGGAGGTCTTGTGTCGTCCGCCTCACGAGGCTTGGTCCCTCGCGAGGGTCTTGAGTCATTGCTGGTGAAGATGGGTCGTACGGGCCCGCTCGGAGAGCCACACCGTGGGCCGCAGGCAGGCATGTCTGGGGACCCCCATTCCCAGAACACCAACAGCGAGCTGCTGGGTCCCTGGTGTCAGCCGCTCATTGTGCAATTCTCTCGTTTATTTACTACGTTGACAATGGCATGGGACCCATATGTCAGAAATCCATTAGGAGGAGCCATTTTTTATTGGCTTGAAATAAGGAGGCACTTGCTTGCGTACTGCCATGACCTTGGTGGGTCCCTGCTGTCATCCTCTCCATGTATAATCATCTCCTGATTGTGTACGCATCAACCTGGTAGGCCCACAAGTCAGCCTCTAAACCCGTGGCAGACAAATACAACCCATTTAAAAAAATAACAGCCCATTCCATAAGTTCAACATTCAGAGCAAAGTAACAGGTTTAATCTAGTTATAGAGTACTGAACTTCCACGTTGACAACCATCATAGCCAAATTAACTATCTACTCCCACTAACACTCTAGTTGTGTGCAAGTACTAACTTACTCTTAGCTAACTAGATGATGCCGGCTGCCATCTGCGGTACACGCTAAAAGCCGGCACCGACGTCCTCCGCCTCGCCTCGGACTTGCCAGAGGTGTGATAGGGTGCGTTCCTCACGTGCATTGGCCCTTTCCTGATTCATGTGGTCCACCGAAGCTTCGACTTCTAAGCGGAAAACCCACTTGACGAACTGGTAGTAAAATTTGGCGTCGCGAACGCGTGCGTGCCCGACAACCTCCAAGGCTATTTGCCGGGCACCGGCCTCCATGTAGTCGGCCCAGTTGCGGGCGCTCCGCTCATGACTCAGAGCGCCGGTGCGCTGCTGCTCCATGCCCCGCTGGCGGCGCAAATCAGTGATACGCTGCTCCTCTGCTAGGCGGTCGCGCTCCAACAACTCCTGTTACTCCGCATTGCCATCTAAAGACCGATAGAATGCCTCCTCCCTGCCTTTGCCTTTTGGTGAAAAACTGAACAATAGTTCTGGTAGTGACCGCCTCCGGCGTCACCTATTGCAGACAGGTGGGGGCATGGCGGACGTGGCGAGAGCGAGGATAAGTGGCGAGCAACGTCGGGCCGGTGGGGGCTTATGAGGATAGGGTGAGTACGGTGATGGTGCCAACGGAGAAGGCCGGGAAACAGCAACTATAGGCAGAAGGTAGGCGAACCAGTGTGTCGCGAGAAACGCGATGCTCATCGCGGTCATCAGAATTCAATGCATAAGCAGGCATTGCTTAGCACGCCAGCTTGCCATGGAAAACTAGAAAAACTGAAATTATGACTGTGCCGTCCCGTCCTGTCCGTGCTGGGTCGCACGTCGGCATGACGGTCAAATGAGTGCACTCGAATCATCCAGATGAGGTACTCCCTCCTTGTCAAAAATGATTCCCCCACTCATCATCTACCTTGGTTGGTGAGATTTTTGAATTGAGCCCTACAAACTGGAAAGGAGGTAGTACCTGCGTGATCTGCTATTTATTAATGTAGGATCGAGTAGGTTGGATAGTGTATGTGTAGGATCGAGTAGGTCGGATGGTGTACGTGTAGGATCGCATTAGCTGATGAACGTTCACTGGGAGATAAGGCATCTGTGAACGTTTTTGCTGGTAGTTTCTTCATATTAACATGGCATTTTCTTCAGAGCAGCTTGTTAGTTTCTTCAGAGGTAGGCATTTTTATTCAAAAGACTGACACTTCGGATCTTGCGTAACAACTAAAACTGCTAGGAGTGCATTAGTAGGCTAGCTAGTGATTGATCAATAACTTGTAAACACTAAGAACACAGAAATAAAGATCATGATGTGCACAACAGTAAGAGCCGATCCGTTCGAAATATTCACACGAGACTCACAAGCCTGGCATTGTAATATGTTCACATTAGTAGCCCAAATTAAAAACCAACTAGTACGATTCCCATACATAAGATCAACATGTTAATGCATCTCAATGATTCACAGATCATATACAAAAATATAGCTCCAAAAGAAAAGATCTAGAAAAAACATATGTTCTTCCTACTAACATGGATGCTTCTCTTGGCCAACATTCAATACCGAGTGAAGGACAAATTTGTTTGTGAAGTCTGCAATTCCTCTTGCAAACGTAAGTGGTTTCACCAACAACTAGAACCATGAGAATGAACCACACTTGATGGAGCAACATCCATTGCAATATGGTTTGGTCTTCTCTTGATCACACGGCGAGACTATTTTCGGGATACAAACTTTAACTTAGGCAAAATGATGCGCATTGTATAATCAGAAAAAAGCAATGAAGCACCTATTGTTGGCCAATAAATAGTACAATACTACTTTTGTGCAGTCCATGAAGTGACTATCCAATCTTTTTGTGTCTATTTTCAAATGGCACTGCATGCAATGACTATACTATTCACTTGTGCAGCTTAACCAAAATTGCAGTCACTTTGTTTGTTTGCCAAATAGCAACGGGCAGACATCTCTGTCTGCACAAATATCAAGCAGCTAGTAAACATATACCCCACCATGTATTTTCGGTTTACACACGTCTCTTCTGCTTAGCATCTGTCATGTTTTGCACTTGACAATTTGATACTGTCATGTTTTGCCCTGCACAATTTCATACTAAATTGTGTTCAGATCAGAAATATAGCGTCTATTCCTCATCAGACCAAGGATATCCGTGTTCACAGTGATGCAAGAGGTGAAATCGATACAACCAAAAGTGAGCATCCAATCATTGAATCATGTCCTGCACCTCCAGTGTAGGTTCACCCTGCCAATAAATTCACATGCAAACCACTAATATTACTATCTAATGACAGTACAAAAACAGTAGCAAGATAGTAGCAAACCATGTACCATCGTAATGAAAAGCTCATAGTGCCACTGTCAACGTTCTGGGAACGGGGGTCCCCAGACTTGCCTGCCTGCGGCCCTCGGCGTGGCGGAACCAGCAGGCCGTACGGCCCATCTTCATCAACAAAGCATCCAAGACCCTTGCAAGGGTCCAAGCCTCGCGAGACGGACGACACAAGACCTCCACCCGAGCGGCCTAGTCAGGAAGGCTCGCGAGGGGCGGAGATATCAAGGCGATGCGAACCTCACGAGGCTCTCGTGACGTGAGCCATGACAATCGACACCAGGCGGGAGCCAGGTGGGCGCCAGCGCGCGCAACGTCCTTGCTTCCTCTTTGGTGCAAAGGGGGCAAGCACAGCCGCGGAGTACCGAGGCATTAGGCAAAGGTTGCCATTTTAGTGCAACAAGACCAAGACCATGGACTGCAAGACGGAGGTCATCGTGGAGCCCAAGACGTCGTCACCACCAGAGCTTTGTGCAGGCAAAGACTACTTTTGTCAGGATGGCTCATACTAGCTGTCCCCCTTCTAATTTGCCCATCGTTGTTGGCTCCCTTCCCGCTTGATATTTGGGAAGAGGACCAGGGCCTCTACAAATAGGACTAGCACCACAGTGGATGGGGATGATCTCATCTTAGCTTGAGGGAACCTACACACCATAAGTTCATACGCACAAGAACACCTCAACCTCAGGAGGCTGCTCTTCCCTTGTATTATTCATCATTAGGCCAAGAGGCAATCCACCACCACCACACTGGAGTAGGATATTACACCACGGCGATGGACCGAACCAGTATAAACCCTGTGTCTTTCTGTGTTGCAAGTTCGCCGAGTTCGTCCGCAAGATCTTAGCGAGCTAGAGCGTAGATCGGTAGGAGGGAAAGACTTTGCGCCCACCCCAGTGTTCGAACCTTAAGGGTTAGCTGGAGCCCCACATCCGACATTTGGCGCGCCAGGTAGGGGTATGTCGTAGCTTCCATTCCGTCAGTCCGTCGCTTCGTCGCTCCGTCGTCTCCATGTCGGACGCTCGCCGTGCACGAGCTGAGCATCGGGCTGTCCTCACCGCCCGCATCGCTCAGACGGCTCCCTTCGGCGGGCCGCCTCATCGTTCTCCGTCTCCTGCTGCCACCGGCCCGGTGGGGAACGAGTAGCAGGCGTCCTCGCACCATCCTTCGGTGCGGCAGGACGGCCGCACCGCTACTCCATCACTCACCCCTGCTGGTTCTTCGTCCCACGCGCACCGCGCTCCCATGGAGGCACGGGCCGTGCCCATTGCGGTGAACGAGCTCCTGCGTTACCGCCCCGTCGACGACCTCTACGAGGAGTGGCTCGACCGCGTCGCCGAGCTCGTCCGTGCCGCAGGGGGCTCTCCGACGTTGTCCCACTCTCTGCCTCCCCCTCAACCAGCCGCGGGCGACGGGGCTCATGGCGTGCCTCCACCGCCTCGACCCCAAGACGGTGCCTTGGCACCAAGGCGCGCGCCTCCGCAGCGTGATCCACTGCGCCCGGTGCCCGTGCGTGAAGAAAGAAGCTGCCAAGAAATCCCGCGGCCGTGAGAAGCTGCGCCGGCGCTCCCCACGCCACCTCGCCAAGACCAAGTTCCGCCTCAGAAGCGGGCCCCGGCGACCACGGCTGGCTGCCGTGCCTTCACCCCCGATCTGCGTAGCGTCGGCTGGCGAGGCAAGTTCAAGCCAGATCTACCTCCTCGATACAATGGCACCGCCGCCCCTGCGGAGTTCCTGCAGCTCTATGAGTTGAGCATCGAAGCAGCTAACGGCGATGAAAAAGTCAGGGCGAACTGGTTTCCCATGGCTCTCAAGGATGGGGCCCGCTCCTGGCTCCTGAACCTGCAGCACGGCTCGATCTCCTCCTGGGACGATATGCGCGACGGCTTTGTTGCCAACTTCCAGGGCACTCGCGACTGCCCACCGGTCGAGGGCGATCTACGCCACATCAAGCAACAGCTAGGAGAGACCCTCCAGAAGTACATCCAGTGCTTCAACAACACCCGCCTCAAGATCCCCAAGGTCACGGACAAAGCCATCATCTCCGCGTTCTCAGATGGCGTCCGTGATGTCAAGATGAAGGAAGAGCTGGCTATCCACGAGGAGCTTTGCACATCTCAGGAGCTGTTCAACCTGGCGACCAAGTGCGCAAGAGCTGAGGAGGGGCGCCTCTCTCTCCTTGAGCTACCAGCTGCAGGAGTGGAGGAGAAGAAGGCCAAGGCCAAGAACGTGAAGCGCAAAGAGGCAGTGGTGCTCGCAGCGGAGCCCGACACCAAGCAAGGCAGAGATCAGCCCGGGTCATCCAAGAACGGCCGTCCGTTCTGCGCCTTCCACAACCAGAACACCCACAACACCAGCGACTGTCAAGAGCTCAGAGCCATACGGGAAGGCCGCTTCGGTCGACGCCCCGAGCGCAACGACCGGGGCTACAGCCACGGAGGCCGACGCTGGGACGACCGTGGGCCGCGCCAGGAGTGGCGTGACCGGCCTCATGAGGACCGCTGGCAGGACCAAACTCGCGAGGGCGCCTGAAGGGACCCGCCTCATGAGGATCTCCCCCAGGGCAACGCCGGTCTTCCCCCGTTGCCGCCACCGAGAAGGAACGATGACCACCACTAGGACGAGGGGGCTAGGCGCTTCCAGGAGCCACGTGCGATCGCTTGCATCTTGGCGGTGCTCAGGCCCCAGCCTCTCAGCACATCTTCAAACAATTCACTCGCGAGGTGAACGCGGCGCTCCCCAAGCTCGAGGCCAAGCGCCCGCTCAGGTGGTCCCAATGCGCCATCACCTTCGACTCGGCCGACCAGCTCATGTGCGCAGCCACCGCTGGCACACTCCCTATGTCGTGCTCCCCAGTCATCAGCAATGTGCAAGTCACCAAGACTCTAATCGACGGCGGCGCAGGGCTCAACGTCCTATCCGTCGACACGTTCGACAACCTCCAAGTGCCCTATGAGCAGCTCCAGCCAACCAAGCCTTTCTTAGGAGTGACTGATGGTTCCACCACACCAATATGGCAAGTCCGCCTGCCTGTCACCTTTGGGGAGCGCAAGAACTACCGCACCGAGCTCATCGACTTCGACGTCGCGCACATCCGCCTGTCGTACAATGCCATCCTCGGGTATCCAGCCCTAGCCAAGTTCATGGCAGTCACTCACCATGGCTACAACGTTCTCAAGATGCCACGAAGAGGGGGAATCATCACGGTCCCATGTGAAGAAAGGGATGCGGTGTGCTCCCTTGAGCGCGCCTTCCAAGCCGCAGCAATCGACAACCCTAATAGCAGAAGTGAAGGCCCTCCGGAGACCATCCCCAAGAAGAAGCTGCCGCGCTGCGCAGGACCCCGAGAAGAGGGCTTCACTTCAGGAGCCTCTTCAGGATCAGCGCCCGCTCCAGGGCACCTCCCTCCACTGCATAGGGAAGCATGCCCGGCGCCCTCCTCAGGCAGGACTCGGGGGCTCTCTCCTGGAGAGCCTCAGACCTTGCCAACCTCACGAGGGAGGCGCTTGGGCACCACTTGGAAGCGTGCTTCACAGCATGCTTTCCTCAGGAGAGCACAGGGCAAGGAGGGCCCACCACCCAGGAGTTCATCACCAAGACCACCCAAGAGCTACAAGACGCAAGATCCATGCGCGACGACAGCCGCTCACGGAGTGTGGCTCACCATCCAGGTGAGGGTGCTGAGCTGCGCGTCTACATCGACATTCCCGGGCTCAACAGGGCCGCATCTCAGGAATGCTTCTGGCCATCACATGCGGGCCGCTGTGAGGGTCCACCACACAACTACGTTCACATGCCCTTCGGCTTGCCAAGCGTGGCGTAGGCCTATCAGTGCAACGTGCGGAAACTCCTGGCGGCTCAGGAGACCAGGTTCCACGCTGTTCTGGAGGAGATGGGGACGGTCTTCAGGAAACATCCTGAGCCCCCAGAACCTCTCGAGGCTTAGGGTCCCGGCGGCTCATGAGGAGCCATTCCTTTCAACGCGTGGCTTCAGCTGCACCAACTCTACTTCATCTACAAGACCAGGTGACATCTTCCGAGTTCATTTAAGCTAGGAGCGCCCCTTGGGCTACATTATTCCTAGGCCACATGGGTCCGTCCCTGTGGCATGTATCCCTTCGGCTTATGTCTTTAGCTTACCTTGTTGGGGGTGTCCCTCGGGCTGCATCATCCACACACCGCTCGGGCCGGACCCGGTTACATGTATCTTCCTGCATTTACCTAAGTCGATTTGCTCTTCATGCTTAACCTGCCAACTGCTATCACCTGCTCGATCATCGCCTCCCTCGGGGCCTCTACACAGGCACGGCGCTGGTGCATGGGTCCGTCCCTGCCACGACTGACAAATGTGAGTGGTCGAGCTCTAGCTCGCGGCACGCGCCGCGCATGTCACCTCACCAGGCCCTCAGTGCCTTCACTTCATCCGGACTAACCAGCGGCAAGCAGGTGGCAGTAACGGCAAACCATGCTTCTTCTTGTGCCTGACCACAAGGACCCCGCAGGAAGGATAGCAGGCAGCACCGCGAGTCTCCTTTTCTCTCGTGCGATTCGCTCGCGCATTAAAAGGGGGGCTCCTGAGCATCGCGACTCAGGAGCTCTTACTAGCTCTCCAGCCCTCACCCCCTGGCCTTGACCATGGCATCGCGACCTGGCATACTACCGGCAGCTGAGCTCGCTCAAAGGTCGGGACCTGAGGACGTAGAGCACTAAGAAGAGCTTGGGAGAAGGAAAACTCGTACGGACCATCCTAGCTATGTTGCGTAAGTTGGCACGCAGCCCTAGCGCAACATCAGGAATCACCGCGAAGTCTCGCCCTCGGATCGGTTAAATATTTGGGCCTAGTAGCCGCTCACACCATGCCGCAACCCCATTGCGGCAAAGTCATCTTCCTTTCTTTACTTACCATGGCCGCCTGGGCGCTAAGGGGGACATCCTGAGCATCGCGCCTCAGGGGCTCTTACTGGACCTCGGGCCGTGCACCTCGTGGCGTTGACCATGGCATCGTGACCTGGCATACCAGCGACGGCTGTAGCCGCCTTGGGACCGGGACCTGTCAGCGTAGAGCAACAAGCTATCATGAGGAAAGAAAGGGGGAACCGGGCCTTAACGGGACACGCGCTCATCAAATCTTGATAACAAGGAAGATAAGTACAAACGCATTGCAGATCCTTACATGCCCCCACGGGGTGATTCATGATTCTTCGCAGGAAACAAAAGCTGATGCGAAGGGGATCCTATCTACATCCTCCCGTGGCGGATGCCATCATCAACAGTGGGCCACGGGAGGCCGGCGCCAACCCCATCCATCTCAGCGGCGGCCGGACGCCACAGCCCTGCTCCGAGCGTGGCGAGAGCTCGGGGGCACGTAGCTGTCGTCGCTCGTCTCCAGAGTCTCGTAGAGCTCAGGAGAACTGCTGGACTCCCAAGGGCTGCTGCTGCTGGAGTGGACGCGAGCGGAGCGCGCATCGGCCTCACGTTCTTCTCCGGAGCATCACTCCAGGCGACGGCCCTCGGCGTCGAAGACCTTGAAGAAAAGCATGGAGGCGTCGTCATACTCGAAGTGGATCGCAAGGGCGCCCCTCACACGACAGACCCGTGCGACCTCGCCCCAGCCGTGAGTCATGAAGATCTTGCCAGTGGGGACCACTTCGATCTTCGCTCCGGTCATAGGAGCGCTGCAGTCGGCATGCTGCAGCTAGAGCTCAAGAAGCCCCCTCGGCGGCATCACGTCGGAGAAGAACCGCGGGAAGCGGATCCAGGAGCTCGGAGGCGTCGGCGCCTACAGCACCGACTCATGCGAGGAGTCCGTGGTGTGGACGTCACGCGTCGCCATGGCACGGCGACCCCGGATGCAGCGTGGGCGGCACTGCTCATCACTTCGTCCTCCCGAGCCCTCGGCTTGGGCGTACAAGGGTAGCGGGTACCCTGGAGGAGGTCGCTCGCACCAGGGCCTCGTCACCACCTGCATCGCCCCTTCATGGCGGCGATGGATCGACCTCTTTTTTGGCGGGAGTGGCCCCGGGACATCCCGGGGGGCTTTCCCTTTCTCTTCGGCGGAGAACCTTCTAATAGGCGCCATTGGAGAAAGCAATGAAGAAAAGAAGAAGCGAGCAAGCGACGAAGAGATGGGCAAAGGGGGCTCTGCCCCCTCCCCATTTATAGCAAGAGAAGGACAATCGGTGTCTCCAACGATCACAGGTAATGATGGTTTCTCTTGCATGTCGCAGGGACTTGACAAGTCGTGCAGTCGCCGAGGCATCATGGGAAGTGGAGACGCCCACGTCCAATTAACCGCCATGCGTCAACCGAGGCCGCAAGCTTTTGGGGCCCACGGTGCTCCAAACTTGACCCTTGGCTTCACCGCGAAGCCAAGCCCGAGCGCACCTTGGGCCTGGGGGCTACTGTCGGCGTTCTGGGAACGGGGGTCCCCAGACTTTCCTGCGTGCGGCCTGCGGCGTGGCGGAGCCAGCAGGGCGTACGGCCCATCTTCATCAACAAAGCATCCAAGACCCTCGCAAGGGTCCAAGCCTCGCAAGGCGGACGACGCAAGACCTCCTCCCAAGCGGCCTAGTCAGGCAGGCTCGTGAGGGGTGGAGATATCAAGGCGAGGCGAACCTCACGAGGCTCTCGTGACGTGAGCCATGACGATCGACACCAGGCGGGCGCCAGTGCGCGCAGCGTCCTTGCTTCCTCTTTGGTGCAAAGGGGGCAAGCGCAGCCGTGGAGTACCGAGGCATCAGGAAAAGGTTGCCATTTCGGTGCAACAAGACCAAGACCATGGACTGCAAGACGGAGGTCATCATGGAGCCCAAGACGGCATCACCACTAGAGCTTTGTGCAGGCGAAGACTACTTTTGTCAGGATGGCTCATACTAGTTGTCCCCCTTCAAATTTTCCCGCCGTTGTTGGCTCCCTTCCCGCTCGATATTTGGGAAGAGGACCAGGGCCTCTGTAAATAGGACTAGCCACCAAAGTGGATGGGGATGATCTCATCTTAGCTTGAGGGAACCTACACACCACAAGTTCATACGCACAAGAACACCTCAACCTCAGGAGGTTGTTATTCCCTTGTATTATTCATCATCAGCCCAAGAGGCAATCCACCACTACCAGACTAGAGATGGGTATTACACCACAATGGTGGCCCAAACTAGTATAAACGCTATGTATTTTTGTGTTGCGAGTTCGTCGAGTTCGTCCACAAGATCTTAGGGAGCTAGAGTGTAGATCGGTAGGAGGGAAAGACATCGCGCGCACCCCAGTGTTCGAACCTTAAGGGTTAGCCGGAGCCCCACATCCGACAGCCACCAATTGGATATAAATGTTGGGAAGAAAACATGCTCCTGATGTTGAACCATTTGGACTTTTTGTGCAGTTCCACTAAAATTGAGCATGCCTGTTTGCATAGATATTGAAAGTGTGATTACTATAAAAGTGGCACTAGTTGAAGCATAGACTCACAAATATAAGTATTCCAATTTCTTAATGGGAAAAGATAGCAAGGGTGTTTATAACAACCTATTTGAAGGAATAAATAAGGTAACAACGGCTGATGTCAGGAGGGCATACATAGTTTTTTCTAAAAAATTGAACCATTCCTGACCTTTCCTCTTCTTTTAAGCGTATTTGTGCAGTTCAACTAAAATAAAATGCCATCACCGCCTTGACAATTCAGTGACACTGTACAAAAAGAAATGACTTAACATTACATCATGATGTCAGGTATGTAATCGACAGGCATTAGAGACAAACATACAGACCTCCTCCGATAACATAATGAACATTAATTTTAACAAAGGTGTGACTAGCTTTACCGGGATAATTTGAGTGAACTCCACACCCTTTGTTCCTTAATTAACACGTTTTTGCAGTTCAATTTAAAGTACCCAAACGTCTAGTATTTAGAAAAACTGGTAGTTGTTTTCTTGAGCGCATATCTGGGAAAGCTTGCCACACTTTATATATGTCCATACGCTAATGCAACACCATTCGAATAGTACAAATATACACTAATCTAGTGGCTAGTGCAATAGTAGAGTAGTTTTTTTATTACAGGGTACAGTACAATGGTTTTACTGAACAGATTTCCATAAGCTCTAGCACAGGAAGATTTCTATAAGCATTAACAATACAAAATGTAAAGGTAACAAGTTTTAGCATTGGTATACTAGCTGTGCAAGAGCACTAAACCAAATACAAAAGTCTGAAGGTAACTAGCATTATTAACTAATGATAGTATAAAAAAATTGCAAACCATGTACCTTCAAGGTAAACATCATTTCGAACTCGAGGGGACCTAAAAATTGCTATCCCAATCTTGATAATCGATCAAACATAAAAACTTGATCAAACGACTCAATAGTACAGCCGGAGGAGGAGGTGCCCATTCTTGACCTTTCCTCTTGTCTTCATAATTTTTTGTGTAGTTTAACCAAAATAAAATGACATCAGTGCCTTGGCATTTTGGTGACACTGTACAAAAAATGACTTATCTCATGAAAGTGAGGTATCTAATCTATAAGCATTAACAGTGCAAAAATCTGAAGGTAGTACCAAGTTTCATCGTTGGTGTACTGGCTGTGCAACAACATTAGAATGCCTTAGCTTAAAAATCTTTAATACATCCACAATCAACAGCTAACCCTGAAATAATCCATGGACATTAAATGGCATTGCTTAAATTTATTGGTGGCATTAGACTGAGTGCGACATTAGTTAAATGTGGCATCACTTTAGCAGTAGCATTACTTGACTTGACCGCTGGCGTTATACTAACAGCAAAAAAGTGTAAATAAGAGCATGGGAGGCCCATTCGGACAGTGGGCGCACCAGTATGATGTACCTCCACAGACGCATAGAGTGGTGAGGAGGTATGGTTACCTAGAGCAACAAATATCCAGGCAACATATGTGGATTACATCCCATTTTTGTTCTCTTTAGCCACCTTTTTCCTGTGTGAAGACAACAAACCGATCAACCTGGTCATTCTCTATTGCGTTGTCATGCCTTTCTACCCTTTTTCAACCAAGAGACACGAGACTCGTTCCTTAGCTACTGATTTCCCCCTTTTCAACCTAGATGTGGGTTCGATGCCTAGTCTCTTGGACAGTACATTCTCCCTTCCTTTCCTTATTCAACCCATACATGGATTAGTCTGCATGAAGTAGGGTTTCCTTTAATAGTGAAAATTAAGGTTTTCTTCTGCGTGACCAGCAGAGCAGAGGATAGAAAATTGGGAAGATGGTGGAGTGGAAAAAGATCCACATACGGCGATGCGGCAGATGGGGCAATAGAACAAGGGTATGGTTCGAAAAGAGGTAGCATACCTGAGGGTCGGTGGGAAGTGGCTTCGCTCGTGGTCGTCGTCCTCCGCACACAGTACGACAACGACCTTGGGGACGAAGGCCATCCCACGCGGGCTCTAGGTCTGAGAGGATCACCTTGTCGTCAGTGCGTGACCTCGCTCGCTGATGACGATTGTGTCAATGCTGCACGTCCTTTTCTTCCCTGGCGGATCAGTGACCATCGGTAAGGAGGGAGAGAGAGGCCGTCTTTTTTAGATCTGGAGAGAGGGTGATAGTGTGAGAAGCAAGTGGGCAGCCCTTAACAAGAATGTGCTGAAGCGGCAACCTATATATCTTTTTTGATACTACTAGTACTAGAGGTGGAGTAGTGGTAGAGTAGTTTATATTTTCTCTGCATACAGGGCCAGTTAGTCATGCTTCAAAACTGAACGGCACACCATTAAAAAAATAAGGGGCGATAACTAATGCGACACCTCGGTCCAACGCGGCCAGATCGCATTTTGCATGAGAAATTACACACCATGTTTTGTTGACATATGGTCCCGTTCCAACATGTCAATGAGATGACGGCGAGTCCTTTTGTACAATTTCCGAACGGACGCCTATGTAGGCCGGGGCGCCTCTTCATGTACCATGGCAACTGTCCACCACCTCTTCGCCTTTCCCTCTCGATTTGGAACTACCGTCGCACGCTCTTCCTCCCTCCTCCATTTGCCTTCACCCTTCCTTTTGCCATTGTTCGATGGTCTTCTCCATGGAGGGAACAGGGCGGAAATGACCCCATTATTCTTGCCCCGATCTAAATGATGACGTGGTGGAGGAACTCATTGATCGGTGCGACATCATCACCTCGGCTAGCATGGCAGGTTCGTTCAAGACCATTCTCGACTCAACTAATAACATCATTACAAGGAACCCAAGGGTCCAGGAGCGGTTTGATATCTCCTATCTTCTTCGCCGTGACCCTGCTGACTGGCGCGCGGACGACGGAGGCCTCGCCTTGTGCAAGTTGATGTCGCTTGATAATTATATGTGTGATGTTAAGATGCCATAGCTTGAGGGTAAGGCTTGGGCAGGCTCAAATGGAGATTCGGTTGTTTGTATTGGGTACAACTATGAGTGGGAACTTGTGAATGTGTTCACTCGTCACCGGGTTCCACTTCCAAAAATCTCAGACTGCCCAGAGATTGAGCACACCGGTATTCTACGTACGTTCAACTACGATCATGGTGACTGTCCTCTAAGGAAGATAGCAATTTGTCGAGTTCCCAATAGCTCTTAGGATTACACGGACTATGAAGTTATTGCTATCTTCGACAAGCTTGTTTCCGTCCTTACTTCCACGCCTCGATGGATATTGCTCAAAAATCAATTTCTATACATGGATGAGTACTGTGATGCAATTCAATACGAGGATCTTGTGTTTGCTGCCACCACTCATGGCACTGTTTTTGCATGGAATCCTTATGCTTTCGGCACATTTGTCTTCCACTGTAATTATAATTGTTTCATCTACATGCATGTGAGTTAGTTAGTTTCCCTTTACTAATTAACTTTCTTATGTTTCCAAGGTCCTGTGAACATTCCACCACCTATACTTGAAAATTTTTATAACCAAGGTGGAGATGACGACGATGATGATCACGAGCATGAGGACCCATATACTCAGTGGCATGTGGCAACTTATTCCGATGGACCACCTCTTCTTGTCTGTATACAGGGCACCGCTGGTGTTACTAAGGAAGCAGGTGTTGTCTCCCATGGTCGCACTCTCTGGACCTATTCCAACATCTGTTGCAGGGTATTCGGGATGGATACTACTATGCTAGCGCCAACACATTCTCCCTGGTTTAGTATTGACACTCTTGGAGGAAACTCGCTCTTCCTTGGACGAAACTATCCAATGATGGTGAAAGGCGATCCAGCTGCTGTTCACACAATGTTACTACCATTTATGAGAGGCAACTGTATCTATACCTTGGACATTGCTATGGTTCCCCTACCGTGGCTATCACAATATGCGTCCTGACATAGGCTGCTTCAGCCTGGATGATCATTCCTGAGTTGGTCCCGAGATTGACAGTAGCTGGCCCTTCCCAGAGAATCATTTCTGGTTCAAAGCAAGTGTTTCCAACACCGACGAATGGTTGAGCTAAAGTTCATTTCATTGCTTGTTATTTGTTGTGTGATGGAAACTTTAGTATTTATAATGTATCCTCGTTGTCGTTGTGGGTTGATGACCTGTTGTATGTAATGCTAAATGATATGCTTATGATAAACTTACTAAATTTATGAATGGCTTTCGAGTCGCTTCTCTGAGTGGGTTTTCCGAATACATATACGTGCATTGCAACATGTTATCGGATGAGTCCAATCAACAATAGTACTACTATTTGTACTAACTTCACATGCTTCGCGCGTCGGGCGGGTGTTTTTACTGTAGTTATGAATCCCATCATCCTAGGTCCTCGGATGAGTCCAGTAGAAATTGCATTCTGATATTTGGGTTCAAACTTTCAAAACTGCTGCACTATCTCTACGTCTACGTATACGTAATACAACAAGTTTTAAACTTGAGACCAGCCACCCACCCTCACAAAGAACACTTTTTAACCTAGCACATACTCCAGCAAAATTGGCCACAGTGTGAGGTGGGCCATATGTTAGTGTGTTCGATGTACGTAACCAGCACCTCGAATCCTCGATATATAGTAGGGTGGCATGGGCCAGAACAAGCATTCACGTCCAGGAGTATGGCACACGCCACCAGCATGATTTCCATCTAACACCATATTTCTTGGAGTCCGTGCTACACCATATTTCCATCTGACACCCATCCGGAATGTTCCGGTGTTGAAGACACGCGACGCAAGAACTTCATTGGGCAATCGTCGCACGTAATAAGTGGCAATGCTGCACCGACGAACTTCTAGGCCAGCACCGAGCCCGGCCGACCGCCATTCACGTATCTGCCGGTGGACCACCGACGGTGTAGATCCAAGCGGCTAGAGGAGGAGTCAGTACCTGCATGCGGCCTTGCGGCCTTGCCAGGGCCTTCCAGCCAGGTGCCCGGCCAGTCCATGGCGTGACGCGGCCTCCCACAGCCCGGCGAGCTCAAGCCGGACCGGATCCGCTCCAAATCCGACCACCGGGTGTGCAAAACACATAGCCGTGGTTGGGTAGCTTAGGGGCATCGAGGGAAAGGGGGTTGAGCGAGTGCGCGTCCGAGCTGCACACGCTGGAGTTGGCCTAGTGGCGTGGCGGACCAACCGTGTGGGGTTGCGAAGTGGCTTCGCTCATGTGGGGGACGGAAACCATCCCGCGCGGGCGCTAGGTCTGACACGATGACCTTGTCGTCAATGTGTGATCTCTATGGCAACCGTCCACTCCCCAGTAGCCTCTTCATTGACATGTGGCCCCGTTGCAACATGTCGGTGAGACGACGGCGAGTCCGTTTGTACAATTTCTGAACGGACGTCTATGTAGGCCGGGGCACCTCTTCGTGTACGGTGGCAACTGTCCACCGCCTCTTCGCCTTTCCCTCTTGATTTGGAACTGTTGTCGCACGCTCTTCCTCCATCCTCCATTTGCCTTCACCCTTCCTTCTGCCATTGTTCGATCGTCTTCTCCATGGAGGGAACAGGCCAGAAACGACCCCATTATTCTTGCCCCGATCTGAATGATGACGTGGTGGAGGAACTTATTGATCGATGCGATGTCATCACCTCGGCTAGCACGGCAGGTTCGTTCAAGACCATTCTCGACTCAACTAATAACATCATTACAAAGAACCCTAGGGTCCAGGAGCGGTTTGATCTCCCCTATCTTCTTCACCTTAACCCTGGTCACTGGCGCACGGACGATGCAAGCCTCGCCTTGTGCAAGTTGGTGCCACTTGATAATGATACATGTGATGTTAAGATGCATTCGCTTGAGGGTAAGGCTTGGGCAGGCGCAAATGGAGATTGGGTTGTTTATATTGGGTACAACTGCGAGTGGGAACTTGTGAATGTGTACACTCGTCACCGGGTTCCACTTCCAAAAACCTCAGACTACCCAGAGGTTGAGCACACCGGTATTCTACGTATGTTCAACTACGATCATGGTGACTGTCGTCTACAGAAGATAGCAATTTGTCGAGTTCCCGACCGCTCTTGGGATTACACGGACTATGTAGTTGTTGCTATCATTGACAAGCTTGTTGCCTTCCTTCATAGTTCGATTGGATGGATATTGCTCAAAAATCAATTTCTATACACGGATGTGTATTGTGATGCAATTCAATACAAGGGTCTTGTGTTTGCTTCCACCACTCGTGGCACTGCTTTTGCATGGAATCCTTATGCTTTCGGTACGTTTGTCTTCCACCGTAATTATAGTTTTTTCATCCACATGCATGCAGGTTAGCTAGTTTCCCTTTACTAATTAACCTTCTTGTGTTTCCAAGGTCCTGCAAACATTCCACCACCTATACTTGAAAAAATTTATAACCGAGGGGGAGATGATCATGATGATGATCACGAGCATGAGGACCCATATAGTCAGTGGCGCCTAGCAACTTATTCCGATGGATCACCTCTTCTTGTTTGTATACAGGGCACCGCTGATGTTACTAAGAAAGCAGGTGTTATCTCCCATGGTCGAACTCTCTGGACCTATTCCAACATCCATTGCAGGGTATTCGGGATGGATACTACTATGCTAGCGCCAACACCTTCTCCCTGGTTTAGTATTGATACTCTTGGAGGAAACTCGCTGTTCGTTGGACAAAACTATCCAATGATAGTGAAAGGTGATCCAACTCCTGTTCACACAATGTTACTACCATTTATGATAAGCAATTGTATCTATACCTCGGACATTGCTATGCTTCCCAACTGTGGCTATCACAATATGGGTCATGAAATAGGCCGCTTCAGCCTGGATGATCAGTCCTGCGTTTGTCTCGAGATTGACAGTAGCTGGCCCTTCCGAGACAAACTCTTCTGCTTTAAAGCAAGCGTTTCCAACGTTGAGGATTGGTGTAGCCGAGGTTCATTTCATTGCTTGTTATTTGTTGTGTGATGAAACCTTTAGCATTTACTAGAATGTTTTGTTGGAACTAATCTATAATCCAACATTTATCCTCGTTGTCGTTGTGTGTTGATGACTTGTTGTATGTAATGAATGGTACATTTCCATATGCATGTCATAAACTCAATTTATAAATGGTTTTCGACTCACTTCTTGGAGTGTTAGTGCCATTGTAGTATAGCCAGCATCCGGTTATATGAAGTTGCCACATCACATAGATCCAACCAATAGTTAGTTCTAGTTAGATCAACTATAGCTAGGTGTCGCACAAAGGCCGAGAAATATGGTGATAGCGTGACTGCGTGAGGTGGGCTTGTACGTAGTATGATGTAGGCGCAGGGCTTGCCGTGTTTTCTACTCCTCCGGTCTAAATGTGGAAAAGATTTGGTCGAGTTCTTCCTCCTTTTGCCGACACGTGGGACATCCAGCATCCAGGTGGTTTCATGCAAGAAAATGGAGTGGTAGTTGAAGCCATGTGATGTGCATCTTGGGTTAAACTGTAAATAGAATCTTACTACTCTTGAGTAACTCCAAAAGCGGCCACCGAAGATCTTTACTGGATTTGTTTTTCATCACCAGCACGTCGAGGTGAAAGATGTGCAGGTTCAGTGGGTCCTCTTGCGTTTTCACTGACATGTGGGACAACATGTGAGCACATAGACGATGGGCTCCACGCGTCTGCTGGCTGGCTAATAAGAGAGAGATAGAGAAGGGCTGAGCACAAACTCCAGGAAATTTGTTCTATGTAACCAGCACCTCGATATAGGCTCGATATAGTGGGGGTGGCATGGGCCATAACTAACATTCACGTCTACCAGTACGGCACATGCCACCCACACGAGTCCCATCTGGCACCAATTTTCTTGGAGTCCATGCTACAACCATCTCTTCTCCCTCCTATTTTCTTAGCCATCATGCGGTGGCCGAGGTGGGGGTTTGCCGATAGTTGGTTTGCTCAACTGCGGTCCCACTTGTAAGTGAAAATGCAACACAGCACACATTCCCCCTTGAGCGGCGTGTCGGACCAACTGTGTGGGGGTGCGACGCGAACATGGCAGGCTTTTCTTTTTGAACTTGTAACTTGTAAAATTTGGTTCTGCTCCATGGTGCGGCCGATATATATAGAAATAACGATTTTCCCTAGAGTAATGAGAAGTTTGGTTCTGGCGCGGTTCATGCATGGAGTACGTACTAAAATTATGAAGTTGATGCGAAAGGTAAGATATACTAGTAGTACCATATACTACTACATGGATTTGACGGAAAGATAAAGATACATACGGATCCATCCATGAGATACTCACACCCTAGTGCACCGGGTCACCAACTGACGTGTGAGGATCAGCGGCGTTGGCGGCGAGCTCAACGTGCTTCTGAACAATGTCATCCAAGGTTGCCCTGCAGTCCAAGAAGGCCAGCGACCTATCGTCCTCCTCTTGCACGTAGTAGTCCTTGTGGATGATTTGCGCGTAGATGTGGGTGATTATGTCGACGGTGTCTTGCTGCGCCAGGCGCTGCGTGGCGAGTGCGACCTCGAGGTGGACATTCTCTGGTGCAACGACGGGCAGTCACAGGGCCACCAATGCGTCGAAGAAGTTGTCACCATAGAGGCCGTTGAGGGTGGCGGGCATCGCAGAGCCTGGGCACATGTGCTGGATTCATACGTCAAGGTCGTCCGCGAGCTTCTTGACGATGGTGAATGTCGGTGTCAAAACCGGCGGATCTCGGGTAGGGGGTCCCGAACTGTGCGTCTAAGGCGGATGGTAACAGGAGGCAGGTGTAACACCCCGGATGTAATTTTCCCAATTTGTACTCCAACTCTTGCCGTTTCCGGCGTTAAGTTATTTTATTATCTCGGGTTCGGGTCTTTGTCTCCGTGTGTTGTTATCACTGTCATGCATCTCATATCATGTCATCATGTGCATTGCATTTGAATACGAGTTCGTCTCATGCATTCGAGCATTTTCCCCGTTGTCCGTTTTGCATTCCGGTGCTTCATTCTCCTCCTGTGGTCATCTCTAGCTTTCTTTCATGTGTGGGGATTAAACATTTCCGGATTGGACCGAGACTGGCCAAGCGGCCTTGGTTTACTACCGGTAGAACGCCTGTCAAGTTTCGTATCATTTGGACTTCGTTTGATACTCCAACGGTTAACCGAGGGACCGAAAAGGCCTCGTGTGTGTTGCAGCCCAACACCCCTCCAATTTGGCCCAAAACCCACCTAAGTCTTCTCCATCATCTAGATCGTTCGATAACGATCGCGTGGCCGAAAACCGCACCTCATTTGGACTCTCCTAGCTCCCTCTATGGCTATAAATAGACCCCTCTCGAAAAATCCGGATCCTCCCCCGTCCAAACCCTAAAAATCCACCGCGCCGCACCGGACTTTGTCCGCCCTGCGCCGGACAAATCCCGCCGCCGCCGCCAGCCACTCCTCACCCGACACGTGGCGCGCCACCACCCGCTCCTGCGCCGGCCCGCTCGGCCCGGGGAGAGCCCCCGCGGCCCAGCCGCCCGCGCCGCCTCCTTGCGCCCGGCGCCGCCGCCTCCCTCGACTCCGGTGGCCGGCGCCGCCGCACGCCATCGCCGCCCGGCGCCGCGCCTCCTCTCGCCAACCCCGCCGCCTTCTTCCCACGGTTCGGCCACCGCCGCCACCGCAAGCCGCCGCCCGAGCTCGCCGGCCGGTCGCCGCCCGCGCCGCCCGCGGCCGCCCCGGCCTCCGTGTTCGCCGCCGCCGCCTCCTCTCCGACCGGCCTCCTCTCCCTCGTCGCCGACCAGTCCTCCGGCGAGCCCCGCGCCCTCCTCCGGCGAAACACCGGCCGGCCGACCTCGTTTTGCGCCAGATCCGGATCGGGTGAATAGTAAACCCTAGATCCGCGGGTGTTTTTTTTCCTAAGTCCCAAAATTCCAGATCCAAGTTGCCCTGTTCGTAGCTCCGTAACTTTGCATCCATAGCTCCGATTCATGCATATAGCATATCAAAATGTTCCTCTCAGAGAGTACATCATTTCATTCCATTGCATCATTTTCATTTGAGTTCATCTTGATGCCCGAAATGCTGTTTGAAGAGGGCTCCTTGAGTTAATTGTCAGATCTGCTACTCCATTTAGGTTTTTGTCATTTTTGCCATGATTAATGTGTGCATGCTATGCCCATGAGTTCTACATATGTTTTGTTAAGGATTTTGTCATCTTTCCAGAGGTGCAATCCATGTATTTTTGTGATGTGTGTGGTATCTAGTGCAAGCTTGCAAAGTGGTGCACTTAGTAATTCTGTTTTCAGGGACTTAGCAATTCCACTAAGTCCTTGAGCTGTTTATCTCATAATGCCATATGTTCATGTTTTTTCCTATTGATCCGTGCCTCTTTTGAGGATGATCACTAAGGATGTTTTGTTAATCTTGTAGTGCTCTATCCATCCATGTCTTTTTTTTCAATTATGGAGAACCCTAGCTTGAGTCAATCGAGCTCTACTTTTGCTACTTTGTGAATCTGGGCAGATTGTCTACTTGTTTGCAATTTTGCCGATGATGTTGTAGTTGATACGTGCATGCTATGCTATTGTTCTTGCCATGTATAGCTTGAATTTTGTGCCTTCTTGATGGATGTAAGCTTGTCTTGCCATTACTTGCACCGTAGTGAGTGCATCGAGCTCGTAAACATGCCTACTTGAGTTATATTTCAACATGTGCCAGTTTTCACTAAGTCTAAAAACTGATTATGTTTTTGCTATGTTCACATGCTTGCAATTGTATTTTCTGATCCCTTTTGGCTCAAGGTCACTAAGGGACTTTCGTTAAGCTCTTTGAGTAGCTCCATGCCATGCTTTACTTTTCCATGTTCAGATCCTGTAGCATGTAGTTTTGTTGCTCCGAAGAGGGCTACCTGATCTGAAATTCCAGACAAGTGTTAATTTCACAAAGTCTGAGATATGTTTGCCATATGCATTTTTTGCCATGCTTGTTTGAACCTGTTAATGGATGAATTGGCTGTCGCTCAGTGCTAGACTTTTCTTAAGCATCTTGAATGCATCCCTGCCATGTATTTTGTTGTGATGTTTGCTTGCTGTAGCATGTTCATCTCATTGCATTTACTTGGCTACTTGCTGTAAATCGCAGACCGGTGTCATATTTGAATCGCTTGCCATTTCCAAACCATAACTCCGATTCCGACGTTCTTTATATCGTTTTCAAGCGATTTCGTCTCATCTTTCCAGTGGCACACTTGGATTTCCATGTTGAGGCCAGGTTCATGCATTTCCTGTCATATCTTGCATTTTGCATCCCGCATCGCATCCCGCATAGCATATCATCTTTGCATTGTGTTGTTTGAGTTTGCACGTGGTTGATTGTGCCCTTGTTGCTTGTTTGTCTTGTTTGGGTAGAGCCGGGAGAAGAGTTCGCTAATGAGGAGCCCATTGAGTTTGCTTTCGAGGATCCAGTCAACTCTGACAACTGTGCAGGCAAGATGATCATACCCTCGAAATCACTACTATCTTTGCTATGCTAGTCTGCTCGCTCTTTTGCTATGCCATTGCTACGATGCCTACCACTTGCTTTCAAGCCTCCCAAATTGCCATTTCAAACCTCTAACCCACCATTGTCCTAGCAAACCGTTGATTGGCTATGTTACCGCTTTGCTCAGCCCCTCTTATAGCGTTGCTAGTTGCATGTGAAGATTGGAAGGCCGTTCCTTGTTGGAACTTTTATTTACTTGTTGGGATATCATTATATTGCCATGTTATCTTAATGCATCTATATACTTGGGAAAGGGTGGAAGGCTCGGCCTCTCGCCTAGTGTTTTGTTCCACTCTTGCCGCCCTAGTTTCCGTCATATCGGTGTTATGTTCCCGGATTTTGCGTTCCTTACGCGGTTGGGTTATAATGGGAACCCCTTGATAGTTCGCCTTGATTAAAGCTTTTCTAGCAATGCCCAACCTTGGTTTTACCATTCGCCACCTAGCCTATTTTTCCCTTGGGTTATCGGAGCCCAAGGGTCAACTTATTTTAACCCCCCCCCCGGGCCAGTGCTCCTCTGAGTGTTGGTCCGAACTGAGCTGCCTGCGGGGCCACCTCGGGGAAACTTGAGGGTTGGTTTTACTCGTAGCTAGTCTCATCTGAGTGTTCCCTGAGAACGAGATATGTGGAGCTCCTATCGGGATTTGTCGGCACATTCGGGCGGTGTTGCTGGTCTTGTTTTAACCTGTCGAAGTGTCTTGAAGAACCGAGATACCGAGTCTGATCGGAACGTCTTGGGAGGAGGTCTATTCCTTCGTTGACCGTGAGAGCTTGTCATGGGCTTAGTTGGGACTCCCCTGCAGGGATTTGAACTTTCGAATGCCGTGCCCGCGGTTATGGGCAGATGGGAATTTGTTAATGTCCGGTTGTAGATAACTTGAACCTTAACTTAATTAAAATGAATCAACTGAGTGTGTTACCGTGATGGCCTCTTCTCGGCGGAGTCCGGGAAGCGGACACGGTGTTGGAGTAATGTTTGCGCAGGTTGCTCTCTAGTTTGTCGCTCGCGCTTTGCCTCCTCTTCTCGCTCTCTTTTGCGAATAAGTTAGCCACCATACTTGCTAGTCGCTTGCTGCAGCTCCACATATATTTACCTTGCCTTACCTTTAAGCTTAAATAGTCTTGATCGCGAGGGTGTGAGATTGCCGAGTCCCTGTGGCTCACAGATTACTATTACACCAGATGCAGGGCCTGATGATTCCGCTCCAGGAGACGCACTTGACGCACTCAAGTGGGAGTTCGACGAAGACTCTCAACGCTACTATGTTTCATTTCCCGATGATTAGTAGTGGTGCCCAGTTGGGGGTGATTGGGACCGTGTCGCTTGTTGGGTTATCTTTTATTTTGGCGCCGTAGTCGGGCCATGACTGTTTGGATGATGTAATGTTATGTATGTACCTTGATTGACGTGGCGAGTGTAAGCCAACTATGTTATCTCCCCTTTATTATTATATTACATGGGATGTTGTAAAGATTACCTTACTTGCGACATATGCCTTCAATGCGATTATGTCTCTAAGTCGTGCCTCGACACGTGGGAGCTATAGTCGCATCGAGGGTGTTACAAGTTGGTAATCAGAGCCTTCCCCGACCTTATGATCCCCATTGCTTGATCGTTTCTAGTGGCCGAGTTGTGTCTAGAAAAATGTTTTGAGTCACTTAGGAATTATATATCGGAGAGTTTAGGAATTCTTTTTACTTCCCAGTCTCCTCATCGCTCTGGTAAGGCATCCTGACGTAGAGTTTTGACTCTTCTCTTCTCAAATTTCACTAAAAAAAATTTAGGATCACGCGGGTATCTTGGAATCGTTCTGATGGTTTTATGATGAGAACATTGTCTTGGTGCCTCCTGTCAGGAGTTTAGTGGAAGTGTCCCGGGGAGTTGAGCTCTGAGGTGTTGTCATCATAATTTTATCATTGCAGTTCTGGAATACCTGAGTTTAGTACGCCGACATCGAAAATCTCTTTTATGCAGTTCGTTGGTGAGATAACCTCGACGCCACCCAGTACTGGGGCGGGAGTTCGGGAGTATCGCCATAACTTGTATAACGGATGCTTTTCGAAGGTTGAGGTAGATGGTTTCCGAAGGTTTCTTGGTTATGTGTTGAAGGATGGATACAGCTGGATGTAGGATTTGCTAGTTTAGGTGAGATATTATGCTTCCCCTGTATCCCGAACACCTGATTGCATAACCGGAAAGGTTCGGGAGTTTCATAGGTGGGAATTCTAGTAGCTCTAGTTCTTCTTCCACAGATATTGGTTTGAAATTGGGATTTCTTACCGATTATTCGTTCTTGATCCGTACCTTGTTGATTTATTTCTCTACCTTAATTCTACGTGGCTTCTCAATTTATGGATATGTGACCATTTCAAGAGGAATGCATTCGTTCATTTTGGTCGGATGTGAAGACTATATGTTGCAATTTTCATTCCGTTGGATTCAGCTTCAATATTTGTCTGTCAATGTGCTAATGGTGGTCAACCTCTTCAGGATGGCTCCTCCAACGTGCACGACTCCGAATCCTGATCCGCCACCACCTCCACCTCCTCCAGAGGCATGGCAAGCTGTGATGGCCGCAACCAATGCAAACACGCAGTTGATCATGCAAATTCTTCAAGAGCGCAATCAAGGCAACCAAGGGAATCAAAGCAACAATCAGAATCACTTTGCTACACTCAACCAGTTCCTTGCTAACGGGCCAAAACTTTCAGCAATTGTGTTGAGGCAACCGATGCTGACGATTGGCTTGTGGATCTGTGCAAGCATTTCGAGTGCAGTAACGTCAGGCCTGAGGACTTTGTTAAGTTCGCTTCCTTCCAACTCAAAGATCAAGCTGCAGAATGGTTCCAGCAGTACAAGGACTCCATAGGTGGACGTGTTATCACTTGGGATGATTTCCATCGAGATTTCCGAGCTCATCATATTCCCCAGAGCGTGGTTGAAAGAAAGCGTGAGGAATTCCGCAACCTAAAGCAAGGCTCTTTGTCTATCTATGACTACAACAAGTTGTACCAGAAGCTCGCCCGCTTTGCCAAGCAGGACGTCCCTGATGAGAAGAGCATGATATATCAGTTCAGGGGTGGTCTCAGAGAAGAAATTCAGCTAGCTCTTGTTCTCTTTGAGCCCTTGAGATACGATGAGTTCTACAACATGGCACTGAAGCAAGAGGCTGCTCAGTTGAGGTGTGATGCTTCCAAGAAGCGAGTCAGAGATGTTACTCCTTCTTCCTCTACTCAAGTGGCCAGGCAGTAGAAGTATTGGCTTCCTCCTCCTCTGTTCCGTCAGCCGTATCAGCAGAAGAGCAAAGGTGGCAGTGGTTCTTCCCACCCACCCAACCCTGGCTTTCAGAACAAGACTTCGTCTCAAGCTCCAAGATCAAGTGCTCCATATCACCGTCCGCTTTCAGAGGTCACGTGCAATAAGTGCCAACAGAAGGGTCAGTATGCCAACAAGTGTCTCAACCAGAGGCGTCTTCCTCCTCCTCCTCCTATCAGATCGGCAAGTACAGCTGTGGTCAAGCATAACCCCAAGCATGCCAAGGTCAATTTGATGAACGCAGCTCAGGCAGAGGACTCATCAGATGTGATCATGGGTAACCTTCCTGTTAATGATATTCCCGCAAAAGTACTTTTTGACTCTCGTGCATCGCATTCCTTCATGTCATTCCCATTTGCATCGGAGAACAATTTTAGTACTAAGGCTTTACCCAGAGCTATGCAAGTCGTCTCTCCGGCTAAGCGTCTGAGTTCTAGTTTGATGGTTCCGGATATTTCTATCATGATGGGTGATTTCAAGTTTCTGCCTTCTCCAATGGTTCTTGGTAACTCGGATATTGATCTTATTCTCGGGATGGATTGGCTTTCTAAGCACAAGGCTCAGCTTGATTGTGCAGCCAAGCAGATTCAATTGACTCATTCGTCTGAGGATGTAATTGTCTTTGCCGCTCGGAATAATACCATCCGTCTGTTTTCTCTCAATGAGAGGGGTGAATTGGATGCCATCTCTGAGATTCCAGTCGTTTGCGAATATCAAGACGTCTTTCTAGAAGAGCTTCCAGGAATGCCTCCGCACCGGCCAGTTGAATTCGTTATTGATCTTGAGCCTGGCACAGAACCTGTGTGCAAACGTCCTTAGAAGCTCGGACCTGAAGAGTTGAAGGAGCTGAAGAAGCAACTCGATATTCAAGAGAAAATGGGTCTTATCCGGCCTAGTTCTTCTCTGTGGGGTTGTGGTGTTCTTTTCGTGAAGAAGAAGGATGGAACGGACCGACTTTGTGTTGATTACCGTCCAGTGAACAAGAAGACCATCAAGAACAAATACCCACTTCCCAACATCAATGAGCTGTTCGAACAACTCAAAGGTGCTCGAGTATTCTCCAAGCTTGATCTCCATATGGGTTATCATCAGAATCGAATTCGTGAGCAAGATATTCCCAAGACGGCTTTCAGGACAAGCTTTGGTTCATATGAATACACTGTCATGTCTTTTGGCCTCGTCAACGCTCCTCCAACGTTCTCTCGCATGATGAACTTCATCCTCAACGCCTACACCAATGACTTCGTTTTGGTCTATCTCGACGACATTCTGGTTTTCTTGAAGAATAAGGAAGATCATGCCAAGCATTTGCGTTTGGTTCTTGATAAGCTCAAAGAACATCAGTTCTACGCCAAGTTCTCCAAGTGTGAATTTTGGCTCGATGAGGTTCTTTATCTTGGTCATATCATCTCTGCCAAGGGCATTGCCGTGAATCCGGAGAAGGTGTCTGCAATTGTGAATTGGGAACCTCCTCAGAACGTGAAGCAACTCTGTAGCTTCCTCGGTCTCGCAAGCTATTGCCGAAGATTCGTTGAAAACTTTTCTAAGATCGCGAAGCCTCTCTCAAATCTTCTCCAGAAGCACGTCAAGTACGTTTGGTCTCCGGAGTGTGACATTGCTTTCAACACTTTGAAAGAGAAATTGATCACTGCTCCAGTTCTGACTCCGCCTGATGAATCCAAGCCGTACGAGGTCTTTTGTGATGCCTCTCTCCAAGGTCTTGGCGCAGTGTTGATGCAAGAGAAGAAAGTTGTTGCTTATACCTCTCGCTAGTTGAAGCCTAATGAGAAGAACTACCCCACTCATGATCTCGAGTTGGCGGCAGCTGTGCATGCTCTTTTGGCTTGGAGACATCTTCTATTGGGAAGAAAAGTGGACATTTTCACTGATCACAAGAGTCTCAAGTACATCTTCACTCAGCCTAATCTCAACCTCAGGCAAACTCGATGGGTCGAAATGATTCAAGAGTATAAGCCGAGTATCGAGTACACTCCAGGCAAGGCCAATGTGATTGCTGACGCATTGAGCAGGAAAGCTTACTGCAACATTCTGATTCTCAAGCCGTATCAACCCGAGCTTTGTGAAGCTTTCCGCAAACTTAATCTGCAAGTTGTTCCCCAAGGTTTCCTCGCCAACCTTCAAGTCTCTCCTACCTTGGAAGATCAGATTCGCCAAGCTCAGCTTCTTGATGCTATGGTGAAAAAGGTGAAGATTGGGATTGCCAAGAGTCAACCCAAGTACAAGTGCTACCGCCTTGATGACAAGGACACTCTTTTCTTTGAGGATCGTATTGTGGTACCCAAAGGTGACCTCCGTGAAGTGATCATGAACGAGGCTCACAATTCCCTCCTCTCCATCCACCCTGGTAGCACGAAGATGTATCAGGACCTCAAGCAAGCTTATTGGTGGACTCGAATGAAGCGCGAGATTGCTCAATTCGTGAATGAATGTGATGTCTGCAGAAGAGTGAAGGCAGAACACCAAAGGCCAGCAGGTCTCCTCCAACCTCTTGCCATTCCAGAATGGAAGTTTGACCACATTGAAATGGACTTCGTGACTGGGTTTCCAAAGTCCAAGCGTGGCAATGATGCTATATTCATTGTCATCGACAAACTCACCAAAGTGGCTCATTTTCTGCCTATCAAAGATTCGATCACTGCAGCTCAATTGGCGGAACTCTATACCTCTCGTATTGTCTCTCCGCACAGTATTCCTCAAGTGATCTCTTCAGAACGTGGCAGCATCTTTACATCCAAGTTTTGGGCACTAACATCCGCTTCAGCACAGCTTTCCATCCTCAAACTAGCGGTCAAGTCGAGCGTGTCAACCAGATTTTTGAAGATATGCTCAGGGCTTGTGTGATCTCCTTCGGCATGAAGTGGGAGGATTGTCTTCCTTATGCTGAATTCTCCTACAACAACAGTTTTCAAGCAAGTTCGGGCAAGGCCCCATTTGAAATTTTGTATGGCAGGAAGTGCCGTACCCCTCTCTACTGGTCTGAAACCGGTGAACGTCAGCTTTTGGGTAATGACTTAATCACAGAGGCAGAAGAAATGTGCAAAGTCATTCAAGATTACCTCAAAGCAGCCCAATCCCGTCAGAAGAGCTACTATGATAGTAAGCACCGTGATTTGGCTTTCGATATCGGAGATCATGTTTACCTTCGCGTCTCTCCTATGAAAGGTACTCGTCGCTTTGGTATCAAAGGGAAGCTTGCCCCTAGATATGTGGGACCTTTCAAGATTGTCAGAAAGAGAGGCGACCTCGCCTATCAACTCGAGCTTCCTTCAAACTTTGCAAATGTTCATGACGTGTTCCATGTCTCTCAGCTTCGAAAGTGCTTCAAGACTCCTGACCGCACCGTCAACTTCGAGGACATTGAGCTCCAAGAAGATCTCTCTTATCGTGAGCACCCAGTTGCTATTCTTGAAGAGACTGAACGCAAGACTCGCAACAAGTCAATCAAATTTCTCAAAGTCAAGTGGTCACACCATTCCGACTGTGAAGCTACCTGGGAACGCGAGGATCACCTCCGTTCTGAGTACCCGGCATTCTTTCAGTCCTAGATCTTGGGACGAGATCCTTTCGTAGTGGTGGAGTGTTGTAACACCCCGGATGTAATTTTCCCAATTTGTACTCCAACTCTTGCCGTTTCCGGCGTTAAGTTATTTTATTATCTCGGGTTCGGGTCTTTGTCTCTGTGTTTTGTTATTGCTGTCATTCATCTCATATCATGTCATCATGTGCATTGCATTTGCATACGTGTTCGTCTCATGCATTCGAGCATTTTCCCCGTTGTCCATTTTGCATTCCGGTGCTTCGTTCTCATCCGGTGGTCATTTCTAGCTTTCTTTTGTGTGTGGGGATTAACCATTTCCGGATTGGACCGAGACTTGCCAAGCGGCCTTGGTTTACTACCGGTAGACCGCCTGTCAAGTTTCGTATCATTTGGACTTCGTTTGATACTCCAACGGTTAACCAAGGGACCGAAAAGGCCTCATGTGTGTTGCAGCCCAACACCCCTCCAATTTGGCCCAAAACCCACCTAAGTCCTCTCCATCATCTAGATCGTTCGATCACAATCGCGTGGCCGAAAACCGCACCTCATTTGGACTCTCCTAGCTCCCTCTATGGCTATAAATAGACCCCTCCCGAAAAATCCGGATCCTCCCCCGTCCAAACCCTAAAAATCCACCGCGCCGCACCGGACTTTGTCCGCCCCGTGCCAGACAAATCCCGCTGCCGCCGCCAGCCACTCCTCGCCCGACATATGGTGCGCCGCCACCCGCTCCCGTGCCGGCCCGCTCGGCCAGGGGAGAGCCCCCGCGGCCGAGCCGCCCACGCTGCCTCCTTGCACCCGGCGCCGCCGCCTCCCTCGACTCCGGCGGCCGGTGCCGCGCCTCCTCTCGCCAACCCCGCCGCCTTCTTCCCGCGGTCCGGCCACCGCCGCCACCGCAAGCCGCCGCCCGAGCTCGCCGGCCGGTCGCCGCCCGCGCCGCCCGTGGTCGCCCCGGCCTCCGTGTTCGCCGCCGCCGCCTCCTCTCCGGCCGGCCTCCTCTCCCTCGTCGCCGACCATTCCTCCGGCGAGCCCCGCGCCCTCCTCCGGCGAAACTCCGGCCGGCCGACCTCATTTTGCGCCAGATCGGGATCGGGTGAATAGTAAACCCTAGATCCGCGGGTGTTTTTTTTCCTAAGTCCCAAAATTCCAGATCCAAGTTGCCCTGTTCGTAGCTCCGTAACTTTGCATCCGTAGCTCCGATTCATGCATATAGCATATCAAAATGTTCCTCTCAGAGAGTACATCATTTCATTCCAGTGCATCATTTTCATTTGAGTTCATCTTGATGCCCGAAATGCTGTTAGAAGAGGGCTACATGAGTTAATTGTCAGATCTGCTACTCCATTTAGGTTTTTGTCATTTTTGCCATGATTAATGTATGCATGCTATGCCCATGAGTTCTACATATGTTTTGTTAAGGGTTTTGTCATATTTCCAGAGGTGCAACCCATGTATTTTTGTGATGTGTGTGGTTTCTAGTGCAAGCTTGCAAAGTGGTGCACTTAGTAATTCTGTTTTCAGGGACTTAGCAATTCCACTAAGTCCTTGAGCTGTTTATCTCATGATGCCATATGTTCATGTTGTTTCCTAGTGATCCGTGCCTCTTTTGAGGATGATCAGTAAAGATGTTTTGTTAATCTTGTAGTACTCTATCCATCCATTTCTTTGTTTGCAATTATGGAACAACCTAGCTTGAGTCAATCGAGCTCTACTTTTGCTACTTTGTGAATCTGGGCAGATTGTCAACTTGTTTGCAATTTTGCCGATGATGTTGTAGTTGATCCGTGTATGCTATGCTATTGTTCTTGCCATTTCTAGCTTGCATTTTGTGCCTACTTGATGGATGTATGCTTGTCTTGCCATGACTTGGACCGTAGTGAGTGCATCGAGCTCGTAAACATGCCTACTTGAGTTATATTTCAGCATGTGCCAGTTTTCACTAAGTCTAAAAACTGATTATGTTTTTGCTATGTTCACATGTCTGCAATTGTATTTTCTGATCCCTTTTGGCTCAAGGTCACTAAGGGACTTTTGTTAAGCTCTTTGAGTAGCTCCATGCCATGCTTTACTTTGCCATGTTCACATCCTGTAGCATGTAGTTTTATTGCTCCGAAGAGGGCTACCTGATCTGAAATTCCAGACAAGTGTTAATTTCACAAAGTCTGAGATATGTTTGCCATATGCATTTTTTGCCATGCTTGTTTGAACTTGTTAATGGATGAATTGGCCGTAGCTCAGTGCTAGACTTTTGTTAAGCATCTTGAATGCATCCCTGCCATGTATTTTGTTGTCATGTTTGGTTGTTGTAGCATGTTCATCTCATTGCATTTAGTTGGCTACTTGCTGTAAATCGCAGACCGGTGTCATATTTGAATCGCTTGCCATTTCCAAACCATAACTCCGATTCTGGCGTTCTTTATATCGTTTTCAAGCGATTTCATCTCATCTTTCCAGTGGAACACTTGGATTTCCAAGTTGAGGCCAGGTTCATGAATTTCCTGTCATATCTTGCATTTTGCATCCCGCATCGCATCCCGCATAGCATATCATCTTTGCATTGTGTTGTTTGAGTTTGCACGTGGTTGATTGTGCCCTTGTTGCTTGTTTGTCTTGTTTGGGTAGAGCCGGGAGACGAGTTCGCTAATGAGGAGCCCGTTGAGTTTGCTTTCGAGGATCCAGTCAACTCTGACAACTGTGCAGGCAAGACGATCATACCCTCGAAATCACTACTATCTTTGCTATGCTAGTCTGCTCGCTCTTTTGCTATGCCATTGCTACGATGCCTACCAATTGCTTTCAAGACTCCCAAATTGTCATGTCAAACCTCTAACCCACCATTGTCCTAGCAAACCGTTGATTGGCTATGTTACCGCTTTGCTCAGCCCCTCTTATAGCGTTGCTAATGCATCTATATACTTGGTAGAGGGTGGAAGGCTCGGCATCTCGCCTAGTGTTTTGTTCCACTCTTGCCGCCCTAGTTTCCGTCATATCGGTGTTATGTTCCCGGATTTTGCGTTCCTTACGCGGTTGGGTTATAATGGGAACCCCTTGATAGTTCGCCTTGATTAAAGCTTTTCCAGCAATGCCCAACCTTGGTTTTACCATTCGCCACCTAGCCTCTTTTTCCCTTGGGTTACCGGAGCCCAAGGGTCTTCTTATTTTAAATCCCCCCCGGGCCAATGCTCCTCTGAGTGCTGGTCCGAACTGAGCTGCCAGCGGGGCCACGTCGGGGAAACTTGAGGATTGGTTTTACTCATAGCTAGTCTCATCTGAGTGTGCCTGAGAACGAGATATGTGCATCTCCTATCGGGATTTGTCGGCACATTCGGGCGGTGTTGCTGGTCTTGTTTTAACCTGTCGAAGTGTCTTGAAGAACCGAGATACCGAGTCTGATCGGAACGTCTTGGGAGGAGGTATATTCCTTCGTTGACCGTGAGAGCTTGTCATGGGCTTAGTTGGGACTCCCCTGCAGGGATTTGAACTTTCGAAAGCCGTGCCCGCGGTTATGGGCAGATGGTTATTTGTTAATGTTCGGTTGTAGATAACTTGAACCTTAACTTAATTAAAATGAATCAACTGAGTGTGTTACCGTGATGGCCTCTTCTCGGCGGAGTCCGGGAAGCGGACACGGTGTTGGAGTAATGTTTGCGCAGGTTGCTCTCTAGTTTCTCGCTCGCGCTTTGCCTCCTCTTCTTGCTCTCTTTTGCGAATAAGTTAGCCACCATACTTGCTAGTCGCTTGCTGCAGCTCCACATATATTTACCTTGCCTTACCTTTAAGCTTAAATAGTCTTGATCGCGAGGGTGCGAGATTGCTGAGTCCCTGTGGCTCACAGATTACTATTACACCAGATGCAAGGCCTGATGATTCCGCTCCAGGAGACGCACTTGAGGTCAAGTGGGAGTTTGACGAAGACTCTCAACGCTACTATGTTTCCTTTCCCGATGATCAGTAGTGGTGCCCAGTTGGGGGTGATTGGGACCGTGTCGCTTGTTGGGTTATCTTTTATTTTGGCGCCGTAGTCGGGCCATGAGTGTTTGGATGATGTAATGTTATTTACGTACCTTGATTGGCGTGGCGAGTGTAAGCCAACTATGTTATCTCCCCTTTATTATTATATTACATGGGATGTTGTGAAGATTACCTTACTTGCGACATATGCCTTCAATGCGATTATGTCTCTAAGTCGTGCCTCGACACGTGGGAGCTATAGTCGCATCGAGGGTGTTACAGCAGGGGACACGAAGTTTTACCCAGGTTCGGGCCCTCTTGATGGAGGTAAAACCCTACGTCCTGCTTGATTTATTCTTGATGATATGAGTATTACAAGAGTTGATCTACCACGAGATCGGAGAGGCTAAGCCCTAGAAGCTAGCCTATGGTATGATTGTATGTTTTTTCTATGGACTAAAACCCTCCGGTTTATATAGACACCGGAGGGGGCTAGGGTTACACAAGGTCGGTTACAAAGGAGGAGATATCCATATCCGTACTGCCTAGCTTGCCTTCCACGCCAAGTAGAGTCCCATCCGGACATGAGACGAAGGCTTCAATCTTGTATCATCATAGTCTAACAGTCCGGCAAAAGGATATAGTCCGGCTGTCCGGAGACCCCCTAATCCAGGACTCCCTCAGTAGCCCCTGAACCAGGCTTCAATGACGATGAGTCCGGCATGCAGTATTCTCTTCGACATTGCAAGGCGTGTTCCTCCTCCGAATACATCATGGAAGAATTTGAATACAAGGATAGTGTCCGACCCTGCAAAATAAGTTCCACATACTACCGTAGAGAGAATAATCTTTCCACAAATCTAATCTGCTGACACGTTTTGGTAACATGACATTATGCCATGGCCCGGTAATTATTTGAACCGTTTCCTTTAACTAGCCCCGCACACAACGCGAGGCAGTTTCTTGACACGTCTTGTCAAAGCAGAGATCGTGTTCCCCTTATTACGGGATTCTCATCAATACGGGCATGGGTAACCCAACCACGCCATCGATTATGGCTCTTGGGGGATAAGCGAGTTTTACCAGGCTAGTGGGGGCGCATAGTCTCGGCCGCCCTTATAAAGGGACAAGGTTTAACCTTCTTCCTCCTTGCTCATGCACTCTTGCGCACTCGAGCTCCAACACCCAAGCCCACATCCTTCCCCTCAACCTTCTCCAATCATGTCTGGAGCAGGAGGCAAAGGGATGGCTTCCTCCGTTACGGAGGGACACATCAAGAAGTTGCGCGGAGCCGGATACTTGGCCATGAATATCGCGCATCGGCTGCCCGCTGCGGGGTAGTTTTTCTCCACCACTTCCTCCGTGGACTGAGGTTTCCCCTTCATCCATTCGTCCGTGGTCTCATGTTCTACTACGGGCTGGACTTCCATGATCTGGCCCCGAACTTCATCCTCAACATTTCGGCGTTCATCGTCGTCTGTGAGGCTTTCCTCCGCTTCCGCCCCCACTTCGGCCTATGGCTAAAGACCTTTAATATCAAGCCGAAGGTGGTGGGAAACCAACAAGCAGAATGCGGCGGAGCCATGGTGGGCAAGATGCCCAATGTCACATGGCTTGAGGGCTCCTTCGTGGAGACCATAAAGGGGTGGCAATCGGCCTGGTTCTACATAATCGAGCCGCACAACACCAAATGGGCGGCGGCCCCCGAGTTTCGATCCGGATTCCCTACACGGCTCACTTCCTAGAAAGAGAAGGGCTTGTCGTGGGGTTCATCGGTGGAGCTGGATGGACTCCAGAAATGTATCCGAAGTATGGCAAGCAAGAAGCTCAAGCTTGTCAACATAGTCCAGGTCATGCTCATCCACCGGATCCTCCCGTGTCAACAACGGGATTTTAACTTGTGGGAGTTCGACCCGGCCCAGCACCAGACTCTGAGCGAGCTCTTCGATACGACGCACAAGGACGTCTGGAGGGTGCTGTTCAAGGGCGCTGAGGTCCCTCCCTCTCTCGCCGAGGACCGCGGGCTAAGTGCAACGTGCCTAGCGCGTTCGGTGAGTTCTATACATCCAGTAGGATATTTATTTCTCCTAGCTTAACCATGTGCGGGGTCTGAGCTCCATGCCTTTGACAGGACTGGGTGGAGACGTCGGGGCAGATTAACTGTCCGACCCCTCTGCCCGAAGACACTGCGGACGCTCTCCTGACGGAGATGCAGACTCCAGCTCCTTACAAGGTGCCGGAGAAGACCAAGAAGGCCAAGGGAACACGAAAGAGCTCACGGCGCCAGGTGTTATCGGACTCATCGTCCGATAACTCCGCAACGCACTCCTCCCCCGAAGACGAGGAGGAAGATGAAGATGCTCCCCCTCCAGTCGGGGGAGACAAGAAAAGGAAGGCCGCCCCTACTTGGGGGGGCCGAAGGGTCCAAGAAGGGAAGGACTCTCCTTTCGGACTACTCCACCACCGCCGCCGAAGGCGAAGACGAGTGGCTGCTCAGGGCCAAGCCCCTGGCGAAGTCGTAAGTATTCGGATACCAGAGTAACTCATAACATTCCTTTGTCGCACTGCTTCTCCTAACGCCGAATTATGATTGTGTAGACCGCCCCGAACCCGTATCGATGTATCCTCGTCGGACAGCTCCCTGGGCTCGTCGGATATGGATAGCGATCCACTTCCGACCGCCGCCTCCCCTTGCGAGGTGTTGTCTCAAGAGGCACTGGGTCGAGTGGAGACAATCCCGGAGGCGCCTCAAAGCGACCTTCCGGACTCCGGGAGCAGGGGGAGCAAAGCCCCCGAGGGCTCCGAGTTCGGCCCACAGCCGAACACCGCGCCAAAACCTCAAGTGGCTCCGGACTCGGGCAGGCGGCCTCCTTCCAAGAGGGGCAAGACGCCTGTGCCGGTGACCTCTGTCCATCCAGAGGCACTGGACAATCTGCTGGGAGTGCTTCGCAGCACTTCCATCGACGAGGAGCACCACACTATTATGAGTGCGGTGGTCCAGAAGGTTCAGTCCGCCAAGAGCGGACTGACTGAAGCCTGTGCCAGCCTTCAAACAGACTTTGAGGTAAGTTTTTGAAATACGAGAAAAATATTACCGCATAGACAGTAGCCCCTGATGCTCTGTTCGGTGTTCACAAAGAAAAGCCGAACGTAGGATCAAACACTATCGCAGGAGTCTAATATAAGTATGTCTATATACGTATGCAGGCTTCGCTGCTGGCCTCTGCCGCACTGACTGCGGAGGTCGCTGCACTGAAGCAGGACCTTAAAGGGTCCAAGGACGAGCTCGGCCTTGCCAAGAGGCAGCTCGAGGAGAACAAAGGTAAGTAGTACCTAGTCTATGGATATGTATAAAAAGAATGCGATTGCAAAATGACAGGATCATTGTAAATTTGCCAGGGGCCATGACCGAGGTAGCGACCCTGAAGCAAGCGCTATCCGAGGCCGAAAACAAAGCGGCCATGGAGAGCACCGAGCGGGAAAGGCATGAGGCACGGGTGGGCGAGGTGCAGCAAGAGCTCCATGCTCTTGTGATGAAGCACGAGGCGTTGGAGCTTGACTTGAAGACGCGAGAGTCTGAGCTTGCCGCAGCCCTCGAGAGCGCAAAGAGCGCCAAGGCCGAAGCCCAAAGGGCCCTCCAGTTGATTGATGCGATGAAGAAGATAGCGACGGGTAAGGCATTCTATATGAAAAGCAAGCATGTGAAAGTAACAAATATTGAGCGGGAAGGGAGCCAACAATGGCGGGCTAATTTGAAAGGGGACAACAAGTATCAGCTATCCTGACAAAAGTAGTCTTCTCCTGCGCAAAGCTCTGGTGATGACGCCGTCTTGGGCTCCATGGTGACCTCCGTCTCGTAGTCCTCCTAGTCTTGGTCTCGTTGCACCGAAATGGCAACATTTGCCTGATGCCTCGATACTCCGCGGCTGCGCTTGCCCCCTTTGCACCAAAGAGGAAAGGAGGACACTGCGCGGGCTGGAACCCGCCTGGCGCCCTGAGTCGTCATGGCTTGCGTCACGGACACCTCGTGAAGTAGCCCGCCTTGATCTCTCCGCCTCCTCGTGAGCCAGCCTGACGAGGTCGTGCCTGAGGAAGCTCTGTGTCGTCCGCCCCGCGAGGCTTGGCCCCTCGCGAGGGTCTTGAGTTTGTGTTGGTGAAGATGGGCCGTGCTGGGCCCCCCTTTGAGCCATGGTGCAGGCCGCAGGCAGGCAAGTCTGGGGACCCCCGTTCCCAGAACGCCGACAGTAGCCCCCGGGCCCAACGCGCGCCCGGACTTGGCCATGCAGGGAGGCGGAATGGCAAGAGCGAAGCGCCGTGGGCCCTAACAGCCTGCAGCCTTGGGCGCCGCGTGGCGGTTGACTGGACATGGGCGCCTTAGCAGCCGCGCGAGTTGATAAGGGAGTGGCGTCCGCCTAGGCCCTTCTTCTTGCTTCCCCCGGTTGCTATTCAGATCCCCTTTCCTGCGCTTCTCCTTCCTTCCTCCGAAATCTCCAGATCTGCTCTAACCGTGCGACCTAGGAAGCCATGGCGCCTCGCCAGCCCCCGGCCGCAGCTTGGTACTCGTCTGCCCTGGACCCGCCGAACTTGTCGGAGGCGGGCCTTGCCCGGTTGTGCCAAATAGCGATGACGTGAGGCATCGATGGGGCGAAGGTGTTCAAGGCCGGCTCCGCCACCCCTAAGGGTCAGAGGAGCACCTTCTATCCATTCTTTGTAAGTGCCATTGTTGCTGGCTTGGTGCTTCCCTTCTCCGAGTTCTTCTTCTGTGTCCTCCGCCATTACAAGCTGCAGGCTCTCCATCTCCATCCCAACTCCGTCCTTCTCCTCGCGATCTTTGCTTATTATTGCGAGGCCCACGTTGGGGTGCAACCCTCAGTGGCCTTGCTGCACCACTACTTCTCCCTCCGGACCTCTCGCAGTCCTGCTTCCGCGTGCGCGAGCTTCGTCGCGTATGGTGGCGCCATTGCCATCTCGAACTCTGGGAAGAGGATTGAGGGCTTCAGGAGCAAGTGGGTCTTGGTGGACGCTGAGCGCATCCACCCTCGGCTGATATTGCCCACCAAGCAGCCCACTTGCTCCAGCAACTGGGGTCGAGCTGAGCTCACGGATCCCCGCGCGAAGATGGTGTTGGAGAAGATGGACGCGGATCTGAGGCCGGCCGACATGGCAGCGGCGAAGCTGACCGGCGCGTCGTTGCTGAGGGAGTTCCTGGAGCACCAGCTGGCTCCGCTTCGGCAGTACTCGCTTCCAATGTGAAGGCCCCGTCCGAGCCCCGCGGCCTGGGCCGATGGAGACTTGGCTGCGGTTCTCCAATCTCTGGTCGGGGGCAATGTGGCAAGGTTGGAGGGTGCTCCTACGCCCTTGTTCCTCCGCGACGACTGGGAGCGGGTGGTGAAGTCCATGCCCGTCTTCAACGGGGAAGGGCCCGTGCCCCTGGAGGCTCCCGAGGGACCGGTGGACGTGCCCTCCGGCGACTCCAGCGAAGAGGAAGAAGGAGGGGAGCGCGGAAAAGGGCCTGACTCCGAGGCGACTGACGGAGAGTCGAGGGCTCCCCTCCCCTGGTGCAGGTCCCGTGTTCTCCGCCTCTCTCCGAACGATGACGACGAGGATGACGATGAAGACGATGATGAGTAGGACGGCGGGAGCTCGCCCCCGATCCCGAAGAAGGACAGGACCAGGCTGATCTCCCGCGGGTCTCCCCCGGCCCCGGGGCGAACCACATACGCACCTTCCGCCTCCAAGCTTCCCGAGGTTGAACCTTCCAACCGGCTTTCAGGCTTAAAGTTTGGCCGGAGGCTGCTTGAGCTCACTGGCGACGACCCGTAAGCATTTGATTCTTGTCTTTATCTCTTGCTCTGCTTCTGAGGCTTGACGTCCGCATCTTTGGATAAGTTGGCGCCCGCAACAAAGAAGTCAAAGGGGGCTCCTGAGGTTCCGTTCGTGACAGCGCCCCTGAAGGAAGGTGACCGTGACGCACAAGTTTCTCCCGCCCGGTCGTCCTCGCGGGGCCTGACTGAGCCGGCTGGGGCGAGCTCAGCCCCCACGGCCCAAGTGGCTCCTGAGGTGCTCCCGTCTGCCGCCGCTGCTACAGCTGTCGGGGCGTGGCAGACTCCGCCTCAGGATGCTGCGGCCGTGCTGCCGCCTTCTCCTCCTACTCCACCGGCTGCTATCTCCCCGACTCCTTCCGCTGTTCTGGACCGCGTTGTTGCTGAGCTAGACCGGCTGCGGCAGGATCCTCTCGGGGCCGACCCTTGCCTAGTGGCCGGGCGCTTGGAGCTGGTGTCTGGATGGGTTCGCTCCGACGCTTCGATTCGGGCGGCGCTGGTCCAGGCCTCGACGGCATGCGACGAGGAGAAGCAGGCCGTCCTTGAGGCAAAGGCTGCTCGCGATGCAGCCCTGGGAGAGGTGGTCGACGTCCGTGGTCGCTGCAAGGTGCTGGAGGACGAGCTGCAGGGCCTGCGGGATCAGCTCGCGAAAGAGGTTCGCCTTCGCCAAGAGCAGGAAGAAGGCGTGAAGGCTCGCGAGGCGGCCGTCGAGGGCCGGGAGGCCAAGCTCAAGAAACGCCACGACCGCCTAGGCGCGCTAGAGCAGGAATTGGGGGGGAGGAAGGCCGAGCTGGACGGCAAGGCCCTAGTCCTTGCCGAAGACCGCGCGGCCTTCACTGAGCTGGAGGCGAAGGCTCGCTCCTCGCTGAGGATGCTTTACGACAGCGGCCTGGAGAACCCGCTGGCCGGCGCCAAGGACGGCCCCGCCAAGCTGCTTCCCTTCTTGGTCCACGCTCTTGAAGATGTCGCCCTTGGCCTCGGCCCCACGGACGAGGCCGAGGCGCGTGTTCTGTCTTTTGCAGCACTGACGCGGGTTCTCACCCACATCCACCTTCCCGATCCTAGGTTCGACCTCGACAGCCTGCTGGAGCCCGTGAGCGGCAAGCGTGCACCGGCTGCTACCAAGGTCGTGAAGGGTCGCGCAGAGGCTCTGCTGGGGAAGTTCCAGGCCTTCAGCACCAAGCCGGGGCAAGGCGTTGCCGACCCCGCTGCTCCGTGAGGCGAACCCACGCCGCGCTGCTCCTTCGCCGCCAAGTGACTCCATCGTGGCTCCTGTCCTGCTTTTAATTCCTGCACATGTATCATGCCTCGGGGAGGCGTTTAAACTTGCGCCTGATATTGGGATAACAGTGTGGACTGCAATATTTGCTTTAGAATTCCTTTGAAATTTGTGCTTTTCCTTCCTACTTGCTTACGTTCTACGCCGGCAGAGCCCGTCCCCGCGCGTACCTCGCCCAGCAATAGCCCCGACCGGAAACCAGGACGGGACCAAGGAGTAAGGGGCTACGTGACAAGTTAGGCTCCTGAGTCGCGATGCTCAGGAGTCCCCCTTGGCGCACGAACAGCAAGTGGAGAGGTGTGATGTGGGTGGATCCTCCGTCCTACGTCTGCAGAGCCCGGCCCCGCGCGTACCTCACCCAGCAATAGCCCTGACCAGAAACCAGGACGGGACCAAGGAGTGAGGGGCTACGTGACCAGTTAGGCTCTTGAGTCGCAATGCTCAGGACTCCCCCTTGACGCTCAAACGGCCTTCATAGCTTGGCTCCGCTCGGGGAGAGGCGCGCGACGAACCAGGCCCGTGGGGACCTGGCTGGGCGGCGTGCGTCTGGGCATGACCCTGGCGCAGCCCCCGTGCCAAGCCCCCTTGCGCGGCACTCCCGAGGGGAGGCGTTGCGATGAGGCTAGACACTGAGCACTGGGCTCCCTGAGGTTGATGCGGCCCGGAGGCCACCCTCAGTTGTTTATCACCGGCGCGGAGCATAGCGCTTCCGTATGAGTACGGGCATAGCCGCTCCTCGGCAGTGTCGTCAGCCAGCGCGGAGCATGGTGCTTCCACTGGTGCGTGGGAGGGGGCCCCCCTCCGGGAGGAGCCCCCGGGGCGTGTACAGCCCCGCCCTGACACGTGGCTGGCACGGTAGGGCCTGGCGAGGTGTATCTGGGCACCCGTGAGCCTGCGCGGGACTCACGGGGCCCTACCTCTAGGCGGGTTGCGCCTGGCACTGGGCCTTATCTTGTGTTGTGTCCCTGCAAGTTCGGTTAGATGCCTGCACTCTACGTCCTCGGGTCCCGGCCCTCGAGCTGGTCTCAACCGTCGCTGGTATGCCAGGTCACGATGCCGTGGTCAAGGCCAGAGGGTGAGGGCTGGAGAGCCAGGAAGAGCCCTGAGTCGCGATGCTCAGGTACCCCCCTTTAATGTGCAAGTGGTCAACATGGAGAAGAGGAGGCGCCGCGGACCGGCATCAAATAATCAAGCATGGCAGTTCTAACGCATAACCGGAAATGAACGCAAAAGGGGTACGTGGCGCTGAGCCTAGCCCGAGCGGCTTGGGGATCATGCAGCCCGAGGGGCGCCCCCAGCAAGGTAAGCTAACGACACGAAATAAAAGGGATACACACCGCAGGGACGGACCCATGCGGCCTAGGAATAACGCAGCCCTGGGGGGCACCCAGCCGGAAGTGAAACTTGAAAGATGTCACCTGATGACGCTGAAGACGGAGGGGTGTTGGTGTAGCCAGCTCGGTGGGCTGCGGAAGCCGATCCTCCTGAGCCCCCAGGCCCAGGGGCCTCGGGAGGCTCCGGAGGCGCTGGCGGTTCCTCGCGGGCCATTTTCATCTCCGCCAGGGCTGCGGAGCACCTGGCCTCTTGTCCCTCCGTGATGCCCCTCATGAGGCGCTGGTACGCGTCGGCCGCGCTCGGCAAGCCGTAAGGCATGCGAACGTAGCTGTGGGGTGGACCTCCGCAGCGCCCCACTCGCGAGGGCCAGAGGCGCTCCAGGGAGGCGACTTGGTTGAGCCCTGGTCGTCGACGCAGACGCGCAGCCCGCCATCCTCGCCTGGATGGGGAGCCACTGCTGGTAGGCGGTGGGCGCCTCTCATGACTCTGGACTCCTGTAGCTCCTGAATGGCCTTGCTGACGAACTCCTGTGGGTCTGTATCTCCTTGCCTTGCTCCTTCTCGAGGGAAACGTGCTTCGAAACACGCCTCCATGTGGTGCCCCAGCGCCTCCCTCGTGACCCTTGCTAGGTCGGTGGCCCTCCAGGGGAGAGCCCCCGAGCCCTGCCTGAGGAGGGCGCCGGGCGCACTTTCCTATGTGATGGAAGGAGGCTCCCCCTGGGCAGGCACGGGACCAGAGGGGCCTACCTCCTGAGGGGCCAGGCCGGACGATGTCTTCTTCTTCTTGGGGGCGGCCTTGGGAAGCCTACTGCTTCCGTGATCCGGGTCCTCCAGTGATGCGGCCTGAAAGGCTCGCTCCAGGGAACACACTGCGTCCTTCTCTTCACAGGGCACCGTCATGACTCCGCCGCTTCCTGGCATCTTGAGGACGTTGTAGCCATGGTGAGTCACGGCCATGAACTTGGCCAGCGCCGGGTACCCGAGGATGGCGTTGTACGGCAGGCGGATGTGTGCGACGTCAATGTCGATGAGCTCGGTGCGGTAGTTGTTGCGTGCCCCAAAGGTGACGGGGAGGCGGACCTGCCCGATCGGGACCGTGGAGCCGTCGGTGATACCGGAGAAGTGCTTGGTTTGCTGAAGCTGGCTGTAGGGAACTTGGAGGTTGTTGAACGTCTCTACGGACAGGACGTTGAGCCCTGCCCCGCCATCGATGAGGGTCTTGGTGACCACCACGTTGCTGATGATTGGGGAACAAAGCATCGGGAGGACTCTGGCTGTAGCCGCACACTTGAGTTGATCTTCTGAGCTGAAGGTGATGGCGCATGCCGACCACCTGAGAGGGCGCGTGGCTTCGAGCATGGGGAGGGCTGCATTCACTTCGCGGGCAAACTGCTTGAAGATGCGCTGAGAGGATGGGGCCTGGGCTCCGCCCAGGATGAAGGCGATCGCGCGCGGCTCCTAGAAGCCCCCAGCCTCCTCGTCTTGGTGGCAGTCCTCGTTTCTCCTTGGCTACGGCGGCAGCGGTGGGAGGCCTGCGTTTCCTAGCAGGCAATCCTCGCGAGGCTGATCCCTCCAGTCTCCCTCGCGAGGCTGGTCTTGCCAGCGATCCTCGCGAGGTTGGTCGCGCCACCCTTGGCGCGGCCCACGGTCTTCCCATGCGCCTTGGAGCCATGGCGTCTTCTTGGGGAGGAGGCGGCCGGGGCGCCGCCAGAGGCTCGTCGCCCGCGAGGGGCGGGGTGCGGTGCAGCGGAACGGACGACATGGAAGAACCCCCTGCAGCGCGGATGAGCTCGGCGATGCAGCCGAGCCATTCTTCGTAGACGTCGTCGACGGGATGGTAGCGCAGGAGCTCGCTCGCCGCGATGAGTGCAGCCCGAGCCTCCATGGGCGCACGGAGCGCGCGGGACGAAGATCCAGCTAGGGCGAGCGAGGGAGTCGCGGTGCGGCCGTCTTGGCGCATGGATGGATGCTGAGACTATGCTCGCTGCTCGTCCCCCGCCGGGCCGGTGGCGGCGTTGACGACAGGTGATGGGGAACGGCGAGGACGTCCGCCGACAGGGGCTGTCTGGGCGACGCGGGAAGTGAGGGCGGCCCGGCGCTCCGCGCGGGCCCGACGTGCGTCAGACATGAGCGTGATTTCGGAGGAGAGCGGGGCGGTGGAAGACGAATTCCGATGCAGCCCTACCTGGCGCGCCAAATGTCGGATTTCGGGTTCCGGCAGACCCTTGAGGTTCAAACACTGGGGTGCGCGCGGAGATTTCGCCTCCTACCTACCTGCACCCCTCCGCCACGCTAGGATCAAAGCTATGAAAAGAACAACACAAGGGACACAGGGTTTATACCGGTTCGGGCCACCGTTGTGGTGTAATACCCTACTCCAGTGTGTGGTGTGTGGATTGCCTCTTGGGCTGATGATGACGAACAATACAAGGAATAACAGCTTCGCGAGGGTCTGTTCTTGGCTGGGGCGATGAACTGTTGGGAGGAGTTCAGCCACCTTTCTCTCTCTCTTTCTCTCTGCTTCTGGCCTCTCTAATGAGCCTCTTTCTTCCTACCACCCAAAAAACCTTCCTTTTGCTCTGTGGGTGGCTGGTCCTATTTATAGAGGCCCTGGTCCTCTTCCCAAATATTGAGCGGGAAGGGAGCCAACAATGGCGGGCTAATTTGAAAGGGGACAGCAAGTATCAGCTATCCTGACAAAAGTAGTCTTCGCCTACGCAAAGCTCTGGTGATGACACCGTCTTGGGCTCCATGGTGACCTCCATCTCGTTGTCCTCCTGGTCTTGGTCTCGTTGCACCGAAATGGCAACCTTTGCCTGATGCCTCGGTACTCCGCGGCTGCGCTTGCCCCCTTTGCACCCAAGAGGAAAGGAGGACGCTGCGCGGGCTAGCAACTGCCTGGCGCCCTGAGTCGTCATGGCTTGCGTCACGGACACCTCGCGAGGTACCCCGCCTTGATCTCTCCGCCTCCTCGTGAGCCAGCCTGACGAGGCCATGCCTGAGGAAGCTCCGTGTCGTCCTGCCCGCGAGGCTTGGCCCCTCGCGAGGGTCTTGAGTTTGTGTTGGTGAAGATGGGCCGTGTTGGGCCCACCTTTGAGCCACGCCGCAGGCCGCAAGCAGGCAAGTCTGGGGCCCCCGTTCCCAGAACACCGACAGCGGCAAACGAGCTCCTGCGCTACCGTCCCGTCGACGACGTCTACAAAGAATGGCTCGACCGCATCGCCGAGCTCGTCCGCGCTGCTGGGGGCTCTTCCGCGCCGTCCGTTCCGCTGCACCGCACCCCGCCCCGCGCGGGCGAAGAGGCTCTGGCGGCGCCCGGCCGCCTCCTCCTCAAGAAGATGCCATGGCTCCAAGGCACATGGCCCCTGGGCGGAACTCGCTCCATCAGGTGCCAGCGCAACAAGAACAGAGCTGCCAAGAAGTCCCTCGCCCACCAGAAGCTGCCCGGGCTCTCCTTGCTCTAGCACGTCGCGACCATCCCCCTGCTCCAGCGCATGGGGACATGCAAGACCAGGCTCTCCGTCACCCAAGGCCTCCCGTGGCCACAGCAGGCTGCTGCGCCTACACCACCGAATTACGCAGCGTCGCGTGGCCCGGCAAGTTCAAACCAGACCTGCCTCCTCGCTACAACGGCACGGCCGACCCTGTGGAGTTGCTCCAGCTCTACGAGCTGGGCATCGAAGCTGCCAACGGAGACGAGAAGGTCATGTCGAACTGGTTTCCCATGGCGCTCAAGGACAGGGCCCGCACTTGGCTCCTGAACCTGGCTCCAGGCACAATCTCCTCCTGGGAAGCGATGCGCACCCGCTTCATCGCCAACTTCCAAGGTACTCGCGACCGGCCACCCGCCGTGAGCGACATGCGCCGCATCAAGCAACATCCCGGGGAAACCCTACAGAAGTACATCCAGGGCTTCAACAACGCATGCCTTAAGATCCCCAAGGTGACTGAGGAGGCCATCATCTCAGCTTTCTCCGACGGCGTGCGCGACGTCAAGATGAAGGAGGAGCTGGCGATGCATGAAGACCTATGCACTTCCTTGGAGCTTTTCAACTTGGAAAACAAGTGCGCCAGGGCTGAGGAGGGGCATCTCTCCCTCCTCGAGCTGCCTGCCGCAGACCCAGAAGAGAAGAAGCTCAAGGCCAAGGATGTGAAGCGCAAGGGGGCTGCAGTGCTCGCGGCAGAACCAGACACCAAGCGGGGCAGAGATCAGTTCGAACCTCCCAAGGGCAGCCGGTACTGCGTGTACCACGACCTCCACACCCACAACACCAACGAATGCCAAGAACTCCGAGCCGTGTGTGAAGGAAGGATCGGCCGTCGCCCCGACCGCGGTGACCGGGGCTACGGTCGAGGAGGAGGAAGAAACGCAGGACACTAGGAAGACCGTGGGCCGCGCCAAGGGTGGCGCGACCAACCTCGCGAGGATCGCTGGCAAGACCCGCCTCGCGAGAGAGGATGGAGGGATCAGCCTCACGAGGAAGACTGGAGGGATCAGCCTCGCGAGGATCACCCGCTAGGCAACGCAGGCCTCCCACCGCTGCCGCCGCAGCCAAGGAGAAGCGAGGGCCGCCATCAGGACGAGGAGGCTGGGGGCTTCCAGGAGCCGTGCGCGATCGCCTGCATCCTGGGCGGAGCTCAAGCCCTAGCCTCTCAGCGCATCTTCAAGCAGTTCGCCCGCAAAGTGAACGCAGTACTCCCCAGACTCGAAGCCACACGCCCTCTCAGGTGGTCGGCGTGCGCCATCACGTTCAACTCAGCAGATCAGCTCAAGTGTGCGGCAACAGCCGGAGTCCTCCCGATGCTTTGTTCCCCAATCATCAGCAACATTGTGGTCACTAAGACCCTCATCGATGGCGGGGCAGGGCTCAACGTCCTGTCCGTGGAGACGTTCAACAACCTCCAAGTGCCCTACAGCCAGCTTCAGCCAACCAAGCCCTTCTCCGGCATCACTGACGGCTCCACGGTCCCGATTGGGCAGGTCCGCCTCCCTGTCACCTTCGGGGCACGCGACAACTACCGCACCGAGCTCATCGACTTCGACGTCGCTCACATTCGCCTGCCGTATAACGCCATCCTTGGGTACCCAGCGCTGGCCAAGTTCATGGTCGTAACTCACCACGGCTACAATGTCCTCAAGATGCCAGGAAGCAGCGGAGACATCACGGTGCCCTATGACGAGAAGGACGCGGTGTGTTCCCTGGAACGAGCCTTTCAGGCCGCGTCACTGGAAGACCCGGATCGTGGAAGCAGGAGGCCTCCCGAAACCACCCCCAAGAAGAAGAAGACATCGTACGACTTGACCACTCAGGAGGCAGGTCCCTCTGGGCCCGCGCCTGCCCAGGGGGATCCTCCCTCCATCGCATAGGAAAGCGCGCCCGGCGCCCTCCTCTGGCAGGGCTCGGGGGCTCTCCCCTGGAGGGCCACCGACCTAGCTAGGGTCACGAGGGAGGCACTTGGGCACCACATGGAGGCATGTTTTGAAGCACGTTTCCCTCAATAAGGAGCAAGGCAAGGAGATCCAGACCCACAGGAGTTCGTCAGCAAGGCCATTCAGGAGCTACAGGAGTCAAGAGTCATGAGAGGCACCCACCGCCTACCAGCAGTGGCCCCCCATCCAGGCGAGGATGGTGGGCTGCGCGTCTACATCGACATACCAGGGCTCAACCGAGTCGTCTCTCTGGAGCGCCTCTAGCCCTCGTGAGTGGGGCGCTGCGGAGGTCCACCCCACAGCTACGTTTGCATGCCTTACGGCTTGCCGAACGCGGCTGACGCGTACCAGCGCCTCATGAGGGGTATCACGGAGGTACGAGAGGCTAGGCATTCCGCAGCCCAGGTAGAGATGGAGATGGCCCGCGAGGAGCCGCCAGCGCCTCCGGAGCCTCCCGAGGCCCCTGGGCCTGGGGGCTCGTGAGGATCAGCTCCCGCAGCCCCCCGAGCTTGCTACACCAACACCCCTTCGTCCTCAACATCATCAGGTGACATCTTTCGAGTTTTACTTCTAGCTGGGAGCGCCCCCAGGGCTGCATTATTCCCAGGGCGCGTGGGTCTGTCCCTGCGGCGTGTATCCCTTTTATTTCGTGTTGATTAGCTTACCTTGTTGGGGGCGCCCCTCAGGCTGCATGATCCCCAAGCCGCTCGGGCTAGGCCTAGTGGCATATATCCCATTTGCGTTTATTTCCGATTATGCGTTAGACCCACCATGCTTGATTATTTGATGCCGGTCCACGGCACCTCTTCTCCTCCATGCCGACTACTTGCACGTTAAAGGGGGGGCACCTGAGCATCGCGACTCAGGGCTCTTACTGGCTCTCCAGCCCTCACCCTCTGGCCTTGTCCATGGCATCGCGACCTGGCATACCAGCGACGGCTGAGACCAGCTCGAGGGCCGCGACCCGAGGACGTAGAGTGCCGACATGTAACCAAATTTGCAGGGACACCTCACAAGATAAGTCCCAGTGCCAGGAGCAACCCGCCTAGAGGTAGGGCCCCGTGAGTCCCGCGCTGGCTCACGGGTGCCCAGATACACCTCGCCAGGCCCTACCGTGCCAGCCACGTGTCAGGGCGGGGTTGTACACGCCCCGGGGGCTCCTCCCGGAGGGGGGCCCCCTCCCACGTACCAGTGGAAGCACCATGCTCCGCGCTGGCTGACGACACTGCCAAGGAGCGGCTATGCTCGTACACATACGGTAGCACTATGCTCCGCGCTGGTGATAAACAACTGAGGGTGGCCCCCGGGCCGCATCAACCTCAGGGAGCCCAGAGCTCAGTGTCTAGCCTCATCGTAACACCTCCCCTCGGGAGTGCCACGCGAGGGGGCTGGGCACGGGGGCTACGCCTGGGTCACACCCAGACGCACGCCGCCCGGCCAGGTCCCACCCGGGCCTGGTTCGTCGCACGTCTCTCCCCGAGCAGAGCCAAGGTACGAAGGCCGTTTGAGCGTCAAGGGGGACTCCTGAGCATTGCGACTCAGGAGCCTAATTGGTCACGTAGCCCCTCACTCCATGGCCCCGTCCTAGTTTCCGATCGGGACCATCACTGGGTGAGGCACGCGCGCGGCCGGGCTCTGCAGACGTAGAACGGTGGATCCACCCGCATCACATCTCCCTACTTGCTGTTCGTGCGCCAAGGGGGACTCCTGAGCATCGCGACTCAGGAGCCTAACTTGTCAGGTAGCCCCTCACTCCTTGGTCCCGTCCTGGTTTCCGGTCGGGACTATTGCTGGGTGAGGTACGCGCGGGGCCGGGCTCTACCGGCGTAGAACGTAAGCAAGTAGGAAGGAAAAGCGCTAATCTCAAGGAATTCAAAAGCAAATATTACAGTCCACACTGTTATTTCAATGCCAAACGCAAGTTTAAACGCCTCCCCGAGGCATGATACGTGTGCAGGAATTAAAAGCAGGACAGGAGCCACGACGGAGTCACTTGGCGGCGGGGAAGCAGCGCGGAGCGGGTTCGCCTCACGGAGCAGCGGGGTCGGCCGCGCCTTGCTCCGGCTTGGTGCTGAAGGGCCGGAACTTCCCCAGCAGAGCCTCCACGCGACCCTTCACGGCCTCAGCAGCGGCAGCGGCACGCTCACCGCTCACTGGCTCCAGCAGGCTGTCGAGGTAGACACCGGGATCGCGAAGGTAGATGTGGGTGAGGACCCGCATCAGTGCTGTAGAAGACAAGACACGCGCCTCGGCCTCAGTCGTGGGGCCAAGGCCAAGGGCGACATCTTCAAGAGCATGAACCAGGAAGGGAAGCAGCTTGGCGGGGCCGTCCTCGGCGCCAGCCAGCGGGCTCTCCAGGCCGCTGTCATAAAGCATCCTCAGCGAGGAGCGAGCCTTCGCCTCCAACTCCATGAAGGCCGCGCGGTCCTCGGCAAGAACCTGGGCCTTGCCGTCCTGCTCGGCCTTCCTCGCCCCCAACTCCTACTCCAGCGCGCCTAGGCGGTCGCGGCGCTTCCTGATCTTGGCCTCCCGGCCCTCGACGGCTGTTTCGCGAGAATTCACGCCTTCTTCCTGCTCTTGGCGAAGGCGGACCTCTTCCGCGAGCCGATCCCGCAGGCCTTGCAGCTCGTCCTCCAGCGCCTTGCAGCGACCGCGGACGTCGACCACCTCCCCCAAGGCTGCATCATGGGCAGCCTTTGCCTCTAGGACGGCCTGCTTCTCCTCGTCGCATGCCGTCGAGGCCTGGACCAGCGCCGCCCGAATCGAGGCGTCGGAGCGAACCCATCCAGAAGCTAGCTCCAAATGCCCGGCCACCAAGAGGGGGTCGGCGCCAAGAAGATCCTGCCACAGTCGGTCCAGCTCAGCAAGAGCACGATCCAAAACGGCAGAAGGAGTCGGAGAGACAGCGGCTGGTGGAGTAGGAGGAGAAGGCGGCAGCGCAGCCGCAGCATCCTGAGGCGGAGTTTGCCGCGCCCCGACAGCTGTAGTGGCAGCGGCAGGTAAGAGCACCTCGGGAGCCACTTGGGCCGTGGGGGCTGAGCTCGCCCCAGCCGGCTCAGCCATACCTCGCGAGGACGACCGGGCAGGAGAAGCCTGTGCGTCGCGGTCACCTTCCTTCGCGGGCAGAAGCGCCGCCACGGATGGAACCTCGGGAGCCCCCTTCGGCTTCTTTGCTGCGGGCGCCAACCTATCCAAAGATGCGGACGTCAAGCCTCAGAAGCAGAGCAAGAGATAAAGACAAGAATCGAATGCTTACGGGACGTCGCCAGCGAGCTCAAGCGGCCTCCAGCCAAATTTGAAGCCAGAAAGCCGGCTGGAAGGGTCAACCTCGGGAAGCTTGGAGGTAGAAGGTGCGTCTGCGGTTCGCCCCGGGGCCGGGGGAGACCCGCGGGAGATCAGCCCAGTCCTGTCCTTCTTCGGGATCGGGGGCGAGCTCCCGCCGTCCTGCTCGTCGTCGTCTTCGTCGTCATCATTCGGAGAGAGGCGGAGAACGCGGGACCTGCGCCGGGGGAGGGGAGCCCTCGACTCTCCGTCAGTCGCCTCAGAGTCAGGCCCTCTTCCGTGCTCCCCTCCCTCTTCCTCTTCGCTGGAGTCGCCGGAGGGCACGTCCACCGGTTCCTCGAGAGCTTCCAGGGGCACTGGCCCATCCCCGTTGAAGACGGGCATGGACTTCACCACCCGCTCCCAGTCGTTGCGGAGGAACAAGGGCGTAGGAGCGCCTTCCAGCCTCGCCACATTGCCCCCGACCAGAGATTGGAGAACCGCAGCCAGGTCTCCGTCGGCCAAGGCCGCGGGGTCCGGATGGGGCCTCCACATTGGAAGTGAGTACTGCCGAAGCGGAGCCAGCCGGTGCTCCAGGAACTCCCTCAGCAGCGACGCGCCGGTTAGCTTCGCCGTCGCCATGTCGGTCGGCCTCAGATCCACGTCCATCTTCTCCAACACCATCTTCGCGCGGGGATCCGTGAGCTCCGCTCGACCCCAGTCGCTGGAGCTCGTGGGCTGCTCCGTGGGCATTATCAGCCGAGGGTGGATGCGCCCAGCATCCACCAAGATCCACTTGCTCCTGAAGCCCTCAGTCCTCTTCCCAGAGTTCGAGATGGCAATGGCGCCGCCGGACGCGATGAAGCTCGCGCACGCGGAAGCGGTCCCATGAGAGGTCCGGAGGTAGAAGTAGTGGTGCAGCAAGGCCACTGAAGGCTGCACCCCAACATGTGCTTCGCAATAATAAGCAAAGATTGCCAGGAGAAGGACGGAGTTGGGATGGAGATGCAGAGCCTGTAGCTTGTAATGGCGGAGGACAGAGAAGAAGAACTCGGAGAAGGGAGGCACCAGGCCAGCAACAATGGCACTTACGAAGAGCGGATAGAAGGTGCTCCTTTGACCCTTAGGGGTGGCGGAGCCGGCCTTGAACACCTTCTCCCCGTCGATGCCCCACGCTGTCGCCATCCGGTGGAACCGGGCAAGGCCCGCCTCCGACACGTTCGGCGAGTCCAGGGCAGACGAGTACCAAGCTGCGGCCGGGGGCTGACGAGGCGCCATGGCTCCCTAGGCCGCACGGTCAGAGCAGATCTGGAAATCTCGGAGGAAGGAAGGAGATGCGCAAGAAAGGGGATCTAATCAGCAACCGGAGAAAGCAAGAAGCAGGGCCTAGGCGGATGCCACTGCTTTATCAACTCGCGGGTTACTGAGGCTCCCACGTCCAGTCAACCGCCACGCGGTGCCCAAGGCCGCAGGCTGTAGGGTCTGCGGCGCTTCGCTCTTGCCCTTCCGCCTCCCTGCACGGCCAAGTCCGGGCGCGCCTTGGGCCCGGGGGCTACTATCGGTGTTCTGGGAACGGGGGTCCCCAGACATGCCTGCCTGCGGCCTGCGGCGTGGCTCAAAGGGGGGCCCAGCACGGCCCATATTCACCAACACAAACCCAAGACCCTCGCGAGGGGCCAAGCCTCGCGGGGCGGACGACGCGAAGCTTCCTCAGGCACAGCCTCGTCAGGCTGGCTCACAAGGAGGCGGAGAGATCAAGGCGGAGTACCTCACGAGGTGCCCATGACGCAAGCCATGAAAACTCAGGGCGCCAGGCAGGTGCCAGCCCGCGCAGCATCCTCCTTTCCTCTTTGGTACAAAGGGGAAAGCGCAGCCGCGGAGTACCGAGGCATCAGGCAAAGGTTGCCATTTCGGTGCAACGAGACCAAGACCAGGAGGACTACGAGACGGAGGTCACCGTGGAGCCCAAGACGGCTTCATCACCAGAGCTTTGCGTAGGCTAAGACTACTTTTGTCAGGATAGCTGATACTTGCTGCCCCCCTTCATTAGCCCGCCATTGTTGTCTCCCTTCCCACTCAATATTTGGGAAGAGGACCAGGGCCTCTATAAATAGGACCAGCCACCCACATAGCTGGAGAGGACAAAAAAAGAGGTAGGAAGGAAGAGGCTCGTTAAGGGGTCGGTCGGTAAAAGGAGAGCAGAGAGAGAGAGAGAGAGAAAGGTGGCTGAACTCCTCCCAGCAGTTCATCGCCTCAGCCAAAAACAGACCCTCGCGAGGCTGTTCTTCCTTGTATTGTTCATCATCATCAGTCCAAGAGGCAATCCACCACACTACACACTGGAGTAGGGTATTACACCACAACGGTGGCCCGAACCAGTATAAACCCTGTGTCTCTTGTGTTGTTCTTTCCTTAGTTTAGATCCTAGCATGGCGGAGGGGTGCAGGTAGTTAGGAGGCGAAATCTCCGCGTGCACCCCTGTGTTCGAACCTCAAGGGTCTACCGGAACCCGAAATCCGACAGTAGTCGACCAAATCAATTTCTGTAAGATAGAGATCAAGGCATTCGATGAGATTGTTATAGTGTAGCACATTTTTCACTTTTGGGTATTTTTTTATCTGCAAAAGAAGAGAACATATTAGAGCAGCTGGCTGTATAAGATTGCCGTGTCATGAAGAGGTACCAATTTCATTCGCTCATATGATAGGGTTGGCTGGCTAGTGATATTTTTTACTCTCTCTCTCTCTCTTTCCTCTCATTTACCTAGGAGCACGTGAAGAGCTTGGGCATTTGTTAACTTCCACCATGTGGCCGATGCCATATTTCTCAAAAGTATGCCACATAATACGCATCGATGTCAAATCAAAAGATTTTGGCACTGCTCTCGCGATGTGAGAGAGTTGACACCGCTGTGCACACATACCCACATGTATAAACAAATCAATCAAACCAACTACACCAGCCTCTCACTCTCCCAAACAAGTGTTTTTATTGCCTCGGTCTTCTCCCTCTCCCACGCAAGTGTTTTTTCATTGCATGAGTTAATTTGGCACCGGAGCAAAGTAGGTGATCCTGATTGGGGCACCAGGTGAGCAATGGAGGGGCGTCGATGGCAAATGCATCACAAGTGAATTTGGCACGTGTTTTGGCCTACATAGTGGAGGGTCGTTATAGCCCACTTTTGTACTACCTCACATTTAGTGTAAAATTTTGACCATAGATGCCAATGCATGTCACCAAAAATTATACCATTTGAAATTATGTTCAAATACAAATCCAACGATATAATTTTTAGTGACATGCATTAACATTTTGTCAGGTAAATCTATGGTCAAATTTTGATAGTACAAAATAGGAAGAGGAAACCAGGACGGAGGTAGTACTTGCTCTTAGGGTAACCATAGAGTTACTAGTCTAAGTTACTTTCCACTATGACTAGCCTAGGCTACTATAGTAGTACAACAAAAAACGATGAAGGTGATCATGTGAGAAAAAAATACTAAAACATTTCTTTCGGTGCATTGCGTAGATACATTTTTGAACACCACACTTGTCGAAAAAATTGAGCTACATTGTGATTACCGTTACTAATAGGAAAGAAGTTTCACCTTGATGAGTAGCTTCTCTGTGCACGAAAAGCATGTAAGGAATCCAATAACTTGATCCAGATTGGGGCCGATAGATTTTATTACCAAGATCTTCACTGTTCACATAGACTGGGTCAAGCTTGTGGGAATCATTTTCTAGATGACAGTCGTAAATACATCAAGAAGAAATTTAAAAATGCGAATTTCAAGAAGGCAGAGAAGAATATGAGTGGTGTACCTAAACGATTACGGATCCAATAAAGAGTTCATAGAATTTGGCACACGAGTACACCTACGCTGTCAATTTCAGCGCGTCAATGACCCTGATTTTTGTTGGACTTTCTAGATCATATACAAGCAATCTCTCATGGAAAGGTGCATTCTCAATGACCATAACGTGGAACAGCAGGAGTGATCTCTTCCCAATTGATGTCTTATTGCGGGGCCAGCAAGACACATAAATCCATTGGAGATTCATCATGGCGATGTGGAGGCTAATGAACCCATGGATCTTCTCAAGACGAATGTACTCGAGCGCAGTACAGCTGCGGAGCAGGTGCTCCATAGCTTTCTTCGAGATGCCAATGTCGAAGAGGTCGACCTTCTTGAGTTGAGGGAGAAGAAGGGCAGGCGCGGCATTAATCTTGGGAAGATAGCAGGAGCTAAAGCTGGCGCGGCGCAGCGTTGGCATGAGGTGGAGCGCGGACGGCGGCAGATAGCGACATCGTCCAGCTTCAAAGCTGACCTCCTTGAGCTGATCTAGGGCGGGGGATAAGAACCAGTCATCGAACTTGGCTTGGTCCTTGCAGTTGGTACTGAACATGCAGATGTCAAGGCGTCTGGCTAGCCCAGGGTGCGATGAAATAATCTTGGAGACTGCGGCCATGCGTTTGCAATCCCCGTCGCAGAGGCAGCTGTCGACGGTGAGGTTGAGGGGGACGCGGCGCCGGAGGGGGCGCCACCGCCGGTAGAGTAGGGTGGTCCGCACGGCCGATTTGGTGGGGAGGAGGCCGATGATGACTAGCAGCATGTCATCGGGGAGGCTGCTGATGAAGTCCAGGCTCGTCGGATGCGGTTTAGGCTCGAGCCGCCGATGCTTTTTGGCTGCCTCGCCGTCCATCTCAGCCGGCGGCGACGCCGGTGTACACGTGTGCTGGTGTGTGTTGTGTGCCGGCCTGCTGGGTGTGCGGGAGTGCGTCCTTCTGTGCATGTCGCCCCGCAGTGGTGAATTGTGCGTGAGTGCGTCCTTCACGCGGAAGAAGTGTGCCCTTAATTTACTAGCGTGCAGGGTGCTACCCCGAGTGGTTTCAACTTTGTTTACTTCACCGCGTGTCAAATGGTCCTCTAGGTTACTTATTTTCACCCACTGCCACATGGGCCAGCACACGAAGATAGAGAACACGAGCTGACAAGGCAGCATGTGACTGGTTGACCAGTCAACTAAACAATATACGAAGCTATACGCTGACATAGTGACCGTATAATCCATCAGTATAGAGAGTTCGAGTGAGTGGGGAGGCCCATGACAGATAGCATAGAGAGAAAGAGCTACTCCCTTTGTTCAATAATGTAGTGCCAACATTTTTTTATAGTCAAACTTTTGAAACTTTGACCAAGTTTATAAATAAATTACTTATATCTACAATACCAAAGATAAATGATAGTATGAAGTAAGTACATGTTGTGATGAATCTAATGATCGTTCCAGATGTAAATGTTTTTCTCCACATATACATGGTCAAACTTTACTGAGGTTTGACTTTTCAAAACAACCATAGGCTTATGGACATAAGAGAGTACATAATTAGAGAGAGTGTGTGTGAAATAGAAAGAGTGACTGAAAAAAAAATGTGTGTGCGTGTGGGAAAGAGACATGTACAACACACGATAAAAGTAGAGAAAAAGTGTGTGTGTCTTATGCAAACATATGACACATGCATCTTTGACAGTGGAAGCAAGGTGAGGAGATAGTGTGTGGTTGTTTGCAACCGAGAGATAAAGACCCGTAGCACGTGGCCAAGAGGGGTCTGACAAACAAGGGGGAGAGGTCGAGAGAGACGTACGGAGAAAATGCAGACATGGGGAGGAGAGAGTGTATGTTTGTCATAGAGAGATCCCCTAGAGATCGTGATGGGACTACATGGGTGGGAGATCGAGTGACAAGTTGTGTGCGTGATAGAAGATACCCCGAGGGACATCAAGATAGACGTATGGATGGAAGGACACAATACGTGTGTTCCTGATGGCTAGTGAGAGATAATCATACTTAGGGGGGAGTGCGTTCGCCTATGATGGAGTGAGGGATTATGGTACTTAGGGGGGTGCGTGTCACATAGATATAGAACAAGGGTGGAGAGTGTTAGATGGGTCTATGTAGCGCGAGCGAGACATGTGTATGTGTGAACCAGGGAGATATAAAGTTTGAGAGAGATAGAGGAGCCCCGATAAGGCTTAGTGGTGCGTCAGATAGCTGAGAGGGGGAAAGAGATATTCCATCCGCCCGATAATGCAGTGCATATAAAGTTTTTAGAAGTCGAACTTTGGAAACTTTGACCAGTTTTACACAAATGTTATTTATATCTACAATACCAAATATACATCATACGAGACTACATCTCATGATGACTCTAATAGTATATGTTTGTCGTTCTAGATGTAAGTGTTTTTCTCCACGTACATGGTCAAACTTTGTGATGTTTGAATTTTCAATAAATCTATATGCTATGGACCGAAGAGAGTGCCTAAGTTGAGAGAGATCAAGTGCGTGTGAAGGAGAATGAGTGAGTGTGCAAAAAGAGTATGTGCGTGAAAGAGAAAGGGACAACAAATGATAAATTAGAGAGAGAGAGTGTTTATTCATTTCTTATTCAAACATATCACGCATGCATCTCCGAGATAGAAAAGCGAGGTGAGGAGATACACGAAGATAGCTAGTGTGGGATTGTTTGCAACGGAGAGATACACCCCTATAACACATGTCCAACAGAGGTCTGGCCAACAAGGAACAAAGGTCGAGAGGGACGCATGGAGAACATGGACGCATGGGGAGGGAGAGAGGGTGTTTTTGTGATAGAGAGATCCCCTCGAGATCATGAGGGGACTATATGGGTGGGAGATCGAGGGACGAGCTACGTGCGCGATAGAAAGATGCCCCGAGAGAAATCGAGATAGACCATGCACATGTTTGTGATGGAGACTAAGAATTATCTAGTCATATACATATAGGGGGGACTGCGTGTGCCTACAATTGAGTGAGAGACCATCATACCTGGCTAGGCATGAGATTGTGTGTGTGTGCATGTGAGATGGAGAGAGAATGAGGGAGAGAGATAGAGTTTTAGATGGGTCTATCAAGTGCGAGTGAGATATGCACGTGTATGTGTGACCCAGGGAGATGGAGAGTTTGAGAGAGAGAGGGGAGAGCTACGAGACGACAGAGTGGTGCATGAGAGAGTTACGGGCAACGAGCCAAGGAATTTGTTGTGTATGATGAGTGCACCCAAGATATTTAGCTTGGACTATAGAATCATACATAGTGTGCGAGAGAGACCTATAGATGGAGTATATATGCATGCGAACTAGAAAGACACCCCAACACACACAAACAGAGAGAGAGGGAGAGGGACCAACAAGGTTTGTGTGTTGGATGCATGCGACAGAATTGATGATTGTCTGCCAAAGAGAGAGGAGGAGTCCGGGAGAGGGGGAGGTCGCGTTTTATGCATCAAAGATTGATATAAACCATGTTTCGATATAAACTTGCATTCAAATATTTAAATTGGAGAACATGTTGTCTGCAATCCACACATGAACGAGATATGCTTATATCAAACAAGTTCATTAATTTGACTTTCAACATGTTCATGGAGTACTATAATACTATACAACATGCTACTCGATTGAGGTGTTCAATTTTGGATTTAGTTCACTATTTCGACCTGGTGAACGAGCTATTTCATTCAATCGAGATATTTCATTTTGGCTTTCATTCCCGTTTTTGAGTGGGTTAACTATTTTTCATATAGTAAATCATTAGCAACGAGCATGTGAAAACACATTACACCCGAGCATCATCTCTCCATCTAAAAAAGAAGTGGCAAGCTAATATTTCAAAATTTGATTCGAATCGACTTGGTAAGGTAGACGTGGATGCTTGTTCTCCCAAAATTTGAACGAACCATTAAACACCCTATACTCGATGGAATTCGCCCGAGCAAATAAATGGGAGACACGAAATTACCGGCCTATGTGGGACACACATCAATTGGCCCGTTGTACATCGAGAGTAGGTTCGTAACTTCATCCAAGCGCGCGTTCTCCTTGGCCGAAATGGCATGTGCCGAATAATTCATAAACCATGGTTGGAAAAACACCCTCTCCTCGCCCGAAATCGCTCGTGCCGACTATTTCAAAACACGCCCTCCTCTCACGAGATCGCTCGCGCCCACTATATTTCAAAACATGCCCTCCTCGTCTGAAATCGCTCGCGCCAACTATTTGGGAGAAGCAAAATTACTCTCTATCCCTGACCCTCAGTACACAGACCCAAGCCGAGAAGCCTAAAGGCAGGGGTAGAATTGTAACTCCCCCCCACATTTCAGACAAATGTGTCCATAAGACATGGTTCCCCCTCCCAATTCTCCATGCATACCTCGTGGGCGCCAAATAACCTTCTCCTCGGAAGCTCCCTTCTCCCAAGCCATGAAACCTCAGCCCCTCCTCCATGGCGCCCCCACCGCACCAAATTCAACAGCCGCCCTCCTCCCTAATGTCGGAGACACTGTCCATTTGCCGTCGTGCACTGGGTCGTGTGCCTCTTACTCCGTGCTGCCGGAGCTGCCTCGACGATGGACGCGTGAACCGTATCGGAGCCGATTCACCCCTGCCGTTGTTCATGGCACCGGAGCGGCTCCAACTTCGGATCCGTCCAGAACCCCGGCGCTACTTCCCCGTAGCCGTTGACCATCACAACATCGCTACTTACCTGCCGCCGGTAGCCACCGCAACCGCACCGGCCTCACCGACTCCACAGCTGGAGCTGCCTACTTCACTAAGCCGCCAGATAGGTCGCACCCTCATCTCAAATAACTTTATTTAGGCGTCAATTGTCTGAAGTTTTATTCTGGTCCAATCGATTCCCAATGGGAAGCAGCACCCCTCGAGGCGGCGGAGCTCCTAGGCTGCCGGTTGGCTGGTGTCTAACATAAGGGTGCAGGGGTGTAGGTTCGTCGCGGAAGTGACACTTAGATGGCTATCTTAGAGTTGCATGGGTTGAAGGTACTGCCGCCGCCGGATCTGGATGACGGCGAGTCTTTGTGGATTGGCCCGGGGGCGGCACAACCACGATAGTGCGGTGGGGCGGGGAGTGGGGTTTTGGTCGGGACCACAGACGGCGGAGGCAGGCTGCTCTGTCGGTGGTCGCTGGCTGTAACGCCCTCGATGCGGCTATAGCTCCCACGTGTCGAGGCACGACTTAGATACATAACCGCATTGAAAGCAATGTCGCAAGATAGGCAATCTTCACAACATCCCATGTAATTTAGATAATAAAAGGGGAGATACATAGTTGGCTTACACTCGCCACGTCAATCAAAGTATATAAATAGCATTACAGCAATCAAACACTCATGGCCCGACTACGACGCCAAAATAAAAGATAACCCAACATGCGACACGGTCCCGATCACCCCAACTGGACACCACTACTGATCATCAGGGAAAGACACGTAGTATCGTTGAGAGTCCTCGCCGAACTCCCACTTGAGCTCGAGCACGTCACCTGGAGCAGAATCATCAGGCCCTGCATCTGGTTTGGAAGTAATCTGTGAGACACAGGGACTCAACCATCTCGCACCCTCGCGATCAAGACTATTTAAGCTTAATAGGTAAGGCAAGGTAATATAAGTGGAGCTGCGGCAAGCGACTAGCATATATGGTGGCTATCCTGTTCGCGAAAGAGAGCGAGAAGAGAGGGCAAAGCGCGAATGAGAAACTAGAGAACAACCTGCGCAAGCATTACTCCAACACCGTGTTCACTTCCCGGACTCCGCCGAGAAGAGACCATCACGGTAACTCACACTGTTGATACATTTTAATTAAATTAAGGTTCAAGTTATCTACAACCGGACAATAACAAATTCCCATCTGCCCATAACCGCGGGCACGGCTTTCGAAAGTTCAAATCCCTGCAGGGGAGTCCCAACTTAGCCCATGACAAGCTCTCACGGTCAACGAAGGAATAGACCTCCTCCCGAGATGTTCTGATCAGACTCGGTATCTCGGTTCTTCAAGACACTTCGACAGGTTAAAACAAATCCAGCAACACCGCCCGAATGTGCCAACAAATCCCGATAGGAGCTGCACATATCTCTTTCTCAGGGCACACTCAGATTGTCCTAGGTACGGGTAGGCCAGCCCAGAGTTGCCCCTGGTGGCCACCGGCAGCTGACAGGTGGACCAACACTCAGAGGAGCACTGGCCCGGGGGGGTTTAAAATAAGATGACCCTCGGGCTCCGGAAACCCAAGGGAAAAAGAGGCTAGGTGGCAAATGGTAAAACCAAGGTTGGGCATTGCTGGAAAAGCTTTAATCAAGGCGAACTATCAAGGGGTTCCCATTATCACCCAACCGCGTAAGGAACGCAAAAATCCGGGAACATAACACCGATACGACGGAAACAAGGGCGACAAGAGTGGAACAAAACACTAGGGGAGAGGCCGAGCCTTCCACCCTTTACCAAGTATATAGATGCATTAAGATAACATGGCAATATAATGATATCCCAACAAGTAAATAATGTTCCAACAAGGAACGGCCTCCAATCTTCACCTGCAACTAGCAACGCTATAAGAGGGGCTGAGCGAAGCGGTAACATAGCCAATCAACGGTTTGCTAGGACATGGTGGGTTAGAGGTTTGACATGGAAATTTGGGAGGCATTATAAGCAAGTGGTAGGCATCGTAGCATAGGCATAGCAAAAGAGCGAGCATCTAGCAAAGCAAAGATAGTAGTGATTTCGAGGGTATGATCATCTTGCCAGCAAAGTTGTCAGAGTTGACTGGATCCTCGAAAGAAATCTCAACGGGCTCCTCATTAGCGAACTCGTCTCCCGGATCTACCCAAACAAGGCAAACAAGCAAACGGAACACAATCAACCACGTGCAAAGCTCAAATAATAAGATGCAAAGATGGTATGCTATGCGGGATGCGATGCGGGATGCTTATGCAAGATTTGGCAAGGTATGAATGAACCTGGCCTCAACTTGGAAATCCAAGTGTGCCACTGGAAAGATGAGATGAAATCGCTTGAAAACGATATAAAGAACGCCGGAATCGGAGTTACGGTTTGGAAATGGCAAGCGATTCAAATATGACCACGTTCTGCGATTTACAGCAAGTAGCCATCTAAATGCAACAAGATGATCATGCTACAGCACCCAAACATGGCATCAAAATACATGGCAGGAATCCATTCAAGAAGCTTAACAAAAGTCTAGCCCTGAGCTACGGCCAATTCATCCATTAACAGGTTCAAACAAGCATGGCAAAAATGCATTTGGCAAACAGATTTCAGACTTAGTGAAATTAACACTTGTCTGGAATTTCAGATTAGATAGCACTCTTTGGAGCATGAAAACAATATGCTACAAGACCTGAACATGGAAAAGTAAAGCATGGAATGGAGCTACTCAAAGAGCTTAACAAAAGTCCCTTAGTGACCTTGAGCCAAAAGGGATCAGAAAATACAATTGCAAGCATGTGAACATGGCAAAAACATAATCAGATCACAGACTTTGTGAAAACTGGAGCATGCTGAAACAGATATCAAGTAGGCATGTTTACGAGCTCGATGCACTCACTACAGAGGAAGTCATGAAAATCTAAGAATACACCCATCAATAATACACAAAATACAAGCTTGACATGGCAAGAACAATACCATAGAATGCACGGATCAACTACAACATCCTCGGCAAAATTGCTAACAAGTAGACAATCTGCCTAGATTCACGAAATGACAAAAGTAGAGCTCGATTGACTCAAGCTAGGGCGCTCCATAAATGCAAACAAACACATGGATGGATAGAGCACTACAAGATTAACAAAACAACCTTACTGATCATCCTAAAAAGAGGCATGGATCACTAGGAAACAACATGAACACATGGCCATATGAGATAAACAGATCAAGGACTTAGTGGAAATGTTAAGTGCCTGAAATCAACATTAACAAATGTCTCACTTTACAAGCTTGTGATAGTCACCACACACATCACAAAAATACATGGGTTGCACCTCTGGAAAGATGACATGTAGAGCTCAGGGGCATATCATGCACACAATAATCATGGCAAAAATGACAAATATCTAATTGGAGCAGCAGATCTGACAATTATCCCAAATAGCACTCTTCTAACAGCATTTCGGGCACCAAGATGAACTCAAATGAAAATGATGCAATGAGATGAAATGATTTAATCTCTGAGATGAACATTTTGATATGCTATATGGCCAAAATGGAGCTACGGATGCAAAGATACAACATGCTGAACAGGGCAATATGAACTAGGGTTTCGGGAGAAAGTCAACCCAAACGTCCAGATCCAGATCCGGTGCACGGGAACCGAGGTCGCCGGAACAGTATGCCGGAGGTCGCCGGAGATGGCCGGAGGAGTCGGGGCGGCTGGCTTACTGTGCGGACGTGGAGGAGGAAGCCGGAGGCGGCGCGGTGGCGGCGTCCACGGCGGAAGCGGCGCGGCGGGGCGACCGGAACAAGGAGGCGGCGCCTGGCGGCGATGGCGCCCACGGCGGCGCGGCGAGGCGGAGGTGGCCGACGGCGGCCTGGTCGGGGAAGAGGCGCGCGGGCGGGCGGCGCGCAGGAGCCGGGCCGGGAGGGCCTCCCGCGGGCTCGCCGGGCCGGTGGCGCGGGGCGGCAGCGCCTGCCACGTGGCACGATGGGAGAGGGTGAGGGGACGGCGGCGGACGTGTCTGGCCGGGGATGGATGTGTCTGGCCGGCGCGAGGTGTTTTTTTAGGGTTTCGAAGTGGGGATCCGAGATTTGGAATGGGGGAGGTATATATAGGCATAGAGGGAGCAAGGAGTGTCCAAATGAGGTGTGGTTTTCGGCCACGCGATCGTGATCGAACGCTCTAGATGATGGAGAGGGATTTGGGCCAAATTGGAGAGTTGTTGGGCTGCAACACACACGAGGCCTTTTCGGTCCCTCGGTTAACCGTTGGAGTATCAAACGAAGTCCAAATGGTACGAAACTTGACAGGCGGTCTACCGGTAGTAAACCAAGGCCGCTTGGCAAGTCTCAGTCCAATCCGGAAATGTTTAATCCCCACACACGAAAGAAAGGTAGAAATGACCACCGGAGGAGAACGAAGCGCCGGAATGCAAAACGGACAACGGGGAAAATGCTCGAATGCATGAGACGAACACGTATGCAAATGCAATGCACATGATGACATGATATGAGATGCATGACAACGATAACAACACATGGAGACAAAAACCCAAACCCGAGAAAATAAAATAACTTAAGGCCGGGAACGGCAAGAGTTGGATTACAAATTAGGAAAATTATATCCGGTGTGTTACAACACTCCACCACTACGAAAGGATCTCGTCCCGAGATCTAGGACTGAAACAACGCCGGGTACTCAGAACGGAGGTGATCCTCGCGTTCCCAGGTAGCTTCATGGTCGGAATGGTGTGACCACTTGACTTTGAGGAATTTGATTGACTTGTTGCGAGTCTTGCGTTCAGTCTCTTCCAGAATAGCAACTGGGTGCTCACGATAAGAGAGATCTTCTTGGAGCTCAATATCCTCGAAGTTGACGGTGTGGTCAGGAGTCTTGAAGCACTTTCGGAGCTGAGAGACATGGAACACGTCATGAACATTTGCAAAGTTTGAAGGAAGCTCGAGTTGATAGGCGAGATCGCCTCTCTTGCTGATAATCTTGAAAGGTCCCACGTATCTGGGGGCAAGCTTCCCTTTGATACTGAAGCGATGAGTACCTTTCATTGGAGAGACGCGGAGGTAAACATGATCTCCGATCTCGAAAGCCAAATTTCGGTGCTTACTATCATAGTAGCTCTTCTGACGGGATTGGGCTGCTTTGAGGTTATCTCGAATGACTTTGCACATTTCCTCTACCTCTGTGATTAAGTCATTTCCGAGAAGTTGACGTTCAGCGGTTTTGGACCAGTTGAGAGCACTTCCTGCCATACAGAAATTTGAATGGGGCCTTGCCTGAACTTGCTTGAAAACTGTTGTTGTAGGAGAATTCAGCATAAGGAAGACAATCCTCCCACTTCATGCCGAAGGAGATCACACAAGCCCTGAGCATATCTTCAAGAATCTGATTGACACGCTCGACTTGACCTCTAGTTTGATGATGTAAGGCTGTACTGAAGCGGATGTTGGTACCCATGGCCTTCTGAAAAGAATCCCAAAACTTGGAGGTAAAGATGCTGCCACGGTCTGAAGAGATCACTTGTGGGATACCGTGCAGAGAGACAATTCGAGAGGTATAGAGTTCCGCCAATTGAGCTGCAGTGATTGACTCTTTGATAGGCAGAAAGTGAGCCACTTTAGTGAGTTTGTCGATGACAACGAATATAGCATCATTGCCACGCTTGGACTTTGGAAACCTAGTCACGAAGTCCATCTCAATGTGGTCAAACTTCCATTCTAGAATGGCAAGAGGTTGGAGGAGACCAGCTGGCCTTTGGTGTTCTGCCTTCACTCTTCTGCAGACATAACATTCATTCACGAATTGAGCAATCTCACACTTCATTCGAGTCCACCAATAAGCCTGCTTGAGGTCCTGATACATCTTCGTGCTCCCAGGGTGGATGGAGAGGAGAGAATTGTGAGCCTCATTCGTGATCACTTTACGAAGGTCACCTTTGGGCAAAACAATACGATCCTCGAAGAAGAGAGTATCCTTTTCATCAAGGCGGTAGCACTTGTACTTGGGTTGACTCTTGGCAATCCCAATCTTGACCTTTTTCACCATAGCATCAAGAAGCTGGTCTTGGCGAATCTGGTCTTCCAAGGTAGGAGAGACTTGAAGGTTGGTGAGGAAACCTTGAGGAACAACTTGCAGATTAAGTTTGCGGAAAGCTTCACAAAGCTCGGGTTGATAAGGCTTGAGAATCAGACTGTTGCAATAAGCCTTCCTGCTCAATGCGTCAGCAATCACATTGGCCTTGCCTGGAGTATACTCGATACTCGGATTATACTCTTGAATCATTTCGACCCATCGATTTTTCCTGAGGTTGAGATTAGGCTGAGTGAAGATGTACTTGAGACTCTTGTGGTCAGTGAAGATGTCCACTTTTCTTCCCAATAAGAGATGTCTCCAAGTCAAAAGAGCATGCACAACTGCCGCCAACTCGAGATCATGAGTGGGGTAGTTCTTCTTGTTGGGCTTCAACTGGCGAGAGGTATAAGCAACAACTTTCTTCTCTTTCATCAACACTGCGCCAAGACCTTGGAGAGAGGCATCACAAAAGACCTCGTACGGCTTGGATTCATCAGGCGGAGTCAGAACTGGAGCAGTGATCAATTTCTCTTTCAAAGTGTTGAAAGCAATGTCACACTCCGGAGACCAAACGTACTTGACGTGCTTCTGGAGAAGATTTGAGAGAGGCTTCGCGATCTTAGAAAAGTTTTCAACGAATCTTCGGCAATAGCTTGCGAGACCGAGGAAGCTACGGAGTTGCTTCACGTTCTGAGGAGGTTCCCAATTCACAATTGCAGACACCTTCTCAGGATTCACTGCAATGCCCTTGGCAGAGATGATATGACCAAGATAAAGAACCTCATCGAGCCAAAATTCGCACTTGGAGAACTTGGCGTAGAACTGATGTTCCCTCAACTTATCGAGTACCAAACGCAAGTGCTTGGCATGATCTTCCTTGTTCTTCGAGAAAACCAGAATGTCGTCGAGATAGACCAAAACAAAGTCATTGGTGTAGGCGTTGAAGATGAAGTTCATCATGCGAGAGAAAGTCGGAGGAGCGTTGACGAGGCCAAAAGACATGACAGTGTATTCATATGACCCATAGCTTGTCCTGAAAGCCGTCTTGGGAATATCTTGCTCACGAATTCGAATCTGATGATAACCCATACGGAGATCAAGCTTGGAGAATACTTGGGCACCTTTGAGTTGTTCGAACAACTCGTTGATGTTGGGAAGTGGGTATTTGTTCTTGATGGTCTTCTTGTTCAATGGACGGTAGTCAACACAAAGTCGGTCCGTTCCATCCTTCTTCTTCACAAAAAGAACACCACAACCCCATGGAGAAGAACTAGGCCGGATGAGACCCATTCTCTCTTGAATATCGAGTTGCTTCTTCAGCTCCTTCAACTCTTCAGTTCCGAGCTTGTAAGGACGCTTGCATACAGGTTCCGTGCCAGGCTCAAGATCAATAACGAATTCAACTGGCCAGTGCGGAGGCATTCCTGGAAGCTCTTCTGGAAAGATGTCTTGATATTCGCAAACGACTGGAATTTGCGAGATAGCATCCAGTTCACCCTTATCATTGAGTGAAAATAGACGGATGGTATCATCACGAGCGGCAAAGACAATTACATCCTCAGACGAGTGAGTCAATTGAATCTGCCTGGCTGCACAGTCAAGATGTGCCTTGTGCTTAGAAAGACAATCCATTCCGAGAATAAGATCAATATCCGAGTTACCAAGAACCGTTGGAGAAGCCAGAAACTTGTAGTCACCCAAGGTGATAGTAACATCCGGAACGATGGAGTTAGCATGCATGCGTCTACCGGGAGAGACAACTGCTAACGGACTAGGCAAAACTTGTGAAGTCAATTCATGCCTAGATGTAAACGGTCTCGAGATGAAACAATGCGATGCACCAGTGTCAAAAAGAACTTTAGCTGGAATATCATTAACAGGAAGGTTACCCATGATGACATCTGACGAGTCCTCTGCCTGAGCTGCATTCATCAAGTTGACCTTGGTGTGCTTGGGGTTATGCTTGACCATAGCTGTACTTGCCGATCTGACAGGAGGAGGAGGGAGACGCCTCTGATTGAAGCATTTGTTGGCATAGTGACCCTTCTGTTGGCACTTGTTGCACGTGACCTCTGAAAGCGGACGGTGATATGGAGCACTCGATCTTGGAGCTTGAGACGAAGTCTTGTTCTGAAAGCCAGGGTTGGGTGGGTGGGAAGATCCACTGCCACCTTTGCTCTTCTGCTGATATGGCTGACGGAACGGAGGAGGAGGAAGCTAATACTTCTGCTGCTTGGCCACTTGAGTAAAGGAAGAAGGAGTAGTGTCTCTGACTCGCTTCTTGGAAGCATCACACCTCAGTTGAGCAGCCTCTTGCTTCAATGCCATGTTGTAGAACTCATCGTACCTCAAGGGTTCAAAGAGAACAAGAGCTAGCTGGATTTCTTCTCTGAGACCACCCCTGAACTGGTATATCATGCTCTTCTCATCAGGTACGTCCTGCTTGGCAAAGCGGGCGAGCTTCTGGAACAACTTGTTGTAGTCATAGACAGACAAAGAGCCTTGCTTCAGGTTGCGGAATTCCTCACGCTTGCTTTCAACCACGCTCTGAGGGATATGGTGAGCTCTGAAATCTTGACGGAATTCATCCCAGGTAATAACACGTCCACCTCTGGAGTCCTTGTACTGCTGGAACCATTCTGCAGCTTGATCTTTGAGTTGGAAGGAAGTGAACTTGACGAAGTCCTCAGGCCTGACGTTACTGCACTCGAAATGCTTGCACAGAACCACGAGCCAATCGTCAGCATCAGTTGCCTCAACACAATTGCTGAAAGTCTTTGGCCCGTTAGCAAGGAACTGGTTGAGTGTAGCAAAGTGATTCTGATTGTTGCCTTTGTTCCCTTGGTTGCCTTGATTGCGCTCTTGAAGAATTTGCATGATCAACTGTGTGTTTGCATTGGTTGCGGCCATCACAGCTTGCCATGCTTCCGGAGGAGGTGGAGGTGGTGGCAGATCTTGATTCTGATTCTGGTTGGTGCTCTTAGCGGGAGCCATCCTGAAGAGGTTGACCACCGTTAGCACATTGACAGATAAAATGAAGCTGAATCCAACGGAATGAAAATTGCAACATAAAGTCTTCACATCCGAACAAAATGAACGAATGTATTCCTCTTGAAATGGTCACATATCCATAAATTGAGAAGCCACTTAGAATTAGGTAGAGAAATAAATCAACAAGGTACGGATCAAGAACGAATACTCGGTAAGAAATCCCAATCTCAATCCAAATATCCGTGGAAGAAGAACTAGAGCTACAAGAATTCCCACCTATGAAACTCCCGAACCTTTCCGGTTATGCAATCAGGTGTTGGGGATATAGGGGAAGCATAATATCTCACCCAAATCTAGCAAATCCTACATCCAGCTGTATCCATCCTTCAACACATAACCGAGAAAAACTTCGGAAACCATCTACCTCAACCTTCGAAAAGCATCCGTTATACAAGTTATGGCGATACTCCCGAACTCCCGCCCCAGTACTGGGTGGCGTCGAGGTTATCTCACCAACAAACTGCATAAAAGAGATTTTCAATGTCGGCGTACTAAACTCAGGTATTCCAGAACTGCCACGATAAAATTATGACAACAACACCTCAGAGCTCAACTCCCTGGGACACTTCCACAAAACCCCTGACAGGAGGCACCAAGACAATGTTCTCGTCACAAAACCATCGGAACGATTCCAAGATACCCGTGTGATCCTAAATTTTTTTTAGTGAAATTTGAGAAGAGAAGAGTCAAAACTCTACGTCAGGATGCCTTACCAGAGCGATGAGGAGACTGGGAAGTAAAAAGAATTCCTAAACTCTCCGATATATAATACCTAAATGACTCAAAACATTTTTCTAGACACAACTCGGCTGCTAAAAATGATCAAGCAATGGGGCTCCTAAGGTCGGGGAAGGCTCTGATACCAACTTGTAACGCCCTCGATGCGGCTATAGCTCCCACGTGTCGAGGCACAACTTAGAGACATAATCGCATTGAAAGCAATGTCGCAAGTTAGGCAATCTTCACAACATCCCATGTAATTTAGATAATAAAAGGGGAGATACATAGTTGGCTTACACTCGCCATGTCAATCAAAGTATATAAATAGCATTACAGCAATCAAACACTCATGGCCCGACTATGGCGCCAAAATAAAAGATAACCCAACATGCGACACGGTCCCGATCACCCCAACTGGACACCACTACTGATCATCAAGGAAAGACACGTAGTATCGTTGAGAGTCCTCGTTGAACTCCCACTTGAGCTCGAGCGTGTCACCTAGAGCGGAATCATCAGGCCCTGCATCTGGTTTGGAAGTAATCTATGAGCCACAGGGACTCAGCAATCTTGCACACTCGTGATCAAGACAATTTAAGCTTAATAGGTAAGGCAAGGTAATATAAGTGGAGCTGCGGCAAGCGACTAGCATATATGGTGGCTATCCTATTCGCAAAAGAGAGTGAGAAGAGAGGGCAAAGCGCGAACGAGAAACTAGAGAACAACCTGCACAAGCATTACTCCAACACCGTGTTCACTTCCCGGACTCCGCCGAGAAGAGACCATCATGGTAACTCACACTGTTGATACATTTTAATTAAATTAAGGTTCAAGTTATCTACAACCGGACATTAACAAATTCTCATCTGCCCATAACCGCGGGCACGGCTTTTGAAAGTTCAAATCCCTGCAGGAACTTAGCCCATGACAAGCTCTCACGGTCAACGAAGGAATAGACCTCCTCCCGAGATGTTCCGATCAGACTCGGTATATCGATTCTTCAAGACACTTCGACAGGTTAAAACAAATCTAGCAACACCGCCCGAATGTGCCGACAAATCCCGATAGGAGCTGCACATATCTCTTTCTCAGGGCACACTCAGATTGTCCTAGGTACGGGTAGGCCAGCCCAGAGTTGCCCCTGGTGGCCACCGGCAGCTGACAGGTGGACCAACACTCAGAGGAGCACTGGCCTGGGGTGTTTAAAATAAGATGACCCTCGGGCTCCGGAAACCCAAGGGAAAAAGAGGCTAGGTGGCAAATGGTAAAACCAAGGTTGGGCATTGCTAGAAAAGCTTTAATCAAGGCGAACTATCAAGAGGTTCCCATTATCACCCAACTGCGTGAGGAACGCAAAAATCCGGGAACATAACACCGATACGAGGCATGATAATAAAGTGGTAGGCATCGTAGCATAGGCATAGCAAAAGAGCGAGCATCTAGCAAAGCAAAGATAGTAGTGATTTCGAGAGTATGATCATCTTGCCAGCAAAGTTGTCAGAGTTGACTGGATCCTCGATAGAAAACACAACGGGCTCCTCGTTAGCGAACTCGTCTCCCGGCTCTACCCAAACAAGGCAAACAAGCAAACGGAACACAATCAACCACGTGCAAATCTCAAACAATAAGATGCAAAGATGGTATGCTATGCGGGATGCGATGCGGGATGCTTATGCAAGATTTGGCAAGGTATGAATGAACCTGGCCTCAACATGGAAATCCAAGTGTTCCACTGGAAAGATGAGATGAAATCGCTTGAAAACGATATAAAGAACGCCGGAATCGGAGTTACGGTTTGGAAATGGCAAGCGATTCAAATATGACCACGTTCTGCGATTTACAGCAAGTAGCCATCTAAATGCAACAAGATGAACATGCTCCAGCACCCAAACATGGCATGAAAATACATGGCAGGAATCCATTCAAGAAGCTTAACAAAAGTCTAGCCCTGAGCTACGGCCAATTCATCCATTAACAGGCTCAAACAAGCATGGAAAAAATGCATTTGGCAAACAGATTTCAGACTTAGTGAAATTAACACTTGTCTGGAATTTCAGATTAGATAGCACTCTTTGGAGCATGAAAACAATATGCTACAAGACCTGAACATGGCAAATTAAAGCATGGAATGGAGCTACTCAAATAGCTTAACAAAAGTCCCTTAGTGACCTTGAGCCAAAAGGGATCAGAAAATACAATTGCAAGCATGTGAACATGGCAAAAACATAATCAGATCACAGACTTTGTGAAAACTGGAGCATGCTGAAACAGATATCAAGTAGGCATGTTTACGAGCTCGATGCACTCACTACAGAGCAAGTCATGACAATCTAAGCATACACCCATCAAGAATACACAAAATACAAGCTTGACATGGCAAGAACAATACCATAGCATGCACGGATCAACTACAACATCCTCGGCAAAATTGCTAACAAGTAGACAATCTGCCCAGATTCACGAAATGACAAAAGTAGAGCTCGATTGACTCAAGCTAGGGTGCTCTATAAATGCAAACAAAGACATGGATGGATAGAGCACTACAAGATTAACAAAACAACCTTACTGATCATCCTCAAAAGAGGCACGGATCACTAGGTAACAACATGAACAAATGGCCATATGAGATAAACAGATCAAGGACTTAGTGGAAATGCTAAGTCCCTGAAATCAGCATTAACAAATGTCTCACTTTGCAAGCTTGTGCTAGTCACCACACACATCACAAATATACATGGATTGCACCTCCGGAAAGATGACAAAACCATTAACAAAACATATGTAGAGCTCAGGGGCATATCATGCACACAATAATCATGGCAAAAATGACAAATATCTAATTGGAGTAGCAGATTTGACAATTATCCCAAATAGCACTCTTCTAACAGCATTTCGGGAACCAAGATGAACTCAAATGAAAATGATGCAATGAGATGAAATGATGTACTCTCTGAGATGAAGAGGGGATCTGATATTTGGAATGGGGGAGGTATATATAGGCATAGAGGGAGCTAGGAGTGTCCAAATGAGGTGCGGTTTTCGGCCACGCGATCGTGATCGAACGCTCTAGATGATGGAGAGGGTTTTGGTGGGTTTTGGGCCAAATTGGAGAGGTGTTGTGCTGCAACACACACGAGGCCTTTTCGGTCCCTCGGTTAACCGTTGGAGTATCAAACGAAGTCCAAATGGTACGAAACTTGACAGGCGGTCTACCGGTAGTAAACCAAGGCCGCTTGGCAAGTCTCAGTCCAATCCGGAAATGTTTAATCCCCACACACGAAAGAAAGGTAGAAATGACCACCGGAGGAGAACGAAGCGCCGGAATGCAAAACGGACAACGGGGAAAATGCTCGAATGCATGAGACGAACACGTATGCAAATGCAATGCACATGATGACATGATATGAGATGCATGACAACGATAACAACACATGGAGACAAAAACCCGAACCCGAGAAAATAAAATAACTTTAGGCTGGGAATGGCAAGAGTTGGATTACAAATTAGGAAAATTATATCCGGGGTGTTACACTGGCTCTTCGGGGAAGATTCCGAAAAGTGTCAGCCAGGAGGCATAAGATGGCCATCAAGCCATCCGGCGTAGATCAGACAATACCAAAATAAAATAAAATGGTGTGACCCCAATTTAGTATTCAGTCAACAGACGTGTGACCACTCTCGTACCTTGTTGTTGATCTCTTAGGGTATTTCTTCAGATCAGAGATATGTGTCATTCTTAACATTATGCGTTTTATGCGTCTTCAGCCATACCGTCTTCTGACTCACCGCATCTTCTTCAACAAGGGAAGCATACACCAGAAGGGAGCTATAGTTCCCACTCAACATTTCCCTGCATCGAATGTGCGTGCCCGACATGGACATCCACAACAACTGCAGGGCCATCGACAAGTCAGCACGTGATGCTCACTCCTAAGGATGGCGACAAGATAGGTTGTACCCTCATCTTACTTGTGTGCAACATTTATGTCTTTGTTATTCATCTAAGCATGGAAAATAGATTATCAAATTTTCACTATATATTCATGCTGATCTCTTACGGGTCTTTTTCAGGAGTTAACGTTGTTACATAGTTCATCTAAGAGACTTGTTCTTTAGGTAACGTTGTTCCATAGTTATCATCCATCAGCCAATGCTATCCCACAGGCTGGTGATTATAGTATTATACCACTTCTATTATTACCTATGTTATTCTTTAATACTTTTGTGTGCCATCTAGTTAATCTCGATTACAAACAATACATATTCTGTAGCTTTCATCTGTGTTCTGCCTTTAGTTTTTGAGACCTGTTGCTGCTAGTTAACCCCAGTCCTACTATTTATGTCGTCTCCTATAGGCACTCATTACATAAATCTAACTACTAGTTGTCTTCCATGCATGTCAGATATAATTGCACACACAGATTTATCAACAAGAACCTCACGGAGCAATGTAACAGCCAACAAACTTGATGTCAATGATACCGAAAATGATGGAACATGTAAAGGCAGTTCTTCACAAGACTTGCAGAAAGATGATGATCCTATTCACCCCATAAGGTCCTTGATCTAACTTGGCCCTTGATATGGGTACATCATTCATATAATGTCCTGGAGTGCATCTACTCTATTGCAATGCCTTGTGCTTCGCCTGATGATCATGCATGTAAATATGGCATGCTTTCCTGTTTTTAGTACCTATTCCATTAATGATAATATGTTTTCAAATTCAAGTACTATCATTCTACTCTATCGCAATGCCATCTGCTTAGTTTGGATATCATGCTTCTCAATATCTTATGCATTGTTATTCATCATCATGTACTTCATCTGTCTACCATACCATGTTCTTTTTTTACATTGAAGTGATGTTCTAGTGGTCTCTTGCAATGCCATCTTAGTTTACCAATCATACACGCATATGTTGCCTTAGTGTTTTTCTGTATGTATTCCACTAGCATACAGTTTTACATTCAAGTAATGTTTTTTACACCGTTGTCCTATCGTATCCCTAGCTCTTACATCATACTCCCTCTGTCGGTGTCAAAACCGGCGGATCTGGGGTAGGGGGTCCCGAACTATGCGTCTAGGTGGATGGTAACAGCAGGCAGGGGACACGAAGTTTTACCAAGGTTCGGGCCCTCTTGATTGAGGTAAAACCCTACGTCCTGCTCGATTAATATTGATGATATGGGTAGTACAAGAGTAGATCTACCACGAGATCAGAGAGGATAAACCCTAGAAGCTAGCCTATGGTGTGATTGTATGTTGACCTACGGACTAAAACCCTCCGGTTTATATAGACACTGGAGAGGGCTAGGGTTACACAAGGTCGGTTACAAAGGAGGAGATATACATTTCCGTATTGCCTAGCTTGCCTTCCACGCCAAGTAGAGTCCCATCCGGACACGAGACGAAGTCTTCAATCTTGTATGTTCATGGTATAACAGTCTGGCCAAAGGATATAGTCCGGCTGTTCGGAGACCCCCTAATTCAGGACTCCCTCAGTAGCCCCTGAACCAGGCTTTCAATGATGATGAGTCCAGCATGCAGTATTGTTTTCGGCATTGCAAGGAGGGTTCCTCCTCCGAATACATCACGGAAGAATTTGAATACAAGGATAGTGTCCGACCCTGCAAAATAAGTTCCACATACCACCGTAGAGAGAATAATACTTCCACAAATCTAATCTGCTGACACGTCTTGGCAACACGACATTATGTCATGGCCCGGTGATTATTCAAACCGTTTCCTTTAACTAGCCCCGCACATAACACGAGGCAGTTTTTTGACAAGTTTTATCAAAGTAGAGATCGTGTCCCCTTATCACGGGATTCTCATCAATACAGGTGTGGGTAACCCAACCGCGCCATCGATTACGGCGCTTGGGAGATAAGCGAGTTTTACCAGGCTAGTGGGGGCACATAGTTTCGGCCACCCATATAAAGGGACAAGGATTCTTCTTTTCATCCACGCCTTCTTCCTCCTTTGCTCATCCACTTTCGCACGCTCGAGCTCCAGCGCCCAAGTCCGGATTTCCCACCTCGACCTTCGCCAATCATGCCCGGAGCGGGAGGCGGGTGGATGGTCTCCTCCGTCATGGAGGGACACATCAAGAAGCTGAGGAGAGCCGGATACTTGCCCGACGACATCGCGCACCGGCTCATAGATGAGGGGCAGCTCATCCCCACCCCCAGGCCCCATGAGAGGGTAGTGTTCCTTACCCACTTCCTCCACAGACTGGGATTCCCTCTCCACCCATTCGTCCAGGGTCTCATGTTCTACTACGGCCTGGATTTCCATGATCGGGCCCCGAACTTCATCCTCAACATCGCGGCGTTTATCGTCGTTTGCGAGGCCTTCCTCCGCATCAAGCCCCACTTCGGCTTATGGCTGAAGACCTTCAACGTCAAGCCGAAGGTAGTGAGCGGCCGTCAGGCGGAGTGCGGAGGCGCCATGGTGGGCAAGATGCCCAACATCACATGGCTAGAGGGCTCCTTCATGGAGACCATTAAGGGGTGGCAATCGGGGTGGTTCTACATCACCGAGCCGCGCGACCCTAAATGGCAGCGGCCCCCGAGTTCCGATCTGGCTTCCCCACGTGGCTCACCCCCTGGCAAGAGAAGGGCCTGTCCTGGGGTAGTTCGGGAGAGCTGATCGGACTCCAAACATGTATAGAAACATGGTGAACAAGAAGCTCAAACTTGTCAACGTGGTCCAGGTCATGCTCATCCGCTGGATCCTCCCGTGCCAACAACGGGCTTTCAACTTGTGGGAGTTCGACCCGGCCCAGCACCGAACTCTGAACAGGCTCTTCGACACAACTCATGAAGATGCCTGGAAGGTGCTATTCAAGAGCGCCGAGGTTCCCCCTCCCACTACCGAGGACCGCGGATTCTGCGCGAAGCGCCAAGCCAGCGCGGTAAGCTGTTTTACCGCTCAAAGGATACTTGTTTTCCATAGTTTGACTCTATGCGGGATCTAAGTTCTCGTACCTTTGACAGGACTGGCAGGAGACGGCCGGACAGATCGACTGTCCGGCTCCTTTGCCTGAAGGCCCAGCAGACGCTCTCCTGGCGAAGATGCTGACTCCGGCTCCTTATATGGTGCCGGAGAAGACCAAGAAGGCCAAGGGAACTCGAAAGAGTTCCCGATGCGAGGCGTCATCGGACTCATCGTCTGATGACTCTACGGCACACTCCTCCCCCGAAGACGAGGAGGAAGAAGAAGATGCTCCCCCTCTAGGCGGGGGAGACAAGAAAAGGAAGGCCGCCCCAACTGGGGGGCCGAAGGGTCCAAGAAGGGAGGACTCTCCTTTCAGACAGTTCCACCGCCGCCGTCGAAGGAGAAGACGAGTGGTTGCCCAGGGCCAAGCCCCTAGGGAGGTCGTAAGTATTCGGATACCAGAGTAACTCATAGCATTCCTCTGTCGCACTGCTTTCCCTAATGCCGAATATGATTATGCAGGCCGACATGACCCCGTATCGATGTATCGTCGGACGGCTCCCTAGGCTCGTTGGATATGGATAGCGATCCACTTCCGACCGCCACCTCCCCTTGCCCTGCGGACGACGCCGAGGTGCTTTCTCAAGAGGCACTGGGTCGAGAGGAGACAGTCCCGGAGGCGCCTCAAGGCGACCTTCTAGACTCCGGGAGCAGAGGGGACAAGGCCCCTGAGGGCTCTGAGTTCGGTCCTCAGCCGAACACCGCGCCGGAACCTCCAGTGGTTCCGGACTTGGGCAGGCAGCCTCCTTCCAAGAGGGGCGAGACGCCTGTGCCGGTGACCTCTGTCCATCCAGAGGCGCCAGACAATCTGCTGGGAGCGCTTCACAATGTTTCCATCGACAAGGAGCACCGTACTATTATGAGTGTGGTGGTCCAGAAGGTTCAGTCCGCCAAGAGCGGATTGACTGAAGCCTGTGCTAGCCTTCTAACAGGCTTTGAGGTAAGTGTTTAAAATATAGGAAAAATATTACTGCATAAACAGTAGCCCCTGATGCTCTGTTCAATGTTCACAAAGAAAAGCCAAATAGAGGATCAAACAACATCGCAGGAGTCTAATATAAGTATGTCAATATGCATATGCAGGCTTCGCTGCTGGCATCTGCCGCACTGACTGCGGAGGTCGCCGCACTGAAGCAGGACCTTGAAGTGTCCAAGGACGAGCTCGGCCTTGCCAAGAGGCAGCTCGAGGAGAACAAATGTAATTAATACCTAGTTTATGGATATGTATAAAAAGAATGCGATTGCAAAATGACAGGAACATTATGAATTTTCCAGGGGCCACGACCGAAGTGGCGACCTTAATGCAAGCGCTGTCCGAGGCCGAAGATAAAGCGGACAAGGAGCGCACCGAGCGGGAAAGGCAAGAGGCTCGGGTGGGCGAGGTGCAGCAAGAGCTCCAAGCTCTCGTGACGAAGCACGAGGCGTTGGAGCTTGACTCGAAGACACGAGAGTCTGAGCTTGTCGCAGCCCTCGAGAGCGCGAAAAGTGCCAAGTCCGAAGCCCAAAAGGCCTTCCAGGAGATTGACGTGATGAAGAAAATAACGGCGGGTAAGGCATTCTATATGCAAAGCAAGCATGTGAAAGTAAATTACCTATTACTTACCCGAATCCTAAGCTCTCCAGGAGAATTCGCAGATTTGCCCCACAGCGTGTTGGATGCCGCACAGTTTTACCAGGCCGAGGAGGGAAGCTCAACAGAGAAGTTGTTCTGGTCTCAGTATACTGGGACCGAACACCCGGTGCCTGTGAGCGACCAGCTGAAGCAACTGGTCGAGCTACACAAAGCGGTCGAACAAGCCATGAAGGGCTTTATAGTCCGACTATGGCCCGACGACGCCCTTCCGAGCAGCTACTTCGGCCTGGTGAGGCGTTTTGTGGATGCCTGCCCACGGCTGGAGGTCATCAAGCGGTCTGTCTGCATCGAAGGTGCACGCCGGGCTTTTGCCCGCGTGAAGGTGCAATGGGCCAAGCTAGATGCCGAGAAGCTGGTCAAGGAGGGACCGCCGCAGGGCAAGGAGCATCGCACCCCCGAAATTTATTATGAGGGTGTCCTGAAGGGTGCCCGTCTTGTAGCGGACGAATGTTCAAAGGATCTAATATTTGAGTAAACTTGGTCGTGTGATCCTGTATGATGAAAACTTGTTTCATATGCGCTATGCAATGCTTGCTTGAATTTAAAATATTACCTTCTGTTTGGCTGTTTATCCAGTCTGAGAGATGGCTAGTCCTCGGTTTCTGCCCCCATGCCGTGAGTGCTGGGGTGTTCGAGATAAACCTGAGCACTCTTGCTCCCATTGTTGGGTCTTTCGAGGGAGGTGCTCAGCACAGCGAACAAGGCAACCGGACTAATAAGGCTTTGTCACTCTCACTTAGCCATAGAATTCTATAATTTTAAATTTCGGCGAAGCCCCTGGTATTCGAAAGGCCGAATTCGGGGCGTGATACACGCCTTTAAGCCGGACAGGACCGGCTCCTCGCTCTAAGCGGCATAAGTCTTTAGGGACTCGAAACCTCGCCGAACAGCGACGAGTCTCTCGCCTTATCATGACAGTCAGTTTTAGCTTTCTCTACTGAGGTGCTTAACCCAGCAGAACCGGGGCACAATTGCAGTAGTTCTCCTAGCGCTACCTTAGCCGATAGAGCGGAACGTAAGGTACCAAAACATAGGAGCCGGGCAAACCCAACATTTGACCAAAGACATGACTCGGAGCTGATGCATATAATGCTATAAGTTCGGGGTGCCGAACTTGTGAAAGTGTTCGGACTTCTCACACCATATATTGGGGTACTTAAGCCCCTGGTGTGTTGGCCGTACCAAAGTGTACGATTGCAAGGCGTCATTAATGAACACATATATATAACAATAATGCCATAATATTCGTAATGTCATTTGTTGTTTATTCAAAGAGGTGCGTTAAAGCAGAATGATAAGATAGTATGATAAGCAAAAAGTAGGACTATGTCCCTTCCAAGGGCAAGCTAAGGAATAGTGTTAAAGCACATATTTCACTTGTTATCGTAATCCACCTGGGAGTTCCGTGGTGTGACATAGCTTTCTGCCTCTCTTGGTTGCTGCATAATGTGTTCGGCAATCATGCTGCCGGACAAGGTTTCCAGAGATTAAAGTCCTGAAAGAGAAAAATAACAAAGCGGGAAGCCCCTAGTGTGGTTTAGGCTGCGTTTTGGAGCGTGTCGTAGTTGTGCCCCCTCCCCAACTATGCCCATGGTATTTTGAATGCGTAATTATGTACGCGTGGCACGAATTTTGCCGTTTGTCTTGGGCCGGGGTGGGGGCCGCATTGCTATGCGAGCTCAGACCGTGTCAGGTGGTCTAGTTGCCGATTACTCCGAGCGCGTTTGAAGGTTTCCGAGTCTTGAAACACCGAACTGGTGGATTGCCTTGAGAGGCTGCTTTGCGCTTCTGCTGCGAGGGCCGTAGTGTGCTCCTCTGTGCGGAGAGAGCGCTCTATGTTTCCGTTATCTGTGATGATCCCCCGGGGTCCTGGCATCTTGAGCTTGAGGTATGCATAATGCGGTACCGCATTGAATCTCGCAAATGTGGTTCGCCCGAGCAGTGCATGATTGCCACTGCGGAACGGGACTATATCGAAGATTAATTCTTCGCTTCGGAAGTTATCCGGGGATCCGAAGAGCACTTCCAGTGTTATTGAGCCTGTGCAATGGGCCTCTACACCTGGAATGACACCTTTAAAGGTCGTTTTTGTGGGTTTGATCCTTGAGGGGTCTATACCCATTTTGCGCACTGTGTCCTGGTAAAGTAGGTTCAGGCTGCTGCCACCATCCATAAGGACTTGAGTGAGGTGAAATCCGTCAATGATTGGGTCTAAGACCAGTGCGGCGAATCCGCCATGACGGATACTAGTGGGGTCATCCCTGCGATCGAAGGTGATCGGGAAGGAGGACCATGGTTGAACTTTGGGGCGACTGGCTCCAACGCATATGCGTCCCTGAGTGCATGCTTCCGCTCCCTCTTGGGGATGTGGGTTGTGTATATCATGTTCACCGTCCGCACTTGTGGGGGGAACCTCTTCTGTCCTCCGGTGTTCGGCTGCCGGGGCTCCTCTTCGTCATCACTGTGTGACCCTTTATCTTTATCTTCGGCAATTAACTTGCCAGCCTTCTTGAACCCCCAGCATTCCCTGTTGGTGTGGTTGGCTGGTTTGTCAGGGGTACCGTGTGTTTGACACAAGCGATCGAGTATGCAGTGCAAACTGGACGGGCCCGGAGTGGTTCTTTTAAATGGCTTTTTCCGCTGACCAGGTTTAGAGCATTTGAATCCAGCATTGACTGCCGTATCCTCAGTATTATCGCTGTTAATGCGGCACTTATATTTGTTGCGACGTGACCTGCTATTGGTGTCCTTGGTATCCGAAGTACCATGGTTTTTTGATATGTTGTTACTGCGAGCCAGCCAGCTGTCTTCTCCCGCACAAAAGCGGGTCATGAGTGTCGTGAGGTCTGCCATAGATTTCGGCTTTTCCTGTCCAAGGTGCCGGGCAAGCCACTCGTCGTGGATGTTATGCTTGAAGGCTGCTAGGGCCTCTGCATCAGGACAGTCAACGATTTGATTTTTCTTTGTTAGGAACCGTGTCCAGAATTGCCTGGCTGATTCTTCTGGCTGCTAAATTATGTGGCTCAAGTCATCGGCGTCTAGTGGTCGCACATCAGTGCCCTGAAAGTTGTCGAGGAATGCGGCTTCCAGATCTTCCCAACAGCTAATGGACTCTGCTGGCAAGCTGTTAAGCCAATGTCGTGCTAGTCCTTTGAGCTTTAGTGGGAGGTATTTGATGGCGTGTAAGTCATCGCCGCGGGCCATGTGGATGTGGAGGAGGAAATCCTCGATCCATACCGCAGGATCTGTTGTGCCGTCGTATGATTCAATATTTACGTGTTTGAAACCCTCTGGGATTTGATGATACAATACTTTGTTTTTGAAGCATAGGGGGTGTGCGGCGCCTCTGTATTGGGCTATATCGCGACGCAGCTCGAATGGTTGTTGCCCGCCGTGTTCGGCCCGGCCGGATTGACTTTTACTGTATCCGGCATGACGTATATCGTCTCGCATAGTGGCGCGCCCTCGTGATCCGTAGATCGATCTTGCATGTTTTGCTTTGTCCTCCAATATGTCTCGCAGGTCTGGCGTATTTCCCCATGCCTTTTTATTTGAATGGCGTCGGGGTGCAGGCTGAGTTTTTGGCTGGAATGCCTCTCTATCACGGCCACGAGGTGGCCGATCAGCCGCGTCATACGCTTCTTCCTCCAGTCGGGGTAGCAACCTGCATTTTGGCTAACTCTTGGAGGGGCGCTCGGGTTTATATTCCTCGGCCGCGAGGACTTCAGTCCATCTGTTAGCTAGCAGATGTGGATCAGCTTGAAGCTGCTGCTGCTTTTTCTTAAGGCTATTTGTCGTGGCTGTAAACCGGCGTTTGAAGCACTCTTGTTCGACAGGATCCTCTGGCACGGCGAATTCTTCATCGCCGAGGTTTGCCTCGTCTTCGGAGGGGGGCATGTAATTATCATCCTCCGCTTCTCCGTCTGCCGCTCTCTCAGGAGGGCTGGCTCCTCCATCCTCCTACTCTAAATCTTGCTGGAGGGGATTGTTGTTATCTTCGGTACTATCCGGAGTGTTATTATCTCCTGTGCCGGTATCACCACTTTTTCTTTCGCGGGACTTAGAGCGGCGCCGCTGACGTTGGCGCTTGGGTTGCTTCTTGTAGGGGTCATCCGCCGCTGTCTCATTGCCATTGCCTTCTTTGGGTGTGTCCACCATGTATATATCATATGATGAGGTGGCTGTCCAGTGCCCTGTGGGCAGTGGTTCATCTTCGTCTCCCGCATCGTCGTCCATACCGTCGATGTGTTCGGAGTCAAAGTCGAGCATGTCGGTTAAGTCATCAACAGTGGCTACTAAGTGGGTGGTGGGCGGGCTGCGAATTTCTTCGTCGTCCGCATCCCAATCCTGTCGGACATAGTTCGGCCAGGATCCTCTTGACAAGGAGAGAGACCTTAACGAGTTCAGTATGTCGCCAAAGGGCGAGTACTCAAAAATATCCGCGGAGGTAAACTCCATGATCGGAGCCCAATCAGATTCGCTAGGAATGGGCGCATGCGGTTCAGAGTCCGTGGCCGGAGAGAGATCCGGCAGTTTGTCAACACGGCTCTCGTGGAGAGTAAGGTCGATGTTCGGCTCGATCGCCGATGAGGGTAAGGCCTCCGTGGTGGGGTCCATCCACCCGTCCATGGACGGCGCAACCGGCTCCGAATTGAGGGTCGGAGCGGCTGCCGGTGCGAACTCCTGAACACTGTCGGATGGTAGAGCTAAATCGTACTCATCATGACCGCATGACGCACAAGGCAGAGGCTCGAATCCGTCGAAGATCAAGTCTCCGTGGATATCGGTCGTGCAGTTTAAGCTTCCAAACCTGACCTGATGGCCAGGGGTGTAGCTTTCAATCTGCTCTAGATGGCCAAGCGAATTGGCCGGCAGTGCAAAGCCACCGAATACAAAAATCTGTCTGGGGAGAAAAGTCTCACCCTGGACTGCATCGCTAACGATGATAGAAGGAGCCATCAAGCCTAACGGCGACGACACAGAGGAACTCTCAATGAAAGCACCAATGTCGGTTCAAAACTGGCGGATCTCGGGTATGGGGTCCCGAACTGTGCGTCTAGGCGGATGGTAACAGGAGGCAGGGGACATGAAGTTTTACCCAGGTTTGGGCCCTCTTGATGGAGGTAAAACCCTACGTCCTGCTCGATTAATATTGATGATATGGGTAGTACAAGAGTAGATCTACCACGAGATCAGAGAGGCTAAACCCTAGAAGCTAGCTTGGTTTTAGTCCGTAGGACAACAATCACAATATACAATCATACCGTAGGCTAGCTTCTAGGGTTTAGCCTCTCTGATCTCGTGGTAGATCTACTCTTGTAACACCGATATCTTCAATATTAATCAAGCAGGACGTAGGGTTTTACCTCCATCAAGAGGGCCCGAACCTGGGTAAAACTTCGTGTCCCTTGCCTCCTATTACCATCCAGCCTAGACGCACAGTTCGGGACACCCTACCCGAGATCCGCCGGTTTTGACACCGACATTGGTGCTTTCATTGAGAGTTCCGCTGTGCCGTCGCCACAAGGAAGGATGTCTCGTCCCGTCTTTAAAGACGGCACCATCGCTGAGGGAGCTTTGGCTATCGACCAAACTCTCTGGCTAGGTGGTTTTCTGATGACCACCTGTTCGGCCGCTGCGCCGACGATGACTTCTCGGGTCATCGAAAGCAATCTTCACATCAACTCGGAACTCGCTGAGCAGTTAGATCCAATGGAGCTCTCTTCCCTGAACGAGCTCTTGGATCGCATCGCCGCCCTGAGAGTCGCTACAGACTATGATCAGATTGGGCCTAAACCTGATCTGAGAGAAATTAACTCTCCCTAGGTCACCCATCACATTGAAGTGGTGGAAGAACAATACGACAAAACTTCACCTGTCTTAAGGACTAGCTACGTCCGGATTACCGATCCCTCCAATCCGGATACCCACGGAGGGGAGGATGTCACACAAAGCCTAAACCTAGAATCAGGCAGCAAGCCAGATTTACCGGAAAACATCCAAGAATCCAAACTTTCGATTTCGGAAACTCCTTGGCCACTGAGCCTCAGATTGGGTGAGGATTCGGATTTAATTCCACGCACCCACCCAAACGTACGCGATCTATTCCAAATTAGGCAAGAGCCAGCAGAAACAGTACACCATTACTAGGCCAGATTCCTCCTGGTTAAGAACAAGATAAAGGACTGCCACGAGGAAGACGCAATTTCACTCTTCTGCAATAATTGCACGGACAAGGGAATCCTCAACGCCATAAGTCGTCGCGAAATTACACGCTTCGCCGACTTGGTGTCCATAGTACGAAAGTACTGTGCTATGGAAAGCGCCTAGAAAACCGAAATAAAATTTTGGGATAATCCAGCCCTGAATACAAACCCAGTCCGAAATAAAAGGGTGCATTATCACAATACACCTGGGTTAACTACCAAAAAGCAAAAGCCCTCTACGGGGCAAGGAACCGTACTGGAGGGATGGCTCAACGGACCTTGCAAAATTCATAGTACAGCGGATGTGATACCAACGCACAACCTTAGAGCATGCTGGATACTCCGGCAGGTGGCCAAAAGTGGTGAGAATCTACTCCTCCCAAAAACCACAGAGCACCACCACGAGGACAATAGTACGGTCTTGACGGTCTTTGAGACCTTTGCTCAAATAAAAGACGGAAGCGAACACTCCGCAGCACGTCCGAAATCTGCCACATAGCAGAAACAAATCCTTGGAGCGACACGGCTATTACCTTCAATGCCAGTGATGAACCTAAATTCTGAACAGCCTGAGTACTAGCCGCACTGGTCCTCATTCCAATTGGGGACGGCTTTCGACTCACCAAGGTACTCATGGACAGCGGTAGCGGATTAAACCTCATCTACGAGGAAACTCTTCAAAAGATGGAAATAGACTGGAGCCGCATTAAGCAAAGCAGCACAACCTTTAGAGGAATCATCCCCAGTCGGGAAGCACGCTGCGCCGGAAAAATCACACTAGACGTGGTATTCGGCACGCTGGATAATTACAGGTCCGAAGAAATTACGTTCCAAGTGGCCCCGTTCAGCAGTGGATACCACGCTCTATTAGGGCAGGAGGCGTTTACAATCTTCCAAGCCATACCCCATTATGGGTACATGAAGCTCAAAATGCCCGGGCCCAGCGGAATCATCACTCTTGTTAGTGATTCAGACATAGCACTCCGTGCCGAAAACAGGACAGTTGCATTGGCCCTTGAGGCACTATCCGAAGCCCTAGCAGCCGTAGAACTAACCGTGCTGCGCTCCATGGTGAACAGGGACGACGAGATACTCGATAAAAGATCTAAGTCCACCTCCTTTAAGCCGGAGGACGAAATAGTCAAATTCCAAGTCCATCCAACGGACCCTACAAAAACAGCTTCCATTGAGGCACAATTAAAACCTGATGTTGACACCGCAGTGCGAGAGTTCCTACGCGAGAACTGGGACATTTTTTCCTGGCACCCTTCAGACATGCCAGGAATCCCACGCAGGCTGGCTGAGCACAGCCTAAATATCCTAAAGGATTCAAGCCAGTCAAGCAGGCTCTTCGTCGTTTCTCCGAGCCTAAAAGGCAAGCCATGGGAGAGGAACTAGCCAAGCTATTGGAAGCTGGATTCATCAGAGACATAAAACATCCGGATTAGCTAGCAAACCTGGTGATGGTGCCAAAGAAGGACAAATCCTGGCGCTTGTGCGTCGACTTTAAGGACCTTAATAAGTCCTACCCAAAGGATCCCTTCCCCCTCCCCCGCATCGATCAAATCATCGATGCTACCACAGGACACGCTTCATTGTGTTTCATCGACGCATACTCCAGCTACCTTCAAATCAAAATGGCAGAGTCAGACCAAGCCGCAACGGCATTCATCACACCATACGGCCCATTCTGCTTCAACACAATGCCCTTCGGGCTAAAAAACGCCGGTGCAACATATCAGCGCATGATTCAGACATGCATGGCAAACCAGGTCGGCAAAACAGTGGAGGCATACGTGGATGACATGGTCATTAAAACCAAGCATGTCGACACCCTAGTAGACGACTTGAGGGTCACATTCGACAAACCTCCGAACATATGACATCAAGCTCAATCCGGAAAAATGCGTTTTCGGCGTACCAGCAGGAAAGCTCCTAGGATTCATCGTCTCCAGTAGAGGTATTGAAGCTAGTCCGGCCAAAATCTGAGAGTTGTCACAGTTGGCTACCCCAACTGACCTCAAGCAAATACAAAAATTAACTGGATGCGTGGCGGCTCTAAGCCGCTTTATCTCCCGCTTGGGAGAAAAGACATTACCCCTTTATCGCCTCCTACGACGCACCGAACACTTCGAGTGGACGGACGCCGCCACGGCCGGACTGAACGAGATAAAAGCCATATTGGCAACAAACCCAGTCCTGGCCACGCCAAACACTGGCGAACCAATGCTATTATACATTGCGGCAACTCATCAAGTAGTAAGCGCAGTGCTTGTCGTCGAGCGAGACGCGGACGGACACAAATTCCCCCTTCAAAAGCTGGTTTACCACGTGTCCACAGTCCTTACCCCATGCAAATCACGGTACCCGCATTATCAAAAGATAGCGTATGCGGTATTTATGGCATCCCGGAAGCTGCGACACTACTTTCAGGAATGTTCGATAACGGTAGCCTCGGAAGTACCACTCAACGATATTATAAACAACCGCGACGCGACGGGCCGGATTGCCAAATGGGCCATTGAGCTCCTCCCGTTCGTCATAACTTACAAACCTCGGCGAGCTATTAAATCGCAAGTTTTGGCTGACTTCGTCGCTGAATGGACGGAAGCCAAACTCCCTAAAGAGTACGACACATATTCAAACTGGATCATGCACTTCAACGGCTCCAAAATGTTGGTTGGTCTAGGGGCTGGCGTCGTTTTGACGTCCCCAACAGGAGACACCATCCAATATGTACTGCAGATAATGTATACAAACTCCAACAACGCAGCCGAATATGAGGCCCTCCTCCATGGTCTTCGGATGGCAGTATCCATGGGCATTCAACGCCTAGAGGTGTGTGGGGATTCAAACCTCGCGATATCCCAAATAAATGGAGACTTTGATGCCAAGGATCCAAAAATGGCCGCTTATCGCAATGCCGTCCTAAAAATGTCAGCTCCGTTCGAAGGGCTTGAATTTCATCATGTGGCTCGGGAAAACAATCAGGCGGCGGATATCCTCGCCCGCATTGGCGCCAAACGCGACGCGGTCCCTCCCAACATTTTTCTGGAAAGGATTTTCAAGCCATCCGTAGGATGGGAAGGGGACACCGGTAAAAACAGTCTGGACCCGGCCAAAATACCCGATACCGAACTCCCTGACACAATCGGAGGCTCCACAACTGAAATAACACAATCAACCCACGAAATAATGGCCATCATTGCCCCGTGGATAGAACCATTCCTGGCCTACTTAACTAGACAGGAACTCCCAAAGGACCAAAATGTGGCATGCTGCATAGTGCGGCGATCAAAGGCCTACAGGATCCACGAGGGAGAATTATACAAAAAAAGCGCTACCGGAGTCCTTCAACGGTGCATCTCCGAAGAGGAGGGATGGAACCTTTTGGCAGAAATTCATGCCGGACTCGGCGGCCATCACGCCGCAGCCCAGGCTCTTGTGAGCAAGGCCTTCTGTATATGATTCTATTGGCCAACGGCCCTGGCAGACGCACATGACTTAGTCCAGTGTTGCGCCGGTTGCCAGCTCTTTGCAAATCAAAGCCACACGCCACCCACCGCCCTCCGAACAATCCCCATTACATGGCCCTTTGCGGTCTGGGGGCTTGACATGGTTGGACCCCTTAAAGGTGGAACCCACAAGAAAAAATACTTATTGGTCATGGTGGATAAAATCACCAAATGGATAGAGGCCAAACCCGTTAAAATAGCCGAATCCGGACCAGTGATAGACTTCATATCCGGGCTTGTACATGGCTACGGCATCACCCACAGCATCATCACTGATAACGGCACGAACTTCACAGCCGACGAGGTAAAATTCTGGTGCAGCAAAATGGGCATCAAGCTCAACTATGCTTCAGTCTACCACCCACAAACCAATGGTCAAGTCGAACGAGCAAATGGTCTTATAATGAGCGGCATTAAACCCAGACTAGTGCCCTCCTTAACAGAGTCTGACACGCACTGGGTAGAGGAGCTCGAATCCGTACTCTAGGGGCTGCGGACCACATCGAATCGTAGTACCGGATACACACCATTTTTTATGGTGTATGGCGCAGAGGCAGTCCTGCCCTGTGACATAATTCATGACTCACCTCGAGTGCTCATGTACGAAGAAAGAGAAGCCGAGCTCGATCGGCAGGACAGTCTGGACACCTTGGAGGAAGAGCGCGACGTAGCCAAAGCCCGTTCCGCATTTTACCAGCAACAGGCTCGCAGATACCAAAGTAGAGAAGTACAAGCCAAAACTTATAATGTTGGCGAACTAGTTCTCCGGCCGCCGGATAAGAAAAAGAACAAGCTAGAGCCCAAATGGGAAGGTCCCTTCATCATCGACCAAGTTCTGGCCGGCGGAGCGTACCGACTGCGGGATGCATTGACTAGTCGACTCGAGCCGAACCCATGGAACGCAGCCAGGCTTCGAGGATTCTACGCCTAGCACCGGACTTTATGTTAGTCCCCTCCCTCTGCCCATTTTCTGCATATGCGTCATTCGTCTTGTTTCCCTTTCTTTCTTTTATTCCTCTAAACCCTCACGGGTCACCTTTTGCCTCACTTGTACATTACAGAGATGCTAGCCGCACTATCTACACCTGGGGGCTTCTTTCACAGAAGCTTAAATTATTTACCTGGGAATCACGCCCAACACATGCGTTATACTTCACCATGTACCTTTTTTCACCGTTATATGCATCGATATGACTTAAGTTTTGGCCAAGTTGGGTTGCCTGGCTCTTGTATTTATGCCCTACGTTCCCGTTAACTCGGCTAGGGCATAAGGGGAGCACCTCTGGGATTGTTACCGCCGGGTCAGCCAAACGTGTACCTCAGACTGGGTGAAGCCGAAAGCTAGCATTCTTAAGAGAATATTCGGTTGGCGAACAAAAGATGACTTTTATTTATTAACCATATCTACCCCTAGACATTTTTACTGCGCTTTTTGTCGCAGTCCGTACATGCACTTTAGGGCATGCCTACCCAGGGAAAGGAACCCTTAACGGAACTATTCTCTCTGGAAGATGTTTCTTACTACCCATGTAATATAACATAACTAGTTGGGCACTTGTCCGATAAAGCACTAATGACCCCTACGCCTAGTCTCCACGCATGCCCCGGTTCTTATATAACCGAGAGGGTATTCGGATACACTCCGGACTGTCGGGTCCCAAGGTTGAAGCGAAAATGTCCGCCACGACAAACGATCTACAATCCGGCTAGAAGACATCATATATGTCACTTTACAATTACATAGTCAATTTGACTGGTTGAATTCCTCTTCAATGCTCTCCAATAGGCTGTCCAGTCTAAAGTCCTATTGGGAATACTTTGCGGCCAATTCTACTTGGCCGTACACTAAATTCACAGGGATCTCCTTACCGTCAGGCCCCACAGGTCTGACTTCGGCCATGTGGATCGGATCAACCTTCGTGTACCGTGTCTTCACAATTACCCAAGCCTCCCTGGCGCCCAGACGGCAGGCCGATATTTTCCATAATCGGAAACGCCACGGCGCTCCCTTCAGCTTTTTTGCAAGCTCTCCAAGGCCTTCGGGTATGGAGACGGACGGCCACAAGGCCTGCGAAACACCTTGCATCACCTGCCGAAGTCGTTCGTGCAACTGTGCGAGCTCGGGAAGAAGATCACCCGTTGAACTAAGCATCTCCTCGGCATGACCTCCTGTTAGCATACCTACAGACATAACTCTGTCAGCCAGCTTCCTCGCCAAACTCTTTGTCAAAGTTCGTTCAAGCACTTACTAAATATGCCGCGTCGAAGCCGCCGATTCTCCTTAACAGAATCCGACAGTTGGGCACGAACATCTTTTAGTTCCACGCCCAGCTTGGTGTTGGTATCTTGGAGATCATTCTTCTCCTGCCTCACCCTCGTTAGCACGCTCTCACCAGCCTTCAACTGGCGCATGAGCTGCTGCTTATCCGGATTCACTCCAGCGTCATCTGCAATTTTATAGTCAGATTTGCATATAAAGCCGCACTCTACTATGATACTTATCATTGGACGGATATGTTACCAGTAGGGGTCTCCTTGGGCTCCCCTGTGGCAGACAGTGCGGCCTGAAGTTGGGCTTTGCACTCTTCCAGCTCCTGGGACAGCTGAGTATTCTTTTCTATAAGAACCTACATAACAAATGATCCTTAAATCAGTTATCCTAAATGTTTCAAGTCTCAGGGGCTACTGATATATATAATCATCAATTTTCTCACCCGTATGTCTTTTACATACTGCTCCGTGGCTCTGGCTAGACCATTTTGAGCAGCACGGAGGTGCACATCTCCCGAGTTGAAGGCATCTAAAGCCTCTTGGGAGAAACAAGCGTCACGAAGAACAGTCCGGCAACGCCTATGGTTCATGGCACTTTCCACCTCGGAAGGGGTGGCGAACAGTCTATCCGTATCCTCTGTCGGAGGAGTACCCGGTGCACACCTTGTACTCGTTCCCACTGCTGAGTCCGGCCTTGGAGACTAGCTTGTGGAGGCGCGGTTGGTAGCCTCTCCGGGTATAGTCCGGCGAGTGCTCTTTCTCCTGAAAAGAAGGCATGGGCATTAATATGCCTCGGTAAATAATGTCTTGCAATAAATACGGCGCGCTATACCGTTGCACCAGCGCCTCAATCCGGACTGCGGATCTTTTCAGCCTGCCTGGCCTAGCGGCCCCTTGTTGGCTAGTTGCCATAGGCTCGGCCTTCTGCCCCGAGGACCTCCCCTGCAAGACACGGCTGTTACACGGCAATAAAAAAGAGCACAAGGATGGGTCCCTTTTTAAGTGCTGGGATTTCGGTCTCAGTCACCTGTGAGGTTGGAACAAGTCCAGGGTAATCGGCTGTAATGGCCACCAAGGTATTGTCATTACTCCCTTGGTAAAAAAACCCGTCGATCAGCTCCACGGATATGTCCGGATCCTCTTGGGAGGCCGGGTCAAGGGACCGTCCAGGGTCCTCGGGCTGTGGAGGAGGGTTGTTTATCTACTTTACTGCCTGGCGTAGCTCCTGCGATGAAATCGCTAGAATGAATACTTAAACTACAGGAATACGAAACGGATGGGTGAGAAAAAATCTCCGCTTACCCAGCTCGGAGGATTGTACAAGGAGAATCCGCCCTGCGGGTTGATATGGAGGAATTCCTCCTCTTCTCCCTTGTACAAAGAGGACAAGATCTTTATTAGATCAGCAGCCGATCCTGGCCCTTTGCGGCCGTGGCAGGTGGTGTCATCCTCCCCGTTGAAGTCCCACATGGGGTGGCCTCTGTACTGTAGCGGCTGCACCCCCCACATAATGCATATAGCCATGACCCCGATCATGGTCAATCCGGATCGAGCTAAAAAGTTTATCCGGCTCATCAGATAAAGAATGTCCCGGTCGTCTTCCTCCAGGGGGCTCCGTGGACGCCAGCTCTGGCGCTTCTTCAAAGGGGCGTTGTCAAACTCAGGAAGGCCGATCCGGATAGGGTCCGGAAGGGGGACGTCTTCTATATAAAACCATTCGGAAGGCCAGTCTTCGGACGTCTTCTTTGGGGTCCCGGATAGGTATCCGGTCCCAGCGATACGCCACACTTCGGCTCCACCCACTTGATATATTGATCCCTTCTTAGAACGGGGCACAAGGCAGAACAACTTCTTCCACAGAGCGAAATGAGCCTCACAGCCCAAAAATAACTCACAAAGGGCTACGAATCCCGTGATGTGCAGCAGAGAGGCAGGCGTAAGGTTGTGCAACTGGAGGCCATAGAACTCCAGAAGCCCTCGGAGAAACGAATGGATTGGGAATCCAAGCCCTCTTACCAGATAAGGGACAAGGCACACCCGCTCTCCCTTGGAGAGATTGGGACGGCTCTCCGCTTGCTCTCCGCCATTATAGGTGGCAAGCCTGGCTCGAACCGGGACCAGGTACGCTGGGGGAAGAAATCCCTTGGACTGAAGCATCACCAATTTGCTATGCGGGATGGAACATCTCTCCCAATCTCCAGGCTTGGAACTAAGGGTGCGAGAGGAGGAGCTACGTTGACCGGCCATGGTGGAATGGATCTCTGTCGGGCACGCTCCGATGAAGACTCGGCAAGGGAGGATGATGTGATTTGGATCTGAATCCTCGTCTTCTTAAATAGGTGGCTCATTTGCATAGCTAGGGGGGTAAATGCGAAAACACCCTGGCTCTTCGCATTCGCTCGACACGTGGAAAGTGGCCATTATTGGGCGTAGAAGCCAAGAAGTACGAACCATCACAAGGAACCGGACATTATTTTGACAGGTACACAGAATTTGGAGAAGGAACCCGCCTTGCAATGCCGAAGGCAACTGTGCACCGGACTCATCGTCATTGAAGCCTGGTTCGGGGGCTACTGAGGGAGTCCTGGATTAGGGGGTCTCCGGACAGCTGGACTATCCCCATTGGCCGGACTGTTAGACTATGAAGATACAAGATTGAAGACTTCGTCTCGTGTCCGGATGGGACTCTACTTGGCGTGGAAGGCAGGATAGGCAATACGTATATGGATATCTCCTCCTTTGTAACCGATCTTGTGTAACCCTAACCCTCTCCGGTGTCTATATAAACTGAAGGGTTTTAGTCCGTAGGACAACAATCACAATATACAATCATACCGTAGGCTAGCTTCTAGGGTTTAGCCTCTCTGATCTCGTGGTAGATCTACTCTTGTAACACCCATATCTTCAATATTAATCAAGCAGGACGTAGGGTTTTACCTCCATCAAGAGGGCCCGAACCTGGGTAAAACTTCATGTCCCTTGCCTCCTGTTACCATCCGGCCTAGACACACAGTTCGGGACCCCCTACCCGAGATCCGCCGGTTTTCACACCGACATCGTCCTTATATATTCATCAGTCTTGCTATAAGTCGTAGTAAATGCTATATTGGTCCATCGGATCTTACATCAAGATCCATGCAAAATTTTCTTTTCAGGTTTTCCTTTATCTCTCTTAAATCTCAGTCGAGTGAGACATGGCCACACCATTAAACAGGGGCTCGGGCGCCATTAATGGAGACCTTGGGAGAGAGGTGGGCGACAGATGGAGGTCAAAGGGCTCTCCTCCCGATAAGCACGTGCAGGGGTCCGATCACATGCATCCCCTACTCAAATATCTACCCTGCACGGCACCTCCTAGCTAATAAAAAAGGGACACGTGGAGGCACGTGAATGGTGAGTAGAACGGCCACGGTTTCAATAAAACTTGTGTTTTGTGATTGTAACGTGACATCACTTGTTCCAAAATGACTTTTTTGATTGTTAATGTGTGCGCCTTCACAAATCGGACAGCAAAATTACCACAGCATGTTGGTGCCATGTCATGACACCAAGCCAAGTTTCATGATTTTCATGCGTGTTTTGGATTTACAGGAATTGAAAAACCAAGTTTCTCAATGTTTCCGGCTGAGACACGACACCCAGATGTTTGAATTTCATTCCCATTTCTTGCATGGGACCTAGAAATTTACCCAAGGACACACATGTGATTTTTCAACCAACTTTGGTGCACTGGAGCATGTGCTTGTAGTTCAAATTTGAATTATGCACATTAAATGACCAGAAACTCAATTAATGTATAAAAAGTCCAAACGAACCTGGAATAATTCCAAAATTTAACACGATACTCATATAGTTCTATGTTGCCTCTGTAAAGAAAATCAAGGGGGGCAGCGTATATCGTTTCGCACATAAAGGTGACACGTTCCTTCTCAGAACCACGAGCCTTCTTGAGAGAATCTGCGGTTTGCAAGAAGCTTAGACCAAAAGTTGTTCCAATGCGGCCAATTTTTTTACCACAGCATGTTAGTACCATGACATGACACCATGCCAAGTTTCATGATTTTAAGGCGTGTTTTGGATTTACAAGAATTTTAAAACCAAGTTTCTCAATGTTCTCGGTCGAGCCACGACGCCCAGATGTTTGAATTTTATTCCCATTTGTCTTGCATGGAACCTAGAAATTCACCCGAGGACACACACATGTGATTTTTCAACCAACTTTGGTGCACTAGAGCATGTGCTTGTAGTTCAAATTTGAATTATGCACATTAATTGACCAGAAACTCAATTAATGTATAAAAAAAGCCAAACGAACCCAGAATAATTCCAAAATTTAACAGGACATTGATATAGTTATATGTTGCGTCTGTAAAGAAAATCAAGGGGGCAGCATATATTGTTTCACACACAAAGGTGACACGTCCCCTCTCAGAACCACGAGCCTTCTTGAGAGAAGCTCCGGTTTGCAAGAAGCTTATACCAAAACTAGTTCCAATGCGGCCAATTTTTTTTACCACAGCATGTTAGTACCATGACATGACACCATGCCAAGTTTCATGATTTTAAGGCGTGTTTTGGATTTACAAGAATTTTAAAACCAAGTTTCTCAATGTTCTCGGCCGAGCCACGACGCCCAGATGTTTGAATTTTATTCCCATTTGTCTTGCATGGAACCTAGAAATTCACCCGAGGACACACACATGTGATTTTTCAACCAACTTTGGTGCACTAGAGCATGTGCTTGTAGTTCAAATTTGATTATGCACATTAACTGACCAGAAACTCAATTAATGTATAGAAAAGGCCAAACGAACCCGGAATAATTCCAAAATTTAACTGGACACTAATATAGTTATATGTTGCGTCTATAAAGAAAATCAAGGGGGCAGCCTATATCGTTTTGCACACAAAGGTGACACGTTCCCTCTCAGAACCATGAGCCTTTTGAGAGAAGCTTCGGTTTGCAAAAAGCTTATACCAAAACTTGTTCCTATTCGGCCAATTTTTTTACCACATCATGGTAGTACCATGACATGACACCATGCCAAGTTTCATGATTTTCAGGCGTGTTTTGGATTTACAAGAATTTTAAAACCAAGTTTCTCAATGTTCTCGGCCGAGCCATGATGCCCAGATGTTTGAATTTCATTCCCATTTCTTGCATGGGACCTAGAAATTCACTCGAGGACACACATGTGATTTTTCAACAAACTTTGGTGCACGGGAGCATCTGCTTGTAATTCAAATTTGAATTATGCACATTAAATGACCAGAAACTCAATTAATGTATAAAAAGGCCAAACAAACCCGGAATAATTCCAAAATTTAACAGGGCACTCATGTAGTTCTATGTTGACTATAAAAAGAAACTCAAGGGCGAAGGGCAGCGTATATCGTGTTTCGCACTCAAAGGTGACATGTTCCCTCTCAAAACCACAAGCCTTCTCGAGAGAAGCTCCAGTTTGCAAGAAGCTTGTACCAAAACTTGTTCCAATTTGGCCCAATTTTTTACCACAGCATGTTAGTGCCATGACATGACACCATGCCAAGTTTCATGATTTCCAAGCGAGTTCTGGATTTACAGGAATTTAAAAACCAAGTTTCTCGATGTTCTCGGTCGAGTCATGATTCCTAGATGTTTGAATTTCATTCCCATTTCTTGCATGGGACCTAGAAATTCATCCAAGGACACACAAGTGATTTTTGAACCAACTTTGGTGTGCTGGAGCATGTGCTTCCAGTTCCAATTTGAATTATGCACATTAAATGTGCAGAAACTCAATTAGTGTATAAAAAAGGGCAAACGAACCCAGAATAATTCCAAAATTTAACAAGGCACTCATATAGTTCTATGTTGCCTCTATATAGAAAATCAGGGGGAGGTAGCATATATCGTTTCACACACAAAGGTGATACGTTCCATCTCGGAACCACGAGGTTGTTGAGAGAATCTCCGGTTTTGCCAGAAGCTTATACCAAAACTTGTCCCAATTCAGCCAAAAATTATACATATGAAAACAATTTTAGATTTTCCCAAACATCTCGCTACCTAGACCAATGTACTCTGATTTGAATTCAACATAAAATGGATACAAATATTTGAATTGGAGATCGTATGGTACATGTAGTTCATAGTGAAAAATGGTTACTGCTATCTGCATGTTTTTTTATCAAGATAATATTTAAAAGATGGTATAACTTGACAACAATCGTATTCAAATAAGGAAAATTGATTCAAATTTAGTCCATATGGTAGACAAATATATATATATATATGTTCATAGGGTGGAGTAAAATGTTCATATATGATGGAAGATCAAAATGTAGGACTACATCCATTATAAACCACAAGGTCACCTAACAATATATTCGAATTCAACATAACATGGATTCAAAAATTGTAATTCGAGATCCTGGCATTTGTTATTAGATAAAAAGGGACATGACTCTTTCTTGTGGTCAGAATTGATTTGTTTTTTGTTGTTGTTGAGGGAAGTGCGAATTGATTTGGTACTGTACAACGTAATCTTGTTCTCCCAAATTTTTTACATTTTTCTTGTAGTTTTTTCAATGTCTTTTATAGCAATATAGTAAAAAGGGACATGACTCTCTTTTGTCTATTATGAATTGTTTTTTTGTACACGTTAAGTTTGTTCTGCTGACATGGAATCCGCGCCTTGTTATCCCGAAATTTTCAAGCTCGAGTATCTTTTGTCTCATCTGCTGTGAAACTCCCGCATCTTCAAGCCGCGCCACGCCTTGTTATCTCGAAATTTCGACGCGCGCGAAAACTCCCTCCTCATCCAAAATCGGCCCCGCAGCCCAGACACGCAAAATCCCCCTTCTACCCCTCCGTTGGAAATGCCAGCTCGACGTCGCATGGTCAAAACCGGTGGGGGTACGTTGGTAGCTTACCCTACATTTTGGACAAGCGCGTGCCTAAGCCATGGCTCCCACCTACCTTCCCCTTCGCCCCCCATTCGTACACCGAGGCTGCCAAAACCCGCAAAACCCCACACTCCTCCATTGGCCTCCCGACCGCCGCCCAGCCGGAGACTCTTCCCCGACGACGTTGATACATCTCCAACGTATCCACTTTTCCAAACACTTTCGCCCTTGTTTTGGACTCTAACTTGCATGATTTGAATAGAACTAACCTGGACTGACGCTGTTTTCAGCACAATTGCCATGGTGTTTTTTTTGTGCAGAAATAAAAGTTCTCGGAATGACCTGAAAATCAACGGACAATATTTTTGGAATATTAAAAAATACTAGCGAAAGAATCAACGCAAGGGGGCCCACACCCTATCCACGAGGGTGGGGGCGCGCCCACCCCCTGGGTGTGCCCCCTGCCTCATGGGCCCCCTGATACTCCACCGACCTCAACTCCAACTCTATATATTCACGTTCGGGGAGGAAAAAATCAAAGAGAAGGATTCATCGCGTTTTACGATATAGAGCCGCCGCCAAGCCCTAATCTCTCTTGGGAGGGCTGATCTGTAGTCCATTCGGGGCTCCAGAGAGGGGAATCCGTCGCCATCATTATCATCAACCTTCCTCCATCACCAATTTCATGATGCTCACCTCCATGTGTGAGTAATTACATCGTAGGCTTGCTGGACGGTGATGGGTTGGATGAGATTTATCATGTAATCGAGTTAGTTTTGTTAGGGTTTGAGCCCTAGTATCCATTATGTTTTGAGATTGATGTTGCTATGACATTGCTATGCTTAATGCTTGTCACTAGGGCCCGAGTGCCATGATTTTAGATCTGAACCTATTATGTTTTCATGAATATATGTGAGTTCTTGATCCTATCTTGCAAGTCCATAGTCACATATTATGTGTTATGATCCGTTAACCCCGAAGTAACAATAATCGGGATACTTACCGGTGATGACCGTAGTTTGAGGAGTTCATGTATTCACTAAGTGTTAATGCTTTGGTCCGATACTCTATTAAAAGGATGCCTTAATATCTCTTAGTTTCCAATAGGACCCCGCTGCCACGGGAGGGTAGGACAAAAGATGTCATGCAAGTTCTTTTCCATAAGCATGTATGACTATATTCGGAATACATGCCCACATTACATTGATGAACTGGAGCTAGTTCTGTGTCACCCTATGTTATAACTGTTGGATGAGGAATCACATCCGACATAATTATCCATCACTAATCCATTGCCTATGAGCTTTTCATATATTGATCTTCGCTTAGCTACTTTTCCGTTGCCACTATTATAATCACTACAAAACCAATACTATTACTTTTGCCACTGTTACCACTACAATCATATTACTTTGCTACTAAATACTTTGCTGTAGATATTAAGTTTTCCAGGTGTGGTTGAATTGACAACTCAGCTAATAATACTTGAGAATATTCTTTGGCTCCCCTTGTGTCGAAAACTGTTGCGACCCCCTATACTTGTGGGTTATCAAGACTATTTTCTGGCGCCGTTGCCGGGGGGCATAGCTCTATTCTTTGAGTCACTTGGGATTTATATCTGCTGATCACTATGAATAACTTGAAAGATAAAAGAACCAAGATTTTTCCGTCAACTACGAGGGGAGGTAAGGAACTGCCATCTTGCTCTGCACTTGATTCACCTTCTGTTTTGAGTAAACTTGCGACACCTACTCCTGCTATTCATTCTGATATGCCGCATGTTATTGATGATGCCACTTCTGCTTTGCATGATGCTTATGATGAAACTACTTCTATGCTTGATAATATTGTGCCACTAGGTGAATTTCTTGATGAACAACTTGCTAGGGTTAGAGAGAATGAAATTATTGAAACTGATAATATTGATGAAAGTGATGATGAAGATTCTCCCCCTTGATATGAATTGCCTGTTGTGCCTGAGGGTTATGTTATGGATGAAGAAACTGCTAGAGACTTTTTAGCTTGCAATGATAGATATGATCTTAAGAAACTGTTAGCTAAGTTGAAAGAAAAGTCTTTGAATTCTAGAATGAAATATGACCGTGCTTTTGCTACTTCACCTATCTCTATTTCTGATAATGATTATGATTTCTCTATCGATCCTGAGTTGATTACTTTGGTTGAATCTGATCCTTTTTATGGCAATGAATCTGAAACTGTTGTGGCACATCTTACTAAATTAAATGATATAGCCACCCTATTCACTAATGATGAGAAAACTCGCTATTACTTTATCCTTAAGATATTTCCGTTCTCATTAAAGGGTGATGCTAAAACATGGTTTAATTCTCTTGATCCTGGTTGTGTGCATAGTCCCCAGGATATGATTTATTACTTCTCTGCTAAATATTTCCCCACTCATAAGAAACAAGCTGCCTTAAGGGAAATATATAATTTTGTGCAAATTGAAAAAGAGAGTCTCCCACAAGCTTGGGGGAGGCTTCTCCGATTACTTAATGCTTTGTCTGATCATCCTCTCAAGAAAAATGAAATACTTGATATCTTTTATAATGGACTAACTGATGCTTCCAGAGACCACCTGGATAGTTGTGCTGGTTGTGTTTTCAGGGAAAGAACTGTTGATCAAGCTGAATTATTATTGAATAATATGTTGAGTAATGAAAATGATTGGACACTTCCTGAACTAACTCCTAAGACAACTCCAAAGAAAAGGGATATTCTATTTCTCAGTCTTGAAGATATGCAAGAGGCAAAGAAATCTATGAAAGAAAAGGGTATTAAAGCTGAAGATGTTAAGAATTTACCACCTATTGAAGAAATACATGGTCTTGATAACCCTACACAGGTTGTAAAGGTAAATTCTCTCTATAGATTTGACAAATGTGAAATCCCGTCTACTAAAATTGCTAGACAATGCTTGGATGAGTTTGATGACTTTATGGTTAAGTAAGAAAACTTCAATGCTTATGTTGGTAGACAATTGAAACGTGATGCTTATATGATTGAACACTTGAGTGATTATATGTCTAGAGTTAAAGGTGAACTTAAACTCATGAGTAAACATGCTTCTATGGTTACCACTCAAGTAGAATAAGTACTTAAAGCTCAAAATGATTTGCTCAATGAATTAAATAATAAGAAAAATGATAATGTTGTTAGAGTTATGACCAGAGAGGGTAAAATGACTCAGGAACCTTTGTATCCTGAGGGCCACCCTAAGAGAATTGAGCAATATTCTCAGAAAATTAATGTTGATGCACCTAGTCCTTCTAAAAGGAAGAAAAAGAAAAATGATAGGACTTTGCATGCTTCTAGTGAATCTGTTGTTGACACACCTGAGAATCCCAATGATATTTCTATTTCTAATACTGAAACACAATTTGGTAATGAACATGAACCTAGTAATAATATTAATGATGATGTTCATGTTGATGCTCAGCCTAGCAATAACAATGATGTAGAGATTGAACCTGTTGTTGATCTTGATAACCCACAATCAAAGAATCAATGTTATGATAAGAGAGACTTCATTGCTAGGAAGCACGGTGAAGAAAGAGAACCATGGGTTCAGAACCCATGCCTTTTCCTCCTAAACCATCCAAGAAAAAGGATGATGAGGATTTTGAGCGCTTTGCTGGAATGATTAGACCTATGTTTTTGCGTATGCGTTTGACTGATATGCTTAAAATGAACCCTTATGCTAAGTACATGAAAGATATTGTTACAAATGAAAGAAAGATACCGGAAGCTGAAATTTCCACCATGCTTGCTAATTATACTTTTAAAGGTGGAATACCTAAGAAACTAGGAGATCCAGGAGTACCAACTATACCATGCTCCATTAAAAGAAACTATGTTAAAACTGCTTTATGTGATCTTGGAGCCGGTGTTAGTATTATGCCTCTCTCTCTCTCTCTCTATTTATATCATAGACTTGATTTGAATAAGTTGACACCTACTGAAATATCTTTGCAAATGGTTGATAAATCAACTGCTATAACTGTCGGTATTTGTGAGGATGTGCCTGTTGTGGTTGCAAACGTTACTATTTTAATGGACTTTATTATTCTTTATATTCCCGAGGACGATAGTATGTCTATTATTCTTGGTAGACCATTTCTAAATACTGCAAGGGTTGTTATTGATTGCAACAAAGGCAATGTCACTTTTCATGTTAATGGTAATGAACATACGATACACTTTCTGAGGAAACAACCTCAAGTCCACAGTATCAATTCTATTGGAAAAATTCCAATGATTATTATTAGAGGTTTCGAATTTCCTCTTCCTACTGTCAAGAAGAAATATGATATTGTTATTGTTGGGGACATGCATATCCCCGTTGAGGGAACTTAGTGTTATTCGAAATTTCTCCGGTTTCATGCGATTCGGAATGAGTTTCTTAACAAGACGTGATCAACCTTGTTAGTGGATTCCTTTTGATGAGCATGAGATGGATGAAGTTAGAAAGCACAACTCTTTGTACCCTCCTTTTACTTTATGTTATTTAGATTAAATAAAGCGAAAATAGTATTTTCTGTCTGTTTTATGAATTACCCATGCAATAAAAAATACCCCGAAAATAAAAGTTCTCCAAATGCCCCGAAAATGAAATATGATTTTTTTCTAGAATACTGAAGAATTATTGGCACCGAGAACACACCAGAGGGGCAACCACCTGGCCACGAGGGTGCAGGGCGCGCCCTACCCCCTGGGCGCGCACCCTGCCTCATGGGCCCCTCGTGGCCCCCTCCACTTATTCTATCACCCGCACACTTCGTCTTCCTCCAGAAAAAAACACCCACCATCTCAAACCCAAGTTCTAGCTCATCTTGCTGCCATTTTCGATCTCCTTGCTCAAAGCTCCCTTCACAAAACTGCTTTGGGGGATTGTTCTTCGGTATGTGGCTCCTCCAATGGTCCAATTAGTTTTTGTTCTAGTGCTTTATTTATTGCAAATTTTTGCTACTTAGGTGACACTGTTCTTGAGCTTGCATGTCAAATTTATATGGTCCCAGGTAGTTTTAATGCATGATATGGCCTCTAGGCACTTGTAGGAGTAGTTGCTATCAATTTTGTTGAGTTTGGTTCACTTTTATTTTGAGTTACTAAAAATTTCAGAAATTTTCAGAAAATTATGAAGAGTTTATTGAGGGGATCTTCGAGCCGACGCTCGAAGGATAAGCAAAGTGAAGAAAATAAGAAGCCCAAATATAATCTCCCTCGCACTGCGGAAGTTCGGCCGTGTGAATGGCCTTGTGATGAGTTCTTGAGAGAAGCCGGGATTTATGAAGATTTTTATTATTTGGCCGAGAATGCAGGCCTGATCGACTTCCTCCACGACCAGCTCAAATAGTATCTCCTACTCACTAATATTTTTGTGCAAAATTTTAATTTCCATGCTAGGAGATCGCCACCTTCTGTGGATTTTTATTTGTATGATGAGTATAAGGAGATGTCACTTTATGACTTTTGTGCGGTTTGCAAGTTTCCCTTTGAGGGAAGCATAGAGGAGCCACATCGTAATGATGTGGAAGGGTTTATTGATAGGATTACTATAGGGGAAATGACGAAAGTTTCCGAGGCAAGAATTACTAGCATACATTTTCCTATTCTACGCTACTTTGCAACATTTGCTAGTAGATGCTTGATTGGTCGTGGGAACAGTGGAAACCTTAGTGCCCCTTTATTTTGAACCATGCCTTGTTTCGTGATGCTACTTTCAGTTTAGGCACTATTGTTGCTAAATGGTTAAATCTGAACCATACAAAGGGTCCCATTTTTGGAGGCATCTTTGCCCCGCGCCTTGCTGCACACTTAAACATACCTATTAGGCATTATTAGAATTACTCAAAAAAATTAGGCATTATTAGAAAGAGGAAAAGTTGCTGCCTCCTATTTTTCTAGATTATAAAGGTATGGTAGAGCATGATTTTATTGATAAGGATAAGAAGAAGATGCTCAAATATAGATTGATATTTAATAAAAATTACTTTGAGATTATTACCTTGCATGCACCCTCTTTGTTTGACATGTTTTCAGGCACGTACCTCATCTTGCCGGAGGCCGCTTATGCATACTGGAGCCTGACACCAGCTCTAGAGCCTAAGCCGGAACCACCACTTGACCCTTATCGACAATCTGTTTATCAGTGGAATCCTGAGGATATCGCCAACCAGTGGCACCTAGATGACACTCCTCCACACACTGGAGAGGGTCACTTTGATCCATGGGCATAGACCAACTTAGGCCAAAAGCCTAATCTTGGGGGAGTACGTATTTCTCACCGACATCACATTCATGTGACACACTCATGCCAGTTGTCGGTGCTCATACTTTTTCATTGTATCATCCATGCTAGTTTATTTTCTATTTTAAGCTTTCTTCTTGTGTGTTTGAAAAACCTTAAGAAAAAAAATAGTTGTAGCTTTTAGCTAGTTTACTTTCCATGGCTGTAGTAGTAATAATTAAAAGAAAACCCAAAAAGATTTCTCGTTCTTCTTTTGCTTGTTGGGAAATTTCCCGTGTAAATAGTTTTATTTCTTTTCTTTTGTTTGGGGGTCGAGAGGAGAAGACCATGATGAAAATGTTGAGTGGCTCTCATATGCATTGTTGTTGATCTAACCAAGAGCCCATATTACCTTGTCTTCTCCCTTGTATTGAATGCTTGCAGATTCCAACTTTTTCCAATGCACGTGCACTATTATTATTATCCACACCATTCAGTCATGCAAGTGAAAGGCAATAATGACGAGATATGATGAACTGATTGATATGGGAAAAGCTGGTATGAACTCGACCTATCTCATTTTTGTAAATATGATTAGTTCATCGTTCCTGATTCAGCCTATTATGAATGAAACATGTTTGCAATGACAATTAGAGATTATAGTTGCTCATGCCATGCTTAAGTAGCTAGGAGTTTACAATGGTTTACCTTGCGTGCCAAGATGCTATTAAAATGGTTGTGATGTGGTATGATAGGGTGGTATCCTCCTTTGAACGATTCGAGTGGCTTGACTTGGCACATGTTCGCACATGTAGTTGAAACAAAATCAACATAGCCTCCACAATATTTATGTGGATGGTGAATTATATCCTACTCATGCTTGCATTTAGTGTTGATTAATTTTAATGCATGTTCATGACTGTTGTCGCTCTCTAACTGGTCGCTTCCCACTCTCTTTCTAGCCTTCACTTGTACTAAGCGGGAATACTGCTGGTGCATCCAATTACATAAACCCCAAAGTTATTCCATATGAGTCCACCATACCTTCTTATATGCGGTATCTACCTGCCGTTCCAAGTAAATTTGTATGTGCCAAACTCTAAACCTTCAAATGTAATTCTATGTTGTATGCTCGAATATGTCATGTATCAACTAGGGTTGTCTGTATCTTCCATGTTAGGCGGGTTATTCTCAAGAGGAGTGGACTCCGCTCCTCACTCACGAGAAAATGGCTGGTAACCGGGATGCCCAGTCTCATGCTCAAATCAAATCAAAATAATTGCAAACAAAACTCCCCCAGGATTATTGTTAGTTAGAGGTACCCGTTGTTTCGAACAAGACATGGGTTGATGTTTGTTGGTGGTAGGGGGAGTATAAATTTTACCATTCTGCTTCAGAACCTCCTATAATGTGTGTAGCATGGAAGATATCAAGATCTCTTGGTTGTTATGTTGACAATGAAAGTATACCAATCAAAATATTATTCATCTCTATTTCAAAAATCAAGCTCTGGCACCTCTACAAATCCCTGCTTCCCTCTCAGAAGGGCCTATCTATTTACTTTTATGTTGAGTCATCATCATCTTATTATAGAGCACCAGTTGGAGAGCACCGCTGTCATTTGCATGCATTACTATTAGTTTACATTGAGCATGACTGTGACTGGATCTCTTTTACCATGAATTACAATGTTTAGTCAGTCCTTGATCTTCAAAGGTGCTCTGCATTTATGTTTTGCGGTCTCAGAAAGGGCTAGTGAGATACAATCTTGTTATATCATATTATGATTATTTTGATAAAGTGTTGCCATCCGAGATTTACAATTATTGCTCGCTAGTTGATTATGCCATTGATATGAGTAAACATAAGACCTAAATGTTATTGTGAATATGGTTAGTTCATAATCTTTCCTGAAAACTTGAATGCTGGCTTTACATATTTACAACAACAAGAGAAACAGAGTTTGTAAAAGTTTTTCTTTATCACTTTCAGTTTGTCAACTGAATTGCTTGAGGACAAGCAAAGGTTTAAGCTTGGGAGAGTTGATACGTATCCAACGTATCTACTTTTCCAAACACTTTTTCCCTTGTTTTGGACTCTAACTTGCATGATTTGAATAGAACTAACCCGGACTAACGTTGTTTTCAGTAGAATTGCCATGGTGTTTTTTTGTGCAGAAATAAAAGTTCTCAGAATGACCTGAAAATCAACAGAGAATATTTTTGGAATATATAAAACATACTAGCGAAAGAATCAACGCAAGGGGGCCCACACCCTATCCACGAGGGTGGGGGTGCGCCTACCCCCCTGGGGTGCGCCCCCTGCCTCGTGGGCCCCCTGATGCTCCACCGAACTCAACTCCAACTCTATATATTCATGTTTGGGGAGGAAAAATCAGAGAGAAGGATTCATCGCATTTAGAATACGGAGCCACCACCAAGCCCTAATCTCTCTCGGGAGGGCTGATCCGGAGTCCGTTCGGGCTCCGGAGAGGGGAATCCATCGCCATCGTCATCATCAACCTTCCTCCATCACCAATTTCATGATGCTCACCGCCGTGCATGAGTAATTCCATCACAGTCTTGCTGGACGGTGATGGGTTGGATGAGATTTGTCATGTAATCGAGTTAGTTTTGTTAAGGTTTGATCCCTAGTATCCATTATGTTCTGAGATTGATGTTGCTATGACTTTGCTATGCTTAATGCTTGTCACTAGGGCCCGAGTGCCATGATTCTAGATCTGAACCTATTATGTTTTCATGAATATATGTGAGTTCTTGAACCTATCTTCCAAGTCCATAGTCACCTATTATGTGTTATAATACATTAACCCCGAAGTGACAATAATCGGGATACTTACCTGTGATGAGCGTAGTTTGAGGAGTTCATGTATTCACTAAGTGTTAATGCTTTGGTCCGGTACTCTATTAAAAGGAGGCCTTAATATCCCTTTGTTTCCAATAGGACCCCGCTGCCACGGGAGGGTAGGACAAAAGATGTCACGCAAGTTCTTTTCCATAAGCATGTATGACTATATTCGGAATAACTGCCTACATTACATTGATGAACTGGAGCTAGTTCTGTGTCACCCTATGTTATAACTGTTGGATGAGGAATCACATCCGACATAATTATCCATCACTGATCCATTGCCTACGAGCTTTTCATATATTGATCTTCGCTTAGTTACTTCTCCGTTGCCACTGTTACAATCACTACAAAACCAATACTATTACTTTTTCCACTGTTACCGCTACTATCATATATTCATATTACTTTGCTACTAAATACTTTGCTGCAGATATTAAGTTTTCCAAGTGTGGTTGAATTGACAACTCAGCTGCTAATACTTGAGAATATTCTTTGGCTCCCCTTGTGTCGAATCAATAAATTTGGGTTGAATACTCTACCCTCGAAAACTGTTGCGATCCCCTATACTTGTGGGTTATCAGACGTCGTCCACCGCAATAGCTTGCCGTCCCTCATCCACCGCATCGGATGAGGATCCGTCGTCAATCTCGTTGTCCCGCCAGATTAGCCGCCCCATTCTCCACCTGCAAGGAGCTGCCCCGATGTTCGCCTTGTCTATCGCGCCACCTCCATCCCGACAGCACCGTCTTGACCTGCCCCACCGGAACCGCAGCACCCTCACCAATTCCTCCGTTGAAGCCAAGGCCTACTCGGTGCCACCAAGGAGGTTCTGCACTCACCGCTATATTTTATCTTTTATTCAATCTCACGGTACTTCCGGTGGTCAATACCGAGCAGCCATGGCGGGTCTCCATCGATAGCGCCGTCGCCAGCCACTTCATCCATGGCGTCTCTCCCCCATGTCGTTGCTTCCTCGGCGGTGACTTACACACCAGCACTAGCTGTAGCTACTCCGGCTCTCGCTCGCGTTGCTGCTGCTGCTCTGTTCTTGCTACTGGTCGCGCTGCCGCACTGCTCTTGCTTTCATTCATGATGCTGCTCTGCTCTGCTATTGCTGTCAGTCACGCTGCTGCTCTGCTCTTGCTCTCATTCATGTTGCTACTCTGCCCTTGCTCTCGCTCATGCTGCTACTGCTGCTACACGACCTCCGGTAGCTACAGGAGTTGCTTCTTTAGCACTCACTCGCGGTGCTGCTACATGGCTTGCTCTCTGCTAGTGCTTCCCTTGCTCAAGTGGCTGCTGATTTAGATCACTTCTTCTCTTCTACTAGTGCTCGAACTCCCTAAACATCTATTGCAATGCTCTGCTACTAGTTCAATCAGTTTTGACTGTAAAGTTTAGTTTCTTTAGTTAAGTTCGGAGTGAACAATATTTATAGCATCTCTCGGAGCGGCTGTGGCACGGCTGATGCATTTTACATCTCGCACTTTTTGGTGATGTATTTTACATCATCTATTGCAGATGATATTAGAGTCCCACTTTGGATTAACATTGTCCGTCTTGTCCTGCTTCAGCCTCGCCGCCATACACCTCACTGGAGCTGCTCCAACGACGGAACCGTCCATCACAGTGGAGCAGTACCCTCGGTACCATTTCTAGAGGCCTCAGATCTTCTTCCCCGCCTCCGACAGTCACACCAGCATCATCATCCTCCACGTCCAACCTAATGATGCTGAGGTCGACAAGACTATGCCAAAGAGGTTGTACACTCGTCGCATCACTATGTTACTCTGCATTCATGTCAATCCCTCAGGGATACTTTGCTATGGAACTACTATGGTACTACTATTCATGCATTTGGTTAGAAGGAGTGGAGAAAAGCAAAACTGGAGGATTTTTTCCTTTGGTGTCTCTTTCAAAGAAAAAATGTAGGAATATTAATATCCACTTGGACGTCCTTTTCAAATTAATATGCATGAAGAACGGGACTAATTGCATTACTGGCATAATAAGATTCTTATCTTTTCATTTTCACATGGTTTGACTTTAATTTGACCATGTTTCTTCATTCTTGTGTTCTTCCAATTCAAGTGAACCAAACACCCAGGTTGACAGAAATCCTATGTTTCCAAATGATCTGTTTTGCACGTGCATTCCTATCCTATTCCTGTGTTTTTCTTGTCCCACATTTATAGAATCCTCCAATTCTAAGGAGCCCTTACAGATTTACTTCATTTTCAGATAGGCGTCAAAGAAAACTCTGTGTGTTGTGTCCTGCTCCTGCCGTGTCATCATTCACCCCACCTAAGGTGCACAATCGACAGAAGCGTTCACTGCAGTGGAGATTCCCCCTGCAGACTTTCTTTTGCCGCCTCAGATCATCTTCCCCGTTGCTGGCAGCCACACCAACTGCATTACCATCATCGACTGAGCAGATGAACCTGGGGACTACACAGTTCCAGAAGAGAGGTCGCACTCGTTCGTGTTTGCTTACATTATACATCGGTTATTATTACTTGCTACTTTATCGTTCAAACTTGAGTTTCAAAATGCCCATGGGGCACATATCGAGGCAGCAACGAATAGTATTTGTCTACTATCTGGTTCATCTGGGGCCTTCTATGTGGTTCATGTTGGGTGGGCAACAAATAGTAGATGATCCATTGCCTATCTTTTTAAACTGAAGCTATAATCTACCTGCTATGATTAGTTTTGGATCTATCCACTCATTTGCTACCATCAGTCTTGATTTCTGCATGCACCCCTTAGGCCTTGCATAATCTAACTATGTTTTTTCATTATGCATGTCAATTATTGTACATAATCGTACTCAACATGTAGAGAAAAAGAGAAGACCGTTGCGTGGGAATATAATGTCATGCAGACGCTGCTCCATGGTGGGCGACGTGGCCCCCCTCCCCCCATTCCAGATTGTATTCCAGAGGAAGATAACTGTTCAGATGGGGATTCAGAGGGAGCCGACCACTCCTACTTACCACCTAAGGTGTTTTCTCTAACCTAGCATGCTGATGTTGGTCATATCATGCATATGGCGCCTCGCATTGCTTACATTATACATCTTATATGTCATCAGCTTAGTTTAGATTTGCTTTGTGTGAATGCCACCTGTTTGGTTTCTATATCATACTCCCACCATTCCTAAATATTCATCTTTTTAGAGATTTCAACAACTGACTACATACGGAGCAAAATGAGTGAATCTACACTCTAAAATATGTCTATATACATCTGTATGTGGTAGTCCATTTGAAATCTCTAAAAAGACAAATATTTAGGAACGGAGGGAGTATATGAGAATTATGCAATGACATCTTCTTTAGCCAGGCATCATATACGTGAATTATGCAATGCCATCCTGTTTAGCCAGTCATCGTATATGTGAATTGTATCGTGCCATATTTTCTTTCATAATGTATTCCATTTGTCAACAATGTTTATACATTCATCTACTCTTCTTGTGCATCAGCCATTTGAGTCGGTCATGGGAAACTCTGGAGTGAAAACAAGGTCTTCTGAGCAGTCGGTGCTACCTGTCGATGCAGATTTCTTGGTGGTTATAGATAGCTCCTCAGAGGAGGATTCAAAGACAGATGACCAATCATATTCCCCCCTCTGAGGTGCATGCTCTAACTTGGTAGGGTTATATTTCTCATATCATGCATATGGTGTCTTGCATTGCAATGCCATCTGCTTAGATTAGACATGCTTTGTGTGAATGCCTCATGTCTGCTTTCTATATCAGATATGTGAATTATGCAATGCCATGTTTTTCAGCCAGTTATCATATATGTGAATTATGCACCGCCATGTAGCTAGGCATCATATATGTGAATTATCTCATGCCATCTTTTTTCATTAAGTATTCCATTTGTCGACAATCTGTGTATATTGAACTACTCTTCATGTGTGTCAGCCATTTGAGCCGGTTATGGAAAAATCAGGAGTGAAAACAAGGTCTTCAGAGCTTGCAATGGTACCTGTTGAAGCATATATCTCGATGGTTACAGGTAGCTCCTCGGAGGAGGATTCAGAGACAGGTGACCAGTCCTATATCCCACCTGAGGTGTATGCTCTAAGTTGTAATGTTTATATTTCTCATATCATGCATATGGTGTCTTGCATTGCTTAGTTTAGACATCATATGCGCAATATTGAATTTCATATGCTTAGTTTAGAGATCATACATGCGAGTGTCAGCTCCTTAGTATATGAATCAATTATGTCAATTAAATCATGACATCTTGTATACTTAGACAACATGTATGTGAATTATTTCATCCCAACATATTTTAGAAAGACGTCATATAGTTTTGTCATGTCATCTTGTTTATATACTCATCATGTGTTGAATTGTGCAATTATATCCTATTAAGTTATCCATCATATATATAAAACTGTGTCATGCTATCCTGTTTAGTTAAGCATCATATATGTGAAATTGTGTCATGCTGTCCTATTTGGTTAGACAACATATATGTGAATTACCACATCTGTCTATCATACAAGGTCTGTACGTTCAATTTCTTTTCTTGTTTATCAGCCATTTTAATTGGAGGGGGTGATGGCAATATCTAAGGGAGCAAAAACCCGTTCTTCACAAAAGACAGTGCTACCCGTCGATGTAGATAGAACCATGGTTGTACTGGCCCACGAACTAGCCCCACCACACATAATCGAGACTCTTCCAGATTGCAATATTACACCATTAGACAGAGAACTAGCTACAACCCATCTAACCCCAACCCCTGCGGATAGTAACCCACTTCTAGTTGACAAAGCACCATGTCCACCACAGATTACTGATACTTCTCCATCGTATCTATAATTTTTGATTGTTCCATGCCAATATTCAACAACTTTCATATACTTTTGGCAACTTTTTATACTATTTTTGGGACTAACATATTGATCCAGTGCCCACTGCCAGTTCATGTTTGTTGCATGTTTTTTGTTTCACAGAATATCCATATCAAACGGAGTCCAAACTTGATAAAAACTAACGGAGATTCTTTCTGGAATATATATGATTTTTGAGAAGAAAAATCCACGTGAGACGATGCCCGAGGTTGCCACGAGGCAGGGGGGCGTGCCCCACGGGGGCAGGCGCGCCCCTGACCCTCGTGGCCACCCTGTAAGGCGGTTGATTCACTTCTTTCTCCGCAAGAAAGCTAATATCCGGATAGAGATCATGTTAAAATTTCAGCCCAATCGGAGTTGCGGATCTCCGGGAATATAAGAAACGGTGAAAGGGAAGAATTTGAGAACGCAGAAACAGACAGAGACAAAGAGACATATCCAATCTCGGAGGGTCTCTCGCCCCTCCCATGACATGGAGGCCAAGGACCAGAGGGGAAACCCTTCTCCCATCTAGGGAGGAAGTCAAGGAAGAAGAAGACGAAGGGGCCCCCCTCTCCCCTTCTCTTCCGGTGGCGCCGGAACGCTGCCGTGGCCATCATCATCACCGCAATCTTCACCAACAACTTTACCGCCATCATCACCAACTCTTCCCCCCTCTATGCATTGGTGTAACCTCTCTCTTACCTGCTGTAATCTCTACTTAAACATGGTGCTCAATGCTATATATTATTTCCCAATGATGTATGGCTATCCTATGATGTTTGAGTAGATCTGTTTTGTCCTATGGGCTATTTGATGATCACGATTGGTTTGAGTTGCATGTTTTATTATTGGTGCTGTCCTATGGTGCTCTCCATGTCGCGCAAGCGTGAGGGATCCCCGCTGTACGGTGTTGCAATAAGTTCATGATTCGCTTATAGTGGGTTGCGTGAGTGACTGAAACACAAACCCGAGTAAGGGGGGTTGTTGCGTATGGGATAAAGAGGACTTGATGCTTTAATTCTATGGTTGGATTTTACCTTAATGATCTTTAGTAGTTGCGGATGCTTGCTAGAGTTCCAATCATAAGTGCTTATGATCCAAGTAGAGAAAGTATGTTAGCTTATGCCTCTCCCTCATATAAAATTGCAATAATGATTACCTATCTAGTTATCGATTGCCTAGGGACAGATAACTTTCTCGTAACAAAAAGCTCTTTACTAAAACTAAATTAGTTGTTTCTTTATCTAAACATCCCCTATTTTTTATTTACGTAATCTTTATTATCTTGCAAACCTATCCAACAACACCTACAAAGTACTTCGAGTTTCATACTTGTTCTAGGTAAAGCAAACATCAAGCGTGCGTAGAGTTGTATCAGTGGTCGATAGAACTTGAGGGAATATTTGTTCTACCTTTAGCTCCTCGTTGGGTTCAACACTCTTACTTGTCGAAAGAGGCTACAATTGATCCCCTATACTTGTGGGTTATCAAGACCTTTTTCTGGCACCGTTGCCGGGGAGTCATAGCGTGGGGTGAATATTCTCGTGTGTGTGCTTGTTTGCTTTATCACTAAGTAATTTTTATTTTCTGTTCTTAGTTGTTTTATATCTTTAGTTATGGGTAGGAAACGCAAAATACCAAAAAATTAGTTGTACCTACTGAACCAATGGTTGAAGAACCACTCAAAATCTATCACACTCCTGAAGCTTTTTACTTGGATCATCATCGATCCCTATGTGCTCGTGCTGAAATCCCAACTAGGTTAGTTGAGGGAAAATCTTTAGATGAGCATGCTTGTTATGTGAGACATCGTATATCTGAAAAAGGGAAACTTTTACTGGGTCAAATTCATCGTTTGCAATGCTATGGTTGGAATTTATGTGAAATATATGATTTTACTTGTTGTTCTGAAAACCCTAAGAAACACCTTCCCTATCAATGTGAGTTTAGTTATAATGGAATCGTATCTTTGTATGCTAAAGGTGTTTATAGTTACTATGATGTTCAACAAATTGAAGAATTTGTTGCTTTTAAGGGTGCTTACGAAATTGCTTCTTTGATTGAAAAGTATGATGCTATTCTTTACAAATCTAAATTTTTTGCCATACTTAAATATTGCTATGATAATTATGCTTCTAATGCCTAAGTTGAACCATATATGGAGGACTACTCCACTGTCCAAGAAGAGATTAATATTTTGCAGTAGCCAATGGAAGAAGAAATTTATGAAACTATGCGCTCATTGGATGAAAAAGATGATGAGGAGAGCGAATAACAAAAGGAGGAAGAGCGGATTAGCTACCCGTGCCCACCTTCTATTGAGAGTAACTCTTCAACTCATACATTGTTTAATTGCCCTTCGTTCTTACCGAAGGATGATTGCTATGATGATTGTTATGATCTCGTTGATTCTCTTGAAATATCCCTTTTTGATGATGCTCGCTATGCTTGTGGACAAGATGCCAATATGAATTATGCTTATGGAGATGAACTTGCTATAGTTCCTTATGTTAAACATGAAATTTTTGCTATTGCACCCATGCATGATAGTCCTATTATCTTTTTGTATTCTCCCGACTACACTATATCAGAGAAGTTTACCCTTATTAAGGATTATATTGATGGTTTGCGTTTTACTATTACACATGATGATTTGATGAATATAATATTCATGTGCTTTCTGCTCCTACTTGCAATTATTATGAGAGAGGAACTATATCTCCACCTCTCTATGTTTCCAATACGATAAAATTGCAAGAAACTATTTATACTATGCATTGGCCTTTACTATGTGTGCATGAATTGTTCTTTTATGACATGCCGATGCATAGGAAGAGAGTTAGACTTCGCTGTTGCATGATATATGTTACTTTGTTCTCACTAATAAATTACAAATCATTGTTAATTAAAATTGGCTCTGATATACCTTGGAATCCGGGTGGATTCATTACTTGAGCACTATATGCTTAGCTTAATGGCTTTAAAGAAAGCGCTGCAAGGGAGACAACCCGGAAGTTTTAGAGAGTCATTTATTTCTGTTTTGTGCTTTTATATAGTTTAAAAACAAAAAAATTAAAGAGGGGAACACAAACCTTTTCAAAAAGAAAAGTGAAAGTGAAATAGACGAGTATTGTGAAAGTGGGGGACGTCCTTGAACTTTGTTCATGCCCATGGAAACTTTGTGAATCTTGATTACAGAAACTTTTCAACAAAAATAATTATCCCCTTGTACAATTCCATTGTATCATAAAAATAATGTGCCAAGGTTTGCCTTTAGGATGTTTACTTTGCTTGTTGGTTTGTATGGTGCAGGACAAAAACTTTGGCCGTAGTGTGTGATTTTACATTTTTTACTAGAACGTCGAATGGTTCTGATTCTTTTTGCACTGTATTTATATACAAATTTTTTATTTTTCCTAATCTTGGTAAATATTTTCAAGTATCATAAGTATGGTGAATGTTCAAATTATTACAGACTGTTCTGTTTTAGACAGATTCTGTTTTTGATGCATAGTTTGCTTGTTTTGATGAAACTATCGATTTATATCAGTGGATTAAGCCATGGAAAAGTTATATTACAGTAGCTACAATGCAAAAACAAAATATTAATTGGTTTACAACAGTACTTAGAGTAGTGATTTGCTTTATTATACTAACGGATCTTACCGAGCTTTCTGTTGAGTTTTGTGTGGATGAAGTGTTCGAAGATCGAGGAGGTCTCGATGTGAGAAGAAGGAAGAGAGGCAAGAGCTCAAGCCTGGGGATGCCTGAGGCACCCCCAGTAAATATTCAAGGAGACTCAAGCGTCTAAGCTTGGGGATGTGATACATCCATTTTGCATCATGCTTTTATATCAATATTTATTGCATTATGGGCTGTTATTACACATTATGTCACAATACTTATGCCTACTCTCTCTTATTTTACAAGGTTTATATAAAGAGAGAGAATGCCGGCAGCTGGGATTCTGTCTAGAAAAGCAGCAAATATTAGAGACCTATTCTGCACAGCTCCAAAAGTCCTGAAACTTCATGGATGATGTTGTCCAAATAAATAAAAAACATTGAGCGCAAGAACTTCACCAGGGGGGCCACACCCTGCCCACGAGGGTGGGGGGCGCGCCCTACCCCCTTGGGCGCGCCCCCTACCTCATGGGCCCCCTGGTGGCCCTCCGGTGACCATCTTCTGCTATATGGACTCTTTCGATGGGAAAAAAAATCATAAGCCATCTTCTCGGACGAAAGTCCGCCGCCACGAGGCGGAACCTTGGCGGAGCCAATCTAGGGTTCTGGCGGGGTTGTTCTGCCGGGGAAACTTCCCTCCCGGAGGGGGAAATCATCGCCATCGTCATCACCAACGCTCCTCTCATCGGGAGAGGGCAATCTCCATCAACATCTTCATCAGCACCATCTCATCTCAAAACCCTAGTTCATCTCTTGTATCCAATTCTTGTCTCCAAGTCCGGGATTGGTGGTAGTAGGTTGCTAGTAGTGTTAATTACTCCTTGTAGTTGATGCTAGTTGGTTTAATTGGTGGAAGACCATATGTTCAGATCCTATATGCACATTAATACCCCTCTAATTATGAACATGTTTATTCTTTGTGAGTAGTTACTTTTGTTCCTGAGGACATGGGAGAAGTCTTGCTATTAGTAGTCGTGTGAATTTGGTATTCGTTCGATATTTTGATGAGATGTATGTTCTCTCCTCTAGTGGTGTTATGTGAACGTCGACTACATGACACTTCACCATTGTTTCAGCCTAGAGGAAGGCATTGGGAAGTAATAAGTAGATGATGGGTTGCTAAAGTGACAGAAGCTTAAACCCTAGTTTATGTGTTGCTTCGTAAGGGGCTAAATTGGATCCATATGTTTCATGCTATGGTTAGGTTTACCTTAATACTTTTGTTGTATTTGCGGATGCTTGCAATAGAGGTTAATCATAAGTGGGATGTTTGTCCAAGTAAGGGCAGCACCCAAGCACCGGTCCACCCACATATCAAATTATCAAAGTACCGAACGCGAATCATATGAGCGTGATGAGAACTAGCTTGACGATATTCCCATGTGTCCTCGGGAGCGCTTTACATCATGTAAGAGTTTGTCCAGGCTTGTCCTTTGCTACAAAAAGGATTGGGCCACCTTGCTCCACCTTATTTACTTTTGTTACTTGTTGCTCATTACAAATTATCTTATCACAAAACTATCTGTTACCACTTATTTCAGTACTTGTAGAGAATACCTTGCTGGAAACCGCTTATCATTTCCTTTTGCTCCTCGTTGGGTTCGACACTCTTACTTATCGACAGGACTACGATAGATCCCCTATACTTGTGGGTCATCAAGACTCTTTTCTGACGCCGTTGCCGGGGAGTGAAGCGCCTTTGGTAGGTGGAATTTGGTAAGGAAAAATTTATATAGTGTGCTGAAATTTACTGTCACTTGTTACTATGGAAAGTAATCCTTTGAGGGGCTTGTTCGGGGTATCTTCACCCCGACCAGTAGAGCAAAGAGTTGCTCCTCAACCAACTGAACCTACTGAAAATGAAAATGCTTGCTTTGAAATTCCTTTGGGTATGGTAGAAAAACTGCTAGCTAATCCTTTTTTAGGAGATGGAACAAAACATCCTGATGAACATCTAATATATGCGGATGAAGTTTGTGGATTATTTAAGCTTGCGGGTGTACCCGGAGATGTTGTTAAGAAGAAGGTCTTCCCTTTATCTTTGAGGGGAGATTCATCGACATGGTATTGGCTATGTGATGATATGGAATCTTGGAACTACAAACGATTGAAATATGAATTTCATCAAAAGTTTTATCCTATGCATATTGTTCATCATGATCGCAATTATATATGTAATTTTTGGCCTCGCGAAGGAGAAAGCATCGCTCAAGCTTGGGGGAGGCTTAAATCAATGTTATATTCATGCCCCAATCATGAGCTCTCAATAGAAATGATTATTCGAAATCTTTATGCTCGGCTTTCTGATAACAATCGCACCATGCTTGATACTCCTTGTGCTGGCTCTTTTATGATGAAGACTATTGAATTCAAATGGGATTTATTGGAAAGAATTAAACGCAACTCCGAAGATTGGGACCTCGACAATGGTAAGGAGTCTGGTATGACACCTAGTTTTGATTGTGTTAAATCTTTTATGGATACCGATATTTTTCGTAAATTTAGCACTAAATATGGACTTGACTCTGAGATAGTAGCTTCTTTCTGTGAATCATTTGCCGCTTATGTTGATCTCCCCAAGGAGAAGTGGTTTAAATATCACCCCCCCATAGAAGTAAAAGTAGCTGCACCTATTAAAGTTGAAGAAAAGACTATTACTTATAATGATCCTATTGTTCCTACTTCTTATGTTGAGAAACCACCTTTCCCTGTTAGGATAAAGGATCATGCTAAAGCTTCAACTGTGGTTCGTAAAAGCAATATTAAAACATGTACACCTCCTAAGCAAGTTAAACTTGAACCTAGTATTGCTATTGTTAAAGATCTCTTGTTTGATAATATAGATGGGCATGTTATTTATTTCTATGATGAAACTGCTAGAATTGCTAAACCCCGTGATACAGATAAACCTAGACCTGTGGTAGGTATGCCTGTTATTTATGTTAAAATAGGAGATCATTGTTATCATGGCTTATGTGATATGGGTGCTAGTGCTAGTGCAATACCTATTGACTTATACAACGAAATTATACATGACATTGAACCCATTGAGTTAGAATATATTGATGTTACAATTAAACTTGCTAATAGATATACTATTTCACCAATGGGATTTGTTAGAGACGTTGAAGTCTTGTGTGGGAAAACTAAATATCCTGCTGATTTTCTTGTTCTTGGTTCCCACAAGATAGCTTTTGTCCCATTATATTTGGTAGACCCTTCTTAAATACTTTTAACGCTACCATATATTGCAAAAGAGATGTTGTTACTGTTGGTTTAGATGATATGACTCATGAATTTAATTTTTATAAATTTAGTAGACAACACCGTGAAGAAGAATTACCTAGTGATCCTTTAGAACAATATTTACTTGACCATGAATATGATATGTTTATGAAAGAAAGAAGGGAATTAGATGAAGTATTCTTTAAACAGGAACCTATTCTGAAACATAATTTACCTGTTGAAATCCTAGGAGATCCTCCTCCACCCAAGGGTGATCCCGTGTTTGAGCTTAAACCGTTACTGGATACTTTTAAATATGCTTATCTTGATGAGAAAAAGATATATCCTGTTATTATTAGTGCCAACCTTTCAGAACATGAGGAAGAGAGATTATTGAAAATTCTGAAGAAGCACCGTGCTGCTATTGGGTATACTCTTGATGATCTTAAGGGCATTAGTCCAACTCTATGTCAACATAAAATTAATTTGGAAGAAGATGCTAAACCAGTTCGTGATCATCAACGCCGGGTGAATCCTAAAATGAAAGAAGTGGTAAGAAAGGATATACTAAAGCTCCTTGAGGCAGGTATAATTTACCCCGTTGCTGATAGTCAGTGGGTAAGTCCTGTCCATTGTGTCCCTAAGAAGGGAGGTATTACTATTGTTCCTAATGATAAAGATGAATTGATTCCTCAAAGAATTATTACTGGTTATAGGATGGTAATTGATTTCCGCAAATTAAATAAGGCTACTAAAAAATATCATTACCCCTTACCTTTCATCGATCAAATGCTAGAAAGATTATCCATACATACACATTTTTGCTTTCTAGATGGTTATTCTAGCTTCTCTCAAATACTTGTATCAGCCAAAGATCAATCAAGGACTACTTTTACATGCCTTTTGGTACTTTTGCTCATAGACGTATGCCTTTTGGTTTATGCAATGCACCTGCTACCTTTCAAAGATGCATGATGGCTATATTCTCTGACTTTTGTGAAAAGATTTGTGAGGTTTTCATGGACAAATTTTCCATGTATGGATCTTCTTTTGATGATTGTTTGAGCAACCTTGATCGAGTTTTGCAGAGATATGAAGAAACTAATCTTGTCTTGAATTGGGAAAAGTACCACTTTATTGTTAATGAAGGTATTGTCTTAGGGCATAAAGTTTCTGAAAGAGGTATTGAAGTTGATAAGGCCAAGGTTGATGCTATTGAAAAGATGCCATGTCCCAAGGACATCAAAGGTATAAGAAGTTTCCTTGGTCATGCCGGTTTTTATAGGAGGTTCATTAAGGACTTCTCAAAAATTTCTCGGCCTCTGACTCATTTATTACAAAAAGATATACCATTTGTTTTTGATGATGATTGTGTAGAAGCATTTGAAATACGTAAGAAACCATTGATCTCTGCACCTATTGATCAGCCACCTGATTGGAATTTACCCTTTGAAATTATGTGTGATCCTAGTGATTATGCTGTAGGTGATGTTCTAGGACAAAGAGTTGATAAGAAACTAAATGTTATTCAATATGCTAGTAAAACTCTAGACAATGCTCAAAGAAATTATGCTACTACTGAAAAAGAATTCTTAGCAGTTGTATTTGCCCTGTGATTAGTTTAGACCTTATATGGTTGATTCCAAAGTAACTATTCACACTGATCATACTACTATTAAATATCTTATGGAAAAGAAAGATGCTAAACCTAGACTTATTAGATGGGTTCTCTTGCTACAAGAATTTGATTTACATATTGTTGATAGAAAAGGAGCTGAGAACCCTGTTGCAGACAACTTGTCTAGGTTAGAAAATGTGCTTGATGACCCACTACCTATTGATGAGAGCTTTCCTAATGAGCAATTAAATGTCATAAATGCTTCTCATACTGCTCCATGGTATGCTGGTTATGCTAATTACATTGTTGCTAAGTTTATACCACCTAGTTTCACATACGAGCAAAAGAAAAAGTTCTTCTATGATTTGAGGCATTACTTTTGGGATGACCCACATATTTATAAAGAAGGAGTAGATGGTGTTATTAGACGTTGTGTACCTGAGCATGAACAGGAACAGATCCTATGCAAGTGTCACTCCGAAGCTTATGGAGGGCACCATGCTGGAGATAGAACCGCACATAAGGTACTACAGTCTGGTTTTTATTGGCCTACTCTCTTCAAGGATGCCCGTAAGTTTGTCTTATCTTGTGATGAATGTCAAAGAATTGGTAATATTAGTAGACGTCAAGAAATGCCTATGAAGTATTCACTTGTTATCGAACCATTTGATGTTTGGGGCTTTGACTATATGGGACCTTTTCCTTCCTCTAATTGTTATACACATATTCTAGTTGATGTTGATTACGTTACTAAGTGGGTAGAAGCTATTCCTACTAGTAGTGTTGATCATAACACTTCTATTAAAATGCTTAAAAAAGTTATCTTTCCAAGGTTTGGAGTCCCTAGATATTTAATGACTGATGGTGGTTCACATTTTATTCATGGTGCTTTCCGTAAAATGCTTGCTAAATATGATGTTAATCATAGAATTGCATCCCCTTATCACCCTCAGTCTAGTGGTCAAGTAGAATTGAGTAATAGAGAACTCAAATTAATTTTGCAAAAGACTGTTAATAGGTCTAGAAAGAATTGGTCCAAAAAACTTGATGATGCACTATGGGCCTATAGAACTGCATATAAAAATCATATGGGTATGTCTCCGTATAAAATGGTCTATGGAAAAGCATGTCACTTACCTCTCGAACTAGAACACAAGGCTTATTGGGCTATTAAATAACTTAATTATGATTTTAAGCTTGCCGGTGAGAAGAGGTTATTTGATATTAGCTCACTTGATGAATGGAGAACCCAAACATACGAAAATGCCAAGTTTTTTAAAAAAAGTTAAAAGATGGCACGACAAAAGGATACAAAAGCGTGAGTTTAATGTAGGTGATTATGTATTTCTATACAACTCCCGTTTAAGAATTTTTGCAGGAAAACTTCTCTCTAAATGGGAAGGTCCTTACGTTATCGAGGAGGTCTACTGTTCCGGTGCCATAAAAATCAACAACTTTGAAGGCACAAATCCGAAGGTGGTGAACTGTCAAAGAATGAAACAATATATCTCAGGTAATCCCATAAATGTTGAAACCAATGTTATCGAAACCATAATCCCGGAGTAATACATAAAGAACACTTTCCGGAATGTTTCAGACTCCGAAAAGGAATAGTGTTACACCCACGATGCGGCTATATCTCCCACGTGTCGGAGCACGACTTAGAGGCATAACCGCATTGTAGGCAATGTCGCAAGAGAGGTAATCTTCACACAACCCATGTAATGAATAAGGAAAGGGATACATAGTTGGCTTACAATCGCCACTTCACATAATACATGAATAAAGCATTACATCAACAGATACAATCAAGGTCCGACTACGGAACCAAAATAAAAGAAGACTACCCTAAATGCCACAGATCCCCGATCGCCCCAACTGGGCTCCACTACTGATCAACTTAAAAAAAAACACAATGAACAAGATCTTCATCGAGCTCCTCCTTGAGCTGGGTTGCGTCTCCTGGAACGGTATCATCGGCACCTGCAACTGGTTTTGGAAGTAATCTGTGAGTCATGGGGACCCAGCAATCTCGCACCCTCGCGATCAAGACTATTTAAGCTTATGGGTAGGGAAAAGGTATAAGGTGGAACTGCAGCAAGCACTAGCATATATGGTGGCTAACTTATGCAAAAGAGAGCGAGAAGAGGAGGCAAAGCACGGTCGAGAATCTGTGATCAAGAAGTGATCCTAGACTACTTACGTTCAAGCATAACTCCAACACCGTGTTCACTTCCCGGACTCCGCCGGAAAGAGGCCATCACGGCTATACACGCAGTTGATGCATTTTAATTAAGATAACTTTCAGGTTTTCTACAACCGGACATTAACAAATTCCCATCTGCCCATAACCGCGGGCACGACTTTCGAAAGTTCAAATCCCTGCAAGGGTGTCCCAACTTAGCCCATCACAAGCTCTCACAGTCAATGAAGGATATTCCTTCTCCCAGGAAGACCCAATCAGGCACGGAATCCCGGTTACAAGACATCTCGACAATGGTAAACCTAAACCAGCAAAGCCGCCCGATGCGCCGACATCCTGATAGGAGCTGCACATATCTTATTCTCAGGGCAACACCGGATAGTTCAAGCTATGAGTAAAACCAACCCTCAAGTGTCCCCGAGGTGGCCCCGCAGGCTGCCCATTTCGGACCAACACTTAGAGAAGCACTGGCCCGGGGGGTGTAGCGACCAGACCTCAAACAGTCTGATCTCTATGCTCTGGTGTCATCCCTGGATCAGTAATGCTGATACCACACAGTACTCGGAGGATTTATAACTGAGTAGCAATCACACACTTATTACATCGAGTGTCTCCATAGAGAACTAATTACAATAAGCATGGCTTCAGGCCATCTAATAACGATAACAACGGAAGGCTTGGAAGATAAGTGAGTCCATCAACTCCAACGACATCACTGAGTATAGAACCACGACCTAAAAACTCCTTAATCATCGTCTGAAAAGTCTACAACATTAACATTGCAGCCCGAAACGGGTCAGCACATGGAATATGCTGGCAATGTAACACATAGAGAGTAATGGAATGAAACAGCTATACTATATGCATATTTGGCTGGTGGAAAGCTCTATGGTTACAGTTTTGCGTAAAGCCAATTTTTCCATACTACAAAGGAATAAAATTTATTTAACTATCATGGTAGTTGTTAAACATTGAGAATGGTTGACAGCATCCTCACTCCCAATTAAACATCATCATTAACAAAACCCAACAAAATTAATTTAGAGTAACATGTTGAGATTCACATGATAATCCAAGTACTAGATACTCAAGATGTCCATAACCGGGGACACGGCTAACCATGATTAGTTTAATACACTCTGCAGAGGTTTGCGCACTTTTCCCCACAAGACTCGATCACCTCCGTTTGGTTTCTCGCACTACATGGTGTTTGAGAAGACGGATGACCGAGACATAGTCTTTCAGAAGCGCTAGCACCTTACGATGGATAGACCGTTACACCTACTTTCCCCTACATCTGCTAGTCTACCCTATAAGAGTTCGCATGACTTAATCAACTATGCTAGAGCCCATAATAGTTTGTGGCTGCACACGGAAGTTTCTAGTATGAATAATCTCATGATCCCTTTGAGCCTGGGTGGCGGTCCATAGAGAAAAATAGGCAATCCTGGAATACCTAGGTACCTCAATCCACCCAGATGTGTGTTTAAGTTGCCACCTTAGATAAACCATTAATTAACAAACTCACATCTGTCATGGATATCACTCACCCAATCCACGTCTACTAGCATAGCATGGCATAATAAGCAAACGTAGAAGTAACTCCCAAGGGTTTGATAATATAACAGGTGATAGGTACTACCTCAACTACTTCCCATCCCACAATTTAATTAGATCCTACTCATGCAATGTTTGAGGATTGATCTAATGCAATAAAACTGGGTAGTAGAAAAGGTATGATCAAAGTGTTACTTGCCTTGCTGATGATCCGCGAAACCTAGCGATTCGAAGTAACAGGCGGCGCACTCCGGGTATTCTATCGCAGACAAACAAACAAGCATACAATAAGCACTCATCCAATGCACAGGTAGCAGTCAAATAAGAGATCTAACCAGAAAGTTCAACTTAAGAACTCCGGTTTGCAAAAAGTATCAAATCGAACGAAGCAACGAAAATCAAACGGCGAAACAAAACAACTTTGTTCTACTACTCTGGATCTAAGTCAAATTTTACAGTAGCAAAAACTTGTTTAAGTTGGTTACACGGATAGAGGGTTTCGAGACGAAACTCCAGGCACTTGAATTGCCTTATTCCGATAAACGAGCGAAAAGTTATACTAAAACGAAAATCAGATCAGAAATCACGATCAGAAAAATCACGGATTTAATCCAAGAAAAGAAAAACAACGAACGTTCACTAGAACCAACGAATGGACGAACGCTCGCTAATTAACCTAAACCGAAAAAAGCCGATCTAAAAAAACGAAAACTAAAAAAAGCGACGAAAACCGATCGATTTTAAAAAAAACAGCAGTGCGGATTACGAGGCGAACCTCGGGTGGCGGGTTGGCGAGGCGGCTCCGGCGACGGCAGGCGGTGGCGGCGGCGTGCGGCGGCGGTGGCGGGGTCGGCGGCGGGGTCGGGCGCGGGTGGCGGCGCTAGGGTTCGGCGGGCGGGGCTGGGCTGGCTGGCTTCGGCTGGGCTTTCCCCTCGGCTTATAAAGCCTATGCGGGCCGGAGTCCCGGTCGGACACGGCCCATAGGTCGGTGCGATTTTTTTAAATAATTACACGCGGAAGAAAAATAAAAAGAAATACTAAACGGACTCCAAAAATCCCGAAATAAATTTTCCCAGGCTTCTAAAATCAAGCCGCACAAGGTGAACATTTATTTGGGGCCTAAATGCAATTTTGAAAAACGCACATTTTTCCTAAATTCAAATAAAATAACGAAAAACTCCGAAATAAAATCTTATTTGATTTTATTATTAAATCCTCAATATTTCTTTATTTTGGGAAAGTCATTTTATTCCCTCTCTCATATTTTTGTAATAGAAATAATTGGTGATAAAATAATTAAAATCAAATGATCCTATTCTCAAAATTTGAGAAAACTCAAATATGAAAATAATGAATTCCCCAACTCTCTCCGTGGGTCCTTGAGTTGCGTAGAAATTTCTAGGATCAAACCAAAAGAAAAATAAAATATGATATGCATTGATGATCTAGTGTATAACATTCCAAATTGAAAATTTGGGATGTTACAAACCTACCCCTCTTAAGATGAATCTCGCCCTCGGGATTTGGGTTGACTAGAAAATAGGTGAGGGTGGTCATTGAGCAAATCTTCCTCTCGTTCCTAGGTGGCTTCATCCTCCGTGTGGTGGCTCCACTGAACTTTGCAAAACTTGATAACCTTGCTGCGAGTGACTCGGCTGGCAAACTCGAGAATCTTAATTGGTCTCTCCTCATAGGTAAAATCGTTATCCAACTGAATTGTTTCCAATGGCACTGTGTCTCTCAAGGGTATGTCAGCCATCTACGCGTGGCACTTCTTCAACTGAGAAACATGGAACACATCATGAACTCCTGACAATCCTTCGGGCAATTCCAACTTGTAGGCCACTTCTCCCATACGCTCTAAAACTCGATATGGTCCTACAAATCGTGGCGCTAACTTTCCTTTAACCCCAAAACACTTTGTTCCCCGAAGTGGGGATACTCGAAGATAAGCTCTATCTCCAACTTCTTAAACAGTCTCCTTGCGTTTAGAATCTGCATAACTCTTTTGTCTGGACTGAGCTACCTTGAGCCTATCGCGAATCAATTTCACCTTCTGTTCAGACTCCTTAATCAAATCAGGCCCAAACAACTAGCGGTCTCCAACTTCGTCCCACGACAACGGTGTCCTGCACCTCCTTCCGTACAAAGCTTCGAAAGGGGCCATCTTTAAACTGGTTTGGTAACTGTTGTTGTAAGAGAACTCTGCATATGGCAAATTGTCGTCCCAACTAGATCCATAATCTAGCACACAAGCTCTCAGCATGTCCTCCAAAATCTGATTGACTCTCTCGGTCTGTCCATCTGTCTGTGGATGAAAAGTTGTACTGAATTCTATCCTAGTACCCAAAGTTTCATGCAACTGCTTCCAAAACTTTGAGGTAAACTGGGTTCCTCTATCTGATACGATACTCCTCGGAACTCCATGCAAACATACGATCCTGGTCATGTATATCTTTGCCAACTTAGCGCTGGTGTACGTGGTCTTTACCGGGATGAAATGAGCTACCTTCGTCAACCGATCGACCACAACCAAAATCGAGTCATAGCCTGAACGAGTGTTGGGTAATCCCGTGATAAAATCCATGCCTAACTTATCCCACTTCCATTCGTGTATCGGCAATGGTTGTAGCAATCCTGCTGGCTTCTGATGCTCTGCCTTTACTCTCTGACACACATCACAAACTGCTACATACTCCGCAATATCTTTCTTCATTCCGGTCCACCAGAAAATATCCTTCAAATCCAAATACATCTTGGTATTTCTTGGGTGAATCGAATATGGTGAATCATGTGCCTCTTGCAGAATCAATTTCCTGATCTCCGGGTCATTGGGCACATAAACACGGTCTTCAAACCATAGGGTGTCGTGCTCATCCTCACGAAATCCTTTAGCCTTTCCTTCGCTCATTTTCTCCTTTATAGAGGCAATCTCCTTATCAGTCTTCTGAGCTTCTCGGATTCTATCCATCAAAGTTGACTGAATCTCCAATGCTGCTACATAGCCTCTCGGAACTATTTCCAAACATAGTTCACGAAGATCCTCGGCTAACTCCTTTGGTATTTCTCCCGTCATTAGTGTATTGATATGGCTTTTGCGGCTTAATGCGTCAGCTAGTACATTAGCCTTTCCGGGATGGTAATGCAATCTCATATCATAATCCTTAATGAGATCCAACCATCTCCTTTGTCCGAGGTTTAACTCCTTCTGTGTGAAAATGTATTTCAAACTCTTGTGATCCGTGTACACCTCACAATGATTTCCAATGAGGAAATGTCTCCATGTTTTCAATGCATGCACTATGGCTGCTAACTCCAAATCATGCATAGCATAATTCAACACGTGAGGTTTCAGTTGTCTTGAGGCATATGAAACAACTCTCCCTTCCTGCATAAGCACTGCTCCAAGTCCTCGACGTGAAGCGTCGCAATACACCTCATAATCCTTGGTCTGGTCTGGCAAAATGAACACTGATGAAGTAACCAAGCGTTTCTTCAACTCCTGGAAACTAGCCTCACACTCCTCGGTCCATATGAACTTGGTATCGTTTTTCAACAACTCCGTCATAGGCTTCGCAATCTTTGTGAAATTCTCAATGAATCTTTGGTAGTATCCTGCGAGTCCAAGAAAACTCCGTATCTATCCAACCGTGGTTGGTGCTTCCCACTTGGTCACGGTATCAACTTTAGTGGGATCAACTGCTATTCCTTCTCCGGATATAACATGTCCGAGGAATCCTACTTCCTTCAACCAAAACTCACATTTGCTGAACTTGGCATACAACTGATATTCTCTGAGCTTCTCAAGTACCAATCGCAAATGTTCCTTATGCTCCTCTTCATTCTTCGATTAAACCAGGATATCATCAATGAACACCATGACAAACTTATCCAAGAACTCCATAAACACTTTGTTCATCATGTTCATAAAATATGCAGGTGCGTTAGTCAGACCAAATGACATAATGGTATACTCGTACAGCCCATACCTGGTGGTAAAAGCTGTCTTAGGAATATCCTGTTCTCGAATCTTCAACTGGTGGTATCCTGATCGCAGATCGATCTTGGAAAATACCTTAGCTCCTTGCAATCAATCAAACAGATTATTGATCATTGGTAGTGGGTACTTGTTCTTGATCGTTACTTCATTCAATCCTCGATAATCAACAACCATCCTTAACGATCCATCCTTCTTCTCTACTAGAAGTACTGGCGATCCCCAAGTCGAAGAACTTGGGCGAATATATCCCTTATCCAGTAACTCTTTAATCTGCTTCTTCATTTCCACCAAATCCTTTGCAGGCATCCTATATGGTCTCTTTGATATTGGCCCTGTGCCTGGCAATAGCTCAATCAAAAACTCAATATCTCTATCCGGTGGCATGCTTGGTAACTCCTCTGGAAATACTTCAGGGAAATCCCTTACCGCTGGTACTTCCTCCTGCACAACTCCTGTTAAACAATTTACTTGAGTCCCTTTTGGCACATGCCGGGATACATACTTGATCCTTCTCCCTTCTGGGGTAGTAAGCAAAATTGTCTTACTAGCGCAATCGATGTTTCCCCCATACATCGACAGCCAATCCATACCCAGAATTACATCCAATCCTTGTGATTCCAAAATGATTAAATTCGAGGGAAACACATGCCTACCTATACTCAATGGCACTTGAAAACATCCTTGACTGGCCATATACTCCGCTCCTGGTGAGCTTAGTAGCATAGGTGTTCTAAGAACCTTAGTGGGTAGGTTATACTTATTCACAAATCCCCTTGATATGTATGAATGCGATGCACCAGTATCAAAAAGAACGAGTGTAGTAAATGACTTAACCAAAAACTTACCAATTACGGCATCCGGCTGCTCTTCAACCTCCTCCACGTTAACATGGTTCACCTGTCCCCTGTTGAAAGGGTTCGGCTTCTTCCCAGAACTTCCATTGCCATTCTGGCCTTCAGGACATTCATTGGCATAATGTCCGGTCTTTTGACACTTAAAGCAAGTGACTTGGCTCAGGTCCTTCTTGGCTGGGGTTGATGGGTTGGTGCGATTCTGGCCATTGCTTCCTCCATTCCCATTACCATTCTTGGTGCCATTGTGATTGTGCGAGCTGCCTCCTCCATGGGTATGCTGAAAATGTCCTCCCGATCTAGGGGTAAAACGTGGCTTCTGTTGAGCTCCTGAATTGTACTTTCCTTGTCCATACTTCCTCTTGCGGTTCTCAATTTGCTGCTGCTTGCCTTCAATCATAAGAGCACGGCCTACCAACTCCTGGTAGTTGTTGAAGGTTGCTACCATCAACTGCATTCTCAACTCATCATTCAGTCCTTCCAGAAACTTCTCCTGCTTGGTTGCATCCGTAGCAACGTCATCTGGGGCATAACGTGCTAATTTACTAAAGTCCTCCACATACTGGCCAACTGTCCGTCCTCCTTGGCGCAAGTTGCGAAACTCACGCTTCTTCATGGCCATAGCTCCTGCTGAAACATGGGCAGTACGAAAGGCCTGCTGAAACTGGTCCCATGTGATAGTGTCGACAAAGAAAGTGGCTGTGAAATTCTCCCACCATGATGATGCGGGTCCTTCAAGCTGATGTGCGGCAAACTTCACCTTCTCCGCATCTGTGCATCCTGCTGTGGTCAACTCTCTAGCTGTCTTGCAGAGCCAATCATCTGCTACTATCGGCTCGGTGCTACTGGAAAACACTGGCGGATTCAGCCTAAGAAAACGGGCTAAGTGATCAACAGGTGGTGGTGGTGGTGGGTTGTTGTTGTTGTTCCCCTGATTCTGATTTTGGACTAGCAACTGCATCAATGTGTTCTGCTGCTGGATCAACTGGGTGAGCTCCGGTGGAAAGGTAAATCCGGGGTCACGTCTCGGAGGCATCTGAGGGTTTAGAAAAGATGAGATGTAAGAATAGAGGGGGTCTAAAGAGAAAACACTACCCATATGCACATGAGGCAAAAGCAAACAATTCACTTCATTCAATCAAACAAGGGCATACAATTGATCTAACTATCGCAAAAGTGCTCGGACTACTATATTTACATGGTGGACAACTACTACTGATGAGGTGGTCTACTAAAAATATTCTTCGGTTGTAGACTCCATGATATCTGCTCCGGCTTCATCAACACAGTCATCATCGCTATCATCTGGGTCCGAGTCGGTATCGTCGATGATGATGTAGTCTTCCGGGCGAATCTCCTTGAGTTCTTCGTCTTCATCTACTGGTGTAGGGCCTCAAATAAATATTGCTAGCTTCATTGTTAGGTCGGCATTCTTATCCACTAGTACTTCAGTTTCCTCTTCATAATCTTCACGTGTAGCTTTGAGTTCTTCCTCTAGTTCCTTGATTCTTGTCCTTGCCTTCTTCAGGTCTATCATGTCAGCGCACATCTGGTTCTCCTGTCGTCGAATGTGCTGGTTTAACTCCTGGATAAAAGCTGCAACTGATCTATCCTTTCTGGTGCTGATCATCTCCCAGTGCTCATCTCGGCGCCCACAAATCTGGTAGATAGTATCCTTGAGATCATTGTGGTAGACTTCTCCAATGCGTCCCATGGCGATGTGAGCTGCCATGCTCTTTCCTAGACTCCAAGTTGGTGCATCAAAAGAAAACTCTATGGGCTCAGTGACTGGCATGAACGTCCTTCCTGGAACTTGAACTTGAATCATCCAGCGCTCTTCTTCAGGTAAAGTGGCGTTGTAGGTTCCGGTGAAGCTTGGTACTCCTATGTTCAGGTATCTAGTGACTTCCTTCAAGTGACGTCCAAAGGGTGTATCTTCATCCGGTTGCGTGAACTTGTTCCTTGCATCCGCCATCCTAAAGAGTAGAAAAGATGAGAGGTCAGAAGAGAAGAGAGTGAATAGTGATCTAGGTCTTTAGCTTAGTGGTCGTGTCCTACAGTCAGCGTGTGCTCTGATACCATCTCTGTAGCGACTAGACCTCAAACAGTCTGATCTCTGTGCTCTGGTGTCATCCCTGGATCAGTAATGCTGACACCACACAGTACTCGGAGGATTTATAATAGAGTAGCAATCACACACTTATTACATCGAGTGTCTCAATAGAGAACTAATTACAATAAGCATGGCTTAAGGCCATCTAATAATGATAACAGCGGAAGGCTTGGAAGATAAGTGAGTCCATCAACTCCAACGGCATCACTGAGTATAGAACCACGACCTAAAAACTCCTTAATCGTCGTCTGAAAAGTCTGCAACATTAATGTTGCAGCCCGAAACGGGTCAGCACATGGAATATGTTGGCAATGTAACACATAGAGAGTAATGGAATGAAACAACTATACTATATGCATATTTGGCTGGTGGAAAGCTCTATGGTTACAGTTTTGCGTAAAGCCAAATTTTCCCTACTACAAAGGAATAAAATTTATTTAACTATCATGGTAGTTGTTAAACATTGAGAATGGTTAACAACATCCTCAATCCCAATTAGACATCATCGTTAACAAAACCCAACAAAATTAATTTAGAGTAACATGCTGAGATTCACATGATAATCCAAGTACTAGATACTCAAGATGTCCATAACCGGGGACATGGCTAACCATGATTAGTTTAATACACTCTGCAGAGGTTTGCGCACTTTTCCCCACAAGACTCGATCGCCTCTGTTTGGTTTCTCGCACTACATGGTGTTTGAGAAGACAGATGACCGAAACATAGTCTTTCAGAAGCGCTAGCACCTTACGATGGATAGACCGTTACACCTACTTTCCCCTACATCTGCTAGTCTAACCTGTAAGAGTTCGCACGACTTAATCAACTATGATAGAGCCCATAATAGCTTGTGGTTGCACACGGAAGTTTCTAGTATGAATAATCTCATGATCCCTTTGAGCCTGGGTGGCGGTCCATAAAGAAAAACAGGCAATCCTGGAATACCCAGGTACCTCAATCCACCCAGATGTGTGTTTAAGTTGCCACCTTAGATAAACCATTAATTAACAAACTCACATCTGTCATGGATATCACTCACCCAATCCACGTCTACTAGCATAGCATGGCATAATAAGCACACGTAGAAGTAACTCCCAAGGTTTTGATAATATAACAGGTGATAGGTACTACCTCAACTACTTCCCATCCCACAATTTAATTAGATCCTACTCATGCAATGTTTGAGGATTGATCTAATGCAATAAAACTGGGTAGTAGAAAAGGTATGATCAAAGTGTTACTTGCCTTGTTGATGATCCACGAAACCTAGCGATTCGAAGTAACAGGCGGCGCACTCTGGGTATTCTATCGTAGATAAACAAACAAGCACACAATAAGCACTCATCTAATGCACAGGTAACAGTCAAATAAGAGATCTAACCAGAAAGTTCAACTTAAGAACTCCGGTTTGCAAAAAGAATCAAATCGAGCGAAGCAATGAAAATCAAACGGCGAAAGAAAACAACTTCGTTCTACTAATCTGCATCTAAGTCAAATTTTACAGTAGAAAAAACTTGTTTAAGTTGGTTAAATGGATAGAGGGTTTCGAGACGAAACTCCAGGCGCTTGAATCGCCTGATTCTGATAAATGAGCGGAAAGTTATACTAAAACGAAAATCGGATCAGAAATCGCGATCAGAAAAATCGCGGATTTAATCTGAGAAAAGAAAAACGACGAACGTTCGCTAGAACGAACGAACGGACGAACGCTCGCTAATTAACCTAGACCAAAAAAAACCGATCTAAAAAAATGAAAACTAAAAAAACTGACGAAAACCGATCGGTTTTAAAAAAATGACGGCGCGGATTACGAGGCGAACCTCGGGCGGCGGGTCGGTGAGGCGGCGGGGTCGGGCGCGGGCGGCGGCGCTAGGGTTCGGCGGGCGGGGCTGGGCTGGCTGGCTTCGGCTGGGCTTTCCCCCCCGGCTTATAAAGCCTATGCGGGCCGGAGTCCCGGTCGGACACGGCCCATAGGTCGGTGCGATTTTTTTTAAATAATTACGCGCGGGAGAAAAATAAAAAGTAATACTAAACGGACTCCAAAAATACCGAAATAAATTTCGCCGGGCTTCTAAAATCAAGCCGCACAAGGTGAACATTTATTTGGGGCCTAAATGCAATTTTGAAAAACGCACATTTTTCCTAAATTCAAATAAAATAACGAAAAACTCCGAAATAAAATCTTATTTGATTTTATTATTAAATCCTCAATATTTCTTTATTTTGGGAAAGTCATTTTATTCCCTCTCTCATATTTTATTAATAGAAATAATTGATGATAAAATAATTAAAATCAAATGATCCTATTCTCAAAATTTGAGAAAACTCAAATATGAAAATAATGAATTCCCCAACTCTCTCCGTGAGTCCTTGAGTTGCGTAGAAATTTCTAGGATCAAACCAAAAGCAAAATAAAATATGATATGCATTGATGATCTAATGTATAACATTCCAAATTGAAAATTTGGATGTTACAGGGGGGGTTAAAATAAAGATGACCCTTGGGTTGGCCGACCCAAGGGAAGGGTAATAGGTTCTTAGTGCCAATGGTAAAACCAAGGTTGGGCCTTGCTGGAGGAGTTTTATTCAAGGCGAACTGTCAAGGGATTCCCATTATAACGCAAAATCAAGAAACATAACACCGGCATGACGGAAACTAGGGCGGCAAGAGTGGAACAAAAGACCAGGCATAAGGCCGAGCCTTCCAGCCTTTACCAAGTATATAGATGCATTAATTAAATAAGAGATATTGTGATATCCCAACAAATATCCATGTTCCAACATGGAACAAACTCCAATCTTTACCTGCAACTAACAACGCTATAAGAGGGGCTGAGCAAAGCGGTAACATAGCCAAACAACGGTTTGCTAGGACAAGGTGGGTTAGAGGCTTGACATGGCAATTTGGGAGGCAAGATATAGGAAGTGGTAGGTATCATAGCATAGGAATAGCAAAAGAGTGAGCAACTAGCAAGCAAAGATAGAAATGATTTCGAGGGTATGATCATCTTGCCTGAAATCTCACAAGGAAGAAGAATGAGTCCAAGAAGAAGACAAACATATGAAGTCGAACGAATCCTCACAAATGCGATGTTACAGGAACTAACCCGAAGAAGCAACACCGGAAAGAAGCAAACAACATAGTAAACAACCACCACGTAAACATGGCATGATGCACAACCAAGTATGATGCATGTCCGATTTAAATATGCATGGCATGGCAAAGTGCAACAACCAAAACTACTAATTAAGTGGAGCTCAATATGCAATGGGTTGCATATTGACGGAACACCATATCAATTATTTAGTTCTCTCCCGGTTAGGTACTCAACAATATTAAATGTTGTTTAACATGGCAAGAGGTGAAGCATAACAAAACTATACCATCTAAACAATTTAAATGGGGCCGGATATAACAAACAACAAATCCGATAAATCCCCATATGCATTAGCAATTTAAAGCAAACAACAATTTTAAACATCTTAAAGTTGTTAACATGATGCACATGACATGTTCAAGTTTATGCAATTTTTATTAAAAGTCGACAAGAGCATTAAGAAGCATTTGTCACCGTGGTATAAAGAAAGGGGTGCCATGGCGACGATAACGAAACGGTGCCACGGCAACGTTCCGGTTCCGACAACTCATTGAGACGTCTGTGTAAAAGAAAGTGTGGCGGGAGCGTGCAAAAGATGGTGGGGTGATCTCGGTTACCGGGTTCCCAAGAGTCAGTGACAGCATGGCAACGAGGAGAAACCACTAACGTTCACGGGCGAAAACAACAACTAAACATGCATCTCATACAACACATGCTTTCGTCCACGGGTCATCGTCTCGGCGGTTATACCTTCCCGGTGCATTCTCGGAGCGGTTCGGGTTCGTAGAGGAAGTAGAGGAAGTAGTCGTTCTCGCATGCTCTAGGGTCGACGGAGGAGGTTCTTGCGATCACGGCGATGGTAGTGGGACACGTTTTGGAGGGGAAGTAGAGGTTCACGTTTCGTAGTCCTTCGGGGTCGCCAACAGTTGTACACATTCGTTGTTGGACTTGACGGATCCGATGCCTCCGGACGTAGTGGTACATGTTCCTTTTTCGGAGAGGTACTTGGCGTTCTTGGGTCATAGGTACTTGACGTTTTTGCTACCCGGGTCTTCGGCGACGGTTGTTGTACACATGACGTTGGGGTACTTGTCGGTCCGGGTCTTGACGTATCCAAAACGGTCGTCGGTGGTGGAACTTGGCGCCGTTGTGGTGGATGTACGGGCACCGTACGTCGTGGTACTTGGTGGTGGATGTCAACTCCGACGGGGATGGGTCACCGGGGTCAGAACCGGCCGGGAACGGGCAAGGTCAGCGGAGGCTAGCAGGATCTTGACGGGGTTGACCTGCATCTTGACGATCCCGTCACAGTAAGCAATGGGGCTCGGGCAGAAGAATCGATGGAGCGAGGCACGCTCGAGGGAGAGCTCGGGCGACTACCGCTCCGGCAGCTCGACAAGGAGGCAGGGCCGGCCACGGTGCAGTGGAGGGAATGGAGCAGAGGTGGTCGGAGGGTGCTAGGAGGAGGTCGAGGATGGTGCGTCCTTGGGCACGAGGTGGCGGACGGCGAGCTTGCTCCGGCAAGGATGGGGAGGAAGATCGGCGACGCAGGAGGCCAACACCGACGGAGACCCAGGGTGGCGCAGCGAACGTGGAGCAAAAGGAGGAGGTAGAGTGCGGGGCAGGGGTGGCGCTATGAGGACGGTGCCGGCGAGGTCCGGCAACCGGGCAACGGGGGTGCGCTGGCGATGAAGTAGCTCGAGGTGATGGGCGCTACAAGGGAGGCGGCGCAGAGGGTCGGTGGAGAGGCTCCAGCTCAGGGAGGAGGTCGAGGTGGAGGAGGAGCTGGCAGAGCTTGGCGGCGGTGAAACTCCTGGCGGTGGCGCGCGATGGAAGGTGATGGGATCGGGCACGGGTGCCAGAGAGAGGCAGAGGAGAGGTAGCGAGCGAGGGAGAGAATCGAGAGGGAGAAAGGGGATCGGGAAGAGCGGTTCCCCAGCGGCGCGAGGGAATGAGGAGGACGGGCGCAGGGGATCGAGCGGGAGGCCTAGGGTTTGCAGTGGGCTGCGGGAGGCCTTGGGCCAAATGGGCTAGCGTGGATGGAGCCAGCTTGGCAGGTTGCAGCTGTGCTGGGAGGCCTTGGGCCAAATGGGCCAGCGTGGATGGAGCCAGCTTGGCAGGTTGCAGCTGTGCTGGGAGGCCCAGCCGGGCTCTTCTCTCTCCCATCTCTTTCTCTTTACAAAAACAAAGAAAATAAGAGAAGGGGAAAGAGAGAAGAGAAGGTTAGAGGAAGAATTTGGGCACGGGGTTTTTTTAATGGACTCGGAAAAATGTGCATGGTCTGGGAAAATAGAAAAGGTCAAGTTTGAAAGATTAAATTCAAATTCCTTTGAATTTAATTCAAAAGGTTTGAACTGGGACAGATTTTTCAAAGTGCTCAAAAATGTTGAGAAATTAGGAGGAGCTCCAGAAAATGACGAAAGGACATATGGCAAAGTTAGAGGCCAAAAGTCGTGATGACTAAAGCATTGGGATTTTGTAAGTGTGTAAAGGTGAATTCCAAAATAAAGGAATAATTTTTATCATAGATCCCTAATAGTATTGAGAGGCTTTAATATGTTATAAAGAGAAATCACAAGTGAATTCCCTCGATTTAAATGGATCAAAGATCCATGCCATTTATTTAGTGAGTTTTAAAACGGGTTGCATGATGACATGATGACATGATGCAAGGCACATGATGCAAAGGGGAAAGCAACAAGCAAAACAAAACACACGACAAAACCCGGAAACCCTGGAAGGCATCTGAAGCTCCGGTCTTTGGGCGTCACAACAGTGCACCACTACGAGAGGATCTCGTCCCGAGATCTAGATGGCACCGGAGGGAAAACGGAAGAGAAAGATAAGAGGTAAAACTAAGTTGCTTCTTTGACAAACGAGTGAAACCTGTCGGCGTTCTGGGAACGGGGGTCCCCAGACTTGCCTGCCTGTGGCCTGCGGCGTGGCTCAAGCGGGGGGCCAGCGCGGCCCATCTTCATCAGCTCAAGCTCAAAGACCCTCGCAAGGGGCCCAGCCTCGCGGGGCGGATGACAGGAAGCTTCCTCAGAGGCAGCCTCATCAGGCAGGCTCACGAGGTGGCAGAGAGATCAAGGCAGGGGTACCTCACGAGGAACCCGTGACGCAAGCCATGACGATCGAGACCAGGCGGGCGCCGGCCTGCGCAGTGTCCTTGTTTCCCCTTTGGTGCAAAGGGTGCAAGCACAGGCCAAGGCATTAGGCAAAGGTTACCATTCCAGTGCAATGAGACAAAGATGAGCTGGACGGCAGGACGGAGGTCACCGTGGAGCCCAAGACGGCGTCATCGCCAGTGCTTTCGGCAGCCGAAGACCACCTTTGGTCAGGATAACTTGTACTGGATGTTCCCCTTCGAAATGGCCAATTGTTGGCGCCCTTCCCGCTCATTATTTGGGGAGAGGCCCAGGGCCTCTATAAATAGAGCTAGCCACCACAGAGTAGGGAGAGACCCCTGGAGAGATCTGGTAGAACCCCAGCAGAGAGAGAGAGGCGGCTGAACTCACCCTACACTACAAGGATCCGGGTCTATTGCAACAAAACCGTTTGTTGCAATACATGTTGTTTCGTGGCGATAAGTACCTATTGCCACGAAAGGACATTCGTTGGCAGCCGTTGCGACTGGACACATGGTAATAGGTTATCACCACAAAAAAGTAATTGTGGCAACAAAGTGTGCTATTGCAACATCCATGCGGGAAATTGCCACATGTTTTCCCGTGGCAGCACTCACCTGATGCCACAATTTGATTTGTGGAGATAGCTTTAATGCAACATGTAATGAATTGTGGAGACTGATATGTCATAGCGATAGACATTTGTGGCAACAACCTATACCAACGACGGCCATTTCGTGGCGCATTACTCTTTCGTGGCAATAGTCAATTGTGGCAACAAACTATGGCAACAATCCTTGTTTTTGTGGCTTTAGGTATGTTGCCACGACCCACTATAATTGTGGCAATAACCTATGACAACAATTCTTGTTTTCATGGCATTAGGCATATTGCCACGACCCACTGCGCTTGTGGCATTAACTTTTGGCAACAAATATTCCAATCGTCGTAACAGGAAATTGCAACATACTTGTTTTGATGGTGACAAATAGGTATCACCACAAGTAACATCTTTGTAGCAAGAAATTATTGCGACAATTTAAACTTTCCGTGGCGATGCTCTATTTCAACAAACTTACTTTGGTGGCGCCAAACTGTTATCGCATCATGAAATTTTTTGTGGCGCCAAACTATTACAACAATATAAAGTGCTCCATTGCAACATCCTAGTGCAACAAAACAGATAGGCGTAGCAACTAAGATATGATGCAACATTATATTTTTAGTGGTTGTAGCATGTGGCAACCAAAAGTGGGTTGTGGTAATAGTCTATTGCAACCGTAAAAAAAATACAAGCTTTCAATTACAATATTCAAAACCATACGTATAATATGTAGATTCATACAATTCATAATTCTGATAGAAAATATCCATCAAATAAAACTGAAATGTAATTTAGCCATCCTAATTAACTTCGAAGACTAAACTGCCCGTGATCTAGAGTCCAGTCCAGCTAGTTCTTTGGATCCTGCAACCAAGAAATAAAAAAAGTTCTAGTTAATGAGTCGAACATAACATACGCCATACAATTATGCCAGCTCCATTGTTAAGAACTATTGCTAGACTAACTAGCTAATACTGTGTCAGCAAGCATGTAACTAAGGCATCAGAACAACTATACAAGTGTGAATGGCTAAGGCATAACCACAAGTACATCTACTAAAAGTTTTTTTTTCAGAAAAAAACATTGCTTTTAACTTAACAGTGCTGGGCTGAATCACCCAAAGCACGGAGCAGCCACAAGGGCTAGTACATCAGCCTCCCCATTCCAGTTAGGTTCTAACATCCTATCAAGTCTAGCAAGCGCATGAAAAATAGAGTTTGCCGAGCGACAACATACATTTATTTCATAATAAGAAAACCATAATTTGAGCGGGTACTTGCCGTCAGTACCTCCATTGCTTCTCCCCCTTCCGCGTCCCGCAGCCTCGTGCGCCACCAGGCCCCGCCTCCCGGTGTAGGATGACGGCGCCGCCGCTTCAGCTGGTCACCATCGCCTCCCTCGCGCCTAGGGCCTCGCGGACATCACCATCGCCGCCGGGTTGGAGGTGGGCGCATCGCAGGGATGGTGTGGGCAGCGTCGCCCCGAGCGCGGCGGCCTGGTGCTCGCGGCGGCGCTCGGCCTCGGACCGCGACGGCACCTCGCTCCGGTCGGCGAGGAGCTGAGTCGTAGCGTGGCAGTACCTGGTGCTCGGCTGTAGCGAACGCCAAATCCCTGGCCCCCTCCGCGGATCCCTCGACCCCTGCCGCCGCGACTGTGGCGGGATCTGGTCAGGGAGGAGCCTCGTCGCCGGCGAAGGCCACTCCTCTCTGTATTGCGTGGCGGAGACAGAGCAATGTGCTCTGAGCGGTGGAGCAAGGGGAGAAGAAGATAGGATTGATGCTGGCGTTCGGGATGAAGCCTGTTTTAGACTGTTTTACCGAACGAAAACAAAACGTGACGTGTCGGACCACAGTTGCTATGAGATTCGTGCCTGTAGTCAATGGCACAGAGATTCTAAATTACGGGTTTTTCAGGAGTTAGGAGTTATAGATTCCGAAATTTATTTGTAAAAAGTTATATCATGGTGAAAAAAACACCAAATACGAGTACCAAGCACCTATAAGATGTGCAAAAAAATCACTTAGTGCCGATGGAGAACACTGAAACCTCATTTAATATTGAGATTTATCGTCTTAGGAATGTGTTGTTTCATCTTGGATCTGCACTTAGGTTGGGATATGTCAAAAATTTGTGCCTTGGTCAGTTGGTCAAAGCAGCAAAAAAATGGCTAGTTTAGAACTACAGGTCACAGAAACCTCATGCGACCCTCACTTTAAACTATTAGGTTATACTCTTGTCTCGAAACATAAGTACTGATGGGATGGGTTGATGAGACAGTCGATCTATGTCGGTCCCGATCTAAAATTCCGATCTTGAGATGGGGTGATCTCAGCATCATTCATCTTATCGGACAATCCGTGGAGGGTTCGTCCAAGCCAGAGTAGGTCGAACATAATTATGTCTCTTTTGTTCAAATGATAATCATAGAGATTCAACTATGTAAATCAAACAACCAAACCAATTTTGTTTTGAGATTTATTGTGTTAGGACCGGGTCGGAACACCACTGGTCTAGGGGTCGCCGCCACCAACGACGGTGGCGGGGAGGAAGGGAAGAGGGAGGGCTTGGGAGGAGGGGCAGGGGGTGCATGGACGGAGAGCTCGAAAATGGATCGCACGGTCTTGGAAGCTTTCGACGGAGCCGCCCCCGGATTCATGGGAGACGAGTTGCCCTGAGCCTCAATAGCGGCGGGGAGGCGTCGATGGGAGGAATTGAACAGCCAGGTGACTCTCTGGGACACATGGATGGTTAAGGGAAATTGGCTGGTGTCAGGACCCGGGTTGTACTTGAATAGAATTACTATCTTCTTTCAAACAGAAAAAGAAAGGGGTGAAAAAATATCCAATTGCCCGTGAACATATTTCAGTAAAAAAAATTGCGTGGACATATTTCAGTAATATACGTTATCCGACCTTAAAAGAAAGTATATACGGCAGAAGAGCGTGTCTGGTCACCCGGGCGATCGAAGCACCCAATGGCACGACCGACCAGACGACCGGTCTGATGCCACGCGCCCCGGGCGATCGAAGCACCCAGTGGTGCGACCGACCAGACGACCCGTCTGATGCCACGCGTGGCTGAACCACAAAGGAGGGGATCGAAGGAAAGAAAAGGGGCGCGACATCATTTCTGTCACCCCTCAAAAAAGAAAAAAAAATCAAAGCGAGAACAGAGACAGGGGAGACACCAAATCGAACCCAGAAAAGAGAAAGGAGAGAGGCAGGTCGAAGGAAGAGGGAGGTGAGAAGAGGGTTTCGGGAGGCTCGTGTAACATCCCAAATTTTCAATTTGGAATGTTATACATTAGATCATGCGTATTTTATTTATTGCATTTTAGGTCTGTAGAAAAGTTCATTTTGTTCGGCTCATTTTTAGGAGTCGAGGAAAATTTACTTCATTAGTTTTGGAGTCCGGTAAATTTTGTTTTCTGTGTTTTTCCGAGCGCGGAACTGTTTAAAAAAAACTGGACCAAGGCCGGCCAGGCCAAGGCCCCGCCGGGCCGAAGGCCACAGCCCTAGGGAGCCGTGCGTGCCTAGCGCTGGCGCAGGAGGCCGTCGCCTCTTGCCTCGCCTCTAATCCGTTTTGGACTAGGGTTAGTCCTTTTCCTTGTTTTGTTTTTCCTAGTCCTACTCCGTTTGCCTTTTTCTTTTAGGATTCCTATTCCTAGTCTATTTCTTGTCTCCTACCCCAAGTCTCCTCACCCCTCCCCAATATAAATACCCAAGCACCCCCCCTCTAAATCATCAAACTCAAAGCCTAGAGCTCCACCACACCCCGCGCCGCGCCACTCCTCACCCGCGCCGCACTTTAGCCACCGCGCCGCGCTGCCCTACACCACCGCCGCTGTCGCGCCCTGCGTCACCGCCGCCGCCGCCCCTTGCCCAACGCCCACGCCGCCGGAGCCCCGTTCGCCGGAACCTCGCCGGAGGTAGCCCCGCGCCGCATCTATTCTTTTCATCGGATCGTTTTGTTCTAATCGTTCCGATTCTTTTCTTCTAAACCGTTCCGGTTTTCTAGATCGGTTTTTCGTTTCGATTTCTTTTCCGAAAACCCTAGATCGGTTTTCGTTCTTCTTTCGGACCATTCGTCTCAACGAACGTGATCACCGATTCTTTCCCGGTTAATGACGTCCGTTCGTTTAACCGTTCTTCGTTTTCTTTCTCGTCGGATTTATTCCGCGATCGCGATCTCAGATCCGATCTTCTTTCTAGTTTTTCTTCTCGCTCGTTTATCGGAATCAGGTGATTCAAGCGCCTGAAGTTTCGTCTTGAAACCGCCATTCCGTCTAATCAATTTGAACAAGCTTTTGCCACAGTAAAAATTTGACCTAGTTTCAACTTGCTAGAACCGAGTAGTTTTCCGCCGTTTGTTTTCTGTTTCTTTGTTCGGTTCGTTCTTTCTTTGCAAACGGAGTTCTTAAGTTGAACTTTCTGGTTCGTTCTCTTGTTCGAGTTTTCCTGTGCGTTAGATGAGTACTTATTGTGTGCTTGCTTGTTTGTCTGCGATAGATTGACCGGAGTGTGACGAGTAGGTCTATCAAGAGTTTTGAGTGCGAATCATCTTCATCAACATTGCAGGCAAGTTCACACTTTGATCATACCTTTTCTACAACCCAGTTTTATTGCATTAGATCAATCCTCACACATTGCATGATTAGGATCTAATTAAATTGTGGGATGGGAAGTAGATGAGGTAGTACCTATTACCTGGTTACCATGAAACCTTTGGGAGTTACTTCTACGTTTGCTTATTATGCCATGCTATGCTAGTAGACGTGGATTGGGTGAGTGATATCCATGACAGATGTGAGTTTGATAATTTTTAATGGTTTATCTAAGGTGGCAACTTAAACACACATCTGGGTGGATTGAGGCACCTGATGTCTATCAGGACTTGCCTGTTTTTTTTTGGACCGCCACCAACGACCTGAACAACAATAGTATGATTATCCCCTCATGTTTCTCTCTGTTTTTTTCATTGCAAGAGCAGCAAATTTAGATTGAAAATACATCACATGAGCATTAGTACTGTGCTATACATACAACATAAGGATGCTGATTTTAGTTTGAAAGTAGCAAACTAATTTTCCCTTGCTTGTCGTTTTATCGGTAGCTACTTTCATGTTCTTCCACATCTGCAATAATAAGATGGTTCAGGCAAATAATAAGATAGAAAACCCACGCAAATTTCAAAACTGAATCTGATGAACATGAATGCCGTTCATATACTTCAGTTCAGTTTAATTTGTTCCCTGCTCATGTGCTTATATAATCACAAAGCTGCTGTCTCGAGCTCCTTGGCTTAAGATGGTGTCTTCTTAGTGATGTTGCTCCAAAACATTTTGGCTGCTTCACACTGAACCTCAAACCAAAGGGAAATTAAACAAAAAACACACTGAATGGAACTTAAGAAGAAACAGACATGAGCTTTAATTGAGTGAATCATTCAAATTAAACCATCTATAAAAATTAATATATGGCTACAACCATTCAACTGAAACTCCTAAAGTAAAATTGCATGACAAGTATCATACACTGAATCAAGTAAAGAATCAAGCAAGTATCTTGAATCTGATATGTAGCGTGAGGTATGTAGAATAACACATTCGTGGAGATCAGTAGCATAAAGGTATGCTATGTTCTTCAGCATAAGTCAAACAATCTGGTTGTTAGTTTTGAGCCGTGATCTCTTCACTGTCCCTGAATTTCTGTTTTTGCATTATCTAGCCAACTACTAAACTAAACTTATTTAAACTCATGTCACATATACTACCATGTGATAGTAGTACTATTTCTTCTTCCATCAACCAAATTTTGCTTTACAATGTATAGATAAATTTTGCTTTACCATGTGACAGTAATATTTGTATGTATGTATCCCTGTTGTCTTGTCTTGTAATGCAGCTAGTGATGCTGTTGGCTGTAATTTAGCTACTAAAGCACCTGTTATGTTTTTTTAACAGGACTGGATTTACGGAGATAAGGCAAAAATGACACGAGATAAGAGCTGGATGGACAGGGAAAGAAATTCTGTTGAGTGGCAAACTGGCATGAAGGATTTCTTGAATTTTGCCTTCGATGGTGCTCACCCGGACTCAACAGTCCCATGCCCATGTAGGAGATGTCTCAATGTTGTTCCAAAAACGAAAAAGGATGTTCATAATGACTTGTTGTTCAATGGGATGGATCCAACCTACACTCACTGGATATACCATGGTGAACAATCCGATGAGGGAAGCATGTCTGAAGATTCTGATAATGAAGACGCTGGAGATGATGGTGCTGGGGTATGTGACATGGTCAATACTCTCCTAAGGGGCACAAACATGGAAAGCAATGCAGACATTGGTGAAGGTGCGGGAGACATTCATGTGGATGCTTCCAGCGGTGATGAAAGGAACCAGGAGCCAAATGCAACAGCCAAGGTCTTCTTCGAACTATTGAAAGAGACAAAAAAAGAGTTGTACCCAGGTTGCAAGGATTTCACGAAGCTATATTTCATTGTGAAGCTTTACCAAATCAAGTGCGCGTCTGGGATGACCAATAGAGCATGTGACTTAGTTCTGCAGATGTTCACACATGTGTTGCCAAAGGGTCACTGCATTCCTACTAATCTCGCTAAAGTAAGGAAGGTGATCCGAGATCTTGGGCTGGACTACAAGAAGATACACGCGTGCGTTAATGATTGTGTGCTATTCCGTAATGAACATGCTGATGCAGAAGAATGCCCTGTCTGTCATGCGTCTCGATGGAAATCTACTCCTGCTACTGATGAAGACAATGCATCAAGTCGTAAATCAAAGAAGCTAGTGCCACAAAAAGTTCTAAGGTATTTCCCGCTCATTCCAAGACTGCAAAGGCTGTACATGACAGAACATATGTCATCACATATGAAATGGCATAAGGAGGGTCGGATGGATGATGGCGTAAAGAGGCATCCTGCAGATTCCAAGGCATGGAAGCATTTTGATAGGAAATATTATAAGAAATTCTCAAAAGATGCTCGCAGTGTTCGGCTTGGCCTTGCTTCAGATGGATTCAACCCCTTTGGGCTCATGAGTATATCACACAGTACATGGCCTGTCATTCTTATTCCATATAACTTGCCACCTTGGATGTGTATGAAACAAGAAAATTGGATTATGTCAAAGATTATTCCAGGACCAAAGTCTCCAGGAAATAACATAGATGTGTACTTGTAGCCCTTGATTGATGAACTGAATGTTCTATGGGAGGATGGTGCTGAGACATATGATGCTGCAACTAAAATTTTTTTCCAGATGTATGCATGCTTGTTGTGGACCATTAGTGACTACCCAGCTTACGCAATGCTGAGTGGTTGGAGCACAAAAGGCAAGCTAGCATGCCCGTATTGCCACAAACATACAGATTTTTTATGGCTCAAGTATGGTCAAAAGCATTGCTACATGGGACACCGACGTTTTCTGCCCAGGACCCACAAATGGCGTCGAAACAAGTGTTTGTTCAACAACAAGGCAGATAATAAAGAAGCTCCAGTGGCACTTACCGGTGAACAAGTTCTACGGGAACTTGATAGCATTCAGCATGCACCATTTGGACGGTCAAATAAGAGAAAGCGACCGGAAACTAGTAGCTGGCATAACTGGCGGAAGAAAAGTGTATTTTTCCAGCTCCCATATTGGACGAACTTGCTCGTAAGGCACAATTCGGATGTTATGCACATCGAGAAGAACATTTGTGACAGCATTGTGGGGACTTTGCTTGAGATGGATAAGAAATCAAAGGATGGTGTGAAGGCTCGTCTTGATTTACAGGACCTGAAAATTAGGAAGGACCAGCATCCAAAGCCTGGTAAGCATAAGTATTACATAAAGAAAGGTTGCTATACTTTAAAAAAGGAAGAAAAGATAATGCTCCTCAAGTTTCTGCAGAGCATTAAGATGCCTGATGGCTATGCTTCACACATTAAGCGATGTGTAGTCCTCGATCAGTGCAGGATTAGTGGACTCAAAACTCATGACTGTCATGTTATATTTCAAAAACTTCTTCCTATTGCATTGCGCAAGCTTTTGCCAGAGAATGTTGTTAACACATTGCTTCAGCTGAGTAAATTCTTTTCCGATTTATGCTCCAAGGAGTTAAGGGATGAAGATTTGGAGAGGTTGAGCAAAACAATTCTAGAAACTCTATGTCAGCTTGAGATGATCTTTCCACCAGCATTCTTTGATATTATGATGCATCTCCCAATTCATCTTGCTGAAGAGGCCCGATTGGGAGGGCCTGTCTTGTACAGATGGATGTATCCAATTGAGTGATACTTGCGTACGCTCAAAGGATATGTGCGTAACAAGGCTCAACCAGAAGGTTCTATAGCAGAGGGGTACATACTTGAAGAGTGCATGACTTTTTGCAGTCGATTCGTTGATGGAATGCCTACCAAGCTAAGTCAGTCCGAACGTCATGAAGACGGGGGTACAGATCAATCACCAACGGGGATTAGCATAATGAGTACAGTTGATTACTCCAAGAAAGGTTTTGTTTGTGAATCATTGTCTTTGGCTGAGATTAATCAAATGAGGCATTTCATAATAACAAACTGTGAGGAAACCGCGCCATGGATTGAGTAAGGATACTTATGTATTTAATTCACATCATGATATGCTTTAATACTTTCCTGTTCAACTAACAATCATTTCTCTTTGAAGTGAACATCGTGAGGAGCTCAGAAGGAACAATTCTCCTAATCCTAAAAAGCAGCACAAGGAAGAGTTTGTTGGTTGGTTTGAGAGACGGGTAATTTTCTTTCGCATTTTCACTAATGTTCCTTGTAATAACGTACCAACGTTGTACAATACACTCACACATATTCTATTTCATGAAACAGATTACAGAACTCCACAATGATGGGAACGTCAACAATCTTATTTATGCACTAGCTAAAGGACCTGATCATCTAGCTCGGGTATACAACCGTACAGTTCTGAATGGATATTTCTTTCGGAATTCCTATATAGAGCAGGACTTGAGTACCCAAAATAGTGGCGTCATAGTCAAGGGCGATGCAAACACAGGAAATATTGATTATTACGGGGTGATCAAGAAAATCATATTTCTTGACTTTCCTCTTGATAACGAGGTTGTTCTATTCCAGTGTGACTGGTTTGATGTGCCTCCTGCCAACAAAACTGAAAGTAAGGGGTATAAAAAGGACAAATATGGAATTATTGACCTTGACACTACTCTACACCAATTCCAGGGAGACTCTTACATTCTAGGCCTCCAAGCTCAACAGGTTTTCTATGTGAGAGATGTGAAGAACCCTGATTGGGCAGCTGTTATTAAAATGAATCCACGAAATTTGTTTGCTCCTTCTGTTTTAAATGGTGTAGGCCTTGATGAAGTTGTTGAAGCCGATGAGGGTGGTGAGGCAGATGTACTGGATGTCATTGATGCAGAAATTACAGTGCCAAAAATTACAGTACCTGAAGAGATCACTAGTTGGTGTAGAAATGATGACGAAGGATCCAGCATTGATGTTTCAGTCATAGAAAATATAAAACCTATTGAGTTTGAAGATGTCCAATTCGAATCTGATGATGATACGGATGATGATGAGGCTTACGTAAATGATGGCCATGTTTCTCCTTTGGGACAAGAAGAATTGGATGATGACCAGGGGTTCTTTGTATAGTTTTTAATTTCTTGGTAAGGTGCTTTTCACATGTGTAAGCCATAATTATAAGTTCCTAACTGTTATGATGGTTACCTACGAGAAATATCTCTCCTAAACTTTAATCTGATATAAAACAGGTTGAAACAAGGCATGCCTGCATAGGGTCATATGTTGTGGCAAATGGGAACAAGAGCTAGTGCCCAGCACTAACAATTTGGTGATGAAGAGAAGAGAAGAGTACTTGCTGTTCTTTTAGTGTTGTTGCTATTTTCCTTTTGACAGTGATGCTATGTACACACTGTTGCTACGAACTTATGGTCTTTTAGTGTTTTTGCTATTTACACTACTTTGCCTTGAACTTATGGTCTTTTGTGTGAACAATCTATACAAGTATAGCTGCTGAAACTTGTGTGCTGTCATTTTGAAACATTTGTTATATATCTCGCTAAGATGGTTTGTTATATCCTACTAAAATCTTGTGTCATATGTCTTTATATATATATCTTGATGTAGTGTTGTTGATCTGGTGATGAATTCTTGCTGAAAATTACTCTAGGATACAACTGTTATGCTGCTCAATTGGTGGCTGAAGAGCTGTTCAAATGAAGCCTGGGAGTGTTTAAAAATAGCTAGAATGCAGCCTTGCACAATTTCTCTATTTAACACATAATTTTATATTGAATCTCCTTTTTTATTAAGAGCACATATAAATACATCACATCAAGCAAGATACAGAAAAATTAGGAAGAGTGTGTGGTGCTCAGTTCTCACGACTCACCTTTGTGAGAAAGGGCACTGAGCTTGCCGTCTTTCGGGTGCCGAGCACGACCTTGCTACCGGAGGAGGTCAGTAGGGTCAGTGGAGGAGACCCTGGCGGTGCAAGAAACCCTAAAGTGAAGGGCGCCCGCGAGTGTGCAATGCTTCGCACGCGCGTAGAGCACTCCTCCAAGTTGTGGTACCACCGATGTCCACTTTGCAAGATATGTGACTAAAATGCAACTTAGGTGCAAGTTGTGGTACCTAATGTGTTAATACCTCTGTAAACTAGTACGCCCCTTTAATCAGATCCTGCAAAATAGTATAATAAATAAAGGAAAAAATCAGGAGCACAGTAGAGAATATCGTTGCAATATCCTGCTCCTTTTTTGGCAACACTAGAGGATTGTTGCATTATGTTGTACGTATTACCATGGATGCTCAATTTGTCGCAATATGTAACAGTTATTGCAACGCAACGAAGGTGAGGCAAAAAGTCACCCTATTACAACCAATACATGCTTTGTTGCAATAGAATCTCTGACTAGCGCCACATGTCACAGGTGTTATCTATGTACTTTGTTGCAATACCTAGCCTTTATTGCAACAAGATGACCAATTCACGCAACGGGACAAGGCTGTCGCAATATCACTACCATATTACAACGACGATGCAGCTTGTGGCAATACATGGCTTCTATTGCAACAAAACGAGTACTTAACGCGATGAAACAAAATTGTGGCAATATGTAGATCCTATTACCACGGACTGGAATTTTGTGGAAATATAGCATTTTATTGCAACAAAAGATAGTTGTAGCAATAATTTTTGTTGTAATAGACCGGAATCCTTGTAGTGCTAGCAGTTCATCGCACCAGCTCAAGAACACCTCTCGCGAGGTTGTTCTTCCCTTGTACTGTCCATCATCAACCCAGAGGCAATCCACCACACCACACACTGGAGTAGGGTATTACACGACAACGGTGGCCCGAACCAGTATAAACATCATGTCTCTTGTGTTGTTCATCATTTTCATCTTAGTTCGCACGAGAGGATCGGACGTAGATCGGTAGGGGAGAGATCTCTGTGCGCACCCCAGTGTTCGAACCTCAAGGGTCTGCCGGAACCCGAAACCTGACATTTGGCGCACCATGTAGGGGTGTGCCGGAGTCCTCCTTCCTCCGCGTCGCGTTCCGCCGCTTCTCAACCCAGATGTCAGGCATCCCGGCTGCCAATGCCAACCGCTGGGCGGCGTGGCCCGCCCACGCCGTGTCGCCGTCTCAGGGCGAACTCAACCTTGCGCCTCAGGCAGCTCGCGCTCCGCAGGGCGCTGTGGGGCGCGGGCGACGCAGCCAGACGCTGCCTGCCATCACGCCACGGCAGGTGTGGGCTGCAGCAAGGGCCTCGAACCACGCCGTTGCCATGGCACCATACACCCGACAGGAGCAGGCGAACTCCAGGGCCGCGCTCACGGTGGCTCGAGAGCTACTACGGTGCTGCTTGCTGGAAGGCGGCCGAGACGTGTTGTTGGAGCGAGTGGCCGAGCTCCTGGACGCCGCCGCCTCGGGAGCGCCCCCCTTCTGCATCCAGCTACCGCCCCAGATCCAGGACAAGTCGCACGACACCATTATGCGCGCCCACGCGATTTCAGGCGGGCCTAGGGCCGGTCCAGCGCCAACACCTCCGCTGGCACCAGGCGGCAGATCGCGCCGGCCCTTCCCCAGGCCAACAAAGGGATGCGCGCCACGACCTTTGGCCTCGGCGGACCACTGCGTCATCACATACAAGGCGACGCCCCAAGCCAGACTGCGTGGCATGCAGGGCGCTACAGCGAGGTCCACGAGGTGGTCGCCCGGAGGCCTACGTACCCCGCATGGTGGATCAAGGGCGCGAGCTGGAAGAAGGTCACGACTCGTTCCTCGGGCCCGGCTGGGACGAGGAGGCGCCGGAAGCCGAGCTCTTTCAGGAACCCCAAGAGAGCATCAACAATCGCGCCGACAGCGGCAACTATCGGGTACCAGTCATCCCTCAGGAGCAAGCTTACGCTAACCATGGGTCGCAGGAGGTATAGGTCGCCGCAGCAGATGGCTGCCCCAACGCTGCAACCTCTTATCCCTCGGGAGGAGGGTGCAGGGGGCTGCAGGAAAGGGGCCGAGATCCGGGCTCCCCCTCGCGGCGGTCGGGTCAAGATGTTCTCCGGAGGTAGGCCCTCTGCCGGGGAGGTGCCCCATGGCCCGCCCCCGGCGGAGGACCCGTGGTCATCGGGGGAACCACTGGCGACCACTCTACCCCATTGGCGTCGTCCTTGGTTTCTGGTCGCCGTCAATGGCGGCAGAGTGAGGCGCAAGGCGGGGCCCTCGTCTGGCGATATGAAGCAAGGCCAGTACCTGTGAAGAAGGCCCAGTGCCTGTGAAGCTCGTCGCCCCGTGACACTCTCACGTAATAATGAGTGGGGCTGTACACGCCCCGGAGTCTCAGGAGCGCCGGCCTCAGGCCCTGGGGCTCCCGCCCACGCCCAGTGGCAGCACTTAGCTCTGCGCTGGTGAGAAGACGTCGAAGACTAGACTAGGCGCCGGAAGCGGCTTTTTTGTTTTTCTTCCGCCTTTTTGCTTTTTTGCTTCTTCCTTGTTAGAAAGTTTCTTTGGTTTGGATTTAAGTTGGATTTGAGTTTGAAGCTTGCGTGCATTCGGGGATGGGGTGTTTAGTCTCGTTCGAGCAATCTCTCGCGTTCTGGTTTCGGATTTACGCCCCAAGCTAGCGTCAGCTGCCCCCCCTCATGAGCCCCTCGTGAGCCGGGTCGGGCCAGGCACGCCTACAGCCAAGACCACTGTCTCCGCACCCTCTCCGGAGGTCCTCGTCACAGTATCAACAGGTTAATCGAGGGACGCCGGAGGCGTAGCATCCCCCCCGCAGGCCCACTCAGGGCACGCCAGGGCCGGAAGGTAAACGAATCAACCAAACCGTCACCGGGCTAGCGACTAAACTCACGCATAACGTTGTGCTCACCAGAGTATGGATTACAAATCTTTACATGAGGGGCCTCCCCTCCCAAAATGCTCTTATATTCTTCAGGGCCAAGCTCGAGTCTTCTTCATGCAGGATAAACTCCGGAGACATGCGGTCAGTAAGACATATCACTCACCACGTCTTCTGGGGCGCCCTCGGAAGCATCACTGGCGTCGTCGACATTGTCACCACCGCCGCCAGCATCCCCTAATCGCCAGGATCGTCCACAACGTCGCCTTCATTGGCGCCTACGACCATGCCGTCATCATCAGACACGAAGGCCCTGACGAGGGCGTCCACGTTGTCCTCCACCCACCGCGCCAGGTCACCTCGGACGGCAATGGGCACGGGTGCGATGGCAGCGTCAAAGTCAATGTGGGGGTCCCTGTCCTGCAGATAGCTGAAGACACAGGAGAAGGCACGCCCGAGCCTCCTAAACGGCCAGGGAGTAGGCCTCCTGCGAAGCTGCCAGCGATGCCTCAGCCTTCGCGTTGTCAAGATCACGTTGATGATGTGCGAGGGCTACGGCAACCTTTAGTTTGCACTTCTCCTCAACAAGGCGCAAACCTTCGGCCTCAAGGCGCGCATCCTCGTCAGCAAGCTCTGCCCCAATTCGGCTCACCGCATCCGCCGCCTGGAGGAACTGTTCATGAAAGGCACGACGCTCCCGAGCACGCCTAAGCACCTCTTCCACATCACCTTCTTCCACTGGAGCATGTAGAGAGCCCCGGGGCGGTAAGCCCCGTCCAGGCATGGGGCGGGGGGCTGCCGCCCCAGCCGTCGCCGGATGGACCGCCCTGAGAGTCCGGCCCGGCATCAATCCACCCACCGAGGAGGAGCCAAGGACAGACCTCAGTCATTCGCCTTCTATGACCAGAGAAGGGGCACGGGGCAAGCCTGACGCGCCCCAAGAAGACTCGCGAAGAAAGAGCATCGGGCGAGCAAGCTCGAGGCGCCCTATGGAGCAGATCACTCCACCAACCGGTCCAGCGGCGAGGGCGCCACCTGAGCTCGGCGGACCCGGAGCCAGCAAAGGGGGCGAGGCTGCTGGGGCTGGCTCCTGGGTAGACTCGACGGACTCATCAAGGCGGGACCTGAAGGGCCACGTTCAGCCACAAGGATAACAGGGCAAGTGAGCAGGGAAAGAAGAAGGCTTACTCGTCCATGGCAAAGTACTTCCTGCGCATCAATAAGCAGCAAGGGCGGTCGCTGCCACCTGAGGCCTCCTTCCTCTTACGAAGGGCCTCGAAGGCTACACGAAACCGACCCAAGCGCCTAGGGAGGGGGTCGGCCTGGGGCGCAGAAGAAGCCTCAAGATTGTCGGTGCTGGAGGAGTCAGCTTTGGGGGCACCGTCGGGCGTCGCCTCGCGAAGAACGGCTGGGGGCTCGGGAGCCCCGGCCTAAGGAGCCGAAGGCCAAAACCCTGCATCAGCCGCCGCCCCAGGGCGGGCCTTGGGAGATGCCGCCTTTGAGGCTTCACGCGGCGCCACCACCTCCACATCATCCACTTCGGCCCCCGCCGGCTCTCTTCCCGCTCTATCGCCTGGGGAGGGACCGCTATGGGCGGCGGGGGGAGCAACCACGACAACTGGGTTCTCAGTGGCCCCGTGAGGCCAGCCGGGCGCAGCCCCCACTCGTCGAAGCTGGGCATCTGCTTCACGAAATCAGCCCTACCGAAACAAAGTTACAGAAGGACGCCACTGCTCCGTAGGCTGCCTGGGGAAGGATCACCAGTCAAGACCCGAAGCACCGTCCACAGCACTTCGGGCGCCAAATCCTCCTCCTGAAGCCGCATGCGGTCTCCGCGCCCTGCAAAGTCCCACATCCGGCGAGAGTGGCGCTTGAGAGGAGGAATGCGACACAGAAGGAACTCCTTCACCACCTTGGGCGCTGTCATATTGTGCGCCCTCAAACTTTCGAAGCGGCGCCAGACGAAAGCGAGCCGGGGGCTCGCGAGCGGTTCATGACCCCAGCCTGGGTTGGGAACAGCAGGCAAGGTCGGGTGCGAGAGCAAGGGGCTAGGCACCCCGACATCCACGTATAGCCACCGCTCTCTGAACCTGGCCTGAGAAGGCAGAAGGCCGAAGTCAATCCCTGAAGCAGCCATCTCGGGCACGGCGAAGAAGCTTACACACCCTGAGCACTGAGTGGGATCGCTCAGGCGCAAAGAGAAGAAGTGTCGCAGCAGAGCGACAGAAGGAGGGATGCCTATCATCGCCTCGCACACGAAAGAAAAGACGGCCAAGAGGGTAAAGGACTCCGTCCTAAGGTGCATCATGTGGATCTGATAATGGGAGAGCACAACATTGAAGAAAGCAGAAAAGGGGGAACCAGACCCGCCCATAGGGCATCGGCAAAGAATCGGACCTCCGTGACGGTCCTAGCAAGAAAGGCGTGGGATGCGGGCCAAACTATGGTCCGGCTGCACTCGTTGAAGATGGAAGCGAGGGCGGAGTGGACCTTGTCCAAGGCTTCCGGGTTGAGTATGATTGACCGATCGACGGCGGGGGCCGCCACTGGAGGTGCGCAGGACGAAGGCGCGGGCTTCTTCCCCCTTCCCTTCTTTGTCTTCGCCATGGCGTTGGGGAAGGGGAAGAGCTCGGGCCGGATTGGCGGCAGAGGTTGGAGCTCGGAGAAGAGGAAAGGTACGAGGCGAGCGGGCAGCCAAAGGAGGAACAACTATGTGCAACTACGGCTCCGCTTAGCCGGGCGCGCAGCAAGGCGTCGTGGGAAGTGCAGATGCCCACGCCTAATCAACCGCCACACGACGCCCAAGGCCGCAGGCTGTTGGGGCCCGCGGCGCTTCGCGCTTGCCCCTTCGCGCTTTCCCCTTCAATTCTCTGCTAAGCCAAGCCCGAGCGCGCCTTGGGCCCGGGGGCTACTGTCGCGTTCTGGGAACGGGGGTCCCCAGACTTGCCTGCCTGCGGCCTGCGGCGTGGCTCAAGCGGGGCCCCAGCGCGGCCCATCTTCATCAGCTCAAGCTCAAAGACCCTCGCGAGGGGCCAAGCCTCGCGGGGCGGACGACAAGAATCTTCCTCAAAGGCAGCCTCATTAGGCAGGCTCGCGAGGAGGCAGAGAGATCAAGGCAGGGGTACCTCGCTAGGAACCCGTGACGCAAGCCATGACGACCGAGACCAGGCGGGCGCCAGGTGGGCGCCGGCCTGCGCAGTGTCCTTGTTTCCCCTTTGGTGCAAAGGGGGCAAGCACAGGCCAAGGCATCAGGCAAAGGTTACCATTCCGGTGCAACGAGACCAAGACCAGCCGGACGGCAGGATGGAGGTCACCGTGGAGCCCAAGACGACATCATCGCCAGTGCTTTTGGTAGCCGAAGACCATCTTTGGTCAGGATAACTTGTACTAGATGTTCCCCTTCGAAATGGCCAATTGTTGGCGCCCTTCCCGCTCATTTTTTGGGGAGAGGCCCAGGGCCTCTATAAGTAGAGCTAGCCACCACAGAGTAGGGAGAGACCCTCGGAGAGATCTGGTAGAACCCCAGCAGAGAGAGAGAGGCGACTGAACTCACCCTAGCAGTTCATCGCACCAGCTCAAGAACACCTCTCGCGAGGCTGTTCTTCCCTTGTACTGTCAATCATCAGCCCTAGAGGCAATCCACCACACCACACACTGGAGTAGGTTATTACACCACAACGGTGGCCCGAACCAGTATAAACATCGTATCTCTTGTGTTGTTCATCATTTTCATCTTAGTTCGCACGAGAGGATCGGACGTAGATCGGTAGGGGAGAGATCTCTGCGCGCACCCTAGTGTTCGAACCTCAAGGGTCTGCCGGAACCCGAAACCCGACAAAACCAAAGAACCTTGAGAGGTTGACAAATTGAACGGAAGAAAACAACGAAGATGCACAAAGTTGAAAACACTCCGTTAGAAAATAGGAACAAGGAACATTACTAGAACCTTGTAGGTTGAAAGACATAAGAAAAAGATTGCAATGAACAAGAAGTGCATGCAAGCACTCCGGTTAAAACGAGAAGCACAAGGAACGATAAAGATCAATTACGACAACACTCCGGTTGGAAATGGAAGGAATTGAACATGATCTTGACAAGATGAGAGGATACTTGAAAAGAGGACACGACACTCCGGTTAAAAGGATAAGCACGAAAAGAACATGGTCCTGACAATCCGAGATGAAGAGTGTGGAGAGCAACACCACAATGCCTCCGGAAGAGATAAAAGAATGGAATCAAAAGAACGGAGGAGAAAACAACATCTTCTACCTCAAATGAGCTTGAAAAAGCATATTTAGGAGAAGGGTCGAACGGAGTTGTTGGAAAAATAACAACGAAAGGATAAGCTTGAAGCAGGCTTATGGAAAACAACTCAAAACTGAGGTGAAATTCTTCCACTAATAGAAAACAATAGATTGGATTGATACGAACAAGGAGACGAGAAGCTATTTCACCGGGAGGATAAAAGAAGAACTTGGATCATTTATAAGCACCATAAATAGCAACAATCCTTAGGGAAGGCTTTAGGTGAAACATGACACAGGATAACTCCAACGAAGAGGTTGCTGGATTAAAATACCTCATTCTTAACAACATGTGAATCATGAAACATGAAGGGAAATTGTCAACAATGACATAACACCACCTCAAAACATAAGGGAGAACAATTGCACTCTGGATTACAAGATGAAGAAAAACTTGAGCTCCTCTAAAAAGAATCTTGATGAACGCTTCGAGAAGGAATTAAATCTTCGATGAATTCATTTAGAGCCTCCATGAAGAACTCTGGTAACAAAAGAATGATCAAACAAAAGGAAAGAGAAGTTGAAAACACAAGGTGAAGACTTGGAATGATTAAATGGAGCTTTGCGACGAGATGATGCGGAAAAAACTTGGAACTCCGGAAAAGAAAAGATAAAAACAATTGAAATAGAGAATTTGATGAACCTCCGGAATAAGGAATAGAATTTACTCGATGAAACAAGAATAAGAATTACATTATGCTTATCCTTCACCAATTTGGATTGATGACAAGCAATGGATTTTTGCATACTACTTATTCTCGTTGAGAAGGATTAAGAGAGATATAACATAAACTTGAGAAGGTTTTCCACGAACCACTGGTAGGATTGAAACAACGAATAAATTGATATGATAACGAAGGAAAAGAAAATTTGAATGGACCACCATAAGAATTGAAAATGGGAGTAGCAAGGGCACAAATCATCGGGAAGAATTGGAAAAAGAGGGAAGATACTTGAGGGAAAATAGATAATGAGAACGAAGAGATCATGAACTGATTAGAGGATATTTGATCGATGCACCGATACGATTTTGAGAACGAGAGCTGAAAGCTGAGAATGAATAATCCCGAAATGATGGCCTTCGGAAAATCAAACTGAAAAGACTCTTGAATTGCTCCAGATGGTTGAAAAGAATTCTCACAACCGAAAACAATTTATGAGAGGATGGCATCAAGCTTGAACTACGCATCATTGAGAGAACGGATAATATTTGGAGGAAATCTCTTCTTCGGTCTTCAAAATCCAAGAATGATGACGAGAAACACCACCTTGAATTGTTAAAGCACTTCGGGATGAAGAATAGAAAAGGTTGAGCCAATGACGAAAAGAATTTGAAAGATCTTGGAGAAAAGGCATTTGACTGATGATAACTCATTCTTACATCAAACTTTGAAAAGAATTTAGGATAGCTCCGGGAAATTAGAAGAGTTAGGTAAGATCCTGGGAATAGACCTGTGGGTTAGGGCCCACTCAAAAGATACACCGTAGAACGATTGCTTGAAAAGGGAGATTGCACTAGTTGAACTAAATGGCTTGAATGAGATAACAACCTTGAAAGAGCTTGAACGAAAAACAGAGTGGAAACACGAATCTTTGAGATATTTTCAGCACTCCGGACCAAATGAATAGTGAGAGGTGAATGATAAAGAGGTGCACCGACATGAGAAGATATTTGAAATAAGGAAAGGAATGATCAACACCGAAATCTTGAATTGAAACCATCGGAGAAGAAAAGAATGACGAACTTGAAGCTCCGTTAGTATCTTCCTGAGAATCACCGGATAAGAATATTGAAAGAGAGGAGTAAAGAGGCTTCACATCAGTAAGATGGCTACTTGATAAAGAAATCTGAGTCCTTGAAGAAAAGGGTGGGAGGGCGGGAAAACAAAAGCAAGCTTGGGATGAATGAAACGAACACCGCTTAGGGAAGGTTATGGAATCAACATTTGACTTCGAAGCAACTCGAATACCACAATCAAAAAAAAACAAGGACTGGCTTGCAGACTAAGCTAGAAAAAACATATGATAGAGATTTCGTCCAAAGTTTTCGTGGTGGGGCCCACACGGGCTCGATCGTACAACACCATCATGTACAAGGCAGTGCGCATGACATATGAAGCGTCCCCGAGTCAGCATAGTCAAGGACTCTTTAAGACACAATGAGACCACTGTAAAACCAACTGTGGATGCGCGGACCACTAGACGTCGAACCCTAATTTCATATCATACATCTGTCGGAAAGATTTCCTAGGAGGTACTTGAATTCCCACTTATAAACTCCTGAAACTTTCCAGTTATGCAATCAGGTGTTGGGGATACAGGGGAAGCATAATAATCTCACCCAAAACTAACAAATCCTACATCCAGCTGTATCCATCCTTCAACAAATAACCATGAAATCTTCGGAAATCATTTACCTCAACCTTTGAAAAAGCATCCGTTATACGAGTTATGGCAATATTCCCGAACTCCCGCCCCAGTACTGGGTGGCGTCGAGGTTATCTCACCAACAACTGCATAAGAGAGATTTTCGATGTCGGCGAAACTCAAGTATTCCAGAATTGCAACGATAAAATTGTGACGACAACACCTCGGAGCTCAACTCCCCGGGACACTACCACAACCCCTAATTGTCAGGAGGCACCAAGATCAATGTTCTCATCACAAAACCATCGGAACGATTCCAAGATACCCGCGTGATCCTAATTTTTTAGTGAAATTTGAGAAGAGAAGAGTCAAAACTCTACGTCAGGATGCCTCACTAGAGCGACGAAGGGACCGAGGAGTAAAAAGAATCCTACTCTCCGATATATATAATCCTATAAGACTCAAAACATTTTTCTAGACTCAACAACGCTAGCGATTCGATCAAGCAGGGGCTCCTAAGTCGGGGAAGGCTCTGATTACCAACTTGTTACACCCATGATGCGGCTATATCTCCCATGTGTCGGAGCACGACTTAGAGGCATAACCGCATTGTAGGCAATGTTGCAAGAGAGGTAATCTTCACACAACCCATGTAATGAATAAGGAAAGGGATACATAGTTGGCTTACAATCGCCACTTCACACAATACATGAATAAAGCATTACATCAACAGATACAATCAAGGTCCGACTGCGGAACCAAAATAAAAGAAGACTACCCCAAATGCTACAGATCCCCGATTGCCCCAACTGGGCTCCACTACTGATCAACTGAAACAAAACAACACAATGAACAAGATCTTCATCGAGCTCCTCCTTGAGCTGGGTTGCATCTCCTGGAACGGTATCGTCGGCACCTGCAACTGGTTTTTGAAGTAATCTGTGAGTCACGGGGACTCAGCAATCTCGCACCCTCGCGATCAAGACTATTTAAGATTATGGGTAGGGAAAAGGTATAAGGTGGAGCTGCAGCAAGCACTAGCATATATGGTGGCTAACTTACGCAAAAGAGAGCGAGAAGAGGAGGCAAAGCACGGTCGAGAATCTATGATCAAGAAGTGATCCTAGACTACTTACGTTCAAGTATAACTCCAACACCGTGTTCACTTCCCGGACTCCGTCGGAAAGATACCATCACGGCTACACACGCGGTTGATGCATTTTAATTAAGATAACTTTCAGGTTTTCTACAACTGGATATTAATAAATTCCCATCTGCACATAACCGCGGGCACGGCTTTCGAAAGTTCAAATACCTGCAGGGGTGTCCCAACTTAGCCCATCACAAGCTCTCACGGTCAACGAAGGATATTCCTTCTCCCAGGAAGACCCGACTATGCTTGGAATCCCTGTTACAAGACATCTCGACAATGGTAAAACTAAACCAGCAAAGCCGCCCGATGCGCCGACATCCTGATAGGAGCTGGACATATCTCGTTCCCAGGGCAACACCGGATAGGTCAAGCTACGAGTAAAACCAACCCTCAAGTTTCCCCGAGGTGGCCCCGCAGGCTGCCCATTTTGGACCAACACTTAGAGAAGCACTGGCCCGGGGGGGTTAAAATAAAGATGACCCTCGGGTTGGCCGACCCAAGGGAAGGGTAATAGGTTGTTAGTGCAAATGGTAAAACCAAGGTTGGGCCTTGCTGGAGGAGTTTTATTCAAGGCGAACTATCAAGGGGTTCCCATTATAACCCAACCGTGTAAGGAACGCAAAATCAAGGAACATAACACCGGTATGACGGAAACTAGGGCGGCAAGAGTGGAACAAAACGCCAGGCATCAGGCCTAGCCTTCCACCCTTTACCAAGTATATAGATGCATTAATTAAATAAGAGATATTGTGATATCCCAACAAATATCCATGTTCCAACATGGAACAAACTCCAATCTTCACCTGCAACTAACAACGTTATAAGAGGGGCTGAGCAAAGCGGTAACATAGCCAAATAACGGTTTGCTAGGACAAGGTGGGTTAGAGGCTTGGCATGGCAATTTGGGAGGCATGATATAGCAAGTGGTAGGTATCGTAGCATAGGCATAGCAGAAGAGCGAGCAACTAGCAAGCAAAGATAGAAGTGATTTCGAGGGTATTATCATCTTGCCTGAAATCCCGCAAGGAAGAAGAACGAGTCCAAGAGGAAGACAAACGGACGAAGTCGAACGAATCCTCACAAACGCGACGTTACAGGAACTAACCCGAAGAAGCAAAACCGGAAAGAAGCAAACAACATAGTAAACAACCACCACATAAACATGGCATGATGCACAACCAAGTATGATGCATGTACGGTTTAAATATGCATGGCATGGGAAAGTGCAACAACCAAAACTACAAATTAAGTGGAGCTCAATATGCAACGGGTTGCATATTGACGGAACACCACATCAATTATTTAGTTCTCTCCCGGTTAGGTACTCAACAATATTAAATGTTGTTTAACATGGCAAGAGGTGAAGCATAACAAAACTATACCATCTAAACAATTTAAATGGGGCCGGATATAACAAACAACAAATCTGCTAAATCCCCATATGCAGTAGCAATTTAAAGCAAACAACAATTTTAAACATCTTAAAGTTGTTAACATGATGCGGATGACATGTTCAAGTTTATGCAATTTTTATTAAAAGTTGACAAGAGCATTAAGAAGCAATTGTCACCGTGGTAGAAAGAAAGGGGTGCCACAACGACGATAATGAAACGGTGCCACGGCAACATTCCAGTTCCGACAACTCATTGAGACGTCGGTGAAAAAGAAAGTGTGGCGGGAGCGTGCAAAAGATGGTGGGGTGATCCCGGTTACCGGGTTCCCACGAGTCAACGACGGCATGGCAACGAGGAGGAACCACTAACATTCACGGGCAAAAACAACAACTAAACATGCATCTCATACAACATATGCTTTCGTCCACGAGTCATCATCTCGGTGGTTATACCTTCCAGGTGCATTCTCGGAGCGGTTCAGGTTCGTAGAGGAAGTAGACGAAGTAGTCATTCTCGCATGCTCTAGGGTCGACGGTAGAGGTTCTCGCGATCACGGAGATGGTAGTGGGACACGTTTTGGAGGGGAAGTAGAGGTTCATGTTTCATAGTCGTTCGGGGTCGCCGATAGTTGTACACATTCGTTGTTGGACTTGACGGATCCGATGCCTCCGGACGTAGTGGTACATGTTCGTTTTTCAGAGAGGTACTTGGCGTTCTTGGGTCATAGGTACTTGACGTTTTTGCTACCCGGGTCTCCGGCGACGGTCGTTGTACACATGACGTTGGGGTACTTGTCGGTCTGGGTCTTGACGTATCCAAAACGGTCGTCGGTGGTGGAACTTGGCACCGTTGTGGTGGATGTTCGGGCACCGTACGTCGTGGTACTTGGTGGTGGACGTCAACTATGATGGGGATATGTCACCGGGGTCAGAACCGGTCGGGAACAGGCAAGGGCAGCGGAGGCTAGCCGGATCTTGACAGGGTTGACCTGCATCTTGACGATCCCGTGACAGTAGGCAATGGGGCTCGGGCAGAAGAATCGATGGAGCGAGGCACGCTCGAGGGAGAGCTTGGGCGACTACCGCTCCGGCAGCTCGACAAGGAGGCAGGGCCGGCCATGGTGCAGTGGAGGGAACGGAGCAGAGGTGGTCAGAGGGTGCTAGGAGGAGGTCGAGGATGGTGCGTCCTTGGGCGCGAGGTGGCGGACGGCGGGCTTGCTCCAGCAAGGATGGGGAGTGTCGGTGTCAAAACCGGCGGAGCTCGGCTAGGGGGTCCCGAACTGTGCGTTAAGGCCGGATGGTAACAGGAAACAAGGGACACGATGTTTTTTACCCAGGTTCGGGCCCTCTCGATGGAGGTAATACCCTAATCCTGCTTGATTAATATTGATGATATGGGTAGTACAAGAGTAGATCTACCACGAGATCAAGGAGGCTAAACCCTAGAAGCTAGCCTATGGTATGATTGTTGTGTATGGAGTTGATTGCCTACGGACTACAACCCTCTGGTTTATATAGACACCAGATAGGGTTAGGGTTACACAGAGTCGGTTACAATGGTAGGAGATCTTGAATATCCGCGTCGCCAAGCTTGCCTTCCACGCGAAGGAAAGTCCCATCCGGACACGGGACGGAGTCTTCAATCTTGTATCTTCATAGTCCTGGAGTCCGGCTGAAGGTATAGTCCGGCTACCCGAACACCCCCTAATCCAGGACTCCCTCAGTAGCCCCCGAACCAGGCTTCAATGACGATGAGTCCGGTGCGCCGATTGTTCGGCATTACAAGGCGGGTTCTTCTCCAAATCTTGTGTACCTGTAGGAATAATGTTCGATTTTTGTAGTGCTCCTCGGCTTCCACGCCCAATAATGGTCATCTTCCATGTGTTCAAACGAATGTGAAAAGCCGGGGTGTTTTTATATCCACACCCCTAGCCGTATAAACGAGCCGCCTATTTAACGAGATGGGGATTTAGGTCCAAACCACATCTTCTCCTTTCCGCGAGTTATCATCAGAGCGCTCCCAGCAAAGGTCCATTTCAACATGACCAGCCGTCGCAGCTCCTCCCCTCGCCCCTCCAGTCCCAAACCCGGGGACTAGGAGAGTTGCTCCATCCCGCATAGCGAGTTAGCGTCACTTCAGGCCAAGGGATTTCTCCCTCAGGCATACATGGTCTCGGTCCGGGCCGGTCTCGCCACCTACAATGGCGGAAAACAAGCGGAGAGCACCCCCAATCCTTCTAAAGGAGAGCGGGTGTGCCTCGTCCCCTATCTAATAAGGGGACTGGGATTTCCAATTCATCCATTTCTCCGCAGGCTTTTGGAGTTCTACGGCCTCCAGCTGCACAATCTCACGCCCGCCTCTGTATTGCATATTGCGGGCTTCGTCGCCCTCTGCAAGCTATTTTTAGGCATTGAGGCTCATTTCGCGTTGTGGAAGAGGTTATTCTGCCTGGTGCCCCGTTCTCAAAAGGGGTCTATATACCAAGTGGGCGGAGCCGAAGTATGGCGCATCGCCGGGACCGGATACCTATCCGGAACCCCAAAGAAGGCGTCCGAGGACTGGCCTTCGGAATGGTTTTATATAGATGACGTCCCGCTACCGGACCCTATCCGGGTCGGTCTCCCTGAGTTTAACAGTGCTCCATTGAGGAAACGCTTGAGCTGGCGTCCGCGGAGCTCTCAAAGAGAAAGCGACAGAGACGTCCTTTACCTGATGGGCCGGATAAGACTGTTGGCTCATTCCGGACTAACCATGATTGGAGTCATGGCCGCATGCATTATGCGGGGGGTGCAGACGCTTCAATATAGAGGCCACCCCATGTGGGATTTCAACGGGGAGGATGACGCCACACGTTACGGTCGTAAGGGGCCAGCCTCAGCCGCTGCCTTAGTAAAGATCTTATCCTCTTTGTATAAGGGAGAAAAGGAGGAATTCCTCCGCGTCAATCCGCAGGCCGGATTTACTATGTACGATCCTCCAAGTTGGGTAAGTGAATAATTGCGCTTGCCCGTTTGTTCTATACTCCCACGGTTAGATATGTAGTCTAACGACTTCAGTGCAGGAACTGCGACAGGAGGTAAAGGATATAAACAGCCGCCCTCCACAGCCCGAGGACCCAGAACGGTCCCTCGATCCGGACTCCGAAGAGGATCCGGACATACCGGTGGAGCTTATCGACGGGGTGTTCCATCAGCTAAGCAAGGACAATACCTTGGTAGCCATCACGGCTGATTACCCAGGGTTAATCCCGGCCTCCCAGGTGACAGAAACCGGAGTCTCATTCCCTCGAGAGAGATTGCACTCTCGCGTATTCTGGTGTTTCTGACGACAACCGTGTTTTGCAGGGGAGTTTTCCGAGGCAGGAGGCCGAACCTGCGGCGGCTAGCCAACGAGGGGCCGCAGGGCCCCGTGGGGCAAAAAGGAATGAAGTCCGGACTGAGATGCCGGCGCAAAGGTATAGTGCACCCTCTGTTTCCCTGGAGTTATTCTATCAGGGCATATTAACGTTCGTGCTATCTTTAGAACGAAGAGACCTCGCCGGACTACATCCGGAGTGGTTGCCATTCGCGCCTCCACCAGCCAGGCTCCAACGTCTGGCCAGGAAGCGGAGGCAAGCATAAGGCGTGCACCGGACGCTCCTCCGACAGAGGATGCGGACAGGCTGTCCGCCACAAATTCTGAAGTGGAGAGTGCCATGAACCACAGGCGTCGCCGGACAGTTCTACGTGACGCTTGTTTCTCCCAAGAGGCTTTAGATGTCTTTAATTCGGGAGATGCGTACCTCCGTGCCTCTCAAAATGGTTTAGCCAGAGCCACGGAGCAGTATGTAAAAGACATACGGGTAAGAAAATTTTGGTCAAATATATATATACCAGTAGCCCCCGAGACTTGAAACAGTTAGAGCAACTGATTTAAGGATCATTTAATATGCAGGTTCTTACAGAGAAGAATACTGTACTGTCCCAGGAGCTGGAGAAGTGCAAGGCCCAACTAGAGGCCGCACTAGCCGCAGCAGGGGAGCCCAAAGAGACCCCCTCAGGTAAGATACATTTCAAAAGATTAGTATTGTGTGGTGTGGGTGCAAATCTGACAAATCATGTTGCAGATGGCGTCGGACTCGATCCGGAAAAGCAACAACTCTTACGCCGGCTAAAGGCTGGTGAGAGTATGTTGACAAAGGTGAGGCGAGAGAAGAATGATCTTCAGGATGCCAACACCAGGCTGGACGTCGAACTTAAAGATGTTCGTGGCTAGCTGTTGGACTCCACGAAGGAGAATCAGCGGCTTCGACGCGACATATTTAGTAAGTGCTTGAACGAACTTTGAAAAAAGAGTTCGGCGAGGAAGTCGACTAACAGAGTAATGTCTGTAGGTATGCTCACAGGTCGTCCTGCAGAGGAGATGCCCGGTTCTATGGGTGACCTTTTTCCCGAACTCATGCAACTGCATGAACGAATTCGGCAGGCGATGCGAGGCGTTTCCCAAGCCTTATGGCCTGCCCACTCCATGCCCGAGGGCCTTGGAGAGCTTGCGGAGAAGCTGAAGGGAGCTCGGCGGCGCTTCCGGTTGTGGAAGATATCGGCCTGCCGACAAGGCGCTAGAGAAGCCTGGGCCATGGTGAAGACCCATTTTACGAAATCTGACCCAAACCACATGGCCGAGGTCGGACCAGTGGGGCCTGACGGGAAGGAGATCCCTGTGAGCTTAGTATACGGCCAAGTAGAGTTGGCCGCGAAGTATTCCCAGCAGGACTGTAAATTAGACAGCCTGTTAGATGGTATAGAAGAGGAATACAATCAGTCAGAATGACTATGTAATTTTGAATTGACATGTGTAATGCCTTCTAGCCGGATTGTAGATCGTTTGTCGTTGCCGACCTTTTCGCTTCAACCTTGGGGCCTGACGGTCCGGAGTGTGTCCGAATACCATAGAGGTTATATAAGAACCGCGGTATGCGTGGAGACCAGGCGTAGGGGTCATTAGTGCTTTATCAGACAAGTGCCCAACTAGTTATGTTATATTACATGGTTAGTAAGAAACATCTTCCAGAGAGAATAGTTCCGTTAGGGGTTCCTTTCGCTGGGAGGCATGCCCTAAAGTGCATGTCCGGACTGCGTAAAAAGACGCAGAAAAAAGCATCTGGGGCGCATAAAATGAGTAAAAAGATCATCTTTTATCTCACAGACCGAATATTCCCTTAAGAATACTAGCTTTTGGCTTCACCCAGTCTGAGGTACACGTCCGGCTGACCCGGCAGTAACAATCACAGAGGTGCTCCCTTTACCGCCTAGCCGAACAATCGGGAACGTAGGGGTAAGCACAGGAGCCAGGCAACCCAGCTTGGCCAAAACTTAAGTCATATCGATGCATATAATGGTGAAGAAAAAGGTACATGCGGAAGTTTGACGCATGTGTTGGGCGTGAAGCCCGTATAAATAAGCTTCTGTTAAAGAAGCCCCCAGGTTTAATGAGCGCGAGTGGCGCATCACTAGATGAGCCTTTAAGGGCTATAAAAGAAAAGAGGGGAAGGAGAGAAATGTAAGACAGAAAAATGCAAAAAATGGACAGAGGAAGGAGACGAACACAAAGTCCGGCGCTAGGCATAGAATCTTCGGAGACGGGTGGCGTTCCACGGGTTCGGCTCGAGTCGGTTATCCGACGCATCTCGCAGGCGGTACGCCCCGCCAGTCAGGACTTGGTCGATTATGAATGGACCTTCCCACTTGGGCTTGAGTTTGTCCTTTTTCTTATCCGGCAGGCGTAGAACTAGTTCTCCAACATTGTAATTTTTGGCCCGTACTTCTCTACTTTGATACCTTCGGGCCTGCTGTTGATAAAATGTAGAACAGGCTTTTGCCACGTCACGCTCCTCCTCTAGGGCGTCCAAGTTTTCCTGCCGATCGAGCTCGGCTTCTCTTTCTTCGTACATGCGCACTCTAGGTGAGTCATGAATTATGTCGCAGGGCAGAACTGCCTCTGCGCCGTACACCATAAAAAATGGTGTGTATCCGGTGGTGCGATTTGGCGTGGTCCGCAGCCCCCATAGCACGGAGTCGAGCTCCTCTACCCAGTGCGTGTTAGATTCCTTGAGGGATCGCACCATTCTGGGTTTAATGCCGCTCATGATAAGACCATTTGCACATTCAACCTGGCCGTTGGTTTGTGGGTGATAGACGGAAGCATAATCGAGCTTGATGCCCATGTTTTTGCACCAGAGTTTTACCTCGTCGGCGGTAAAGTTTGTACCGTTATCGGTTATGATGCTGTGGGGGACGCCATAACGGTGTACAACCCCGGATATGAAGTCTATCACAGGTCCGGATTCGGCCATTTTAATAGGCTTGGCTTCTATCCATTTGGTGAATTTATCCACTATGACCAGTAAGTATTTTTTTCCTATCGGTCCCACCTTTAAGGGGTCCGACCATGTCAAGCCCCCAGACCGCAAAAGGCCAGGTGATGGGTATAGTTTGGAGTGCGGTGGGTGGCATATGGCTTTGGTTGGCAAAAAGTTGGCAACCAGCGCATCGTTGGACTAAGTCCTGAGCGTCTGCCCGGGCCGTCGGCCAATAAAAGCCTGTACGGAAAGCCTTGCTAACAAGGGACCGAGCAGTGGCGTGGTGACCACCAAGTCTGGCATGAATTTCAGCCAGAAGGTTCCGCCCTTCCTCTTCGGAGATGCACCTTTGAAGGACTCCGGTAGTGCTTTTCTTATAAAGCTCTCCCTCATGGACTCTATAGGCTTTAGATCGCCGCACTATGCGGCGGGCCTCGTTTTGGTCCTCCGGGAGTTCCTTCCTAGTAAGGTAGGCTAGGAATGGTTCTGTCCACGGGGCCATGACCGCCATTATTACGTGGGCTGAAGGTGTAATTTCATTGGCAGAGCCTCCAATTGTGTCAGATTGTTCGGCGTCGAGTGGTGCGGCTGGGTCCAAGCTGTTATTTGTGGGTTCCCCCTCCCATGCTACGGATGGCTTGAACAATCTTTCCAAAAAGATGTTGGGGGGGACTGCATCGCTTTTTGCTCCGATGCGTGCCAGGACGTCCGCTGCTTGATTGTTTTCTCGGGCTATATGGTGAAACTCCAGCCCTTCAAACCGAGCTGACATTTTTAGGACGGCATTGTGGTAATCTGCCATTTTGGGGTCCTTGGCGTCGAAGACTCCATTTTTTGGGATATTGTGAGGTTTGAATCCCCGCGTACCTCTAGGCGCTGGATACCCATGGATACTGCTATCCGAAGACCATGTAGGAGGGCCTCATATTCGGCTGCATTGTTGGAATCCATGTACATGATCTGGAGCACATATTGGGCTGTGTCTCCTGTGGGGGACGTTAGGACGACGCCAGCCCCCAGTCCGGCCAACATTTTGGAGCCGTCGAAATGCATAATCTAGTTTGAATATGTGTCGTACTCTTTAGGGAGCTTGGCCTCCGTCCATTCTGCGACGAAGTCGGCCAAAACTTGCGATTTAATAGCTCGCCGTGGCTTATAGGTTATATCGAACGGGAGAAGCTCGATGGCCCATTTTGCAATCCAGCCCGTTGCGTCGCGGTTGTTGATAATATCGTTGAGTGGTACTTTCGAGGCTACTGTTATGGAACACTCTTGAAAGTAGTGTCATAGCTTCTGGGATGCCATGAATACCGCCTATGAAATCTTTTGATAATGCAGGTACCATGATTTTCATGGAATGAGGACAGTGGATACGTAGTAGACCGGCCTTTGAAGGGGGAATTTGTGTCCATCCATTTCCCGCTCGACAACGAGCACTGCGCTGACAACTTGATGTGTTGCTGCAATGTACAATAACATTGGTTCGCCGGTGTTCGGCGCGGCCAGGACTGGGTTTGTTGCCAATATGGCTTTTATTTCATCATGTCCGGCCGTGGCGGCCTCCGTCCACTCGAAGTGTTCGGTGCACCGAAGGAGGCGATAGAGGGGTAGTGCCTTTTCTCCCAAGCGGGAGACGAAGCGGCTTAAAGCCGCCACGCATCCGGTTAATTTTTGTATTTGTTTGAGGTCCTTTGGGATATCCAATTGTGACAAAGCTCGGATCTTGGCTGGATTTGCTTCAATTCCTCTACCGGATACAATGAAGCCCAATAGCTTTCCGGCTGGAACACCAAAGACGCATTTTTCCGGGTTGAGCTTGATGTCATATTTTCGGAGGTTATCGAATGTAAGCCTCATGTCGTCTATTAGAGATTCGACATGTCTTGATTTGACGACCACATCATCCACATACGCCTCCACTGTTTTGCCGATCTGATTTGCCAGACATGTCTGGATCATGCGCTGATATGTTGCGCCGGCGTTCTTCAGCCCGAAGGGCATTGTGTTGAAGCAGAATGGGCCGTATGGTGTGATGAATGCTGTTGCAGCTTGGTCTGATTCTGCCATCTTGATTTGATGGTAACCGGAGTATGCGTCGAGGAAACACAACGAGTCGTGTCCTGCGGTGGCATCGATAATTTGATCGATACGGGGGAGGGGGAAGGGATCCTTTGGGCAAGCCTTGTTAAGGTCTTTAAAATCGACACACAGGCGCCAGGATTTGTCCTTCTTTGGTACCATCACCAAGTTTGCTAGCCAGTCCGGATCTTTTATGTCTCTAATGAATCCGGCCTCCAATAGCTTGGCTAGCTCTTCTCCCATAGCCTGTCTATTGGGTTCAGAAAAACGCCGAAGGGCTTGTTTGACAGGTTTGAATCCTTTTAGGATATTTAAGCTGTGTTAGGCCAGCCTGCGTGGGATCCCTGGCATGTCTGAAGGGTGCTAGGCGAAAATGTCCCAGTTCTCTCGTAGGAACTCTCGCAGTGTGGCGTCTACATCAGGGCTCAGTCGTGCCCCGATGGAAGCTGTTTTATTGGGGTCCGTTGGATGGACCTGGAATTTGACTATTTCGTCAGCTGGCTTGAAGGATATGGATTTGGATCTCTTATCGAGTATCACATCATCCCTGTTAACCATGGAGCGCAGCGCAGTCAGTTCTTCGGCCGCTAAGGCTTCGGATAGTGCCTCAAGGGCTAATGCGGCCGTCTTGTTTTCGGCGCGGAGTGCTACGTCCGGATCACTAGCTAGAGTGATAATTCCATTCGGCCTGGGCATCTTAAGCTTCATGTACCCGTAATGGGGTATTGCTTGGAAGATTGTGAATGCTTCCCGTCCCAGTAAAGCGTGATGTCCGCTCTTAAACGGGGCCACCTGAAACGTGACTTCTTCGGACCTGTAATTATCCGGCGTGCCAAACACCACATCTAGTGTGATTTTTCCTGTGCAGCGCGCTTCCCGATTGGGGATTATTCCTCTAAAGGTTGTGCTGCTTCGCTCGACGCGGTTCCAGTCTATTTCCATTTTTTGAAGGGTTTCCTCATAAATGAGGTTCAGTCCGTTGCCTCCATCCATGAGCATCTTGGTGAGGCAAAAGCCGTCCACTATGGGACTGAGGACCAATGCGACTGGTGCTCGGGCTGTTCGGAATTTAGGTTCATCACTTGCGTTGAAGGTAATAGCAGTGTCGCTCCATGGATTTATTGTTGCAACTTGATAGACTTCGGCGAGGCTGCAGAGTGTTCTTTTTCGCATATTATTTGATGCGAAAGTCTCAAAGACTGTGAGAACGGTACTGGTGTCCTCGGGCTGGCTTTCTGCGGCCTCCAGAATTAAGAGGTCCTCGCCAATTTTGGCCACATGCCGGAGTATCCAACATGCTCTAAGGCTGTGAGTTGGTGTGGCGTCCTCTGTACTGTGAATTCTACAGGGTCCATCAAGCCACCTTTCCAGTACGGTTTCATGCCCTGTAGACGGTTTTGGCTTTTTGGTGTTTATCCCGGGTGTCCTATGATGATGCACCTTCTTAGTACGGGCGGGATTACTATTCAAGGTCGGATTATCCCAAAATTTTATTTCGGTTTTCCAGGCGCTTTCCATCGCACAGTATTTTTGTACTATGGACGCCAAGTCAGCGAAGCGTGTAATATCACAACGACTTACGGCGTTAAGGATTCCCTCATCCGTGCAATTACTGCAGAAAATTGAGATTGCGTCTCCCTCGCGGCAATCCTTTGTCCTGTTCATAACCAGGAGGAATCTGGCCCAGTAATGATGTACTGTTTCCTCGGGCCTCTGCCTGATTTGGGAGAGATCGCTTATGTTCGGGTGGGCGGGTGTCGTTCAATCTGAAACCTCACCCAATCCAAGATCCGGAGGCCGAAGAGTTTCCAAACTCTGAAGTTCGGATTCTTGGATGTTGTCCAACGAATCTAGCCCGTTGCCTGATTCTAAGCTCGGGTCTTGAGTTACATCCTCCTCTCCACGGGTATCCGGCTAGGAGGAGTCGGGATTCGGACGTAGCTAGTCCTTAAGATAGATGAAGGGTCACCGCACTGCGCCTCTACCACGACAACGTGGTGTGTGACTTGGGGAGAGTCAATTTCTCGTAGATCGGGTTTAAGCCCAACCTGGTCGTAATCCTTAGCGACCCCCAGGGCGGCGATGCGATCCAAGAGCTCATTTACGGAAGAGAGCTCCATTGGATCTAGCTGCTTGATGAGCTCCAAGCTGACGTGTAGGTTGCTTTTGATGACCCGAGAGGTCACCGTCGGCGCAACAGCCGAACAGGCGGTCATGAGGAAACCACCTAGCCGGAGGGTTTGGCCGACAGCCAAGGCTCCCTTAGCAACGGCGCTGTCTTTAAAGACGGGAGGAGGCATCCTTCCTGATTGTGACGGCACAGAGGAACTCTCAATGAAAGCACCAATGTCGGTGTCAAAACAAGCGGATCTTGGGTAGGGGGTCCCGAACTGTGCATCAAGGCCGGATGGTAACAGGAGACAAGGGACACGATGTTTTTTACCCAGGTTCGGGCCCTCTCGATGGAGGTAATACCCTACTCCTACTTGATTAATATTGATGATATGGGTAGTACAAGAGTAGATCTACCACGAGATCAAGGAGGCTAAACCCTAGAAGCTAGCCTATGGTATGATTGTTGTGTATGGATTTGATTGCCTACGGACTACAACCCTCCTGTTTATATAGACATCGGATAGGGTTAGGGTTACACAGAGTCGGTTACAATGGTAGGAGATCTTGAATATCCGCGTCACCAAGCTTGCCTTCCACGCCAAGGAAAGTCCCATCCGGACACGGGATGAAGTCTTCAATCTTGTATCTTCATAGTCCTGGAGTCTGGCTGAAGGTATAGTCCGGCTACCCGAACACCCCCTAATCCAGGACTCCCTCAGGGAGGCAGACCGGCAACGCAGGAGGCCAACACCGACGGAGACCCAGGGTAGCACAGCGGACGTGGAGCAGAGGGAGGAGGTAGAGCGCGGGGCAGGGGTGGCACTGGGAGGACGGCGCTGGTGAGGTCCGGCGACCAGGCAACGGGGGCGCGCTGGCGATGAAGCAGCTCAAGGAGATGGGCGCTGCAAGGGAGGCGGCCGAGGGACAGAGGAGAGGCTCCAGCTCAGGGAGGAGGTCGAGGTGGAGGAGGATCTAGCGGCGCTTGGCGATGGTGAAACTCCAGGCGGTGGCGCGCGATGGAAGGTGATGGGATCGGGCGCGGGTGCCAGAGACAGGGAGAGGAGAGGTAGCGAGCGAGGGAGAGAATCGAGAGGGAGAAAGGGGATCGGGAAGAGTGGTTCCCTAGCGGCGCGAGGGAATCAGGAGGACGGGCGCAAGGGATCGAGCGGGAGGCCTAGGGTTTGCAGTGGGCTGCGGGAGGCCTTGGGCCAAATGGGCCAGCGCGGATGGAGCCGGCTTGACAGGTTGCAGCTGGGCTGGGAGGCCCATCCGGGCTCTTCTCTCCCCCATCTCATTCTCTTTACAAAAACAATGAAAATAAGAGAAGGGAAAAGAGAGAAGAGAAGGTTAGAGGAAGAATTTGGGCACGGGGATAATTTTCACGGACTCGGAAAAATGTGCATGGTCCGGGAAAATAGAAAAGGTCAAGTTTGAAAGATTAAATTCAAATTCCTTTGAATTTAATTCAAAAGGTTTGAACTAGGACAGGTTTTTCAAAGTGCCCAAAAATGTTGAGAAATTAGGTGGAGCTCTAGAAAATGACGAAAGGACATATGGCAAAGTTAGAGGCCAAGAGTCGTGATGACTAAAGTATTGGGATTTTGCAAGTGTGTGCAGGTGAATTCCAAAATAAAGGAATAATTTTTTCATAGCTCCCTAATAGTATTGAGAGGGTTTAATATGTTATAAAGAGAGATCACAAGTGAATTCCCTCGATTTAAATGGATCAAAGATCCATGCCATTTATTTAGTGAGGTTTAAAACGGGTTGCATGATGACATGATGACATGATGCAAGGCACATGATGCAAAGGGGAAAGCAACAAGCAAAACAAAACACACGACGAAACCCGGAAACCCTGGAAGGCATCTGAAGCTCCGGTCTTGGGGCGTCACAAATATGTATGTGTTACGGTATGTAAACCGATTCCAAAACAGTTTTCAAGGCAATATTTCTCCGTTTTGGAATATTTAGAAAAATAGAAAAATAAGCAGCAGTCCGGGAAGGACACGAGGGCTCCACGAGGGTGGAGGGCGCGCCCGCTACCTCGTGGGCACCTCGTGTGCTCTCCGGACTCAGTTTTTGTACACGACACATATTTTGGTTGGTAAAAATTCATTATATAATCTCCCGGAGGTTTTGACTCCCGTATCACGCAATTATCTCATGTTTGTGTTTCGAGCTGTTGCTGCTGCAGATTAGAGCAGGATTTCTTCGCAAGAGTCAATCAGGGAGAGCCGGGTGTCTTATCCGACACCGAGATCAACGACAAACAATCATGTTGACCCCTTTGGGCCAGCAACGGAGGAAGAGATGGAGGCTGATTTGAAGAGGATAGATGCCATGGAAGAGGATCAAGAAGTCACTTCCCGCCTCCAAGCTGGATTCACAATGGGAGAACTGCAGAGCTCAGCTATTCCAAACTCGGTTATCCCTTCCAATGTTAGATTTCTTTCTTATGAGAATATGAAAAAGAGTGTCACTGGTTATCCCGCAGCTATGCAGCACCCTTGGGTGCAGGGAGCTTTGGCTGTTACAGGAAAACTCCGAAAGGAAATAATGGATCTCAAGCACCAAGTCAACAAGCTTGACGAGGAGAATCGTATCTTGAGGGGCATCATTGCCAAGAACATCACAGCACCATCCCCGAAAAGAGAGACATAATCACCTGGGTATGGGCACTCCACTTGGCAACTGCCAAGCTTGGGGGAGTGCACGGGTATCGTATCACCATCACTTTTATCTTTACTGTTTTTCTTAGTTCGATCCTTTTGGTAATATCTTGATGTAGTAGAATCAAAGTTCTTAGTATGATCTAGTTGTGAGTTTTGCTTTATTATCCTTCTATGTACTCGAGTCCGTGAGCTATATAATAAAGATTAGTGTTGAGTCAAGGGTTGATACTTTTGCCATGATCCCAAGTGAATAAAGGAAAAGAGAAAGAAATAAAAAGAAACAAAGAGATCATGTGAGTCTTATGGAGAGTAATGAGCTCACATAGAAAGAGTATGATGAATAAAAGTTATTGAGGGTTGACAAACATAGTTTTGGTCATCGTTGCAATTAATAGGAAGTAATTAAGAAAGAGAGGTCTTCACATATAAATATACTATCTTGGACATCTTTTATGATTGTGAGCACTCATTAAAATATGACATGTTAAAGAGTTGACATTGGACAAGGAAGACAACTTAATGGGTTATGTTTTCTTATATCTGAGATAAATTATATTGTCTTGGATCTTCCAACATGATGAGCTTGCCTTTCCGCCTCATGCTAGCCAAATTCATTGCACCAAGTAGAGATACTACTTGTGCTTCCAAATACCCTTAAACCAGTTTTGCCATGAGAGTCCACCATACCTACCTATGGGTTGAGTAAGATCCATCAAGTAAGTTGTCATCGGTGCAAGCAATAAAAATTGCTCTCTAAATATATATGATTGATTGGTGTGATAGAAATAAGCTTTATATGACCGTGTGATATGGAAGTAATAAAAGCGACAGACTGCATAATAAAGGTCCATATCACAAGTGGCAATATAAAGTGATGTTCTTTCACATTAGGATTTTGTGCATCCAACCATAAAAGTGCATGACAACCTCTGCTTCCCTCTGCGAAGGGCCTATCTTTTACTTTTATCTCCTTTACTGCAAAAGAGTCATGGTGATCTTCACCCTTCCTTTTTACATTTTACCCTTTGGCAAGCACAATATGTTGGAAAGATCCCGGTATATATGGCTAATTGGATGTGGGTTTTCATGAACTATTAATGTTGACATTACCCTTGAGGTAAAACGTTGGGAGGCAAAACAATAAGCCCCTATCTTTCTCTGTGTTCGTTTAAAACTCCATACCCATAAGTATTGCGTGAGTGTGAGCAATTGTGAAAGACTATATGATAGTTGAGTATGTGGACTTGCTGAAAAGCTCTTATACATTGACTCTTTCCTATGTTATGATAAATTGCAATTGCCTCAATGACTGAGATTATAGTTTGTTAGTTTTCAATGAAGTTTATGATTCATACTTGAGATTGTGATTGAATTATTACTCTAGCATAAGATATCATATGACAAGAATTATATAAGTTGCTGTTCTAACAATGATCATGATGCCCTCATGTCCGTATTTTATTTTTATCGACACCTTCATCTCTAAACATGTGGACATATTTTTCGATTTCGGCTTTTCGCTTGAGGAAAAGCGAGGTCTAAGCTTGGGGGATTGGATACGTCCATTTTGCATCATGATTTTATATCAATATTTATTGCATTATGAGCTGTTATTACACATTATGTCATAATACTTATGCCTATTCTCTCTTATTTTACAAGGTTTACATAAAGAGGGAGAACGCCGGCTGCTGGGATTCTGGCTGGAAAAGGAGCAAATATTAGAGACCTATTCTGCACACCTCCAAAAGTCCTGAAACTTCACGGATGATGTTTTCCAAATATGCGTGAACATGTGCCAAGTCAATTCACTTAAGTCATTCAAAGGAGGATACCACCCCATCATACCACATCATAACCATCTCAATAGCATGTTGGCATGCAAGGTAAACCATTATAACTCATAGCTAATCAAGCATGGCACAAGCAACTATGATCTCTAATTGTCATTGCAAACATGTTTATTCATAACAAGCTGAATCAAGAACGATGAACTCATCATATTTACAAAAACAAAAGAGGTCAAGTTCATACCAGCTTTTCTCATCTCAGTCAGTCCATCATATATCATCATAATTGCCTTTCACTTGCACGACCGAATGATGTGAATAATAATAATAAGAGTGCACGTGCATTGGACTAAGCTGGAATCTGCGAGCATTCAATAAGCAGGAGAAGACAAAGCAATATGGGCTCTTGGTTAAATCAACAATAAAGCATATAAGAGCCACTTCAACAATTTAATCATGGTCTTCTCCTACTGACCCCCAAAGAAAAGAAAAAAAATAAAACTATTTACACGGGAAAGCTCCCAACAAGCAAAAGAAGAACAGGAAATCTTTTTGGGTTTTCTTTTTAGTTACTACTACAAGCATGGAAATTAAAACTAGCTAGAAGCTACAACTAATTTTTTTGGTTTTTCTTATGGTTTATTAAACACACAAGAAGAAAGCACAAAAGGAAATAAACTAGCATGGATGATACAATGAAAAAGTATGAACACCGACATTTAGCAATGAGTGTGTGAGCATAAATGTAATGTTGGTGGGAAATACGTACTCCCCCAAGCTTAGGCTTTTGGCCTAAGTTGGTCTATGGCCACGGCTGGCCTGGCTGATATCCATAATAATAGTTGGGGTCGTACTGCAATGAGGAAGAAGAAGGCTCCGATTGCCACTGGCTGGCAATCATCTCCGGATCCCACTAATAGTTAGACTGTCGTGAAGGATCAAATTGTGGTTCCGGTTCTGGCTCCTCGACTGGTGCAGGGTTCCGGTAGGCGTGGATAGCCGTCAATGGAACAAGGTACGTGCCTACAGTCAAATCAAACAAAGAAGGAGCAGGCAAGGCAATAGTCTCAAGATGATGTTTATTAAAGAACAATTGATATTTAAGCTCTCGTGCCCTATTCTTAATAATAAAATCAGGTGCCGCCATACTTTTATAATCTAGATAAACACGAGGCAGCACTTTTTCTTCCTTCTCAGCATGCCTAATAGGTATGTTAAAATGTGCATCTAGGATTGTAGCATAGATGCCTGCAAAGATGGGGCCCTTTGTACGGTTCAGACTTAACCGTTTAGCTATAATACCGCCCATACTAAAAGTGTTATCACTGTATAAACCTTGGAGAAAAATAATAATATCAGGGATACTAAGGTTTCCACAGTTTCCACGACCAACTAAGCAACGACTAGCAAATAATGCAAAGTAACGTAAGTCAAGAAAATGTATGCTAGTGATTCGTGCATCGGAAACCTTCCTAGTTTCCCCTACAGTGATAGTATCAATAAATCCCTCCACATCATCACGATGTGGTTCTTCTTCCTTGCCCTCAAAAGGGACTAAACAAATCCGACAAAAATCATAAAGTGACATCTCCTTATGCTCATCATATAAATGAAATTCCACCGTAGGTGGTGAGTTCCTAGAATGAAAATGAAAGTTTTGCACAAAGGTATTTGTGAGTAGGAGATACTGATCGCATTGGTCGTGGAGGAAAGCGGTGAGGCCTGCATTATGAGCCAATTCATGAAAATCTTCATAAATCCCGGCTGCTCTCAAGAAATCCACAGAAGGCCATTCACACGCCTGAACCTCCGCGGTGCGCGGCAAACTATACTTAGGCTTCGGTGCCTTTTCCTTTGAGCTTTGGCTCCATGAGCCCCTCAATAATCTCCTCATCATTTTCTGAAATTTTTAGTAACTTCAAAATAAAATAAACCAAACTCAATAATATTGATAGCAACCACTCCTACAAGTGCCTAGAGCCTATATCATGCATCAAAACTACTTTTGACCATATAAATTTGACATGCAAGCTCAAGAACAGGGTCACCTAAGCAGCAAAAATTTGCAATGAATAAAGCACTAGAACAAAAACTAATTGGACCAATGGAGGAGTCACATACCAAGGAACAATCTCCCCAAGAAGTTTTGTGAGAGGTGCTTTGAGCAAGGAGATCGAAAATGGCAGCAAAGAGGGCTGGAACTCGTGCTTGAGTTGGTTTTTCGTGTTTGTGGGAGGAAGAAGAAGAGGATGGGTGCAGGAATAAGTGGAGGAGGGCCACCGTGGGCCCACGAGGCAGGGGGCGCGCCCTAGAAGGGTAGGCGCGCCCTCCACCCTCGTGGCAAGGTGGTTGGCCCTCCTGGAGTGTTCTCTGTTCCATAGATCCTCAAATATTCTAGAAAAAATCATATTTAATTTTCAGGGCATTTGGAGAACTTTTATTTTCGAGGTATTTTTATATTGCACGGATAATCAGATAACAGACAGAAAAATATTTATTTTTATTTTATTTAATATAAATAACATAAAGTAAAAGTGGGGTATAGAAGGTTGTGTCTTCTAGTTTCATGCATCTCATGCTCATCAAAAGGAATCCACTAACAAGGTTGATCAAGTCTTGTTAACAAACTCATTCCGATTAACATGGAACCGGAGAAATTTCATATAACACTAGGTTACCTCAATGGGGATATGCACATCCCCAATAATAAGTATATCATATTTCTTCTTGACAATAGGAAGAGGTAATTCAAAACCACCAAATATAATCGATGGAATTTTTCCGATAGAATTGATACTATGAACTTGAGGTTGTTTCCTTGGAAAGTGTACCGTATGCTCATTACCATTAACATGAAGAGTGACATTGCCTTTGTTGCAATCAATAACAGCCCCTGCAGTATTCAAAAAGGGTCTTCCAAGAATGATAGACATACGATCATCCTCGGGAATATCAAGAATAACAAAGTCCTTTAAAATAGTAACATTTGCAACCATAACAGGCACATCCTCACAAATACCGACAGGTATAGCAGTTGATTTATCAGCCATTTGCAAAGATATTTCAGTAGGTGTCAACTTACTCAAATCAAGTCTACGATATAAAGAGAGAGGCATAACACTAACACCGGCTCCAAGATCACATAAAGTAGTTTTAACATAGTTTCTTTTAATGGAGCATGGTATAGTAGGTACTCCTGGATCTCCAAGTTTCTTTGGTATTCCACCTTTAAAAGTGTAATTAGCAAGCATGGTGGAAATTTCATCTTCTGGTATCTTTCTTTTATTTTTAATAATATCTTTCATGTATTTAGCATAAGGATTCATTTTGAGCATATCAGTCAATCGCATACGCAAAAAGATAGGTCTAATCATTTCAGCAAAGCGCTCAAAATCCTCATCATCCTTTTTCTTGGATGGTTTGGGAGGAAAAGGCATGGGTTTCTAAACCCAAGGTTCTATTTCTTTACCATGTTTCCTAGCAATGAAGTCTTTCTTATCATAACGTTGATTCTTTGATTCTGGGTTATCAAGATCAACAGCAGGTTCAATTTCTATATCATTATCATTACTAGGTTGAGCATCATCATGAACATTATTATTAACATTATCACTAGTTTCAGTTTCATTGCCAGATTGTGTTTGAGCATCAGACATAGAGATATCATTTGGATTATCAGGTGGTTCAGTAATAGGTTCACTAGAAGTTTGCACAGCTCTATCATTTTTCTTTTTCTTCCTTTTGGAAGAACTAGGTGCATCAATATTATTTCTCTGAGAATCTTGCTTAGTTCTCTTAGGGTGGCCTTCAGGATAAAAAGGTTCCTGAGTCATTCTACCAGTTCTAGTAGCCACTTTAACAGCATAATCATTTTTCTTACTATTCATCTCATTGAGCAATTCTTTTTGAGCTTTAAGTACTTGTTCTACTTGAGTGGTAACCATAGAAGCATGTTTGCTAACAAGTTTAAGTTCACCTCCAATATTAGCCATATAATCACCCAATTATTTAATCATATCAGCATCTTGTTTTAATTGTGAAGTCTTCTTGCTTAAACATAAAATTATCAAACTCATCCAAGCATTGACTAGCAATTTTAGCAGGAGGGATTTCAGCTCTATCATATCTATAGAGAGAATTTACCTTTACTACCTGTGTCAAGTTATCGAGGTCTGGAAGTTCTTCAATAAATAAAGGATTAAGATCATATGTTTCTTCAATAGGCGGTAAATTAAGACCATGTATTTCTTCAATAGGAGGTAAATTCTTAACATCTTCAGCTTTAATACCTTTTTCTTTCATAGATTTCTTTGCCTCTTGCATATCTTTGGGACTGAGAAATAGAACACATCTCTTCTTCGGAGTTGGTTTAGGAATAGGATCTTTAATTGGAGCAGGAGCTGGCTCAGGAGGTGCCCAATTATTTTCATTTGTCAACATATTGTTCAATAAGATTTCAGCTTCATCCGGCGTTCTTTCCCTGAAAAGAGAACCAGCACAACTATCCAGGTAATCTCTGGAAGCATCGGTTAGTCCATTATAAAAGATATCCAGTATCTCATTTTTCTTAAGAGGATGATTAGGCAAAGCATTAAGTAACTTGAGAAGCCTCCCCCAAGCTTGTGGGAGACTCTCTTCTTTAATTTGCACAAAGTTGTATATTTCCTTTAAAGCAGCTTGTTTCTTATGAGCAGGGAAATATTTAGCAAAGAAGTAGTAAATCATATCCTGGGGACTATGCACACAAATAGGATCAAGAGAATTAAACCATATCTTAGCATCACCCATTAATGAGAATGGAAATATTTTAAGGATATAAAAGTAGCAAGATCTCTCATCATTAGTGAACAGGGTGGCTATATCATTTAATTTAGTAAGATGTGCCACAACAGTTTCAGATTCATAGCCATGAAAAGAATCAGATTCTACCAAAGTAATTATATCAGGATCAACAGAGAATTCATAATCCTTATCAGTAACAAAGATAGGTGAAGTAGCAAAAGCAGGGTCAGGTTTCATCATAGCATTTAGATATTGCTTAATCCATTTAGCTAATAACCTTTTGAGTTCATATCTATCTTTGCAAGCTAAAATAGCTAAAGAAGCTTCTTGATCAAATAAATAACCCTCAGGAATAACAAGTGATTCTTCATCATCACTTTCATCATCATAATCGGATTCAATATTTTCAATCTCTCTAGCCCTAGCAAGTCGTTCCTCAAGAAAATCACCAAGTGGCATAGTAGTATCAAGCATAGAAGTAGTTTCATCATAAGTATCATGTATAGCAGAAGTAGAATCATCAATAACATGCGGCATATCAGAACGAATAGCAGAAGCAGGTTTAGGTCTCACAAGCTTACTCATAACAGAAGGTGAATCAAGTGCAGAGCTAGAGGGCAGTTCCTTACCTCCCCTCGTAGTTGAGGGATAAATTGTTGTATTAGCGTCTTTCAAATTCTTCATAGTGTCCAGCAGATATAAATCCCAAGGGACTCAAAGAATAGAGCTATGCTCCCCGGCAATGGCGCCAGAAATTAGTCTTGATAACCCACAAGTATAGGGGATCGCAATAGCTTTCGAGGGTAGAGTATTCAACCCAAATTTATTGATTCGACACAAGGGGAGCCAAAGAATATTCTCAAGTATTAGCAGCTGAGTTGTCAATTCAACCACACCTGGAAACTTAGTATCTGCAGCGAAGTGTTTAGTAGCAAAGTAATATGATAGTGATGGTAACGATAACAAAAGAGTAACGAAAGAAAAGTAATGTTTTTGGTATTTTGTAGTGATTGTAACAATAGCAACGGGAAAGTAAATAAGCGTAGACCAGTATATGGAAAGCTCGTAGGCAATGGATCAGTGATGTATAATTATGCCGGATGTGGTTCATCATGTAACAGTCATAACATAGGGTGACACAGAAGTAGCTCCAGTTCATTGATATAATGTAGGCATGTATTCCGAAATATAGTCATAAGTGCTTATGGAAAAGAACTTGCATGACATCTTTTGTCCTACCCTCCCGTGGCAGGGGGGTCCTAATGGAAACTAAGGGATATTAAGGCCTCCTTTTAATAGAGAACCGGAACAAAGCATTAGCACATAGTGAATACATGAACTCCTCAAACTACGGTCATCACCGGTAAGTATCCCGATTATTGTCACTTCGGGGTTAACGGATCATAACACATCTATAGACTTGCAAGATAGGATCAAGAACTCTCATATATTGATGAAAACATAATAGGTTCAGATCTGAAATCATGGCACTCGGGCCCTAGTGGCAAGCATTAAGCATAGCAAAGTCATAGAAACATCAATCTCAGAACATAGTGGATACTAGGGATCAAACCCTAACAAAACTAACTTGATTACATGATAAATCTCATCCAACCCATCACCGTTCGGCAAGCCTACGATGGAATTACACACGCACGGCAGTGAGCATCATGAAATTGGCGATGGAGGATGGTTGATGATGACGACGGCGATGAATCCCCCTCTCCGGAGCCCCGAACGGATTCCAGATCAGCCCTCCCGAGAGGTTTTAGGGATTGGCGGCAGCTCCAAATCATAAAACGCGATGATTTCTTCTCTCCTATTTTTTTCCTCCCCGAAAGTAGATATATAGAGTTGGAGTTGGAGTCGGGAGGTCTCGAGGGGGCCCACGAGGTAGGGGGCGCGCCCTAGGGGGGCGCCCCCCACCCTCGTGGACAGGGTGTGGCCCCCCTGGTCTTCATCTTTGGCGATGATTTTTTATTATTTATTGTAAGATATTCCGTGGAGTTTCAGGTCATTCCGAGAACTTTTGTTTTCTACACATAAAACAACATCATGGCAATTCTGCTGAAAACAGCGTCAGTCCGGGTTAGTTCCATTCAAATCATACAAGTTAGAGTCCAAAACAAGGGCAAAAGTGTTTGGAAAAGTAGATACGACGGAGACGTATCACAACCCCGCCGACATCATGCGGCTCCTCCCTGGCCTCGACCACAACTTTAAAGTGATGCGCACGCCTATTTCTGCCAGCGGATCTTCCAGCTTGACGTGGGCCGCGATGGCAAGGTCGAGCGGACCGGCAGGGTTGCGAGGGCCGCAGCGAAGGCCGGCAAGGTCCACAAGGGGCCTCTGTTCAAGCTGCCGACGGAGGTGGTCCCGTTGTACAACAACTCGCGTCGGTCCGAGATCATCGCCATGATGCCGGACTGCAACGCGCACGGCCCCATCCTGAGCTAGAAGGAGCCGGAGGACACTGAAGTGCAACATTTCTTCGACACCCTGCACGAGGTGTATGTCAACGCCGACGCCGAGCGGCTGCTTGTCGAGGACACCTCCCAGGAGGAGCTGAACTACATCGCCATGAGGGTGAGGGAGGCACAGCTTGCCAGGGAGTCCGGCAACACCGGCGGAGTGGAGGACAAGGCCGCGACAGCCGCGTAGGAGGAGGAGCTCGCCCGGTGGGCGATGGCCGCCGGATGAGTCAACAGTGCTGGCGCCGAGGCTCCTTTGGTTGAAGACGTGACCGGCGGGTCATCGGAGTAGGAGGCCGAGGCTGCAGAGCCGACGCCACCTACGGGGAGGGGGCGAGTCCTGCGGCGGGCCTGTTCTGGCGAGCCAGTCCGGCCCGGTAGGGCTGCATGGTCACAGCTGACCTTGGAGGAGCCCAGGCGCCAGACGAGGGCCGCGACGGCAAAGAAGCCAGCGAAGGCCGCGGTGAAGAAGACAGCCGCCCCTTCTTCGTCCGCGCGTGCCCAGACACCACCCCCTTCCCCTCCTCTGGCGAATGTTGATATGGAGGTAACTATTGACTACAGATCCCTCAGCCCGAGGAGGAAGAGGAAGACAGCAGAGGAGGAGGCGGACGACGAGTAAGTATCTGGTTCCTTTTCGTTATCTCTGCCACCTCAATCTGTGTTGCTTGTCTTGACTTGTTTTCATCTTTGCAGGGACGGGGAGACGCTGGCCCAGAGAGCGAAGAGGGCCAAAGTCTCGGCGGGTGGCCAGCCCTCAGCTGGTACTTCGGTGGCGCCATTGGTGGTGTTGAGCAGCCCGGACAGCAGCCCCCGGCAGAGCCCCCAGCGTCAGTTCATCACTCTTCTCCCGTCAACATGTGTCAGGGGCATGACATCTTGGCGCTGACCTTGTCAGGTACGCAGGAGGGGAGCAGCAGCAAGAGGAGCCACAGAGGGCTACTCCCAACACGCTGCCCCCATCGACCACGCCGCCCCGGGGGATGTCCCCGGCAAGGGAGCCAGGCATCGGGCCCACGCACGTGGAGGAGGAGGAGGAGAACTTGGGTGCCGGCGGCTTTGCCTTGACGCCAAATGTTGGCGGGAAGGGGGCTTCCGTTTCCTAGCCGGGTGCTGGTATAGGTAAGCTGTTTGCCGTTTGTCCCTGCTTCCCCCTTTCTTTTTTTTCTGGTCTTGGCCTTGCCTCACCCCCTTCTTCGGCGCCCAGATCCCTTCTCGGTGAGCCCAGAGGACGTGGACGTCGTCATTGAGGGCGTCGCCAAGGCCGCCGAGGCGAACACCGAGAGGATTGCCGCCGAGGAGGCCGCCAAGGACGCTGCCGAGGGGCCCACCAGGGAGGCTGACAAGGCTACCGCTGAGGAGGCCGACAAGGGGCCTACCAGGGAAGAGGACGAGGAGGCTAGTGACCAGCCTTCCTCCTCTGTTGCTTCCGACTCCGGCATGTACCTGAGGCTGAGTGAAGATTTGTTCGCCCACCTTCCAGGCGCGTCGAGCACCAGGACACCCGTTGAGGGAGAGGTGTTCGACGACGAGGTGCTTGCCACTGCCGGGCTTGAGTCGTCGATGAGCTGATCGTTGGCGGTGATGGCTCGCGGGAAGAGCGGCTCCTCCACGCCATGGGCGCCAGCTTCCAGAAGCTCCAAGCGCTCCATCGCGCCCGCCTAGACAAGGCTAAGTCCACGACGGCGGTGGTGGAGATGGCGGAGGTGGACCTCCAGCAGTGCTTCGCTGAGGAGCAGGACTGGTTCCGCGAGGACAGCTCAAGGCGGCCCAGGGTGAGCAGGCCAGGCGCGACGTGGAGCTCACCATGAAGCTCGCCGACGTCGAGAAAGCTTAGGAAGCGGCGAAGAACTTGGCCGAGGCCGCCGAAGCCGCTCGGACCCAACACGAGGCCGTGCTGAACTCCCAGGAGGAGGATCTTGCTGTGCGCGAGGAGAAGCTTTCCGCCATGATCCGCGACAAGGATGCAGAGGTGGAGAAGTTTGTCTTGCAGCGGACCAGTGAGCTGGAGCAGAGGCACAAGGAGGCACTCAATGCCCAGGTCCAGGTTCACGCCGGCAAGGTGGAGCAGCTGGAGGCAGAGCGCGGCAGGCTGAAGGAGCAGGCCATGAAGCTGTCCAGGAGCAGGACATGCTCAACAGTGCCCTGACAGAGGCGCAGGGTGCGGCCGTCCACAAGGCTGGGGAGCTCTCTGAGGCCAACAACTCCATCAAAGACCTCAAGCTGAAGTTGTAGGGTCTCGAGAAGGTGTTGTCAGAGGCCGCAACCCGAGAGGGGACCCTGGCCAAGGAGCTGGAGGCTGAGAAGCTGTTGCGGAAGAATGAGGGCCTCAACTTCGCGGACCACGTGGATGGCGAGAACCGTTGGCTCGATCGCCTTGCCACCGTCGCCAACCAGGCCGCCGCGCAGCTGGCCACCATGGGGATGCCGAACGTGAGGTACGTCCGGGAGCCGGGTGTGAGCGCCAATTGCAGCCTGGCCATGTTCTTCGAGAAGTTCGTCGGCGCTCTGGAGCAGCTCCACGCAAACCGGGCGGCCTCACTGGCTGACGAGTCCCGGAGGTTTTGCCAGGGTGCCATGACCAAGGTTCTCACCAAGATGGTGCACTGGTACCCCGACCTCGACTTCGACGCCGTGCTGGAGAGCTTGTCGGAGGGAACCGACCTTGCGCCGCTCAGGGAGCGCATCGCGCCCATCATCAGCTGGGTCGGCGGAATTCAAAGGGTGGAGGGACAGAGCCGGGATTAGGCATCCTGTTCTTTTTTATTGCCGCTGCAGGTTCACAACCAAGACAATTGCTATCTCTAGTTAGAACCGCAGCAACAATTTGATGTAATCATAACTTTGCAGCACTTTTTAGTATCATGCATGTTATTTCCCTGTTCGATTTTTCCCTGTATGTCCACCCTACGCAACTAGGTAGGCTTGCCGGCGCGTAAACCCAGGGCGGCGGCGTGGGGACGGATCCCCATTGGCCTGCCGGGTGTGCTTGCTGCCTGGTAAACCACCTTACCGCCCTTAGCGCGGCCGCCTGAACTGTCGAGTTTGACTCGAGTCAGAGTCAGGAGCGTTGCCAGGTGCGGAAGGCTAACCCACCACTCTTGATGCGGCAGCTTTGAGCTGTTGAGCGGACTCGAAATAGAACAAAGGAGTTGCCAATCGTGGGGGCCCCCTTGCGTGCAGGTTTCCCATACATAGGCCAGATCTCCGAGGACGATAACCTTAAGTGCAAGAGGAAATAATCCAAGGCTCTGGATGACTTAGCTTTTCTGTTTCTGAGACGGCGTCGTTCCTCCAGACGCCTTCTTCTTAGAAACCGAAAGCGATGAAGAACTGCTAGGCTAACTACCAGACCAGATTCTCACACTTGCGCCCCCTGCCTAGCGCGCCAAGGATGTCGGTGTGGAACGACACCTATGGGATCACGAGGGTCCCTACTACGGTTCCCGGGGCGCGGGGTTGCCTGGAGAGCAGGGCTAGTAGACAGCACAAGGATCATTTACCCAGGTTCGGGCCGCGAGGATGCGTAAAACCCTAGTCCTGCTTTGGTGGGTGTATTTCTGAGAGTTCTTGAGATCTTGAACTAGTTGTGGTCAGCCTGTGGTTCCAAAGAGCCGAATCCCTCTCCTTGTCACCTCGGGCCTCCTTTTATAGGAAAAAGGGGTTGCCATAGTGGCACACAGGAGGTGGAAAGGTCTAAAGTGGCACGAGGTTATCCCTTGTATTACAGGACAAGGTGCATTTAATGCACCGCTTAGGTGTCCTCTTGCTTTATCGGGGACGGGGGTGAGGCCCGTCCCGTCCGTCGCCGCTTCTCCTCGCTTCGACACGCGCCTCGGCCTGGGATGTGTGCGGTGCCATGTAGGCAGGCAGGCAGCTGAGTTGGCGTGGTGGTGGAGCCTTCACGAAGATCTTCATGCCGCCACACAGGCACTTGAAGAGTTGGCCTGGGAGCAGCATGTTGCCACGCAGGTGCCCGCCCCAGCTGGTTGGGCTAGCAGCTGCATGCGAATGGTGGTGGGAGCTTGGTTGACGTGGGCTTGGTAGTGGCCTTGCCGGCGTCTTTGGCGAGGGCCTTTCGGGTGGCCTGGCAAGGGTCTCGCCATGGCGTGTTGTCGTCCTCAGCAAGGATCTTGCTGGGGGTCTGGTGGCCTTCCTTGGCAGGGATCTTGCCGACGATCGTCGTCTTCTAATCTGATCTTGAATATGTCTTCACAAAGATCTGTATGCCACCACAGGGGTGCCTTCCCGAGCCCTGGCCCAATGCTTATGACGGTACTAGGAGCCATGGGCTCAAGGGTGGCTCGCTCTGTTGGCGTGGGGCGAGCTGTCCCGGCAAGAGTCTTGCCAAGGCCGCTGAGGCCACCCGGCAAGGGTCTTGCTAGGGGAACCTGCTTCGTCCCTCTGCTCTTTGTGGTCTTGGCCGTGGTGTTGCTTTGATTGTCTTGGGCTTTGATCTTACCTTGGTTCACCTCCCTCGTTCTGCTTGGTGTGGCTGTGGGCGCGGCTCTGACTGCCCGTGCACAGGAAAAGGGGTACAAAGATGCGCCCCTATTTTTGTGCACCGACAATGCCCTAGAGGCAATAATAAAATGGTTATTATTATATTTCCTTGTTCATGATAATTTTCTATTGTTCATGCTATAATTGTATTAACCGGAAACCGTAATACATGTGTGAATACATAGACCACAACATGTCCCTAGTAAGCCTCTAGTTGACTAGCTCGTTGATCAATAGATGGTTATGGTTTCCTGACCATGGACATTGGATGTCGTTGATAATGGGATCACATCATTAGGAGAATGATGTGATGGACAAGACCCCATCCTAAGCGTACCATAAGATCGTGTAGTTCGTTTGCTAAAGCTTTTCTAATGTCAAGTATCATTTCCTTAGACCATGAGATTGTGCAACTCCCGGCTACCGTAGGAATGCTTTGGGTGTACCAAATGTCACAACGTAACTGGGTGGCTATAAAGGTGCACTAAAGGTATCTTTAAAAGTGTCTGTTGGGTTGGCACGAATTGAGATTGGCATTTGTCACTCCGTATGACGGAGAGATATCTCTGGGCCCACTCGGTAATGCATCATCATAATGAGCTCAATGTGACTAATGAGTTAGCCACGGGATCATGCGTTACGGAATGAGTAAAGAGACTTGCCGGTAACGAGATTGAACAAGGTATAGGGATACCGAGGATCGAATCTCGGGCAAGTAACACACCGATAGACAAACAGAGTTGTATACAGGATTGATTGAATCCCCAACATCATGCTTCATGCGATGAGATCATCATGGAACATTTGGGAGCCAACATGGGTATCCAGATCCTGTTGTTGGTTATTGGCCGGAGAGATGTCTCGGTCAGGTCTGCATGGTTCCCGAACCCGTAGGGTCTACACACTTAAGGTTCGGTGATCCTAGAGTTGTTATGGGAATAGTATGTGGTTGCCGAAGGTTGTTCGGAGTCCCGGATGAGATCCCGGACATCATGAGGAGTTCTGGAATAGTCCAGAGGTGAAGAATTATATATGGGAAGTCCAGTTTCAGCCACCGGAATGGTTTCGGGGGTTATCGATATTGTACTAGGACCACCGGAAGGTGTTTGGGGGTCCACCGGGTGGGGCCACCTGCCCGGTGGGCCTAGTGGGCTGAACAAGGAGGGAAGCATCCCCTGGTGGGCTGGTGCGCCTCCCCCCAAGGGGTCCAAGGCGCCTAGGGTTGGGAAACCCTAGGGGTGGGGGCACCTCCCACATGCTTGGGGGGCAAGTTACCCGCCCCTTGGCCGCCCCCCTTGTAGATGGGTTCTGGGGGGCGGCCCCCTCTCCCCTTCCCCTATAAATAGTGGGGGGCGGGAGGGATGCCACACCCTTCCCTTGACATAGCCCTCCCCCTCTCCAACACCTCCTCCTCCTCCTCCGTCATGCTTGGCGAAGCTCTGCCGGAGAACCACGAGCTCCATCACGACCACGCGGTCGTGCTGCGGGAGTTCTCCCTCAACTTCTCCTCTCCCCTTGCTAGATCAATAAGGAGGAGACATCCCCGGGCTGTACGTGTGTTGAATGCGGAGGCACCATTGTTCGGTGCTTAGATCGGAATCGACCACGATCTGAATCGCTGCGTGTACGACTCCACCGACCGCGTTCTTGCAACGCTTTCGCTTAGCGATCTTCAAGGGTGAGGGAGTCCTGGATTCGGGCTCTCCGGACAGCCGGACTATATCCTTTGGCCGGACTGTTGGACTATGAAAATACAAGATTGAAGACTTCGTCTCGTGTCCGGATAGGACTCTACTTGGCGTGGAAGGCAAGCTAGGCAATACGAATATGTATATCTCCACCTTTGTAACCGACCTTGTGTAACCCTAGCCCCCTCCGGTGTCTATATAAACGGGAGGGTTTTAGTCCGTAGGACAACATACAATCATACCATAGGCTAGCTTCTAGGGTTTAGCCTCTCCGATCTCATGGTAGATCAACTCTTGTAATACTCATATCATCAAGAATAAATCAAGCAGGACGTAGGGTTTTACCTCCATCAAGAGGGCCCGAACCTGGGTAAAACTTCGTGTTCCCTGCCTCCTTTTACCATCCGCCTTAGACGCACAGTTCGGGACCCCCTACCTGAGATCTGCCGGTTTTGACACCGACATTGGTGCTTTCATTGAGAGTTCCTCTGTGTCGTCACCGTTAGGCTTGATGGCTCCTACGATCATCGATAGCGATGCAGTCCAGGGTGAGACTTTTCTCCCCTGACAGATCTTTGTGTTCGGCGGCTTCACACTGCGGGCCAACTCGCTTGACCATCTAGAACAGATCGAAAGTTACACCCCTGGCCACCAGGTCAGGTTTGGAAGCTTAAACTACATGGTCGATATCCGCGGAGACTTGATCTTCGGCGGATTCGAGCCCCTGCCTTGTGCGCCGCGTTGTCAGGACCCCGATTCCAAGTCACATCGATCTAGCCGGTAACACCTCATATCACTTTGCGGCCTCACGCATGGTATTCCCACGGGTGTCGCCTTACCATGGCCCAGGACCATTTGCGCCTTTTGGCTCACGTATATGACAATGTCGCTAGCATCCATATGACAGAGAACCCGGGCCGACATGGCTAGTCGTGAACCCAAAGCGGCACTAACCTATGGGGACATGCATACATGAATCACATCGAGCATGTCGGTCAGCAGCGTGTGAATCCGGGCTGTAGCACTAGGCTAGCAGGACTCCGGGAACCCGGGCTGTAGCAGGCTAGGCAGGACTCCGGATGTCACCGCGTGACATTTCCCCGAAGGGACAGACACAGGAACAAAGTGAAAGACATGCCGGCCAGTCAAGTGTCCTGAGCAGTAGTGCTGGGCTAACAGGACTCCGGTGAACCGGGCTGTAGCGGACTACTATGGCTCATGGAAGCACTAGACTACATTTCCCCATAAGAGAGGCTGCCAAGGATAAACAACTAGATTGTCGGATCCCACACATACCAAGCATTTCAATCATACACACAATATGCTCGATATGTGTAAATACAACATGGCATCACAACATAACTCTACAACTCAAGTATTTATTTATTAGGCTCCGAGGAGCGAGATATTAAAAACATGGGTCTCATGACCCAGCAGTCATAGCATACAATGCAAAGCACATGCGGAAGCTTAACATGTCTGGGTACAGACATCTACAAATGAAAAAGGCTAAGAAGCCTGACTATCTACCAGATCCTGCCGAGGGCACAAGATCGTAGCTGAGGTATCGAGCTAATGTCGAAGTCCATGTGGAAAACTACTAGCAAGACTGAAGTCTCTCTGCAAAACATAAATTAAGCGAACGTGAGTACAAAGGTACTCAGCAAGAATTACATCAGAACTAGCTACATATGCATCGGTATCAACAAAAAGGGGGGGGGGTGGTGGAGTTTAACTGTAGCAAGCCAGCTTTGACTCGGTGGCTATTTGAACTACGACTGCAAGCAACTCTTTTGAGGTGGCGCACACGAGTCCACATATTCACCATTCAATACACCACTATGGATCCGCTCTCGTCTCCCTACGAGAAGGCCATCCATAGCACTCACACTTATCTTGCGAGTTTTAGAGTATCCACTTTCACTTGTCTATGAACTGTTATAGGCAACCCAGAAGTCCTTTACCACGGACACGGCTATTCGAATAGATCATTTATAACCCTGCATGGGTGTACTTCGTCACACATGTTTCCACCACTTAGCGTCTGCACACGACATGTGCTTGGCAGACTTCAAGCGAAAACCGACGTGGGTGTAGACCATGACCTGACTAACCTCACAAGTCTCTAGTTCAGGTTTATCGCCTATTCAGGTTCCATCCGCAAGGAAATCCGGCCGGGGTGTCCTCAACGGCCCCAAACGATGTGTACAGGGTCCCGAGACGCCAAACGGGCGCCCGGCATACCCGGCCACAGTGTGTCTACCGCATCATAGCCCACCCCTAGGGTCAGCGCTACGCACGGCCGCCAATACATGTCCTACAAACACCAGAAACTAGTTGCAACTCCTGGACAGAGGCGAGAGGGGTCAGTAAGTCGAGCGGGGTCATATTTCAGGGCCCAATGTGTGGTAGTAGCTGTTTCATGGATCACAAACACAGAGCTCAGTTCCTGAGGACGGTTTCAATGAGACAACCCACCATGTACTCCTACATGGCCTCTCACCGCTACCTTTACCAAAACGTGTTCACACACTTAGGTCACACACAGTAGGACATGTTTACACACCTCCGATCCATCCCCGATGAATCAGACCTGACTCAACTCTAAGCAGTAGCAGGCATGACAAAAAAGCATGAATGAGTAGGCACATCAGGGCTCAAACAACTCCTACTCTTGCTAGTGGGTTTCATCTATTTACTGTGGCAATGACAGGTCATGCAGAGGATAAGGGGTTCAACTACCGCAACAAGTAACAAATGAATCGTTGTTGTCCTAATGTAGTAAAAGAGAGCAGGAGCGAGAGAGTGGGCTTGTATCGGAATGAACAAGGGGGTTGTGCTTGCCTGGCACTTCTGAAGATATCATTGGGTCTTCATTAGTGTCAACGATCACAGCGTCGGTACAACGTCTATCGAGAGGGGACATTTACCGGCAAACAAGGAAGAACACAATCAATGCGATGCAACAATATGATGCATGATCATGACATTGCAATATGCTGTTGATTGAGCTAATGCAACTAGCAACAAGTTAAATTGAGTTGGTTTGAACACTAGGTTCAAATTCAAATTCAAACTATGAATTCAAATAGTGCATTATCATGTTTGTACTAAACAGTGAGGTTAAGTTGTTCAAACATGCATGAAAATGCCATAAACAGATTCCTTGAATTTTTCTGATAATTTTTCATATATAATTTATTTCATTTGGAGTTACGGTTGAATTTCTAAGATTCTTAGAAGTTTAAATTGTTTTCTGGAATTTCCTGTATTATTTTAAATCCAGAAATTCCTTTACTGCCTCAGCACTACGTCATTATGATGTCAGCAGGTCAACAAGGCCGGTCCAGGTCAAACCTGACCTGTGGGACCCATATGTCAGTGTAACAGGGCTGGTTTGGGTGGATGACATGTGGGACCAGTCAACTGCCGCGTCAGCAAAGTCAACATTGACGGGTGGGGTCGGTCAACGTGTGACGTGGCCAGGTCAAACTGACCGGTGGGGCCACGGTCATTAGCTTAAATTAAACAGGGTATAACCCTGTGGTTAATTAACGGGTGGGGCCCGTCTGTCAGTGTCTGTTAGGGAGGGATTAGTGGCGATTAGTCTTAATTAAGCGACCACGTCAGCGGTTGACGCCGGATATGGTGAGCTGGGAGACTCGCGCATCCAGCGGTGGCAACACCTCGCGCCGGGGTTGACTAAATCGACGGCGGCGGCAACTTTTGCGGCGGCCGGAGTTCGGGAACATGCGGGCACAAGGATGCGATGCACTAGGGGGCCGGCTAGCGGCTGTGTTGGCCTCCTGGGGGCTTTCTGAGCACGGTGAGGCGCTCCGTTGTGAGCGTGCGCGGCTATGGTCACGGTGGCGGCATGGCCGGCGGAGGCAAGCTCTCGGGCTCGACGGGAACGGGTGCTACGATGAGCTAGTGGGCATGGGAGTAGGGGGGATCGGTAGAGGAGCTCACCGCGAGTCCAACAAGCGTGAGGGCGAGGTCGGGGACGTCCGGTAGCTCCCGAATCAACGGCGATGAGCTTTGGTGGCCGGCGACGGAAACAGCGATGGTGACGATGAAGCAGCGCGTCCGAGGCCGGGAGAATCGTCGAGGAGGAAGAGGCAGATGAGGCGGAGCTCGTGAGCACGTTGGATGGGCGAGGGAGGGCCAGTGGCCGTGGCAACAGCGAGCGGCGGCGATGGCATGCTCGGCCATGGGCGGGGAATCAGAGGAGCGAGGGGGAAGGAGGTCCAGAGAGCGAGGGATAAGTGAGAGGGGGGGTCGGGGAGGCGGCGTGGCACTCGTGGAGGCGTCCAGGCCCTCGACGGCGAGCAGGAGCTGGCGAGGTGTGTGCCAGCGCGCCGCAGCCACGCGCTCATCCTCCTGGCAAGGAGGAAGACGACAGGGGAGGGGGCCAGGTGGGCCGGGCCGGCTTTGCCCGACTGGGCTGCTACAGTGGTGGGCTGGCTAGGTGAGCTGCAGGTGAGATTACTCTCTCTCTCTCTTAATTCTATTTCTGTTTTCTATTTATGTTATTTTGTTTTGATTTAGTTTAAATACTAAATCATTTTATAAAATCCTGAAAATAAATATGTGACTAGAACTAAAATATCCCAAACCACATAAAATGTTCCAGAATTATTGTATATATAATAATTATATAAAGAATATATATCCAATGCAAATAGTTATTGAATTAATTCAAAGGCCCAAAATAAATATCTCTGAGATTCCAAAAATATTGTTTTAAGTTTTACCTCTTGCCAATATTTTCAGAGACTAAGAGGAACATTTTCTTGGACTTCTTTGAAAAGATTTTAATGTTGATTATTTTTGAAGTGATTTATGAGGGTTTCAACTAACCTCAATTCAACTTTCAGAATTTAGACATGATGCATGATGCTCACTCAGGTAAATAGCTACAAGAAAATTCTAGGGCTGTGACAACTCACCCCCACTAAACAAGAATCTCGTCCCGAGATTCAAGACGTGAGGTAAGAAGACAGAGGGAACACCAATAAAGAATCTTCACGATCCGATTGCCCTTCTCGAAGATGTTGATTCATTGCATCATGCCTATCTTGACATCCTCGCTTTTGAGATCTTCATCCACGCGATGACGATGGAAAGAAACTCAACTAGGATTGATCTTCTCGAAGGTCGAGCTAAACAATATCAACTCGCGGAATGAGATGTTGAAACATCTCAAGTTGAGACACAAAACACATCGAGAGGGATGGAAGAACAACGACGGTGTTTGATTTGGTGGGCAACAATTCCATGCCTAAATAGATGGTGAGGGGGTTTCAAAGTAGCGAGAAGTTATGTTACCCATAATACCATAACGAGGCACCTTAGGTGAAGGTGACTCGTAGAGCTATTCCCTTAAGTGGTAAAAAGAATTACTTTTGACCCATAGATCATTGGAACTCTTTATACCAGCCTAAGGCAATCACAATCGATCTTTTGAAGGAGTTTGAAAGAATGACATACTCGGACTAGGATGGATGATGTGGACTACCTTGTTGAAGACAATGCAATGGATGATTTTTACTTATCATCGGAAATGGATGGGACCTATGGTAAGTCCACTTTTGAAGATGATCATGAACAACAACTACTGAGGTGCAAGCTGGGAATAAAATGCAAATGTTGGGAATGATTCCAGTAACTAGAGAAGAACTCAACAGTCGAGAGTGAGTCCACTGTTTGAAAAAAGGTTATAACATAATCGAGGAAACTAGAAGCAAATCCCAGTTAGCGCCAACGGTAAAACCTGGTGCTTGCGCGTGCTCTCAAGAACTTGAGCATCTCCATATTCATCAAGGTTTTACCAATATCCGTGCCGAGGATCCTGGAAACACATCTTACTACCATGATGAATAGTGATGGATAATGCGGGTGCAAAGGAAGATAACACTTTCTCATATTTCACCTTGGCGAGGCCAAGGGAAAGAAATCTGGATAATCGACCGAGAGACATATAGCACTCCGCTTCTAATGTTCTCCTTGATGTGCTAGTGTATCCCATTTATTGATACGGTTTGGTATCTAGGACATCAAGTAAAGGTCAGACTTCGGGAGCACAAGAATCCGTAAGGATTAACTGTGGAGGTAAATCCTACGAAATCCTCATGGAAAGGTGGCCAACTTTCTTCAATCGAGATACTACAATAATAGGTCTTCCGGCTGGATGTGTTGGCCACGACATCCACTTTACCGGTTATCGAGAGACCAATATTATAGTTCTTGGAAAATGCTCCAACCATCATATCTGTCTAAGATTCAGATCTGGTTGGTGTCAGGATATTCCAGACTCATTGAGTCTAGAAAGGAGAAGGAAGGTTTGCAACACAAATCGACGAGACGACGTTGCGAGATTCTCGGGGAATGAACTACGATAGCAAGCTCCAAAACATGAGCTGGTTCTGCTATAAACCTATGAACACGCTATCCAAGACGAGCATGACCACATAGTAGTCTTATAGTAAAACACTATCGAGTTCAGGTGGGGAACCATCATCAAGGATTTCAAAGTCTTTACACAAGTCCATGGATTAGATCCCAAGCATAGACTCCTTTTCCTTGAACAACTCAATCAGTGGCTTGGTGTGCTAGGAACACATATGGAGTGGAGGTAATTAATCTACCAAACCATAGAATACTACGCACGTATGCATGAATGATTTGGGATGATTCCAAGGGAAACAAAACAATCTTTCTCAAACTCACGGCGGCAACTTGCACCAAATGCACATGAATTCGAGGATGTCACTTCTTCCATCCAAGCATAAGCTTCATGAACGGATCACGAAGATAATGCTTACAAAATTTCCAACACTAGCTGGATGTTCAACACGAATCATGGAGGAGACAAAATGTTGCTGATGGGCTCAATAACAACTCATCAGAATTTCCATATCACTGGACTTCCACCATCATGTGAACACGGTGATAGCATTGGTCAGACCAAAAGATGTAATGGTGTATTCTCGAGGGATCAACCACGAGTAAGACAACACTACGAACATCGTTGGTTCTGATTTGACTTGGGGATAGCCCATACTCAAGTCAAGGTTTTGACAAGGCAATAGATCCAACAACTGTTCACAAGGACCAATTGATGGAGATATCATCCTTCTTCAACACACACACACAGAAGATATCCCTTAACATGAACTAAGTCAGACAAGCTGTTTTCTCTTCCAATTCTCCAAGTTGTTGTTTAGCTTAACCAACTAGCTCAGGGGTATCCAACACAGATTCTTGGAGAAGGGGTGATTTATAAGAAACACAACTTGATCACGAACTCAACATAGCGGTCAGGTGACAACCAGGTAATAATTCCGAGAAGATCTTCAGAAAATCACAAACCACCGATATGTTATGAAGCTCGAGAACAACCTTGCTTTGCGAGGCAAGATGATGTAATCGATAGAGCAAGGGTTTGGCAAAATCCTAACTCGTTGATCGAAGAGTGCACCAGGAAATAAGGACTAGGTGGCACAATCTATCTTAGAATGATGATTCAATAACCAACACGCTAGGAATGAGAATATTGTCCATTAACTACCAAGCAATGGAGTTGCTAGGAGTATTGATTTCACACACCACGGTTCACTTGTCGGCATTCCGGTTATAATAACACGGAACTGAGGAATGAGCAATGATGGGAAGAAGTATTACTGTGTCAAGAATTCATAAGAGGTGGAGCAATTCTCACGACAGTCCTGACATAAAAGGGGTAATACTCCAGGGTAGAACAGAGCAAAAGCTGGATGGCATTTGATCTGCAGAACACAACTACTTTGACCCAATCCTGGATATGGATGAGGTACCGGAGTTTGTTTCTCCTAGTCATTCTGAAATAGAATGGCTCGACGGACCACGAGAAAAATAAGCATCGATAACACGAATGCACAACTAAAGAGGGACAACTCAAAGGAACATATAACTTTCTGAGTTGTGGATGCATAGATTAGTATGTCGAATCAAGTTCAACAGGTTTCTTCCGGATAACCCATGCAGAAAGGTAGAACTGACAGAATCACAATTATGAATGGAGAAGTCCTCAAGAGTACTCTGATTGTGATATTTTGGTTCAAAGAACTTCTGCCTTAACGGTTCATGGTATTTGGAAGGAAGAAATACCACGGACCTCGAGGGCTGTCGCAAGGTTACTAATATTCTAAAGGAACTATCAAACACTATCAACATGAGGTAAGTAGGGTGAATCTCGGGTTCAAGAACCCAGGAATGGAATACCTACTACTAAATGGCATCACGGGATGGTTTCATGAATGGTGGCCAGAATCATCACACTGGGAACACAAAACATGGCTAGATTACTAGGTGACTCCCTAAAACACCTAGGGTCATAATAATAGCTCCAACATATATGTCGAGGTAGTAGAGTACCTCAACAGACCGTTAGTGTGCTTAATTTGGCCCAAAAGTACATCGGAAACGGGAAGAAGGGATTTGCAAATGCATCAGACTATTTAGAGACCTGGGATGACTCGGACAGCATAACGGCTGTAAATGCTCAAAATGATTTGAGACATCCTGCAAAATGGTGGCATAACCACTTAACATCAGAATATCAAGGTTCTGAGATCAACTGTCAACATACGGAAGTAGTAGGTACGGAACTGAGGCTTGAAACTAACAATCATATAAGTCTCTAACATAGTAACTCATCATCCTAATAGATAGATGAGAAGTCCTAGTTCTTAATCCCCGTAGAAAAGAAGAGGTTGACTCAGATTAGAAAGGCATAAGATATAAGGAGTAAAAAGAGCCTTAAGTTCCCTTCCACAATCAATTCCCTTATATAACTAAAGCAGTTCTAGACTCAACTTCGACCAGTTTGGCTTGGTAATCCTACAGGCAGTCAGGCTCTGATACCAACGCTGTCAGGACCCCGATTCCAAGTCACATCGATCTAGCCGGTAACACCTCATATCACTTTGCGGCCTCACGCACGGTATTCCCACAGGTGTCGCCTTACCATGGCCCGGGACCGTTTGCGCCTTTTGGCTCACGTATATGACAATGTCGCTAGCATCCATATGACACAGAACCCGGGCCGACATTTCTAGTCGTGAACCCAAAGCGGCACTAACCTATGGGGACAGGCATACATGAATCACATCGAGCATGTCGGTCAGCAGCGTGTGAATCCGGGCTATAGCATTGGGCTAGCAGGACTCCGGGAACCCGGGCTGTAGCAGGCTAGGCAGGACTCCGGATGTCACCGCGTGACATTTCCCCGAAGGGACAGACACAGGAACAAAGTGAAACACATGCCGGCCAGTCAAGTGTCCTGAGCAGTAGTGCTGGGCTAACAGGACTCTGGTGAACCGGGCTGTAGCGGACTACTATGGCTCATGGAAGCACTAGACTACATTTCCCCATAAGAGAGGCTGCCAAGGATAAACAACTAGATTGTCGGATCCCACACATACCAAGCATTTCAATCATACACACAATATGCTCGATATGTGTAAATACAACATGGCATCACAACATAACTCTACAACTCAAGTTTTTATTTATTAGGCTTCGAGGAGCGAGATATTACAAACATGGGTCTCATGACCCAGCAGTCATAGCATACAATGCAAAGCACATGCGGAAGCTTAACATGTCTGGGTACAGACATCTACAAATGAAAAAGGCTAAGAAGCCTGACTATCTACCAGATCCTGTCGAGGGCACAAGATCATAGCTGAGGTATCAAGGTAATGTCGAAGTCCACGCGGAAAACTACTAGCGAGACTGAAGTCTCTCTACAAAACATAAATTAAGCGAACGTGAGTACAAAGGTACTCAGCAAGACTTACATCAGAACTAGCTACATATGCATCGGTATCAACAAAAAGGGGGGGTGGTGGAGTTTAACTGCAGCAAGCCAGCTCTGACTCGGTGGCTATCTGAACTACGACTGCAAGCAACTCTTTTGAGGTGGCGCACACGAGTCCACATATTCACCATTCAATACACCACTATGGATCCGCTCTCGTCTCCCTACGAGAAGGCCATCCATAGCACTCACACTTATCTTGCGAGTTTTAGAGTATCCACTTTCACTTGTCTATGAACTGTTATAGGCAACCCAGAAGTCCTTTACCGCGGACACGGCTATTCGAATAGATCATTTATAACCCTGCAGGGGTGTACTTCGTCACACATGTTTCCACCACTTAGCGTCTGCACACGACATGTGCTCGGCAGACTTCAAGCGAAAACCGATGTGGGTGTAGACCACGACCTGACTAACCTCACAAATCTCTAGTCCAGGTTTATCGCCTATTCAGGTTCCATCCGCAAGGAAATCCGGCCGGGGTGTCCTCAACGGCCCCAAACGATGTGTATAGGGTCCCGAGACGCCAAACGGGCGCCCGGCATACCCGGCCACAGTGTATCTACCGCATCATAGCCCACCCCTAGGGTCAGCGCTACGCACGGCCGCCAACACATGTCCTACAAACACCAGAAACTAGTTGCAACTCCTGGACAGAGGCGAGAGGGGTCAGTAAGTCGAGCGGGGTCATATTTCAGGGCCCAATGTGTGGTAGTAGCTGTTTCATGGATCACAAACACAGAGCTCAGTTCCTGAGGACGGTTTCAATGAGACAACCCACCATGTACTCCTACATGGCCTCTCACCGCTACCTTTACCAAAACGTGTTCACACACTTAGGTCGCACACAGTAGGACATGTTTACACACCTCCGATCCATCCCCGATGAATCAGACCTGACTCAACTCTAAGCAGTAGCAGGCATGACAAACAAGCATGAATGAGTAGGAACATCAGGGCTCAAACAACTCCTACTCATGCTAGTGGGTTTCATCTATTTACTGTGGCAATGACAGGTCATGCAGAGGATAAGGGGTTCAACTACCGCAACAAGTAACAGATGAATCGTTGTTGTCCTAATGCAGTAAAAGAGAGCAGGAGCGAGAGAGTGGGCTTGTATCGGAATGAACAAGGGGGTTGTGCTTGCCTGGCACTTCTGAAGATATCATTGGGTCTTCATTAGTGTCAACGATCACAGCGTCGGTACAACGTCTATCGAGAGGGGACATTTACCGGCAAACAAGGAAGAACACAATCAATATGATGCAACAATATGATGCATGATCATGACATTGCAATATGCTGTTGATTGAGCTAATGCAACTAGCAACAAGTTAAATGGAGTTGGTTTGAACACTAGGTTCAAATTCAAATTCAAACTATGAATTCAAATAGTGCATTATCATGTTTGCACTAAACAGTGAGGTTAAGTTGTTCAAACATGCATGAAAATGCCATAAACAGATTCCTTGAATTTTTCTGATAATTTTTCATATATAATTTATTTCATTTGGAGTTACGGTTGAATTTCTATGATTTTTAGAAGTTTAAATTGTTTTCTGGAATTTCCTGTATTATTTTAAATCCAGAAATTCCTTTACTGCCTCAGCACTACGTCATTATGATGTCAACAGGTCAACAGGGCCGGTCCAGGTCAAACCTGACCTGTGGGACCCATACGTCAATGTAACAGGGCTGGTTTGGGTGGATGACATGTGGGACCAGTCAACTGCCGCGTCAGCAAAGTCAACATTGACGGGTGGGGTCGGTCAACGTGTGACGTGGCCAGGTCAAACTGACCGGTGGGGCCACGGTCATTAGCTTAAATTAAACAGGGTATAACCCTGTGGTTAATTAACGGGTGCGGCCCGTCTGTCAGCGTCTGTTAGGGAGGGATTAGTGGCGATTAGTCTTAATTAAGCGACCACGTCAGCGGTCGATGCCGGCGACCAAAAGCACGGTGGTGGCTCGCCGGAGATACTCGGGGCGGAGCTACAGAGCATCGTTTCGCTCGTGGTTTGCGGCTACGGCGAGCTAGGAGACTCGCGCATCCAGCGGTGGCAACACCTCGCGCCGGGGTTGACTAAATCGACGGCGGCGGCAACTTTTGCGGCGGCCGGAGTTCGGGAACATGCGGGCACGAGGCTGCGATGCACTAGGGGGCCGGCTAGCGGCTGCGTTGGCCTCCTGGGGGCTTTCTGAGCACGGTGAGGCGCTCCGTTGTGAGCGTGCGCGGCTATGGTCACGGTGGCGGCATGGCCGGCGGAGCCAAGCTCTCGGGCTCGACGTGAATGGGTGCTACGATGAGCTAGTGGGCATGGGAGTAGGGGGATCGGTAGAGGAGCTCACCGCGAGTCCAACGAGCGCGAGGGCGAGGTTGAGGACGTCCGGTAGCTCCCGAATCGACGGCGATGAGCTTCGGTGGCCGGCGATGGAAACGGCGATGGTGACGATGAAGCAGCGTGTCCGAGGCCGGGAGAATCGTCGAGGAGGAAGAGGCAGAGCTCGTGAGCACGTTGGATGGGCGAGGGAGGGCCAGTGCCGTGGCAACAGCGAGCGGCGGCGACGGCATGCTCGGCCATGGGGGGGGGAATCAGAGGAGCGAGGGGGAGGGAGGTCCAGAGAGCAAGGGAGAAGTGAGAGGGGGGTCGGGGAGGTGGCGTGGCACTCGTGGAGGCGTCCAGGCCCTCGACGGCGAGCAGGAGCTGGCGAGGCGCGTGCCAGCGCGCCGCGGCCACGCGCTCATCCTCCTGGCAAGAAGGAAGACGACAGGGGAGGGGGCCAGGTGGGCCGGGCCGGCTTTGCCCGGCTGGGCTGCTACAGTGGTGGGCTAGCTAGGTGAGCTGCAGGTGAGATTACTCTCTCTCTCTCTTAATTTTGTTTCTGTTTTCTATTTATGTTATTTTGTTTTGATTTAGTTTAAATACTAAATCATTTTATAAAATCCTGAAAATAAATATGTGACTAGAACTAAAATATCCCAAACCACATAAAATGTTCCAGAATTATTGGACCTATAATAATTATATAAAGAATATATATCCAATGCAAATAGTTATTGAATTAATTCAAAGGCCCAAAATAAATATCTCTGAGATTCCAAAAATATTGTTTTAAGTTTTACCTCTTGCCAATATTTTCAGAGACTAAGAGGAACATTTTCTTGGACTTCTTTGAAAATATTTTAATGTTGATTATTTTTGAAGTGATTTATGAGGGTTTCAACTAACCTCAATTCAACTTTCAGAATTTAGACATGATGCATGATGCTCACTCAGGTAAATAGCTACAAGAAAATTCTAGGGCTGTGACACGCGCGGTCACGATGAATACGATTTAGCTCTACCATCGGACCATATTCAGGAGATCGCACCGGCAGCCGCTCCGAGCCTCAATTGGGAGCCAGTTGCGCCATCCATGGACGGATGGATAGACCCCGTCACGTAGGCCGTATCCTCAGCGGCGATCGAGCCAAATATCGACCTTACCCTTCACGAGAGTCGCGTTGCCAAACTGCCAGATCCTTCTCCGGCCACGGGCTCCGAACCGCCTACGCCCATCGAATCCGATTGGGCGCCGATCATGGAGTTTACCTCCATGAATATTTTTCAGCACTCACCCTTTGGCGACATACTGAACTCATTAAGGTCTCTCTTCTTGTCACGAGAGTCCTGGCCGAACTACGTCCGGCGGGATTGGGATGCGGATGACGAAGAAATTCTCCACCCACCCACCACCCACTTAGTAGCCACTGTCGATGACTTAACCGACATGCTCGACTTCGACTCCGAAGACATTGACGGTATGGACGACGATGCAGGAGGCGAAGAGGAACCACTGCCCACAGGGCACTGGACGCCCACTTCATCACATGACGTATACATGGTGAACACACCCAAAGAAAATAACAACGAGGAACAGAAGGATGCAGCGAAGGGTGGTTCCCTCGAGTAGCAGTCAAAGCGGCAGCGTAAATGCCGCTCCAAATCCCGCCTCGGCAGAAATAACGATCACATAGACCCAGCGTTAGAGCAGGGTGAACCATTGTCCGACCACGGCAACACAGAAAATCAAGCCAAACAACCCAACCCCGTCGAAGATAACAGTCCGGACGACATCACACCGGACAGGCGCCAGGAGCAACATAATGCCCACCAAAGGCTTGTTGCCACGGCGAGGAGTCTGAAAAAACAGAATCAAAGGCTCAAGGCTGCACAAGACACACTCAAAATCAAATGGAGTGAAGTACTCAACACGGCAGCGAAATACGGCAGTAATCGCCACACCAAGAGCTATCCGAAGAGAAAGTTGCTACCTGAATTTGATGAGGAGGCCTTAGATCCCCCACAATTAAAAAATAAAACGACCATCCGATCGGATAGACGACCTCATAGCCAACATAAAGCGGCAATCGATGCCACACATAAACCAGTACGCGATCCGCGTAAGGGCTCGCATCAAAAGGACGGCGCAACCAGATCCATCTATGGATCACGCAGGCGCGCTCCAATATACAATGCAACACAACAAACATCCGAATACTACGGTACACCCAAATACAGTGGTTCCACACACCCTCTATGTTTCACCGACGAGGTGCTGGATCATGAATTTCCAGAGGGATTCAAACCCGTAAACATAGAGGCGTACGACGGAACAACAGACCCTGGGGTCTAGATTGAGGACTACATCCTCCATATCCATATGGCTCGAGGAGATGATCTCCACGCCATCAAGTACTTACCCCTCAAGCTCAAAGGGCCAGCTCGGCACTGGCTTAAAAGCCTCCCCGAAAGCTCCATTTAAAGCTGCGAAGAGCTCGAAGACGCTTTTCGGGCAAATTTTCAAGGCACTTATGTCCGACCTCCGGATGCGGACGATTTGAGTCATATAACTCAACAGCCTGGAGAGTCAGCCCGAAAGCTTTGGAACAGGTTTCTTACTAGAAAGAACCAAATAGTCGACTGTCCGGACGCCGAAGCCTTGGCAGCTTTTAAGCACAGCGTCCGAGACGAATGGCTTGCCAGACACCTCGGCCAAGAAAAGCCGAGAACAATGGCAGCATTAACAAGCCTCATGACCCGCTTTTGCCCGGGCGAGGATAGCTGGCTAGCCCGATGCAGCACCAGCGACCCAAGTAGATCCGAAGTTAGAGATGGAAACGGGAAATCACGACGCAGCAAAAATAGTAAGCGCGGGAATAAAGAAGACAGCCCGAAGAGCACGGCGGTAAACGCCGGATTTACAAGCTCTCGGCCAGGGTAGCAGAAGCCGCCCTCCAAAGGCAACAGAGATGAATTGTCTAGCCTAAAAAAAATTTTGGACCAAATATGTCAGATCCATAGCACCCCTGATAACCATGCAAATCATACCCACAGAGAATGTTGGGTCTTCAAGCAGTCCGGCAAGCTCAACGCCGAACACAAGGGGCAGGATACACCAAGTGAAGACGAGGACGAACATCACAAGCAAAGCACAGGGGAGCAGAAGAAATTCCCACCAGAAGTCAAAACAGTCAACGTGTTACACATGATAAAAGGGAGAAACAAAGCGGCACCTTTAGAGGAACATGCCCCAGGGCCTATCACCGTGGAGCTCCGCCACTGGTCGTCCCAACCGATCACCTTCGACCATCGGGATTACTCGGCAAGTATCCGGCGTGCAGGATGGGCTGCCTTGGTATTAGATCCAATAATTGACGGATACCACTTCACCCGAGTCCTGATGGACGGCGGAAGCAGTATAAATCTGATATATCAGGACAAAGTCCGCAAAATGGGGGTAGACCCAACAAAAATTTGCCGCAGCAATGCTACCTTTAAAGGAGTAACGCTAGGCCTGGAGGCACACTGCAGGGGCTCCTTGCTACTAGAGGTTATATTCGGCTTCCCCGATAACTTCCGCAGCGAAAATTTAACTTTCCACATCACTCCGTTCCAAAGTGGCTATCAAGCACTATTCAAATGTGAATCTTTCGCTCGCTTTAACGCGATAACACATTACGCTTCCCTCAAGATCAAGATGCCCAGTCCACGCGGCATCATTACAGTAAATGGAAATATTGAGCGCTCTTTGCGCGCCGAAGACAGTGCGGCCGCCTTGGCCGCCGCGCACTAAACGGGCTCACCAACTCAAGCATTTGACAGGTCGTTCAGACCACGGACACGTCTAGACGAGTCCGGCTCAGCTATATGTAGTTAATACAGGTTTGATGGCTATACCCCTACTATAATACAAGGGGCTCAACGCGCGCGCAAAAGTGGCAATAAGGCTCACCTTTACTCATTTTCAACTATATATTGTTTATTTAGTATAACTTAACTTTTGCACGGCAACTTTTCAATTAAGTTCCTCTCTTTTTCAGATGACCATCGTGCTACACCCATCCAGGATACGGCACAACGGAGACACAGGCGCAGACGTGCAGCAGGGACCCGTTCCAAGGATTCTTTGTAGATTAAGACCCTCCGTAAACCTTCTTTACTGTCTCTCGTTGATTTACATCCCTCAGATTCTCAGTACAACCGAGCAGGATGCTGGCATCTTGGCATGTGGCCACGCTAGAATAGTGCACGTACCTGGACACCAGGGGCTTATTACAAAGGGTACTGTTTACACCCGGTTTACACCATAAAGACCGAATACCTTAGGGAGTGTTCAGCGTCGCGAGTTTGGCCTTATATGCATCAGCTCCGAATCATGTCTTTGGTCAAATGTTGGGTTTGCCCGGCTCCTGTGTTTTGCTTCCTTATGTTCCGCTCTATCGGCTAAGGCGGTACCAGGAGAACTACTACGATTGTGCCCTGGTTCATCCGGACGAGCACCTTAGTAGAGAAAGCCGAAAACTGACTGTCATGAGCGTGAGACTGGTCAACCACTCGATGACCTATTGGAATCTTCGGGATTCCTCCGCATTAATGAAAGGCCGTTTCTAGGCTAGGGATGTACGCACCCCGAATCCGGACGAGTGCGGAGCCACCAGGGGCTATATAGTAGCCCCACTGTCAAACTCCTATGGCTAAGTGAAAGTGTTAAAGCATTATAGTCCGATTGCCTAGTTCGTTGTGCTATCACCTCCTTATTAGGACCAAGACGTTGGATTAAGTGTGAATACGCATCTTCTGCGAACACCCCCGCATTATATGCATGGGGGCTGAAGCCGACGACTGTAATCTTTCAGGTTATATACATATATACATAAATGGCCGCACAGGAGGCATCACAATACTTTCGGGCAAAAATATAAATACAGCCTTGATAAATTCAATACAACGTTGTTTTTACAATGGGAATACATGTCACTCAAACATAACATTCTTCGAGCATTGGGCCTCTATCGTACGAGCGCCCTCAAGAACTTCTTCAAAATAGTGCTCAGCAGCCACTCGGCCTATGGCCGATCCCTGCGCCGCGACACTGGTGGCATCCATCTCTGCCCAGTATGTTTTGACACGGGCAAGGGCCATCCGCAAGCCTTCTATGCACGCCGACCTCTTCATTGCATTGATGCGTGGCACCGCACCAAGGAACTGCTGCACCAAGCTAAAATAGATGTTCTTCTTCGGCCTTTCCGGCCATAGATGATCCACGACAGATCTCATGGCAAGTCCGAACAATCTATTGAGTTCGGCCCATTCGGCAAGCTGATCAGTCAATGGAAGCGGACGCTCTGGAACGTTAAATTGCGACCAGAACAGCTTGTCCACTTCACGGTCTGTCTGATCTCGGAAGTATTCGGCCACATCGACAGCGCTCGCCGCTAAGTCCAGATATGCGCCGGCCGAACTCCACAGCCGATCTAGAGGGGCATACCGCGGATTGCCAAACTTCCTCCACAGCATAAAGGGCTTCCCAGCCACAATGTCCCCGGCTTCACGCAATTCCTCCTTCTTCGCTCTCACTGCAGAGCGGGTGTCCTTGGTCGCCATTGTGGCCTTTTCAAGGTCCGTAGCCTTCGCCCGGTTTTCTTCTTCTCCCGTTTGGAAACCTTGGTTTTTGGATCATCAGAGGTAGTCCTCTTCCTCCCCCGGGGCGAGAGAATGTCAGATTCCTTCCCTTGGCTATCCTCCCTCACGGAGGCGCTCGTTCCCTCGGTTGGAACAGGTAGTGGTGGAGGCCCGCTTTGGCCCTCTCTATTCCCCCCTTCATCTTCCTTTGAGGGCACCGGGCAATGTGCTGGCTCGAGCATCTTTTCCGGCACTGGATTGTCCAAGCCTTCGGGAAGGGGAGCTGAACAACGGATCATCTTCGCCTTTGTTATCCAGTCCTGGTCAAAGAGCGATCCTTCAGAATGATGTCATGATAAAAGAAAGACAGTGTGTTCGGCTAGACGATTACTTACTTGGGCCACGGTGCGGTTGCTGCTCAGGCCCACATCCTCGGAGCTGTCCGGACACTCTATTTGGGGTCCAAAGAACGACTTGTACATCTCCTCGTGCGTCAGGCCGAGGAAATTCTGAATAGTGTGCGGCCCTTCTGGGTTGAATTTCCATAAACGGAGGGGTCGGCGTTTGCAAGGCTGGACTTGACGAACTAGCATGACTTGCACTACCATAACCAAACTAAAATCTCCCTCGACGAGATCCCGGATGCGGCTCTGCAGTATGGGCACATCCTTGGCTGGACCCCAGATCAGCCCCCTGCTGATCCATGATATCAGTTGTGGTGGAGGGCCCGAGTGAAAGGCGGGGGAAGCTACCCACTTGGCACTTCTGGGAGCGGTGATGTAGAACCACTCCCGTTGCCATAATCCGGACACCTCTGGAAAGGAACCTTTTGGCCATGGAGCTCCAGCAATCTTGCTTATTAATGCACCCCCGCAAGCTGCATACTGCCCTTCGACCATCCTCGGCTTCACATCAAAGGTCTTGAGCCACAGGACGAAGTGAGGGGTAATGTGGAGGAATGCCTCACATATGACAATAAATGCTGAGATGTGGAGAAAGGAATCCGGGGCTAGGTCGTGGAAATCAGGCCCGTAATAGAACATCAAACCCCTAATGAAGGGATCCAGAGTGAGGCCTAGTCCTCGGAGGAAGTGGGAGACGAATGCGACGTCTTCGATGGGTTCTGGAGTAGGGACGACCTGCCCTCGGGCGGGAAGCCGATGCAAGACTTCGGCGGTCAAGTATCTTGCCTCCCTCAACTTCTTGATATCCTCTTCCGTGACGGAGGAGAGCATCCACCGGCCTTGGAGGCTGGATCTGGACATGATTGAAGGTCCGAAGCACCTGACCTGGGCTTTGGGTGTTAGAACTCGAGGCGGGGGAGGGATTCGATTGAGCACGGGAGGAAAAAAGTAAAAGCCTTGACCCTTTATAAAGAGGGTGAATATCAAGCGTCCTCAACGTGACCGTTTGGGACTTGCCTAAAAACTAGGAGTCCTAGGCGTGGTTGGGTTACCCACGACCGTATTGATGAGAATCTCGTAATAAGGGGGACACGATCTCTGCTTTGACAAGACGTGTCAAGAAACTGCCTCGCGTTATGTGCGGGGCTAGTTAAAGGAAACGGTTCGAATAATCACAGGGCCATGGCATAATGTCATGTTGCCAAAATGTGTCAGCAGATTATATTTGTGGCAATATTATTCTCTCTATGGTGGTATGTGGAAGTTATTTTGCAGGGTTGGACACTATCCTTGTATTCAAATTCTTCCGTGGTGTATTCGGAGGAGGAACCCGCCTTGCAATGCCGAAGACAACACTGCGCGCCGGACTCATCGTCATTGCAGGGGCTACTGAGGGAGTCCTGGATTAGGGGGTCTCCGGACAGCCGGACTATATCCTTTGGCCGGACTATTGGACTATGAAGATACAAGATTGAAGACTTCGTCTCGTGTCCGGATAGGACTCTACTTGGCGTGGAAGGCAAGCTAGGCAATACGGATATGTATATCTCCACCTTTGTAACCGACCTTGTGTAACCCTAGCCCCCTCCGGTGTCTATATAAACGGGAGGGTTTTAGTCCGTAGGACAACATACAATCATACAATAGGCTAGCTTCTAGGGTTTAGCCTCTCCGATATCGTGGTAGATAAACTCTTGTAATACTCATATCATCAAGAATAAATCAAGCAGGACGTAGGGTTTTACCTCCATCAAGAGGGCCCGAACCTGGGTAAAACATCGTGTTCCCAGCCTCCTGTTACCATCCGCCTTAGATGCACAGTTCGGACCCCCTACCCGAGATCCGTCGGTTTTGACACCGACAAAGGGTCTGAAGATGCACTCCCTCTCTCTCATTGCTAGCATCTCCTAGATTGATCTTGGTGACACGTAGGAATTTGTTTGAATTATTGCTACGATCCTATTTTCCGCAAGAAAACTCAATGGGCTTTTAGGAGGCTGAAAAGTAGGTTGGGCCTGAAATGTGCCGAATAGCTCACGGGCCAGCAGTACACCGAAATAGACCCCTGCCCATGATTGTGCGAATCACATTAGGGGGCGTTAACAGGCCAAAATTGTCTCGGTCCTTGTTTGGCCCAATCAGATTATCAGCAGTGAGCAGGCCGGATGCAAACCGGGTCGTAGTTAGGCCCAACTATATGACGGGCTTTTAATAGGCCGAAATAAATATAGACCCAAAATGTTAAACAGGCCTTTAACAGGCCAAAATAATATCAGGCCGAATTACTAAATGGGCCTTTAGCAAGTGGACCCAAAAGCATAGCGTCCAGTTGATAGGCCGAATTTGACATGGGCCATAATTTAGCCCAAAGCCTCTTAAAGGGCCGGATCTAATCTGGGCCGTAATTTGGCCCAGAACTTGGTAGGCTTTTAACGGGCCGGATCTCATATGGGCCTTTATTGGGCCCAGAACATGGCAGGCTGTTAATGGACCAGATGAATTTTGGGTCGGCATTTGGCCCAAAACATGGCAGCATGTTAACGGGCCGGCCCATTAGTGTCCTCAAAATCTTGTGGGCCTTTAGCTGGGTCGGCCTATAATGGTCGGCAAAATCTCGTGGGCCTTTAGCTGGGCCGGCCCTTATGGTCGGTGAAATCTCGTGGGACTTTAGTTGGGCTGGCCCATTATGGTCGGCGAAATCTCGTGGGCCTTTAGTTAGGCCGGCCCATTTAACCTTTATGGGCCACTTTAGGGCCGTGCCACGTGTCGACTTATCATAGGCGCCTCCTGTCCAATGAATGGATGACATCTGTCCCAATGGTGAGCCAACACGTGTTTCCTCTAGCCAATGACAAATTTACACGTGGAAAATCCTCATTGGACCGGGCTGTTAACGGGTTATCAGATCCAAAACCGGACCCGATAGCTTAACGGTGACCCGTTACTGTGGATCACACGTGTCGGTCACCCTTGACGAAAGCACTTCCATGACGCGCGATTTATCATCATGGAAGTGGACACTTCCATGATGATAATTTTGGTAATGTCATGGAATACTTCTACGACAGCACAGGTATGACTATCTTGATTCTGTCATAAATTTGTCATGGATGTACAAGCATGACAGAAAACGTGACCTACTATGACAAACATGTATCATCACTGAAGTGTATTTTTTTTGTAGTGGTGGCAGTACTGCACTCGAGTACCTCCATCTTTAGGCGATCAATGGGTTGAGCAGCTTCCATCACCTCCATGACTCTCTAGACTATTTTTGTGTGTTGTTGTTGCGGCAGGAAGGCATCAAAAGATGTGTACCACAATATTGTCATTGAGGACAAACCTGCACTTGAGAGATTACTTGTAGTTGATCAAGAAGGTCCAACAAGAATCAATGTCATTTCTGCGCCGAAATTGACAGTGGTGGGCTACTAGTCTGACAAATACTCTGAACTTGTTATTGGATCCACACACGTTCATGTACAACAGCCGCCTTCTACCTCTCCTTCTACAAATTAACATTATTTCTAATTTTGAAGATGTTTGTTTGTCTGTGATCCAGAAAATGATTCCAACAAGCTTGACCCCGAAACCGCGCACAGTGAAGGTCTTGGCACTAGAATCTATCGGCCCCAACCTGGAGCAAGTTGTCGGTTTCCTGAGATGCTTTTCATGCCTGGAGAAGGTATATATCGAGGTGATGTTCCTTTCCTATTAAATGTTAACCATAAGGGAGTTCAATGTGACGCCCCAAGACCGGAGCTTCAGATGCCTTCCATGTTTTTCGAGTTTCGTCGGGTGATTTCTTTTGTCTGTTGCATTCATCTTTGCATCTTGAGCATTGCATCATGTCATCATGCCATTTCATTTTTTAATAAAAAAACTCAACTAAATAAAATGCATAGATCTTTGATCTATTTAAATTGAGGGAACTCACCTGGTGATTTCTCTATATAACATATCCTCCCAATACATTAGGGAGCTATATTAAATATTTCATTAATTTGGTTTTAAACATAACACACGCGCAAACAAATCCCATGCCTTTTCTGCTTCGAGTTGACCTCCAAACCTTGTCAATATTCCTTTCTTTATTTATCGGAGCCCCATCAAAAATCTCAACATTTTTGGACTTTCCCAACCCTCACTTCCTATCCAAACCATTTCAATTAAATCCAAATGCGTTTGAATTTAATTCCTCCCATCCTGCCACTTCTATTTTTCTGTGACCATGCTTATTTTTATGAGTCCAGGAAAAATTGTCCTCATGCTCAAATTCTTTTCCCTAAAACCCCTTCTTTTTCCTTTCTCTCTAATTCTTTTCGGTTAAAGAAATTAATTAGGGAGAGGGAGAAGAGAGTCCAGCCCAACTGGGCCTCTCATCGGCCAACCTTCCCCAGCCAAGTTGGCCAATAGGCCCTCCCCCGTGGCCCACCTAGGCCAGCCGGCCTCTTTTGCCCCTCCTTGGCCCGCACCCCTCTAACCCTAGCCTCTCTCAGACCCCTGGGATCTCCCTCGTCCATAGCCCTCATCTCCCTCCAGGCCGCCGCTCGCGCACGCAACTAGTGCCAGGAGCGCGATCCCCTCGATCTCTCTCCTACTACTAGGAAAAGGCCTACTGATGGCGCACCTAATTTGGCCATTAATGGCGCATTAGTGGTGCGCCATTAGTGCCACGCCATTAGTATATTTTACTAATGGCGCACCACAGGTGCGCCATTAGTATCTGGTATACTAATGGCGCACCTCAGATGCGCCATTAGTATATACAACAGTGCGCCATTAGTATGCCTCCCAGGGGGCCATGTATACCCAGGTGCTTTGGCATACTAATGGCGCACAACAACAAGATGCGCCATTAGTAACTTCGGCATACTAATGGCGCACTGTTTAATGATGCGCCATTAGTATCCTTTGGCATACTAATGGCGCACTGTGATGTGATGCGCCATTAGTATGAATATTTGGTTTTTTTTTGTTTTTTGCACAGGTTACAAAATGTATAATTGGACAAAATATAGACAGCACACATCAACAACAGATTCATCGAATACAATAGAAGATTAGTCTCTGAATACAATTCATCATATTAGTCTCCAAATACAATTCATCATATTAGTCTCCGAATTGAAAAGACCGAAGAAAGATAGAACATTATATTACGAGTCTCGAGACCGCGAGTAGCGAGTTTGTCTTCAAATTACAAGTCGATATCGATCATCTAAACTACCATCACATAGAAGAGATTCGTGGTCATCACGATGAGCATCATCACGATGAAACTCGTCTTCATCCGGTTCCTCCAGCGCTCCCTCCCCTCTCCCGCTAGATAGCGGGCGTATCTAGATTCGGCCTCGGCCCTAGTGGTGTACCCTTTGTAACTGTTACCGCTGAATCGGTGAACCTGTCTCCGACACTCCTCCCAGTCGTCGTAGACTCCGGGAACCTTACCCTTGTACACGACATACGACGGCATCGCTATGCAGTAGCCAAACGAAACGTTAGTACCAATTCACAGACAATACATAAGCAATATATAAGTATGCAACAGAACGATCGGAAGAGAAAAGCAAGACATTAATAGCATCGATTACATCTAAGTTGAACGACTCTCGAAACCAAAGAGACATACTACAAGTTCATTAAAGTTTAATTACAACATGAGCCAATCGATGTTTCAGAACTAGACACAGCATCACTGCTTTCGACTCGACTCAAGGGACCGGAGCGTGGATGAAGCCGCCGTCTATCGTGGGAGTCATGAAATAACGGTCGTTATCAGCCTGCATTTGTAGCATTATGCCGATGTCACTGTTGGACGGTTGATTTCTGAGGTAGAACTGCCCCGAGGTACGAAGGACATCTTGATGGATGATTTCCGCAAACTCCGACTGGATGCGAAAGAATTCTTGTCTGATGTCCGCGTCCTGGATTGCCGACACGCTCGCGGCCCAATCTTTGAGTTTACTCGGAAGCAGAAGTTGATGATGGTCCCGTACGATCGCCCGCATGTGATGGATGGCGTAGTAGGCACCCTTCTGACCGCCAGGCGGCTGCTTGACGCAGCAGAACGTCGTATTGTGGGAGAACACGTGCTTGTCGTACTTACGAATAGGCCTGCTGAAGGTGCCTCCAGATTTGACGTAGCCAAGGAGAACATCATCAAGAACCTTCTTGACATTTGTGTAGTCTATGTTCGACTGACGGTCCGGGTGGAAATACGTGGCCATGGAATATTTGGGGCTTAGGAGGATGAGCGTGCAATGTGTGTCACTGCAGAAAACACGGAATGTTAAAAGAAAAACGATCGAAATCTAAGAATTCATATGTTACGGGGTGGTTGAGGGGAGGACTTACTCGGGAAAGTAAGGCCCAAGGAAGTTATCCTTATCTTGGTTTACCAGAATGACGCCTTCGAGGTAAGAAGTCGCGACTTGCCGATCCCCAGCGCTGCCCAAGATCTTGGCACGCATGTAGAAGGGGTCGACTATCACGATGTCCGGGGTCTTGTCGCGAATGATCCGCATCTCCATACTCAGCGAAAATAGCCGAACGAAGGTGTAGTGCAGCGGATGAAGGTTCAACATAGCGTGGATGTCATCAAACTGCAGGACGATCGTACCCCCGATGGAGTTATCCACAAAGCCCTTGCCCTCTGGCACCTTGGCCGCGAAAACCGGGTATGCCACATCCTTCTCTCCGAGACGCCGCTTCTCCAAAGAAATAACACTGTCATGCAGACTCCGCATAGCACCGGTTGCAGCATCGAGCATATTTCTTGGTAGCATCGGCCTACCCGCCACATGCACCCTCCTCGAGATATCCTCAGGTGAAGGTGGCCCGTCCTGAGCACGGATCGTACTCGGTGCCGGCTGGCCCGCACCCTTGTTACTCTTTCTTTTGCGTGCCTTCTTCTTCTCCTGTAATGGGACCGAGTTCTGCTCACAGACCGCCTTCTTGAGTGTGTTGGGGCTGATAATATTTCGCACCTCGCCTATCTGAGGCTCGGTGAAGTCGGCAGCTGGAGGCGTCTCCTGAGAGATGAATGGCAGACGACGCCTGTTGCAACTTGGCTTCTCCGCGGTACCAGCTAGATCGCGCACGTCTTTTGTTGGGTTGGGTTCTTGAGAAGGAGGCCCCATGAAGTCGCCACCATACCCATGATCGGCAAAGTACTGATTGATGTTGGCAAATGTATCGTCGTTGTCATCGTTCTGATCCTGTGCCATATGCATGTTTGGATCCAGTGGCATAGGGATGTCTGGCACCGTTGCGGCGGTCTTGCCATGGGGCCGACTTGGCGCTGGCACGACTGGCGGTGTTGTCTTTGGGGTGGTGTCCCCCGCCCCCAAACAAATCTGGCTCTTCGGCCAAAGCAGGTGCCAACTCAGGCAGGCGCTGAGGGTCATCACGTCATCATCGTCGGCCCCGACGGGTCGAATCGGAGGTAACAACTCGTCGCAGCCTGGCAGCACCCGAACCAGTTGAACCCTAAACAAGTTGGGTGGCATCTGGGTACCGTGGAACAAGGGGTTGCCCGGTTGAACGATTTTTCCCTTGGCGACATCGACCAACTCGTTGTTCATGAAGTGCAGGAGAGTGCACGGAACATCAGCGGCGCCCTGCGAAAACATGTAGGGCGTCAGGGATGCCCAGTCAAAGGCAAGGAGATGAAGTCCTCGGCCGAGAGAGGCTTAATTAGTTACCGTGATGATGGCGTCGAGCTCGGCTAATGTCGAGGCACCGCCAACGGCGGGCGTGCAGTTGACGGAGGGGCCGCTTGCTGCAGAGGTGCCGGCCGGCGTACACCCGGGTGCATTAAGCTCCCGTGCCGGCGTCGGAGACACCAATGCCGCCTCCGCCGGAGACACCAATGGCCCCGCCATCGCGTTCTGCGAGTTGCTGGCCGTGAAGCTAGGAATCGGGGGCGGCCCCTGTTGGCCGCCCGCAATCCACGCACTAATCCCCTGGATCAAGGTAGGCACAATGGCGGTGATCATCGCTCTGAGTTGTTGTTGCACTTGCTCTTGGACAATCTCCAGAATCCGCGCCACCTGTGCCCTGAGTTCTTGAACCTCGCGTGCCTGGCTTTTCGAGCTGGTCTTTTTCTCCTTTCGCCCACCAGTGTTATAGTATGACGACCATTTTGTCGACAAGCCTTTGCCGGCCACACGACCAGCTGACGTCGGCTTACTAAGCTTATCCTTGTTCTTCATTACATTCAACGCCCTATTTAGAGTGGTGTCCCAAGGGTTGCTCTTAGTCGACCCCGCGCTACTGCTTTCAGTCGCCTGCGGAAGGAATGTGAACCATTTAGAAATTTGGCTTCATTAATTAGAATGCAACCATATGGAGCTAATTATGCGGGGGTGTATTCCTTACCAGAACAAGCTCAAGCGCCCTGGTCTTCGGATCCGTGGTAAGCTCCTTTGTTTTTGGGTCCTTCTTGTACCGGGCCCTGACAAAGTTCCTGGTCTGCTTGTCACCGTATTTATCGAAGAGGGGAGGTAGGCCTTGCTCGGCACGGTCCGCCTCCTCCTTGTCCCATATAGGCTCCGCCACTCTGTAACCATCGGGACCGAGTGTGTGTTCCCCTAAGTTCAGCTCCCGCATTTCTTTCCCCCACTTACTTGATTCGGAGTTTGCGGTGCTCGAGCAATTGATCTTGAAGTCGTTATAGTCATCTTCGGTGATCGAAGGATTTTTCTCCTTGATCTTCTCATAACTCTCACCTTTCTCGATCATTCTCTTCACATTGCTTTTCCAAGTAGACAGGGCCTTGCTCATCTTCGTGAGGGCAGCATTGTTCACTTTATTCCCTTTGAGGCTTGTGTTTTCAAATTCAGCGGGGAACTTGTATCGTTCGTGCAGCTTCGTGAAGAGGAGGTTGCGCAAATTCCCTTGGTCAGGATGCCTCAGGTTCTCGGTGTTGATTGAGACGGTGCTCCAGAGAATGCACCCAAGCTAAAGCGAGTACCCCTTGACTATTCGTTCAGGCGCCGTTGGATTCCCATCGGAGTCCACTTCAGTAACTTCCTCCTTGAGGGTGCGGAGCACGGTCGGGCGCCGGTCCTTTCGTTGCCTCTTCGGTTGGCTGCCATCTGTGCGTGCGCCGCCATCATCAGTGGTGGCATCCTCGGCGGCACCATCAGTGGTGGCATCAGTGGGGTCATCCTCGGCGGTACCATTAGTGGTCTCAGGATCGGTGGGGAAGGCGGCGTCCTCATACAAGTAAGGTTGTTCCTCCATCTCCTGGGACAGCTACCAGAATGCCTTGCCGCCCGAACCCCCGGCCTCATCATTGTTGGCCATGTTTCTCTGTAAATAGGAACAAAGTTTGGTCAAAAAGTTGGTTATTGTCAAGGAACAAGATCATGGTCTCATCATTTAGGGTTTGTCGACACCGAGGCATCCTAAAAGCTAAGCTTTTATCATTGAGGGTTTTTCGACGCCGAGGCACCCTAAAAGCCTAAGCTTTCATCATTTCGGTTTTTATCGACACCGAGGCACCCTAAAAGCCATGCATTAGTCACAAGTACGCCGGGGCACTTGATCCTACTTAATTAACTACTAAGATACCCCGGCCCATGCATTAGTCACAAGTACCCCATATGTCCTATTTTTAGCAAAGTCATGCTAAAATTCATGGAAAATTTCAGCATGACCTTTGCTGAAAATAGGACATATGGAGTACCCGAATTTGCCGGAACGGAAGTTAATCGACATTCCGGCAAACTCAAGGGCCTCTCGGGTGGAAAAGGCAAAAAAGGCCTCCATCACAACATGGAAAATACATTGGCATGTGAAGAGGTGAAACAATATATGCATCTCCAAGCAGTATCATTCAACATTTTGGACAAACCACTACAAGCAACATGAGACACTGAAAACAATTGCTACCAATGAATCTACACTTCTATAAGAAAATAAATCAGAAACTTAGTCTGTCATCATTAGGCAGCCACCATTAGTTATTCCGTTATGTTAAAGCAGAAATAGAAAAATAGACTGAAAACACTAAAATCAGAAACAAATCCAACTGTACAAGCCAATGCATATAGGAAAAGTGAGGGGTTGAACTTCATTTTTTTCAGGTTTTCTTGGGTGTATGAGGTCTGCTATAATTTGTTTTGAAAAGTGAACCTGCTGTACTGGCCAATGCATATAGGAAAAGTGAACCTGCTGTACAGGCCAATGCATATAGGAAAATTAAGTCATGGAGAGTTGTTCATGATGTTCCTTGCCTTTTTTTGTCGAACAAACTTGATGCTTAAATTTTGGGTCTGAACATCAAGGATTACTTTGTACTAGTTTACAGACACGGGGCGGAACAGTTACTTGTTGTATATATATTGCAATGTTTCTCCAATTTATCAGCTCTCAGTCATAGTAGTACAATATACTTGGTGTATTTATGGGTCCACTTAGCATGAAGGAGCTTGATAAAATTGAGAATCAAACAGAAATATCGTCAAGCATATCAGGTCAAAGAAGGCAAAAAACTTGTTACATAAGGTAAGGTTCAACAGCTTCAGAACTTTTTCTGGGATACAAATACTGCTTCAGTTTAAGAACATGTCTTAGTTTTGAATTCTCTTAGTGAAAACCTACTTCAGAGCATCTAAATGGTGATGTATCCACTGTAGTAAGGATTTAGCTCAACTTTTAAGAAAAAAAATTCTATAGAGTTAGGTTCACTATATATGACAGTGTTGTTAGTGGTTCTGCCTTGCTTATGTCAAAGCCGCATATTTTTGGAGAATAAGGTATTCCTTGATGAGCTATTTGACCTCAGAAATAAGGTACTGATGGATTAGGAACTTCGTACAATCCTCACCCTAGATAGTATGCTCCTTCTGTTACTATTGTTTATTTAATGGCTAACAAAATGAGTTGCAAGAGCAAGAATTGCAGGATCAAACCAAAAATCTGAGGAAGAAGAAAGTATCAGTTGGATTTGTTGTCGACGCCAATTCCCTACTGGAGCAGGATGTGCAGCAAGAGATGGTACATTGGTATGACTTAATCACAGAAAACATTGGCATGACTTAATCACAATGAACAGATTTATACTATCTATCAGCAAGTAAATTATGCCATTTGAACAGATTTATACTATTTGAATGCCAAGTACATGACTGAATCTGAATGTGACTGAATCTGCAGGGATTAGATCCATCTACTAGCTAGGGGATCTAATAAATTTTGTCACTTGAACAGATTTACATTTGAATGCTTAGTACATGACTGAATCAGAATGTGCACTGCAGGGATTAGATCTATCTACTGCCACTCTCTGTTGAAATCCTCCTACCGGCAGGAAGATCCAGCTTGCGATGGGGAGAGGGGGAGAGGAGGAGGGGGAGCTCACGGGGGCGGTGGTGTGGACGGGGCGACGAGGTCCGGGTGGTGGTGGTGCTCCGGTGACGGTGGTGTGGATGGGGCGGCGTCTGGGCCACCGGCGACGAGGGCGGCGGGGCGATGGCGTCCAACGAGGTGGGGCGACGGGGAGAGCGGCGCCGAGGAGACGAGGACGACGGGGCGGCGGGGCGGCGGCGTCGGGAGAGGAGAGGGCGGCGTCGGGGCAGAGACGAGGACGACGGAGAGGCGTCGCGGCGTCGGGGCGGCGTCGAGGCGGCGGGGCAGCGGCGTCGGGAGAGGAGAGGAGAAGGGGATCGAGGGCGAGGGCGAGGGAGAGAGAGGGGATAGGTTTGGGCCGGGGAGGAAATATGGATGGGGGCGGCACAATACTAATGGCGCACCACCCCTCGGTGCGCCATAAGTATATCCATACTAATGGCGCACCTCACCCTGGTGCGCCATTAGTATTTTTTTCGATTTCTGCTCGAGCCAACAGGTTATCTTCCACCTGACCTGATCCACACCAAGTTCCCTCTACTAGCTCGATTGGTCAGCAACCAGTTCTCACACCAGGAGGTCCTGGGTTCGATTCCCAGGCTCCACAATTTTTTTATGCATTTAAAATGTTGTTCGATACTTATTTGTGTTTAAATATGTTCAAACTTGTTTAAATCATAACAGTAATATTTTTTTATAAGACAGTAATAATTTTTTTAAAAATATCAACAAACAGTAATGCCGGTGGAGCGGGGGAGGGTGCGCAGGGTGCGGGGGGTCGGCGGCGGCGGTTGAGTAGGGGAGGGGTGCGGGGGGTCGGCGGCGGCGGTTGAGTCGGGGAATCGAGGGTGCGGGGGGTCGGCGGCGGTGGCCGGTGGACCGGGGGGTGCTCGGCAGCGAGGGGGACCGGATCTGGCGAGGTGGGATAGCGATCGAGATGGAGGGGGATCGAGATCGAGTGTCCATGAAATTTAAAAATATTCATGATAGTTCAAAAAGTGCCCATGAAATACAATTGAGAAATGAAGGCTACGATTTAAATACAATCGATCTTAGCTAGCTATCTGTTCACAATCTTCTTGCCCTTCTTTTTCGCAAATGGAGTTCTTCTGTGGAACGGACGTCCTTTAGGTAGGGTGGTCCTGCTTCTTCTTGTGGTGTATGCTGCTACTTCATCATCGTCGTCATGTTCGACCCTCGGGTCGCCGCACTTGTCGAAGTCTTACTCATTGGCTACTCCATCCATTCCGATGATCTTCCTTTTTCCTCTCCTCACGACAACACGACTGGGCTTTGACGGGTCGGTAATGAAGAAGCATTAGTCCACTTGGGAAGCCAGTACCCATGGCTCATTTTTCGCGGTGACGTTTGCGCCCGCGGTCTTGGATTTGGCTTCGAGTATAACCATGGTGGTGAAATATCGGTCTTCTTTTAGGATGCTCTTCTCCCATCTGACACAGAACATCAGGACCTTCTCTCCAGCGTAGCTCAGCTCCCAGATCTCCTCGATCCTTCCGTAGTATCTGTCCTTGTCGTTACCGGTGTAGGATTCCATCGTTACCCCGGAGTTCTGATAACCATCGCTCTTCATGTCCTTGGCCTCGGTGTAGAATGTGTAGCCGTTGATATCGTACGCCTCATAGGTCATCAGGTTGTGCTCGGCGCCCTGTGACAAGGCGAATATGAGTTGTTCTTCCGCAGAAGAATCCTCATGTAAAGGGTACGACAGAAGCTTCTGCTTGAACCAACGCGTGAAACATGAGTTGTGCTCTTTGAGTATATCTCCGTCCGTCCTCTGTTGGCCTCGGTCATTGTACGTCTTCTTAATAAAGGCTTTGTGCTCTACCACCCAAGGATCGACCACGTCTATGTGTTGTAGCGCGACTAGGTTTGCTCTTTCAAAGTCGGCGAGTCGACCCTCGAAGTCGACATGCATTTCGCGGCGACCCTCACGGTGATCCCATCCAGCGAGCCTGCCGAGGTGCCTGTTGACGGGCAGACCAACGGGGTTCTTGATGCCTAGATAATTCATGCAGTAGGAGATGCACTCTTCGGTCAGAAAGCCCCTGGCTATGCTTCCCTCTGGACGTGACATGTTGCGAATGTATCCTTTGATGACACCATTCATCCTTTCGAACGGTATCATGCTGTGCAGCAACGTCGGCCCGAGTTGGATGATATCGTCCACGATATGGACCAGCAGATGCACCATAACGTCGAAGAATGCGGGCGGGAAGTACATTTCAAGCTCGCATAGTATCACCACGATCTCTTCCTGTAGCCTTCTGAGTTGCCTCACGCCAACAGACTTCCGAGAGATGACGTCGAAAAAGTTGCATAGGCCAAATAGCGTTTCACGGACGTGCGCGTCCATGATCCCACGGATTGCAACTGGAAGTATCTGCGTCATCAGCACGTGACAGTCATGAGACTTCATCCCGCTGAACTTCTGCTTCGCTGGGTCTAGGTATCTGCTTATCTTCCCCGCGTAACCGTAAGGAAGTTTTACTCCTAGGAGGCAGGTGAAAAACTGCTCGATCTCCTCCTGACTTAGAGTGAAGCACGTGGGAGGGTAGTCATTTCCGGTCTTCTTGGCCTTTTTGCCTTTGCGATGACTTTTCGTGTCCTGCTTCGCCTCATCATCATCATATATAGCGTGAAGCTCCTGCCTGATGCCCATTGATTTCAAGTCTGCCCTTGCTTTCGGCCCATCTTTGGTCCTCTCTGGCATGTTAAGCAGGGTACCAAGCAGACTCTCGCACACGTTCTTCATGATATGCATTACATCAAGGCTGTGAGGCACACGGTGGATCTTCCAGTACGGCAAGTCCCAGAAAACAGACCTCGTTTTCCATACCTTCACCAGCGGCTCTGGCGCCTTTCGCTTCTTTCCCGGCTCTGGCGCCTTTTGCTTCTTTCCCGGCAGTGGGCAATCTTTCCAATTTTTCAACAGCTCGTCTATTTCCTCGCCGCTCCTCGTACGCGGGCGTCCTCGGGGTTCGGTTTCATCATCAAACAGATCCTTGCGTTTTCTCCACGGGTCATCGTCGCGAAGCCACCTTCGATGTCCCATGAACATGGTTTTCGAAGACCCGGGATCTCTATCTAGCTGGCGATACGTTGTGTCATCCATGCACCTGACGCATCCAGAAAATCCGTGGACCACCTGCCCCGCGACATATCCGTAACCGAGATAGTCGTGCACCGTCGTGAGCAGCGCCGCTCTCATAGGGAAATATTCTTTCTCTGCAGCGTCCCACGTATTGGCTGGCGTTTAACACAGCGTGTTAAGCTCCTCTTTCAGCAGCCCCAGATACAGATTGATGTCGTTCCCTGGTTGTTTTGGTCCTTCAATTAGCATACTCATGTGAATGTACTTCCTCTTCATGCACAACCAGGGGGGAAGGTTGTACATCCACACAAACACAGGCCAGGTGCTATGTGTGCTTCTCTGGCTGCCAAACGGATTGACTCCACCGGTGCTCGCGCCCAGCATGATGTTCCTTGGATCATTCCCAAATTCTAGGTCTTCGAAGTTCAACGCTTGCCACTGGCTCGCATCCTTAGGGTGACTCAGCATCTTGTCTTTTTTATCTATCTCCGGATCATTTGCGTCATCTTCTCGCTTCTTCTCCTCCCTATCCGCGTGCCAACGCAGGAGCTTTGCTACCTAGGGTCCGCGAAATACCGCTGCAGACGAGGAGTGATCGGAAAGTACCACACCACTTTTCGAGGAGCTTTCTTCCTCTTCTTGTATCGAGTGACGCCGCACACCGGACATATGGTAGACTCCGCGTGCTCATCCCGATAAATGATGCAATTGTTCATGCGCACATGGTATTTCACGTGCGGTAAATCCAGAGGACACACGATTTTCTTCGCCTCCTCCAAACTGGTCGGGCACTTGTTCCCCTTGGGAAGACGTTCGTGCCAGAATGACATGTTCTCGTCGAAGCATGTGTCGGTCATTTTGTGTTTTACCTTCATCTCCAGAGCCATGAGCGTTACTTTCAGGCGGGTATCCTCGGGCCTGCATCCTTCATACAATGGAGTAACCGCGTCTAACTCAAGTTGATCCATCTTGGCTTTCTCTCGGGCGGCAGCTCTTGCGTTATCCGTCTGCTTGAGAAGCAGCTCTTGAATATGAGGGTCCTGCACCCAGCCCATCGATGGTCCAGCGTCGTCTGCTCCGCCGGCATCATCATCTTCATGATCATGCCCGTCGTCTGCTCCGGCATCTTCCTCATCATCATGTCCTGCATCTTCTACATGATGACTGTGTACAGCATCACCGTCGTGATCATCTCCTGGGGATTCTTCGTCTTCTCGCTCGCCCGAGCCGCGGTGGTTGTCTTGCTGCCCTTCCTCATTTCTTGCCCGGCCCCCATGGACGACTTCGTAGTCATCTTCATCACCTTGCCACCAATAGCCATCCATGAAACCACGCAAGAGCAGGTGGTCCCGCACCTGCCCAGATTCCGGGTCCGCAATAAGGCTCTTCAGCTTGCATCTTCGACCCGGACATCTTATCTCCGTCTCGTTCTTTTGAAGCATCTAGGCCTTCGCGGATCTCAAAAACCTATTCATGATGCCTTCGGTCATCGTGCGGACCATGGTCTCCTGCGGGGTAGAGCAAAACGATATTTTAGAACCAAGAAAAAATTTGGCATGACTTTCCCTAAAAATAGGACCAAAAAGAATGCTTAATGCAAAAATTCTCGCCGAAACGGAAATGAATCAACATTCCGGCAAAATATTGGCAACTATCGCATTTCAAATACCGGTACACCTCCAAACACAAACACATATGCAACACCACAAACATATGCAACACCACGAACATACATAGATCTAGCTAGGCCATAAAAAGTGCATGTGCACATTGTTGTAGGGAGAACAACATAAATATAGCTTCCCCCCTTACTTACCTATCAAAACAAGGTAATTTAAACACTTAAATTGAATGAATCTATGGTGGAAATGAGGTGAAAAAGAGGAGGCACCCGAGACAAGGAGGAGGTGGAGAGAATGAAGTGGGGAGAAAGTGAGTATGGGTAGGAGAGGCTGTCCAAAATATCTTGTTGCTGCCCACTTACTAATGGTGCACCAACTCTAAATGCGCCATTAGTAATCCAGGTTACTAATGGCGCACCTTCTGGTGGTGCGCCATTAGTAGTTTTGCAAAAAAAAAACATACTAATGGCGCACTGTTCCACAGTGCGCCATTACTAGTTTAAACTAGTAATGGCGCACGGTCGAACAGTGTGCCATTAGTAGTTTTGCAAAAAAGGAATAAAAATATAATTAAAAAAACAACATTAGTGGCGCACTTTCCGACAGGTGCGCCATTACTAGTTACAACTAGTAATGGCGCACTGTGTCTGGATGCGCCATTAGTATGTTTGGACAGGCGCACTAGTTCAAAAAAAAAATTTGATACTAATGGCGCACCCTGGGCCAGGTGCGCCATTAGTAGTTTCAGCTCTAATGGCGTATCAGAAGGTGGTGTGCCATTAGTATATACTAATGGCGCACCGCTTGTCTGGTGCGCCATTAGTGTCAATCCCATCTATAGCCCTTTTTCTAGTAGTGTCCCCATCTCCTCCGCTCGTTTTTCTCCCACGTCTCCCACCTCACGCACCAGAGAGGAGCTCACGCATCGCCATGCCCCTGCTCTCGGTCTTCCTCGCTGGCCTCTCCTCTCCTGCACCTCGTTCCCGGCGTCGGGAAGCCTGCGCCTCCGCCACCGAGCTCCACCAGGACCACGCCGGCCCTTCCTCCTCCACACCGTACCTCTGCTCTGCACCGCCACCCTCGGCCATGGCCTCCCTCCTCCCGAGCCTAACCTCGTTTCCACCATTCTCGCTTGTTCGTCACGCGCCTGCAACGCTCGGCCTCCTGCCCGAGTCCAGGACGCCGCCGTGCCTTCTTGCCTCCTCCGCCCCAAGTTCGTCCTTGTCCTCACCCATCTCCGGCCAGCCCCGACGCCCACGGACCGGATCTGCCCTTCCCCGCCATCTCTCCATGCCACCGGAGTCCCAGCGCTGCCGCCGCGAGTACCTAGCACCGCCTGCTTTTGCCGTTCTGCTCGGGAATGAGCGAGCGAGCCTGGCGCACCTGAAGCGCCTCCATGGATCGCTGGCCCGACGCGTGGGCTGTGCCCTTCCCCCTGTACAAGCGGCTGCACCTCGTCATGTTTCTGTCCAATGCCGCAAGTCCGAGACCGCCCCGAACCACGTCGTCTCGCCGGATCATCAAGACCATCTCTGTTTTCGCAAGTACCTCTACGCCCGAAGGCATTGGATGCATCAAGTTCCACTACCGTCGCAAAACCCGAGATGAAGTACCCCTACAGTTCATTGAGACCGGCAGATCACAAAATCGTCCTGGATATCGTCAAGTACCACGACGACCCTCAAAGAGTTCGGGTTCGTCAAGTTCGACTACTGTGGCGTGAACCACGACTCCCACGACGACGTGTGTATCACTACCGTCGACCCTCCAAGACCCCGTGGATGTCAAGTTCCTCGCCGTGATCCCGAACATCTACAGACAACTTGTGCGACTAAGAACGTGAACAACGACCGTCGCCGAAGACCCGGATAGCAAAACGTCTATGACCGAAGAACGCCAAGTACCCCGACTCTCGACGTCAAGAACAACTACTGCCGTCGCAAGAACGCCTACTTCCCTCTACGAACTTGATTCGTTCCGATAAGGCACGCTTCGGAAGGTATAACCATCGAGACGACCGTTCGTGGACTGAATGCATGTTATGTGATACGAGATGAACCCCGTGTTTGCAGCGTGCCCATTTGTTACGTGCACGACCCTTGGTTGCCATGCCGCCGACACATGGGACACCCGGTAATCCGGGAGCACCCCACCATCTTTATACACATCCGCACACTTGCTTCTTTTGCACCGATATCGCCGTGAGCCACCGGTACCGACTTGTTGCCATGGCATCATTTTCGGATTTGTTACCATGGCACCATTCCCGTTTCGCCGCCATGGCACCCCTTTTCTTTCCACCACGGTGACAAATGCTTCATAATGCTCTTGTAAACTTTTAATAAAAATTGCATAAAACTTGCTCATGTCATCCGCATCAAGATAACAACAATTAAAATGTTAAATTGTTGTTGCTAAATTACTAATGCATTTGGGGATTTACCAAAATTTTTGTTTGTTGCTTCCGGCCTCATTTAAACTTGACTAGATAGGTTGTTTTATTATGCTTCACCCTCTTGCCATGTTAATCAACATTTAATCTTGTTGGGTACATAAACGAGAGAGAACTAAATAAGTCATGTGGTGTTTTCTTCAATATGCAACTCCGTTGCATATTGAGCTCCACTTAATTTGTAGTGTGGTTTGTTGCTCTTTGCCATGCCATGCCATGTATCATTAAATCGGACATGCATCATACTTGATTGTGCATCCTGCCATGTTCATGTCGTGGTTGTTTACTATGTTGTTTGCTTCTTTCCGGTGTTGCTTCTTCGGGTTAGATCTGGTAACGTCGCATTGTGAGGATACGTTGGCTACGTCCGTTTGTCTTCTTCATGGACTCGCTCTTCTTCCTTGCGGGATTTCAGGCAAGATGACCATATCCTCGAAATCACTTCTATCTTTGCTTGCTAGTTGCTCGCTCTTTTGCTATGCCTATGCTGCGATACCTACCACTTGCTTATCATGCCTCCCATATTGTTAAGCCAAGCCTCTAACCCACCTTGTCCTAGCAAACCGTTGTTTGGCTCTGTTACTGCTTTGCTCAGCCCCTCTTATAGCGTTGTTAGTTGCAGGTGAAGATTGGAGTTTGTTCCTTGTTGGAACATAGATATCTTGTTGGGATATCACAATATCTCTTATCTAATTAATGCATCTATATACTTGGTAAAGGGTGGAAGGCTCGGCCTTATGCCTGGTGTTTTGTTCCACTCTTGTCGCCCTAGTTTCCGTCATATCGGTGTTATGTTCTCGGATTTTGCGTTCCTTGCGCGGTTGGGTTATAATGGGAACCCCTTGACAGTTCGCCTTGAATAAAACTCCTCCAGCAAGGCCCAACCTTGGTTTTACCATTCACCACCTAGCCTTTTTCCCTTGGGTTAGTCCAGCCCAAGGGTCATCTTTATTTTAACCCCCCGGGCCAGTGCTTGTCTAAGTGTTGGTCCGAAACAGAGCCACTTGCGGCGCCACCTCGGGGAAACTTGAGGGCTGGTTTTAGCTATACGTAGTGTTCATCCGGTGTTGCCCTGAGAACGAGATATGTGCAGCTCCCATCAGGATGTCGGCGCATCGGGCGGTCTTGCTGGACTTGTTTTACCATTGCCGAGGATGTCTTGTAACCGGGATTTCGAGTCTGATCGGGTCTTCCCGCTAGAAGGAATATCCTTCGTTGACCGTGAGAGCTTGTGATGGGCTAAGTTGGGACACCCCTGCAGGGTTTTGAACTTTCGAAAGCCGTGCCCGTGGTTATGGGCAGATGGGAATTTTTTAATGTCCGATTGTAGAAAACCTGAAGTTGAACTTAATTAAAATGCATCAACCGCGTGTGTAACCATGATGGTCTCTTTCCGACGGAGTCCGGGAAGTGAACACGGTGTTGGAGTTATGCTTGACGTAGGTTGTTCTAGGATCACTTCTTGATCATAGTTTCACTATCGTGCTGTGCCTCCTCCTCTCGCTCTCTTTTGCGAACAGGTTAGCCACCAGATATGATAGTCGCTTGCTGCAGCTCCACCTCATACCTTTTACCTTACCCATAAGCTTAAATAGTCTTGATCGCGAGGGTGCGAGATTGCTAAGTCCCCGTGGCTCACAGATACTTCCAAAACCAGCTTGCAGGTGCCGATGAGTCCGTGCAGATGACGCAACCAAGCTCAGGAGGAGCTCGATGAAGATCTTGCCCTTTGTGTTGTTTCGTTCTAGTTGATCAGTAGTGGAGCCCAGTTGGGCTTGATCGGGGACCCTGTCGCTTTTGGGGTTCTTCTTTTATTTTGGTTCCGTAGTCGGACCTTGATTGTATTTGGATGATGTAATGCTTTATTCATGTATTGTGTGAAGTGGTGATTGTAAGCCAACTATGTATCTCTTTCCCTTATGTGTTACATGGGTTGTGTGAAGATTACCTCATTTGCGACATTGCTTTCAATGCGGTTATGCCTCTAAGTCGTGCTTCGACACGTGGGAGATATAGCCGCATCGAGGGTGTTACAAGTTGGTATTAGAGCCTTCCCCGACCTTAGGAGCCCCCCTGCTTGATCAAATTAGCTAACGTTGTTGAGTCTAGAAAAATGTTTTGAGTCATTTAGGAATTATATATCGGAGAGTTTAGGAATTCTTTTTACTCCCAAGTCCCTTCATCGCTCTGGTAAGGCATCCTGATGTAGAGTTTTGACTCTTCTCTTCTCAAATTTCACAAAAATTTTAGGATCACGCGGGTATCTTGGAATCGTTCCGATGGTTTTGTGATGAGAACATTGTCTTGGTGCCTCCTGTCAGGGGTTTTGTGGCAGTGTCCCGGGGAGTTGAGCTCTGAGGTGTTGTCATCACAATTTTATCGTTGCAGTTCTGGAATACCTGAGTATAGTTTCGCCAACATCGAAAATCTCTTTTATGCAGTTGTTGGTGAGATAACCTCGACGCCAGCCAGTACTGGGCGGGAGTTCGGGAGTATCGCCATAACTTTTATAATGGATGTTTTTCGAAGGTTGAGGTAGATGGTTTCCGAAGTTTTTCTCGGTTATGTGTTGAAGAATGGATACAGCCGGATGTAGGATTTGCTAGATTTGGGTGAGATATTATGCTTCCCCTGTATCCCCAACACATGATTGCATAACCGGAAAGGTTCGGGAGTTTCATAGGTGGGAATTCAAGTAGCTCGTAGGATATCTTTCCCACAGATGTATGATATGAAATTGGGGTTCGACGTCTAGTGGTCCGCCTATTTACGGTTGGTTTTACAGTGGTCTCGTTGTGTCTTAAAGAGTCCTTGGCTATGCCGACTCGGGGACACTTCGTATGTCACGTGCACTGCCTTGTACATGATGGTGCTGTACGATCGAGCCCGTATAGGCCCCACCACGAAAACTTCAAACGAAATCTCTATCATATGTTTGTTCTGGCTTATTCTGCAAGCCAATCCTTGTTTTGTTTTGAGTTGTGGTATTTGAGTTGCTTCAAAGTCAAATGTTGATTCCATACCTTCCCCAAATGGTGTTCTCATACTCCGATGTGAATACCAATCCTTCTTGATCATCAAGAGTGTCATGTCAATCATTTTCACCCGGCGTGTTTTTTTTCTCTTCAAGTGGATCTGATCTTTTCAATATCCGCAAGATTCAATCTCAGCTTTCTCAATGGTGTTTGTTTCATCCATCCCAAGTTGCCTTTGTTTTTCCCACCCTCCCTCCCTTGTTTTCTTCGAGGACTCTGAATTCTTAATCAAGTCTCCTTTTATTCATATGAAGTCTCTCCATTCTTTTCCGGCAATGTTCTTATCCGGTGATTCTCAGCAAGATGCTAACGGAGCATCTAGTTCATCATTCTTCGTTCTCTTTTATCTGATGAATTAAAATCAAGCTTTGGTGTTGATCATATCCTTTTTTCCTCGTTTCAAATACCTTGTCATGCCGGTGCACCTCATATTCATTCACTTCTCGCTATTTAATTGTTCCGGAGTGCCCAAGATATCTCGAAGATTCGTGTTTTCCACTCTGCATTCATTCAAGATCTTCGAGGTTGTTATCTCACTCAAGTCATTTAATACAACCGGTGCAATCTCTCTTTTCAAGTAATCGTTCAACGGTGTTTTCTTTTGAGTGGGCCCTAACCCACAGGTCTTTTCCCAGGATCTTACCTGACTCTTCTTATTTTCCCGGAGGTATTCTCAAATTCCTTTCGAAGTTTGACGTAAGAATGATTTATCATCAGTCAAATGTTTTCTCCAAGATCTTTCAAATTCTTTTCATCGTTGGTTCAACCTCTTCGTTTTGATTCTTCTGGAGTGCCTAAACGATTCTTGATGGTGTTTCTCATCGTCATTCTCATATTTTGAAGACCGAAGAACATTCTTCTTTCAACCTTGCTCCATTCTCTTCATGATTCGTCATTCGAGATTGTTGCCATCCTCTCATAATCGTTTTCGATTGTCAGAATTCTTTTCACCCATCCGGAGCAATGCAAGAGTCTTCTCAGTTTGTTATCTGGAGTCCATCAATTCAGGTTTATTTATCCTCAGCTGTCAGTTATCATTCTCTAATCTTACCGGTGCATGATTCAAGTTTTCTCTAATCAGCTCGTGATCTCTTCGTTCTCGTGGATCTAAATTCCCTCAAGCACCTTCGTGCATTTGATAATTCTTCCCGGTGTGTCTTTATTTTTCTTCTTCGTTCATTTTCAATTCTTACGGTGGTTCTTTCAAGAGTTCCTCTTCCTTCATTTATCATATCAATTTATTTGTTATTTCAATCCTACCGGTGGTGCATTGAAGACCTTCCCAAGTTTGCGCTATATCTATCTTAATCTTTTCAACGAGAATAAGTAGTATGCCAAATCCATTTCTTATCATCAATTTAATTGATGAAGGATGACCATAACATAATTCTTATTCTTGATTCACCCAAATATTTAATTTCCTATTCCGGAGGCTAATCAAATTCTCGGTTTCATTTGTTTCATCTTTCTTTCCCCGAGTTCCAAGCTCTAATTGTCACGGAGATCCATCTAAATCATTACAAGGTTTCACCTTGTGTTTTCAACTTCTCTTTCTTTTCGTTATCTTTTGTTTACCGGAGTTCTTCATGAAGGTTCTACATGATGGTTCATCAAGCATTTATATCCCTTCTCGAAACGTTCATCAACTTTATTTTCAGAGGAGCTCAAGCTTTCTTCATATTGTAATCCGGAGTGCATTTCTGTCTACCGTATCATTGGAGGTGGTATTAGTCATTCTTGATAATTTGACTTCATGTTTTCATGATTCACATGTTGTCAAGATTGGGATATTTTAAATCCATCAATCTCGTCATTGGAGCTATCTTGGGTTATATTTCACCTAAAGCCTTCCCTAAGGATTGTTGCTATCTATGGTGTTTATAAATGATCCAAGTTCTTCATTTATCCTCCCGATGAAATAAGTTTTCTCGTCTCCTTAGTCATATCAATCCAACTCTTTTTCCCGTGAGTGGCAGGTTGTCACCTCATAATTTGAGATGTATTCCATAAGACCATATCAAGCTTATTCTTTTCGTTGTTGGTTTTCCAACAACTCCGTTCTAGCTTTTGTTGTAAGCGTGCTCCCTCGAGTTCTGTTTCCCTTCGTTCATTCCATTCCATTCTTACTTTTGTTCCGGAGGCCTTGTGATGTTGCTCTTTTCAGCCCATCTTTTCGTTTTGTCAGGATCGTGTTCTTTTCTTGGTTTACTCATTTAACCGGAGTGTTGTGCCCTTTTACTCAAGTCCTTTTCATCCTATCAAGTCTTGCATCACTTCTCAACCGGAGTGCTACCCAAATCGGTTCTTTCTTTTCCTCTTTTCCCAACGGAGTGTTTGTCAACTTTGTTCATCTCCGTTGTTTTCTTTTCTCGAAATGGCTTAACCTTTTCAAGGTTCTTTGGTTTCACTCGTTTTTCAAACAAGCAACTTAGTTTTACCTTTTCTCTTCCTCTTCTGTTTGCCCTCCGGTGCCGTTCTAGATCTCGGGACGAGATCCTCTTGTAGTGGTGGAGTGTTGTGACGCCCCAAGACCGGAGCTTCAGATGCCTTCCATGTTTTTCGAGTTTCGTCAGGTGATTTCTTTTGTCTATTGCATTCATCTTTGCATCTTGAGCATTGCATCATGTCATCATGCCATTTCATTTTTTTTAAACCCAACTAAATAAAATGCATAGATCTTTGGTCTATTTAAATTGAGGGAACTCACCTGGTGATTTCTCTATATAACATATCCTCCCAATACATTAGGGAGCTATATTAAATATTTCATTAATTTGGTTTTAAACATAACACACGCGCAAACAAATCCCATGCCTTTTCTGCTTCGAGTTGACCTCCAAACCTTGTCAATATTTCTTTCTTTGTTTATCGGAGCCCCATCAAAAATCTCAACATTTTTGGACTTTCCCAACCCTCACTTCCTATCCAAACCATTTGAATTAAATCCAAATGCGTTTGAATTTAATTCCTCCCATCTTGCCACTTCTATTTTTCTGTGATCATGCTTATTTTTATGAGTCCAGGAAAAATTGTCCTCATGCTCAAATTCTTTTCCCTAAAACCCCTTCTTTTTCCTTTATCTCTAATTCTTTTCGGTTAAAGAAATTAATTAGGGAGAGGGAGAAGAGAGTCCAGCCCAACTGGGCCTCTCATCGGCCAACCTTCCCCAGCCAAGTCGGCCAATAGGCCCTCCCCCGCGGCCCACCTAGGCCAGCCGGCCTCTTTTGCCCCTCCTTGGCCCACACCCCTCTAACCCTAGCCTCTCTCAGACCCCTGGGATCTCCCTCGTCCATAGCCCTCGTCTCCCTCCAGGCTGCCGCTCGCGCACGCAGCCATGCCAGGAGCCCGATCCCCTCGATCTCTCTCCCCATCTCCTCCGCCTATTTTTCTCCCTCGTCTCCCACCTCACGCACCAGAGAGGAGCTCACGCATCGCCATGCCCCTACTCTCGGTCTTCCTCGCTGGCCTCTCCTCTCCTGCACCTCGTTCCCGATGCCGGAAAGCCTGCGCCTCCGTCGCCGAGCTCCACCAGGACCACGCCGGCCCTTCCTCCTCCACATCGTACCTCTGCTCCGCACCGCCACCCTCGGCCATGGCCTCCCTCCTCCCGAGCCTGACCTCGTTTCCACCATTCTCGCCTGTTCTTCACGCACCTGCAATGCTTGGCCTCCTGCCCGAGTCTAGGCCGCCGCCGCGCCTTCTTGCCTCCTCCGCCCCAAGTTCGTCGCCGTCCTCACCCATCTCCGGCCAGCCCCGATGCCCACGGACCAGATCCGCCCTTCCCCGCCATCTCTCCATGCCACCGGAGTCCCAGCGCTGCCGCCGCGAGTACCTAGCACCGCCTGCTTTTGTCGTTCTGCTCGGGAACGAGCGAGTGATCCTGGCGCACCTGAAGCGCCTCCATGGATCGCTTGCCCGACGCATGGGCTGTGCCCTTCCCCCTATACAAGCGGCTGCACCTCGTCATGTTTCTGTCCTATGCCGCAAGTCCGGGACCGCCCCGAACCACGTCGTCTCGCCAGATCATCAAGACCATCTCGGTTTTGGCAAGTACCTCTACGCCCGAAGGCATTGGATGCATCAAGTTCCACTACCGTCGCAAAACCCGAGATGAAGTACCCTTACAGTTCATCAAGACCGGCAGATCACAAAATCGTCCTGGATATCGTCAAGTACCACGACGACCCTCGAAGAGTTCGGGTTCGTCAAGTTCGACTAAAGAAGCGTGAATCACTACTCCCACGACGACGTGTGTGTCACTACCATCGACCCTCCAAGACCCCGTGGATGTCAAGTTCCTTGCCGTGATCCCGAACATCTACAGACAACTTGTGCGACTAAGAACGTGAACAACGACCGTCGCCGAAGACCCGGATAGCAAAATGTCAAGTACCTACGACCGAAGAACGCCAAGTACCCCGACGCCCGACGTCAAGAACAACTACCGCCGTCGCGAGAACGCCAACTTCCCTCTACGAACTTGATCCGTTCCGATAAGGCACGCTTCGAAAGGTATAACCATCGACACGACCGTCCATGGACCGAATGCATGTTTTGTGATACGAGATGAACCCCGTGTTTGTAGCGTGCCCGTTTGTTATGTGCACGACCCTTGGTTGCCATGCCGCCGACACATGGGACACCCGGTAATCCAGGAGCACCCCACCATCTTTATACACATCCGCACACTTGCTTCTTTTGCACTGATATCGCCGTGAGCCACCGGTACCGACTTGTTGCCATGGCATCATTTTCGGATTCGTTACCATGGCACCATTCCCATTTCGCCGCCATGGCACCCCTTTTCTTTCCACCACGGTGAAAAATTCTTCATAATGCTCTTGTAAACTTTTAATAAAAATTGCATAAAACTTTCTCATGTCATCCGCATCATGATAAGAACAATTAAAATGTTAAATTGTTGTTGCTAAATTACTAATGCATTTGGGGATTTACCGAAATTGTTGTTCGTTGCTTCCGGCCTCATTTAAACTTGACTAGATAGGTAGTTTTATTATGCTTCACCCTCTTGCCATGTTAATCAACATTTAATCTTGTTGGGTACATAAACGAGAGAGAACTAAATAAGTCTTGTGGTTTTTTCTTAATTTGTAGTGTGGTTTGTTGCTCTTTGCCATGCTATGCCATGTATCATTAAATCGGACATGCATCATACTTGATTGTGCATCCTGCCATGTTCATGTCGTGGTTGTTTACTATGTTGTTTGCTTCTTTCCGGTGTTGCTTCTTCGGGTTAGATCTGGTAACGTCGCGTTGTGAGGATACGTTGGCTACGTCCGTTTGTCTTCTTCATGGACTCGTTCTTCTTCCTTGCGGGATTTCAGGCAAGATGACCATACCCTCGAAATCACTTCTATCTTTGCTTGCTAGTTGCTCGCACTTTTGCTATGCCTATGCTGCGATACCTACCACTTGCTTATCATGCCTCCCATATTTTTAAGCCAAGCCTCTAACCCACCTTGTCCTAGCAAACCGTTGTTTGGCTATGTTACCACTTTGCTCAGCCCCTCTTATAGCGTTGTTAGTTGCAGGTGAAGATTGGAGTTTGTTCCTTGTTGGAACATAGATATCTTGTTGGGATATCACAATATCTCTTATCTAATTAATGCATCTATATACTTGGTAAAGGGTGGAAGGCTCGGCCTTATGCCTGGTGTTTTGTTCCACTCTTATCACCCTAGTTTCCGTCATATCGGTGTTATGTTCCCGGTTTTTGCGTTCCTTACGCGGTTGGGTTATAATGGGAACCCCTTGATAGTTCGCCTTGAATAAAACTCCTCCAGCAAGGCCCAACCTTGGTTTTACCATTCACCACCTAGCCTTTTTCCCTTGGGTTAGTCCAGCCCAAGGGTCATCTTTATTTTAACCCCCCGGGCCAGTGCTTGTCTAAGTGTTGGTCCGAAACAGAGCCACTTGCGGCGCCACCTCAGGGAAACTTGAGGGCTGGTTTTAGCTGTACGTAGTGTACATCCGGTGTTGCCCTCAGAACGAGATATGTGCAGCTCCCATCAGGATGTTGGCGCATCGGGCGGTCTTGCTGGACTTGTTTTACCATTGCCGGGGATGTCTTGTAACCGGTATTTCGAGTCTGATCGGGTCTTCCCGCTAGAAGGAATATCCTTCGTTGACCGTGAGATCTTGTGATGGGCTAAGTTGGGACACCCCTACAGGGTTTTGAACTTTCGAAAGCCGTGCCCGCGGTTATGGGCAGATGGGAATTTGTTAATGTCCAGTTGTAGAAAACTTGAAGTTGACCTTAATTAAAATGCATCAACCAGATATGCTAGTCGCTTGCTGCAGCTCCACCTCATACCTTTTACCTTACCCATAAGCTTAAATAGTCTTGATCGCGAGGGTGCGAGATTGCTGAGTCCCCATGGCTCACAGATACTTTGAAAACCAGCTTGCAGGTGCCGATGAGTCCGTGCAGATGACGCAACCAAGCTCAGGAGGAGCTTGATGAAGATCTTGCCCTTTGTGTTGTTTCGTTCTTGTTGATCAGTAGTGGAGCCCGGTTGGGGTTGATCGGGGACCCTGTCGCTTTTGGGGTTCTTCTTTTATTTTGGTTCCGTAGTCATACCTTGATTGTATTTGGATGATGTAATGCTTTATTCATGTATTGTGTGAAGTGGAGATTGTAAGCCAACTATGTATCTCTTTCCCTTATGTGTTACATGGGTTGTGTGAAGATTACCTCATTTGCAACATTGCTTTCAATGCGTTTATGCCTCTAAGTCGTGCTTCGACACGTGGGAGATATAGCCGCATCGAGGGCGTTACATTCAATTTTTGACAACTTTTTCCAAGTTTACAATGAGAATGTACTACGATTTCTGAAGGATTCTTTCGGAGGATTTTAGTACATACATGCCCCCCCATATTAGTTGCTTGATCCATATCGTTACAATCCATAAGCATTTCTCCTTCGGATTCATTTGTACTAGTTTTCTTAAGGAAATTTTCATCCACTCCGAACTCTTGTGAAGAAGGCTACATTTTTTTAGAATGTAATCAAATTCCCATGTTAATCATGTCAGGTCGAAGATGGCATGTTAGTGCATTTTACAAATCATGTAAACCAAATAGGCATGTAGTAGTGTTCAAAACTGCATGTAGGCACTAACACATTTTATTCTTTTGCGGATAAGATTAGGCCCAATGGGGAATAATGTGATACAATATAACAATCACGTCGAATGCCTAGATCCGCATCTCTCAGAAATTACTTTGAACTCCTACCGAGGGACCTTACTGGAGATTATATTCACCAGGTTCTTTGTTTTGAGAGCAAAGGTGCTGAAGGTAATGAGGTTTTCCCTACATTTATTTCACAAAAATGAATGGTTTGTTGATCAGCGCCGGCGCCTGCGGCAGGATGGAATAGGCTCCAAAATGCTGAATTTCGATTTGGAACTTCAGATGACAGAGTAATCGGAAGTCATCGTGTCAACCCCATACATGACTTCTCAGTGGCTGGCCCCTTTGCAAAAATTATGAGGTTTCAAACCAGACTTAGAAGTGGTAATATTAGTTTGAACCTCTCTGGTATCCATCTTTAGCAGATCAGCGTGAGGGTTTGCAGCTGTGAGCTGGATTTCATTTCTAATATTAGTTTGAACCTTGCAATCTTCGAGTTTGAGCCATATAACTCTGGAATTTGAACCTCATAATATTTCGAGCTTTTGTGGTACAATCTTTGAAATGGCATCATATGAGATTTGTATATTGGTAGCACTATTTTGACCTCAATATGCAATGATCTTAAATTTTATTAACCATTCTCGAATCTGTTTACCTTGTCGGTCTCACAACACACGATCTGTATAGCTAACTCGACTGCGATCTTGGACATTATTGCACATAGTTGGTTTCTTCAACCATGTGCCTTGTAGAGTGCAGAATTAATTATCGCACTCGAGTGTCCATCATCACCCTTCTGTGTAACTTTGACCTCATCACCCATGGATAAAATTATGACTAAAGTCATTCCACACACTTCATTTTTACAAAGCTTTTTGCTAATAAACGCCCACGATTTGTCCCTCTTCTAGCCGAGGCGTGGCCAAACTAGCCGGGTGGGAAGCTAGCGCGGTAAACTGCATGGTAGCGCGGGAACAGGCTCACTGACGATACATTTGGCACCTCTTCGAGACCATGCATGGTCAAACGAAACGCGTGCGGTGCAGTGTTGTCAAGTGTGCACTGGAATCCTCTGCTATGAACGCAGTGACAAGACGTGACAATTACAGGCCGGTCGGCCCCCATTTATTACAGCGGCCATTTAACCCTTGTGTCTCTTCAACCTTTTGATTGCGCCCCACCATTGCAAGAAGCACACCCAGCATGAGAAATTCTTAGAGGGTATCCGGCGCAGCTCCAATGGGCTCCATGTGGCTGCCAACGACGAGCAGCAGTTCACCATGAATGCCATGGTGGACATGCAAAGAAGGTTCACAGACCTCTCGGTGGTGTACACCAATGACCCGGTCTGGGTGGAGCACCCAATCCACATCATGGAGATGTTGCTTGCCGAGGAGAAGTACAAGGTGGTCGGGTTCGACCTTGAGTACACCCGCGCTCGTGCCAGGTCTCGTACCAAGGTCGTCGTCACCCAAATGTGCGTGCGCCACCACGTCCTCTTCTACCAATACTGCCTGGCCACAAGGCCTTGCGAGCGTTTCGCCAGGTTTTTCAACAGCCCCCACTACATGTTCGCTACGATGGACATCACCAACGATGTAAAGGCGCTGAACAATTCAGGCATCGCCTACCAGAATCTTGTTGACATCCAGGGCCAATACAAGATCTGGGGGAGCAAGGAGCATGAGAAGGACTCACTGGTTCACCTCGCCGAGCCCATCATCGACCCCTACTACAGAGACATGAAGGATTCCTGCAACAAGGACAAGTGTGCCTGGCACTCGGCCTGGATGGAGATACTCGACAAAGCTCACGGCGTGTATGCGGCCAAGGAGTCATACACGAGCTATGACATGTATAGGCGGATCGTTGACATGAGGAAGTTCCTCCTTCCCCAAAATGGCCAAGGATCCAGCCGGAAGCAAAGCAATGGCAAGCATCGTCGCAACAATAAATAGATGATTAGATCCTCGTTTCTCCTAGTTTAGTATGCATGCAATTGCTTCCTTTGGTGTGTGGAAATGTTATGTGTGTAGTCACTTGTGTAATTGTATGTTTAATTTGGTTATGCAATGCAATGCTATCTTTTTTAAGTATATATGTTGTGCGAACAAAGAAAACCACATCGCACACGGACTAAACAATGGAACCCGTCGATGATGTTTTCATCAATCACTCACAATTGTATACCAGCAATCATTTGCTCACAACACACATGGCTTGTTAACAGGAATCATATGTGTTGTTATAGGTCTTCCCACATGTTTCCGACTACAGACATGTTTGCTGCGTATCACCCATCTTGTTATATTGAACCGTTTCTATTCTCTTGGCTCAAAGCAAACAGTTCATCTGATTGAACCGCATGTCGTATATCACACACACCTTGATCTGGCTGACCATTTCTTTTGTGGTGCCTAATCACAAACAGTTCATCCGAGTTTACTGTATTCTATATATCGCACACACCTTCATCTGGCTGCCCATTTATTTTGTTCCTCCTCATTGCAAACAGTTAATTGAACTGAACTGTATGCCCTGCATCGCACACACAACTAAAATCTGAACCGTGTTTGATGCATCCACCATCACAAACATTTTGCACCTTTTTGATGGTTTTTACACCACTGTTTGCGATTATTGCATCGCACACAGTTCCGTCGAAGGATCTCTTAGTGTAGTGTCGCGTTAGCAGCATCCTGCAGTAGTGATCTTTATCGTTGAACCATGATGTCAAGGATTCATTCAATCCCGTATGCAATTCCCCTTGTCCGGCGATATGTTAATTACTCGAGATTCGATCGTTGGTATCTCCATACCTAGTTCAATCTCATTACCGACAAGTCTCTTGAAGGAAATATGGCCTGGAGGCAATAATAAAGTTGTTATTTTATATTTCCTTATTCATGATAAAGGTTTATTATTCATGCTATAATTGTATTGATCAGAAACTTAAATACATGTGTGAATACATAAACAAATATTGTGTCCCTAGTAAGCCTCTACTATAGTAGCTCATTGATCAAAGATGGTTGAGGTTCCTAACCATAGACATGTGTTCTCATTTAATAACGGGATCACATCATTAGAAGAATAATGTGATGGACAAGACCCATCCATTAGCTTAGCATATTGATCGTTCAGTTCATTGCTATTGCTTTCTTAATGTCAAATACACATACCTTCGACTATGAGATTATGCAACTCCCAGATACTGGAGGAATACCTTGTGTGCTATCAAACGTCACAACAAACTGGGAGATCATAAAGATGCTCTACAGGTATCTCCGAAGGTGTTCGTCGAGTTGGCATAGATCGAGATTAGGATTTGTCATTCCGAGTATCGGAGTGGTATCTTTGGGCTCTCTCGGTAATACTCATCATAAGAAGCCTTGCAAGCAAAGTGACTAATGAGTTAGTTGCAAGATGATGTATTACGGAGCGAGTAAAGAGACTTGTCGATAAAGATTTTGAACTAGGTATGAAGATACCGACAAGCAAATCTTGGGCAAGTAACATACCGATGGACAAAAGGGAATTATGTATGTTGTCATAAGGTTTGACTGATAAATATCTTAGTAGAATAAGTAGGAGCCAGTATGGGCATCCTAGTACCGCTATTAGTTATTGATAGGAGGTGTCTCGGTCATGTCTACATAGTTCTTGAACCCGTAGGGTCCGCACGCTTAACGTTCGTTGACGATATAGTGTTATATGAGTTATATGGATTTGGTGACCAAATGTTGTTTGGAGTCCCGATGAGATCACGGACATGACGAGGGGCTCTAGAATGGTCTGGATGTAAATATTGATATATAGGATGATGATACTCGGACACCGGAAGAGTTTCGGAGTGCACCGGGTAGTCATCGGGTCACAGGAAGGGGTTCCAGACACCTCCGTTAGGTGTATGAGCCTAATGGGCCAAGGGGGGACAGACCATCCCACAAGGTGGCTGGCGTGCCCCTCTCCTTGGCCGCCGGCCCTAGGGAAGGAAAAGGGGGAGGGCCAGCCCCTCCTGCCTTACCCTTCTCATGGGAGAAAGGAAAAGGGGGGGCGACTCCCTCCCCTGCCTTTCCCCACTCACCTAAAAAGGGAAGGGGGCATGGCTTGGGGGAGACCCCAAGTAAGATTCGGCCTACTTGGGGCGCCTCCTTGGCTTCTCCCTCTCGCCCACCTATATATGTGGGAGGGGGGCGCTACACATAACCACAACAATCTCTTAGCTGTGTGCGGCACCCCCCTCCATAGTTGAATCCCTCAGTCATATTTTTGTAGTGCTTAGGCGACGCCCTGAGGAGATAGCAGCACCACCACCGTCACCACGCTGTCGTGCTGCCAAAACTCATCCACTACTTCACCGTCTTGCTAGATCAAGAAGGCAAGGACGTCATCGAGCTGCACGTGTGTTGAACACGGAGGTGTCGTATGTTCGGTACTCAATCGGTTGGATTACGAAGAAGTTCGACTACATCAACCGCGTTACTAAACGCTTCTGCTTATGTTCTACAAGGGTACATAGACACACTCTCCCCTCTCATTGCTATGCATCACCATGGATAGATCTTGTGTCTGCATAGAATTTTTTATTTTCCATGCAACGTTTCCCAACAGTGGCATCCGAGCCAGGTCTATGCATAGATGATATGATTCGGCAGAACACAAAGTGTTGTGGGCGGTGATAGTCATACTGCTTACCACCAACATCTTATTTTGATTTGGCAGTATTGTGGGATGAAGCGGCCCGGACAAACCTTACATGTACACGCACATGAGACCGGTTCCAGCAACTGACATGCAACTAGTTTTGCATAAAAGGTGGCTGGCGGGTGTCTGTTTCTCCTACTTTAGTTGAATCGAATTGACTACGGCCGGTCTTTGAAGAAGGTTAAAACAAAAAACTTGATTGTGGTTTTTGCGTAGTTAAGAACGGTTCTTGCTAGAAGCCCATAGCTGCCACATAAAACTTGCAACAACAAAGTAGAGGACGTCTAATTTGTTTTTGCACGGCTTGTTGTGATGTGATATGGTTAAGATATGATGTGATATATATTGATGTATGACATGATCATGTTTTGTATTGTCGACAACCGGTAGGAGCCTTAGGGTTGTCTCTTAATTATTGTATGAAATGCGAGCGCCATGTAATTGCTTACTTTATTGCTATGCATTAGCAATAGTTGTAGAAGCAATAGTTGGCGAGATGACCCCGACGCAACGATGGAGATTAAGGTGTCGAGCCGGTGATGATGGAGATCATGATAATGCTTTGGAGATGGAGATCAAAAGCACAAGATGATGATGGCCATATCATGTCACATATTTTGATTGCATGTGATGTTTATCCTTTATGCATCTTAATTTTCCTTGAATGGCGGTAGCAATATAAGATGATCCCTTCAATAAATTTCAAGATAAAAGTGGTCTTCCCGAGTATGCACCGTTCCCAAAGTTCATCATTTTGAAGCACCTCGTGATGATTGGGTGTGATAGACTCTACGTGCACATACAGCAAGTGTAAGACAGTTTTGCACATGTAGAATACTTGGGTCAAACTTGACGAGCCTAGCATGTACAAACATGGTCTCGGAACACTGGAGACCGAAAGGTCGAACGTGACTGATATAGTAGATATGATCAACATAGAGATGTTCACAAATGATGACTACCCCATCTCACGTGATGATTGAACATGGGTTAGTTGATTTGGATCATGTATCACTTAGATAACTTGAGGGATGTTCATTCAAGTGGGAGTTCTTAAGTAATTTGATTAATTGAACTTCATTTATCATGAACTTAGTCTTGATAGTTTTGCATATCTGTGTTGTAGATCAATGGCCCGTGCTACTGTTCCCCTAAATTTTAATGCGTTCCTAGAGAAAACTAAGTCGAAAGATGATGGTAGAAACTACACGGACTGGGTCCATAACTTGAAGATTATCCTCATTGCTGCAGAGAAGAATTATGTCTTTGATGCACCGCTAGGTGATAGACCTGCTGCAGGAGCTACTGCAGATGTTATGAACGTCTGGCAGGCTCGATCTGATGATTACTCGATAGTTCAGTGTGCCATGCTTTACGGCCTAGAACCGGGACTTCAAATACATTTTGAACGTCATGGAGCATATGAGATGTTCCAAGAGATGAAGTTAATATTTTAAGCAAATGCCTGGGTTGAGAGATATGAAGTCTCCAACAAGTTCTATAGCTGCAACATGGAGGAGAACAGTTATGTTAGTGAACACATACTCAAAATGTTTGGGTATCATAACCACTTAACTTGGCTAGTAGTTGATCTTCAAGTTGATAGTGTTATTGACAGAGTTCTTCAATCACTGCCACCAAGCAACAAAGGCTTCGTGATGAACTATTATATGCAAGGGATGAATAAAACGATCATGAGCTCTTCACAATGCTTAAGGCCGCAGAGGTAGAAATCAAGAAGGAGCATCAACTGTTGATGGTTAACAAGACCACTAGTTTCAAGAAAAATGGCAAGGGAAAGAAAGGGAACTTCAAGAAGAATGCCAAGCAAGTTACCACTCCCGGGAAGAAACCCAAAGTTGCACCCCAATCCTGAAACTGAGTGCTTCTACTACAAAAGGAATGGTCACTGGAAGCGGAACTGCCCCAAATACATGGCGGATAAGAAGGATGGCAAAGTGAACAAAGGTATACTTGATATACATGTTATTGGTGTGTACCTTACTAATGCTCGTAGTAGCGCCTGGGTATTTGATACTGGTTCGGTTGCTCATATTTGTAACTCGAAATAGGAGATGCGGAATAAACGAAGATTAGCTAAGGGCGAGGTGATGATGCATGTCGGGAATGGTTCCAAGGTCGATGTGATCACCATCGGCATGCTACCTCTACATCTACCTTCGGAATTAGTTTTAGACCTCAATAATTGTTATTTCATGCCAGCATTGAGCATGAACATTATATCTGGATCTTGTTTATTGCGAGACGGTTATTCATTTTAATCGGAGAATAATGATTGTTCTATTTACATGAATAATAGCTTTTATGGTCATGCACCCTTGTTGAATGGTCTATTCTTTTTGAATCTTGATTGTAGTGATACACATATTTATAATATTGATGCCAAAAGATGCAAAATTGATAATGATAGTGCAACATATTTGTGGCACTGCCGTTGAGGTCATATTGGTGTAAAACGCATGAAGAAACTCCATGCGGATGGACTTTTGGAATCACTTAATTATGAATCATTTGATACTTGCCAACCATGCCTCATGGGAAAATGACTAAAACTCTGTTCTCCGGAACAATGGAGCAAGCTAATGACTTATTGACACATACCGATGTATGCGGTCCAGTGAGTGTTGAGGCATGCGGCGGGTATCGTAATTTTCTGACCTTCGATGATTTGAGTAGGTATGGGTATATCCACTTGTCGGTGTACAAAAGTAGGGGCTCTCCTTTTGCACCCCTTTACTTGTGCACAGCAGGGCAAAGGAGGGATGCCGGAGCATAAGACAACCAAAGCAACGCCAAGACCAGAGGCGCAAAGAGAGCAAGGGGGCGAGGAGGACTCCCCCGGCAATACCCTTGCCGGGGTGGTTTCCGCAGCCTTGGCAAGATCCTTGCCCCGGCAACTTGCCTGACGCCAGCAGAGCGCGCCACCCTTGAGCCCAAGGGGTTCCGACACCATATTGGAACCAAGGCTCGGGAGGCACCTCCGTTGTGGCATGCAGATCTTTGTAGAGATCATAGATACACAAGATCAGATGAGAACCAGAAGACGACGACCCTTGGCGAGATCCTTGCCGAGGATATCCACGAGACCCCCGGCAAGATCCTTGCCGGGGATGACCATGGTTCCACAGCAAGATCCTTGTCGAGCCCTCAGAAAGATCCTTGTAGAGGACGCCTACAGGGCCACAGCCAGGCCCGCGTCTGCCAAGACTCCACCACTGCTCCCATGCGGCTGCCAGCTCGACTAGCTAGGCAGGCGCCTGCATGGCAGCGCGCGGCCTCTACACCAACTCAGCAAGCACCTGCGTGGTGGCACACAGATCTTCGTGAAGGCTCCACGACCGCGCCAGCCCAGCAGCCAGCCAACGTGGCGCTACAACACCTCGTCAGCTTGGACGCGCGTCGGAGCCAGGTGAGGCAACGACAGCTGGGGCGAGCTTCTTTGCCATCCCTAATAAAGCAAGAGGGGCACGTCGGCAGCGCATTAAATGCGTTTGTCTGACGATGCCAGGGGATAGACTCAGCCCCTGTACACCCTTCCACCTCCTGTGTGCCACTTTGGCAACCCATTTTTGTCTATAAAAGGAGGCCCGAGGCGTACTGGAGGGGGATTCGGATCTTTTGTACTAGAGAGCCACCGCAGCTAGTTCAAGAACACAAGAACACCTAAATATACATCAAAGCAGGACTAGGGTTTTACGCGTCTCCACGGCCCGAACCTGGGTAATCGATTTGTGTGCTAACCGCCAGACCTGCTCTTTGCACAACCCCGCGCCCGCCAACCGTAGAAGGGATCCCAGTGACCCCATAGTTGTCGTTTCCCACTAACATCTCTGGCACGCCAGGTAGGGGGTGCGTAGTTGTGAGAATCCGGTCTGGTTGAAGCAACGACTTTATCGTGGTCGTCGCTTCAAGAAAGAAGACGACCGAACAAATGGCATCCTTGGTGGACGCAGCGAACGCTCACGCAGCGGCAGAAAAGCTAAGTCATGCGAAACTTTGAGTAATTCCTTTTTATACATATGGTCATCGTCCTTGACGATCTTGCCCTATGTATGGAAAACCTGCACGCACTGGGTCCCTACCACTATCGGCAACACCCTCGTTCTGTTTCAAGTCCGCTCAACAGTTCAGGCAGCTGCATCGAGAACGACAGGGTGACCTTCTGCGATTGGCAACGCACTCGTTCTGTCTCGAGTTTGCTCGATAGCTCGAGCAGACGCGTCAAGAGCAGTGAGGTGGTTTTCCCGGCAGCAAGCATACCCGGCAGGCCATTGAGCATCCGCCCTCAAGGCACCGCCTGGGTTTCTGTGCCAGCAAACCTACTCGATTAACATAGGGTGGACATACAAGGGGAGATCAAACGGGAAAATAACATGCATCGTTTCAAAAGTACTACAGAGTTATATTACATCATTTTTTGTTGCGGTTCTAACTAAAGATAAAAATTGTCTTGGTCATGAACCTGCAGCGGTGATAAGAAACGGGGTGCCTAGTCCCGGTGCTGGCCTTGTACCCTCTGAACTCTGTCGATGCGGCTGACGACGGGCTCGATGCGCTCCTCGAGCGACGCGGGGTCCACATCATCCGGCAAGCTATCTAGCAAAGCTTCAAAGTCGAGGTTAGGGCTCCAGTATGCCATCTTGGTGAGGACCTTGGTCATGGCACCCCGGCAAAGCCTCCGGGCCTCTTCGGCTAGAGAGACCGCCCAGTTGGAGAGAAGCCGCTCCAGGGCCCCGAGAAGACACTCGAAGAACAGAGTCAACCTGGCATTAGGACTCATGTTCGCCTCTGGGACGTACCTCACGTTGGACAACCCCATGGTAGCCAGCTGTGTGGTGAGCCTGCCGGTGACCTCAGCGAGGCGGCTGACCCATAGCTTCTCGCCCGCCACAAATTCTGCGTGGCTGGCGCCGTCCATCTTCCGCAGCTGCCTCTCCTCCTCCAGATTCTTGGTCAGGGTCTCCTCACGGGCCCTGACCTCCGAGAGCGTCCCTTCAAGGCCCTCCAGCTTTAGGTTCATGTCCTTGATGGACTCATTGGCCATGGAGAGTAGCGCGGCCTTCTCGAGGACTGCAGCCTACGCGTGAGCCAAAGCACCCTTGGCCGCATCCCTCTACCCCGTTAGCTCCTGGACCTGCCTCTTCAGCCCGTCACGCTCTGCCTCCAGCTCGTCCACCTTGTCGGCATGGGCCTGGGCCTAAGCATTGAGGCCCTCCTCGTGCCTCTCCTCTAGTTCCCGGGTCTGCTACATGACAAGCTCCTGGACCTCCTCGTCCTTGTCACGGAGTGTCACGGCGAGCTTCTCCTCGCAAGCGGCAAGGTCCTCCTCCTGGGAGTTCAGCTCGTCCTGGTGCTGGAGCCAAGCGGCCTCCTCCTTGGTGGCATGTCGACTCACCGTCTCCTGGGCCTTCTCGATGTAGGCCTGCTTCATGACAACCTCCAGCCTATGCTCGGCCAACAGGTCCTAGGCGGCCTTGAATTCCTCACAGGCCTGGCGGAACCAAGCCTGCACCTCGGTGACGCGCCCTTTGAGGTCCGCCTCCGCCTTGTCCACCGCTGCCAACCTGGACTTGGCCTTGTCCAGGCGGGCACAGTGAAGTGCCTGAAGCTTGTGGAAGCTGGTGCTCATGCTCTAGAGGAGCCGCTCTTCCTGGGAACCGCCGATGCTCGGTCCGTCGACGACCTCGAGCCCAGCGGCGCCACGCACCTCATCGTCGAACACCTCCCCCTCGGCGGGCGCGCCTGGTGCTCGCCGTTCATGGGAGGTGGACGAACAAGTCATCACCCACCTTCAGATATTTGCCCGAGCCAGAAGTGGCGGAGGAGGAAGGCTAGTCGTCGGCCACATCCTCCTCAGCAGCGGCCTTGCTGGCCTCCCTGGCAAGCCCCTTACCGGTCTCCTTGGCAGCGGCCTCGCCGGGCTCCCCGGCGGGCCCCTTAGGGGCATCCTCAGCAACATCCTTGGATGCCTCCTCAGTGGTGATCTCGTCGGCCTCGGCTACGGCCTCTCTGGCGACATATCCGATGATAGTGTCCACATCCTCCCGGTCCGTCGAGGAAGGATCTGGGTACCGAGAAGGAGGATGAGGCGAAGCCAAGATCAAAATTTGAAAGAAGAAAAACAAGCGGGAACGGGAGGCAAACGACTCACCTATGCTAAGCTGGGACAAAGTGGCCCCCTCCCCACCGACATTCGGTGCCGGGACGGAGCCGCCGGTACCCGGGGCCTCCTCCTCCTCCGTGCGCATGGGCTCGGTTCTTGGCGCCTTTGTCGGGGACCCCCCTTAGGCTGGCGTGGTCGATGGGGGCGGCGTGTTGAGTGTGGCTCTCAGTGGCTCCCCCTGCTGCCATTCTCCTCCTGCAACCACGACAAGGTCAGCACCAAGAAATCGTGCCCCAGCGCACGTCAGTGGGGAGCGAGTGATGAACGCACGCTGGGGGCTGCGCCGGGGGCTGCTCTCCACCACCACCAGCGGCGTACTCGAGGTGCCTGTCGGGGGCTGGCCACCCACCGAGGCCTTGGCCCTCTTCGGCACCCTCTGGGCCAGCATCTCCCTATCACTACGAAGATGAAGGCAAGTCAAGGAAAGTGGCACGGTCCGAGGGGACGGACATGACAAAAGACGAGACACTTACTCATCCTCCACCTCTTCTTCCGCAGCCTTCCTCTTCCTCCTCGGGTTAAGACACCAGAGGTCGAAGAAGACCTCCGTGTTGTCACCTGCGGGGGAGGGGAAGCAGGTGGGGTCGGGGACGCTTGGACGGAGAAGGGGCAGCCGCTCTCTTCTTCACCACCGCAACCATCACCGCCTTCCCCGCCGCTGCGGCCCTCGTCTAAGGCATGGACGCCTCCGAAGGTTGTTGCAGTTGTGCGGTCCTGCAGGGGCGGACCGGCTCTCCGGAGACGGCCCGCCGCACGACACGCCCTCTCCCCATGGCTGGGGGCTCGATAGCCTCGGCCTCCTCCTCGGACGGCTCATCAACGTCATCTTCGATGAGAGGGGCACTGGTGCTGGTGCTGCTGGCCTCCCCAGCAGATTCCGCCCACTGGGCGAGCTCCTTCTCCTCTGCAGCCGTCGCGTCCTCGTCCTCCATGCCGCTAGCACTGCCGGCCTCCTTGGCGAGCTCCACCTCCGCCGCCCTGGCGGCGATGTAGTCCAGCTCTGCCTGGGTGGTGTCCAGGATAAGCCGTGGCTCCTCGTGGACGTACTTCTCCACCAAGGTGTCGAAGAACTCCTGCACCTGATCCTCCTCCGGCTCGGCCCAATTCGGGTCAAGGCCGCGCGCGTTTAAGTCTGGCATCGTGGCGATGATGTCGGTTTGGCGAGAGTTGTTGCTCAACGGGACTACCCCCACCGGCAACCCGAACAAGGGCTCCATGGCGACCTTGCCAGCCTTCGCGACCTTGCCGGCCCTCTCGGCCCTGCTGTTGCGACACACGTCGAGCTAGAACAGTCACTGGCAGAAATGGGCGTGCCCCATCACCGTGAAGTTATGGTTCGGGCCGGGGCAAAGTCTCATGATATCAGACGCATTGCTAAAAAGCCATGTCGGCCTCCCCTTGTTGTGTAGTGAAGCGATTCAGCAGCGGATGAAATCCGCCCCAATCATCTCCAAGGTGAGCCCGACAGCGGCAAGGCGGTGGATCCTGGTGGTGGCAACCGTGAGCCTCCTGTCCTGGGCATCAACGTTGCCCCAGTCATCTCTGCGAACTGGCGGCGTCTGGCGAACTTGGAAAAATTCCTGGGGGTCCTTCTCCTCAATCCAGCAACACCGGCTCCGCCACTCCTCCCACCTCTCCTTTTGAGCACCCTCCAGATATGTCCCTTTCTCAAGGGGCCTTGGGATCCAAGTGACAAAACCGAAGATGCGCCTCCCTTTTGGATCCGAGGATAAAAGTAGTGGTGGAAGAGCGCCGTGCTGGGAAGCACTCCGGCGAAGCCCTCACAGAGATAGGCAAAAAGAGCCACGCACGCCACGGCATTTGGAGTGAAATCTAGAAGGTGGAAGCCATAGGTGTGCATGATGTCGTTGAAGAAATCAGAGAAAGGGGGGCAGAGGCCGGAGGAAAAGTAGTCGATGAAGAATGGGTACCGATTCGGGGCGGCCTTGGCGCAATTGGCGGGGATGACGTGCGTGGCCGGATGCCCCTTCGTCCCCCCCCCCTGTCTTGCACCCCCACAGGGGCATGAAGTTGTCCCGGAGGTGGAGCGCGTCGACCATCGAGGGGAGGTAGGTGAGCTGTGTCTGCCTCGCCTCCGACTCGCTCTCCGGCGGCTCCATCCACCGGCATCCCTGTCCATCCTTTGCTCTTGTTGGTTTTGGGTGCCATGGCGGCTGCGAGAGGTGGGGGAGAAAGTGCAGCGAAAACGAGGTGGCGGCGAGCGAGAGCAAGGGCTTGAGGAGGAAGAAGGAAGGGACAGTGGTTCCGAGATTGGAGAAGACACAGAGGGTAAATGAGCAGCGCACCCGCAATCGTTCCTTTTTACGGGGAAGGCGCGGGCCGCCTCTTTACCACGATATATATGATGCATGCGTGTGGAAACTGCCCCACGCATGACACCCACGTAACGCATGACCCTCCACGTCACACGTTCAACGCAGGTCATGGGGAAGCGTAGCAGGCGAAGAAGTTACTGCGGTAAAAATCCTCCCCACCTGCCCATGCACCGTTCTAGGCCTAGCACAACAACGCGTTGCGCTTATGTGTGGCCCAGGCCCGGGGGCTCCTGTCGGTGTACAAAAGAAGGGACTCTCCTTTTGCACCCCTTTACTTGTGCACGGGCAGTCAGGGCCACGCCCGCAGCCACACTAAGCAGGGCAGAGGAGGGATGCTGGAGCACAACACAACCAATGCAACGCCAAGACCAGAGGCGCAAAGAGAGCAAGGGGGCGAGGTGGACTCCCCCGGCAAGAACCTTGCCGGGGTGGTTTCCGCAGCCTGGGCAAGATCCTTGCCGGGGCAACTTGCCTGACGCCAGGAGAGCACGCCACCCTTGAGCCCCAGGGGTTCCAACACCATATTGGAACCAAGGCTCGGGAGGCACCTCCGTTGTTGCATGCAGATCTTTGTAGAGATCATAGATACACAAGATCAGATGAGAACCAGAAGACGACGATCCTTGGAGAGATCCTTGCCGAGGATATCCACGAGACCCCCGGCAAGATCCTTGCCGGGGACGACCGCGGTGCTACAGCGAGACCCTTGCTGGGCCCTCGGCAAGATCCTTGCTGAGGACACCTATGGGGCTGCACCCAGTCCCGCGTCTGCCAAGACTCCACCACCGCTCCCATGCGGCTGCCAGCCCGACCAGCTGGGCAGACGCTTGCGTGGCAGCGTGCGGCCTCTAAACCAACTCAGTAAGCACGTGCGTGGTGGCATGCGGATCTTCGTGAAGGCTTCACCACCGTGCCAGCCCAGTAGCCAGCCAACGTGGCGCTACAATGCATCGTCAGCTTGGACGTGCGTCGGAGCCAGGCGAGGCGACGACAGCTGGGACGAGCTTCTTTGCCGTCCCGAATAAAGAAAGAGGGGCATGTCGGCAGCGCATTAAATGTGTTTGTCTGATGATGCCAGGGGATAAAGTCAGCCCCTGTGCACCTTTCCACCTCCTATGTGACACTGTGGCAACCCCTTTTTGTCTATAAAAGGAGGCCTGAGGCGTACTGGAGGGGTATTCAGATCTTTTGGACTAGAGAGCCACCGCAGCTAGTTCAAGAACACAAGAACACCTAAACATACATCAAAGCAGAACTAGGGTTTTACGCGTCTCCGCGGCCCAAACCTGGGTAAATGATTTGTGTGCTGTCCGCCAAACCCGCTCTTTACACAACCCCGCACCCGCCAACCGTAGAAGGGATCCCAGTGACCCCATAGGTGTCATTTCCCATCGACACCACTTGATGAAACACAAGTCTGAAACATTTGAAAAGCTCAAAGAATTTTAGAGTGAAGTGGAGAATCATCATAACAAGAAAATAAAGTTTCTACAATCTGATCGCGGAGGCGAATATTGGAGTTATGAGTTTGGCCTTCATTTAAAACAATGTGGAATTGTTTCACAACTCACGCCACCTGGAACACGACAGCGTAATGGTGTGTCCGAACATCATAACCGTACGTTATTGGATATGGTGCATTCTATGATGTCTCTTGTCGATTTACCACTATCATTTTGGGGTTATGCATTAGAGACAGACGCATTCACGTTAAGTAGGGCACCGTATAAATCCATTGAGACGACACCATATGAACTATGGTTTGGCAAGAAACCTAAGTTGTCATTTCTTAAAGTTTGGCATTGCGACACTTATGTCAAAAGGCTTCAGCCTGATAAGCTCGAACCCAAATTGGAGAAGTGCGTCTTCATAGAATACCCTAAGGAAACAGTTGGGTACTCGTTCGACCACAGATCCGAAGGCAAGATCTTTGTTGCCAAGAATGGAACATTTCTAGAGAAGGAGTTTCTCTCTAAAGAAGTGAGTGGGAGGAAAGTAGAACTTGATGAGGTTGTACCTTCTCTCGAATTGGAAAGTAGCACATCAGAGAAATCTGTTCCCGTGATGCCTATACCAACTAGAGAGGAAGCTAATGATGATCATGAAATTTCGGATCAAGTTACTACTAGACCTCGTAGGTCGAACAGAGCACGTTCCACACCAGAGTGGTACAGTAATCTTGTCCTGGAAGTCATGTTATTAGACCATGGCGAACCTACGAACTATGAAGAAGCTATGATGAGCCTTCTGATAAATGGCTTGAGGCCATTTATCTGAGATAGGATCCATGTATGAGAACAAAGTATGGACTTCGGTGGACTTGCCCGATGATCGGCAAGCCATTGAGAATAAATGGATCTTTAAGAAGAAGACACACGCTAATACTAATGTCACCATCTACAAAGCTCTACTTGTCGCAAAATGTTTTCGAACAGTTCAAGGGGTTGACTATGATGAGACCTTCTCACCCGTAGCGATGCTTAAGTCAGTTCGAATCATGTTAGTAATTGCCACATTTTATAATTATGAAATCTGGCAAATGAACGTCAAAACTGCATTCCTTAATGGATTTCTTAAAGAAGAGTTGTATATGATGCAACCAGAAGGTTTTGTGGATCCTAAAGGTGCTAAAAAAGTTTGCAAGCTCTAGTCATCCATCTATGGACTGGTGCAAGCATCTTGGAGTTAGAATATACGCTTTGATGAGGTGATCAAAGCATATGGTTTTATACAGACTTATGGTGAAGCCTGTATTTAGAAGAAAGTGAGTGGGAGCTCTGTAGCATTTTTGATATTATATGTGGATGACATATTATTGATTGGAAATGATATAGAATTTCTGTATAGCATAAAAGGATACTTGAATAAGAATTTTTCAATGAAAGACCTTGGTGAAGCTGCTTATATATTGGGCGTCAGGATCTATAGGGATAGATCGAGACACTTAATAGGACTTTCACAAAGCACATACCTTGATAAAGTTTTGAAGAAGTTCAAAATGGATCAGTGAAAGAAAGGGTTCTTGCCAGTGTTACAATGTGTGAAATTGAGTCAAACTCAAAGACCGGCCACTGTAGAAGATAGAGAGAAAATGAAAGTCATTACCTATGCCTTAGCCATAGGTTCTATCATGTATGCTATGCGATGACCCATAAATATAGGGGATCAATCGTAGTCCTTTCTATAAGTAAGAGTGTCGAACCCAACAAGGAGCAGAAGAAAATTGCAAGTGGTTCTTAGCAAGGTATTCTCTGCAAGCACTGAAATTATAAGTAATGAGTAGTTTGATACCAAGATAATTTGTAACGAGCAAGTAACAATAGTTGTAACAAAAGTGCAGCAAGGTAGCCCAATCATTTTGAGGAAAAGTACAAGCCAAAATAGTCTCTTATGATAAGCAAAGTGTTCTTGAGGGTACACGGGAATTTCATCTAGACATTTTCATCATGTTGGTTTGATTTGTGTTCGCTACTTTGATAATTTGATATGTGGGTGGATTGGTGCTTAGGTGATGTTCTTACTTCAACAAACCTCCTACTTATGATTAACCCCCTCGCAAGCATCTGCAACTACGAGAAAAGTATTAAGAATGAATTCTAACCATAGCATTAAACTTTTGGATCCAATCGGTCCCTTACGGAATAGGGCATAAACTAGGGTCTAAGCTTCTGTCACTCTCGCAACCCATCATATAATAACTACTTCACAATACATTCCCTTAGGCCCAAATATGGTGAAGTGTCATGTAGTCGACGTTCATGAGACGCCGCTAAGGGAATCACAACATACATACCATCAAAATATCAAACACGTATAAAATTCACATGATTACTTGCAACAAGATTTCTCCCGTGACCTCAAGAACAAAAGTAACTACTCACAAATGATAATCATGCTCAATATCAGAGGGGTATTAAATAGCATAATGGATCTGAACATATAATCTTCCACCAAATAAACCATATAGTAATCAACTACAAGATCTAATCAACACTACTAGTCACCCACAAGACCAATCTATAGTACCGGTACAAAGATTGAACACAAGAGATGAACTAGGGTTTGAGAGGAGATGGTGTTGTTCTAGATGTTGATGGAGATTGCCCTCCCCAAGATGGGAGAGTTGTTGGTGATGATGATGACGATGATTTCCCCCTCCGAGAGGGAAGTTCCCCCAGCAGAATCGCTCTACCGGAGGACAAAAGTGCTCCTGCCCAAGTTCCGCCTTGAGGTGGTGGCGCTTTGTCCTGAAAGTCCTCCCTTTCTTTTTTCTAGGTCAAAATGACTTATATACCAAAAGATGGGCACCGGAGGTGGGCTGGGCTGAGCACAACCCACCAGGGCGCGCCTGGCGTGCCCTGGTGTCTTGTGCTCACCAGGTGGCCCCCCTCCGGTAGTTATTTGCTCCAGTATTTATTATTTATTCCATAAAAATACCTCCTGAAGTTTCAGCTCATTTGGAGTTGTGCAGAATAGGTGGCCTGGCGTAGCTTTTTCAGGTCCAGATTTCTAGCTGCCAGAATTCTCCCTCTTTGTGTGAACCTTGCATATTATGAGAGAAAAGGCATTAGAATTACTCCAAAAAGCATTATTATGCATAAAACTTTATAAATAATAGTAGGTAAACATGATGCAAAATGGACGTATCGCTATGCTGTGTACCAGACCTAATGTGTGCCTTGGCATAAGTTTGGCAGGGAGGAACCAAAGTAATCTAGGAGTGGATCACTAGACAGCGGTCAAAAACATCCTGAAGTACTTGAAAAGGACCAAGGATATGTTTCTCGTGTATGGAGGTGACGAAGAGCTCGTCGTAAATGGTTACGTCGACGCTACTAGCTTTGACACTGATCCAGATGACTCTAAGTCACAAACCAGATACGTATTTATATTGAATAGTGGAGCTGTCAGTTGGTGCGGTTCCAGGCAGAGCGTCGTGGCGGGATCTACGTGTGAAGCGGAATACATAGCTGCTCCGGAAGCAGCACATGAAGGAGTCTGGATGAAGGAGTTCATATCCGATCTGGGTGTACACTACTGCAGGATGCTACTAACGTGACACTACAATCAGAGACCCTTCGACGAAACAGTGTGCGATGCATTATTTGCAAACGGTGATGTAAAAACCATCAAAAATGCAAAACATTTGCGATGAAGGATACATCAAACACGTTTCAGATTTTATTTGTGTGTTGGATGCGGGGCATATGGTTGATCTATACAAACTGTTTGCGATGAGACAGAACAACAGAAGTGGGCGGCCAAATCAAGGTGTGTGCAATATACGGCATACAGTTCACCCCAATGAACTGTTTGTGATGAGGCAGAACAACAGAAATGGGCATCCATATGAAGGTGTGTGTGATTGAGAGCATACACTTCACATAGATGAACTGCTTGCGATTAGGTAACACAATAGAAATGCTCAGCTAGATCAAGGTGTCTGTGATCGACGGCATACACTTCAAATGGGTGAACTGTTTGTGATTAGCCACAACAAACAGAAACAGTTAGACATATCAAGGTGTCTACGCTAAACGGGCACACATTCTAATTAAAAGAAGCGTGCGAGGTTGATGGAACAAGACATGTGCTGACATCCCCTATTGCGGTGCACCCTATGGTGCAAATGGTAGGAAACGTAGCATGCAATTTAAAAAAATTCCTACGCTCACACAAGATCTACCTAGGTCATGCATAGCAACGAGAGGGGGAAAGTGTGTCTACGTACCCTCATAGACCGAAAGCGGAAGCATTTGACAACGCGGTTGATGTCGTCGAACTTCTTCTAGCTCCGACTGATCAAGCACCGGACGTACGGCACCTCCAACTTCTGCACACATTCAGTGCGATGACATTCCTTGCCTTCTTGATCCAGCAAGGTGTCGAGGAAGTAGATGAGTTCCGTCAACATGACAGCGTGGTGACGGTGATGGTGAAGTGATCAGTGTAGGGCTTCGCCTAAGCACCGCGAGAATATAACCGGGGGTGTAAACTGTGGAAGGGGGTGCCGCACACTGCTAACAATTGATGGTGTGTACTTGTGAGGCGCCCCCTCCCCAAATATATTGTTGGGAAACGTAGCATACAATTTCAAAAAAAAAATCCTATGATCACGCAAGATCTATCTAGGAGATGCTTAGCAACAAGAGGGGGAGAGTGTGTCCACGTACCCTCCTAGACTGAAAGCGGAAGCGTTTGACAACGCGGTTGATGTAGTTGAACTTCTTCTTGTTCCGACCGATCAAGCACCGAATGTACGACACCTCTGAGTTCTGCACATGTTCAGCTCGATGATGTCCCTCGAACTCCTGATCCAGCAAAGTGTCGAGGGAGAGTTCCATCAGCACGATGGTGTGGTGACGGTGATGGTGAAGTGATCAGCGTAGGGCTTCGCCTAAGCACTACGTGAATATGACCGAAGGCGTAAACTGTGGAGGGGGCGCCACACATGGCTAACAATGTTTGTTGTATGTTCTAGGCGCCCCCTCCCGACATATATATAGGTGGGAGGGGGAGGGGGACAGCTATGGGGCGCCCCAAGTAGGAGGAATCCCACTTGGGGGCCTGCTCCAATTTGGCCTCCCCTTTCCTTTTCTCCGGAGGGGGAAAGGAAAGAGGGGAGAGGGGAAAGGAAGGGGAATCCTATTCCCTCTATTTCCTTTCCTCCTCCCCTTTTCCTTTCTCCACTTAGGCCGGCTCATATGGGGGCGCAACAACCCACTAGGGGCCGGTCTATCCCACCCTTGGCCCAATAAGGCCCATATCTTTGCCGCGGGGTGCCCGGAACCCTTTCCGGTGACCCGATACATACCCGGTACCCCCGGAACACTTTCGGTGTCCAAATACTGTCATCCTATATATGAATATTTACCTCTCGACCATTTCGAGACTCCTCATCATGTATGTGATCTCATCCACGACTCCGAACAATATTCGGTCACCAAATCACATAACTCATATAATGCAAATCATCATCGAACGTTCAGCGTGCGGACCCTACGGGTTCGAGAACTATGTAGACATGACTGAGACACCTCTCCGGTCAATAACCAATAGTGGAACCTGGATGGTCATATTGGTAACCACATATTCTACGAAGATCTTTATTGGTCGAACCGTTATGACAACATACGTTATTCCCTTTGTCATTGGTATGTTACTTGCCCGAGACTCGATCGTCGGTATCTCCATACCCAATTCAATCTCGTTACCGGCAAGTCTCTTTAATCGTTCTGTAATGCATCATCCCGAAACTAACTCATTAGTCACATTTCTTGCAAGGCTTATTATGATGTGCATTATCAAGAGGGCCCAGAGATACCTCTCCGATACTCGGAGTGACAAATCCTAATCTCGATCTATGCCAACCCAACAAACCTTCGGAGATACCTGTAGAGCATCTTTATAATCACCCAGTTACATTGTGACATTTGATAGCACAGAAGGTATTCCTCCGGTATCCGGGAGTTGCATATCTCATAGTCAAAGGAATGTGTATAAGTCATGAAGAAAGCAATAGCAATAAAACTTAATGATCATTATGCTAAGCTAACGGATGGGTCTTGTCCATCATATCATTCTCCTAATGATGTGATACCGTTAATCAAATGGCAACACATGTCTATGGTTAGGAAACTTAACCATCTTTGATCAGCAAGCTAGTCTACACTACTGCAGGATGCTGCTAATGCGACACTACTATCAAAGACCCTTCGACGAAACTGTGTGTGATGCAATAATCGCAAACGGTGGTGTAAAAAACATCAAAAAAGGTGCAAAACATTTGCGATGACAGATGCATCAAACATGGTTCAGATTTTAGTTGCGTGTGCGATGCAGGGCACACGGTTTAGTTCAATTAACTGTTTGCGATGAGGAGGAACAAAAGAAACGGGCAGCCAGATGAAGGTGTCTGCGATATATGACATACGGTTCACTCGGATGAACTATCTGTGATTAGGCAACACAAAAGAAACGGGTAGCCATATGAAGGTGTGTGTGATGTACAACATACGGTTCACTTGGATGAACTGTTTGTGATTAGGCAACATAAAAGAAACGGGCAGCCAGATGAAGGTGTGTGCGATGTACAGCATACGATTCACTCGGATGAACTGTTTGTGATTAGGCAACACAAGAGAAACGGTCAGCCAGATCAAGGTATGTGAGATATACGGCATGCGGTTCACTCTACCTTGTCGTTAGCGTGTGACCTCTGTGGCAACCGTTCGCTCCCCTAGCCTCTTCTTGTACCGTGGCAACCGTCCACCGCATCTTCGCCTTTCCCTCTCGACTTGGAACTGCTGTCGCACGCTCTTCCTCCCTCCATTTTGCTTCACCCTTCCTTCTGCCATTGTTCGATCATCTTCTCCATGGAGGGAACAAGCCGGAAACGACCCCGTTATTCTTGCCCCGATCTGAAAATGACATGGTGGAGGAACTCATTGATCGGTGTGACGTCATTACCTTGGCTAGCATGGCAGGTTCGTTCAAGACCATTCTCGACTCAACTAATAACATCATTACAAGGAACCCAAGGGTCCAGGAGCGGCTTGATCTCCCCTATCTTCTTCGTCGTGACCCTGCTGACCGACGTGGGGACGACGGAAGCCTCGCCTTGTGCAAGTTGATGCCGCTTGATAATGATACATGTGATGTTAAGATGCCATCGCTTGAGGGCAAGGCTTGGGCAAGCGCTAATGGAGATTGGGTTGTTTATATTGGGTACAACTGCGAGTGGGAACTTGTGAATCTGTACACTCGTCATCAGGTTCCACTTCCAAAAATATCAAACTGCCCAGAGGTTGAGTACACCGGTATTTTATGTGAGTTCAAATACGATAATGGTGACAATCGCCTACGGAAGATAGCAATTTGTTGAGTTCCAACCGCTCTTGGGATTACACAAACTATGAAGTTGTTGCTATCTTCGACAAGCTTGTTGTCGTCCTTCCACGCCTCAGTGGGTGTTGCTCAAAAATCAATTTAAGTACACAGATGAGTACTGTGATGCAATTCAATACAAGGGTCTTGTGTTTGCTGCCACCACTCGTGGCACTGTTTTTGTATGGAATCATGATGCTTTCGGTACGTTTGTCTTCCGCCGTGATTATAATTGTTTCATCCACATGCATGTGGGTTAGGTTGTTTCCCTTTACTAATTACCCTTCTTGTGTTTCCAAGGTCCTGTGAACATTCCACCACCTATACTTGAAAAATTTTATAACCAAGGGGGAGATGACGATGCTGATGATCACGGGCATGAGGACGAGTAGGACCCATATACTCAGTGGCGCCTGGCAACTTATTCCGATGGATCACCTCTCTTTTTTGTATACAGGGCACTGCTGATGTTACTAAGGAAGCAAGTGTTGTCTCGCATGGTCGCACTCTCCGGACCTATTCCAACATCCATTGAAGGGTATTCGGGATGGATACTAGTGTACTAGCGCCAACACCTTCTCCCCAGTTCAGTATTGAAAGTCTTCGAGGAAAATCGCTCTTCCTTGGACAAAACTATCCAATGATGGTGGAAGGTGATCGAGATGCTGTAGACACAATGTTACTACCATTTATGAGAAGTAACTGTATCTATACCTCGCACATTGCTATGCTTCCCTACCATCCCAATATGGGTCCTGACATAGGCCGCTTCAGCCTGGATGATCAGTCCTGCATTGGTCTTGAGATTGACAGTAGCTGGCCCTTCCCAGAGAATCACTTCTGGTTCAAAGCAAGCATTTCCAACACCGACGAGTGGTTGAGCTGAAGTTCATTTCATCGCTTTCTTATTTTTTGTTTGAGAAAAACTTTACTTTACTAGAATGTTTTGTTGGAAATTATCTATAATCCAACATGTATCCTTGTTGTCGGTGTGGGTTGATGGCTTGTTGTATGTAATCAATGGTACATTTGCATATGCGTCCATCAACTCACGCCTGCTAGTGGTGTCCATATGAACAGTGCTAGTGATTTTAGTTGCAAAAATTAGATAGTGCTAGTGATTTTTAGCTGCATATTTTGACAAATCACATTGTTACAAGGTTGACAAATGGCAGTGTTACTATATAAATAAATGTCAATCTTTCCAGTTTGACAAATGGCAACATACCCAAAATGACAGATGTAAATCTTACCCAATTGTTTCTACGTGGTTGCACACGGGTCATGCAAAACAACCGCTTGCGGTGAAGGGATGCACAAATCCTACACTGCAAGGGAAGACCATAGCTCTCACTTTGCATACGGGTGTTCTATCTAAAACGTTTGCGATCAAGAGCTGTAGAAATCCTGCTCGACACATTTTCCCTTGGCTTCCAGGGGAAGCTGTCGATTTGCATACGGGTATTTTAACTAAAACATTTACGATGAGTTTTTTATATTTAAATACCATTGACGCTTTTTCAAAAGAAAATCATTTGATAAGTCCGTAAATTAAGAGAGAAAAATGCAAGTTCGTTCAAACCATATCTTTCATTCAGTCACACTGTGAATTTATATTCATATTATCGAGAATTCGAGATACAGTATTAAACTCCAAAAAACTATTTATGGCGACGGCGAAGGCGGCGTGCCACGCCGTCCTTGTCGTTGTCATCCTCCGGGACGCCGTTGTTGAAGTCTTCAAGGCAGCACAAAATGTTCTTCACTTGTAAATCAAACATCATGTCGTCGCGCGATCGACGGGCGGGGTGCGGGAGGACGGCAACTGGCTCCGCTGAGAGGTAGCAGTTGACGGCAGTGTCCCATGCCGCTGAGGGGCGCATGGGCACGGGCATGGGCGCGGCGGGTGTAGCCAAACGCACGGGGACCGGCGCCGCGGTGGGTAGAAGGGCGCGCACGGTCAGGGGCACGGTCGTGGCGGGTGCAACCAAACGCACGGGGGCTGGCGCCACATTGGGTGGAGGGGCACGCACGGGCATGGGCACGGGCGCTGGCATGTACACGAGCTCGCGCGGGTTGGCGAATACCTCGCTGACGCCCGCAGCTTGCAGCTCTACGATAGTGCTTGGCGACCATCCCGTCAATGCTACGGGCATGGTCGCTGGCGCGGGCGCGGGGATGGGAGCTGGGACGGGAGAGGGGGCAGCAACTGCCGCGGCCAGCTCATTTTGGGCCATGTCCATGAGGCCCCATTCCTCCTTATTTTCTATCTCCTCCGTCTCGGAGTTAACTTCACCAAACTTGAAGACTAGTGGCAGATGATCATTTTGTGGCGTTGGTGGAGGTCTGCGGGGGGGGGGGGAGGGAATGGGAGGTGAACAGTAAGGCCGCCTGTATTAAACAGCGGCTCGAGCGCCATTAATGGAGAGGAAGGCGGGCGGCCATGGATATCAAAGGGCTCGCTTCCCAGTGAGCCTGCATAGCGTATAGCTCGCACGCTTCCCAATGAGCCTGCACATTGGAGGACAGCTTGCACATCTCTCGGTCAGCCTGCGCACTAGACTCCGCTCGCACGCCTCCCGTTCAGTCAAGGTCAAGCAGTTATCCGCATGGCACCTCCTATAGCCATTAAAACGAAGACACGTGGCATCACGTGAATGGTTAACAGAACACACACGATTTGAATTATACAACTATTTGAGATATTAATGTGGCAGCTATTTTTTCAAAATGCCTTTGTTGGTTGTTATTCGAGTGCGCCTTCTCTAAAAATAGACATGAAAAATACCATAGCATGTTGGGTGCCATTCTATCAAAGCATGCCAGGTTTCATGAATTTTAGACAAGTTTTGGATTTACTAGAATTTAAAAACAAAGTATCTCAATGTTTTGCCGGCAATCAACGGTGCCCTGGTGTTTGAAATTCATTACCATTTCTCGCATGGGACCTAAGCATGCACCCAAGGACATTGATTTGATTTTTCAACCAATTTATACGCATTAGAGCATGTGCATGTAGTTCAAATTTGAATTATGCACATAAATGCATTGAAAACTCAATTAATGCATAAAAATGTCCAAACGAACCACGAAAAATCCCAAAAATTGACACAACACTGTTGTTGTTCTATGTCGACACGAGAAATTTTTTGAAAGCAATAAGAGGCAATGGATATCGTTTCGTCCCCAAAGGTAGGACGTTCCCTACCGAAACCATCACGCTTGTTGTGAGAAGCTCTGGTTTGTGAGAAGCATATCCCCAAACCTGCCCCAAATGGGAAAAAAATTTACCACGGCATGTTGATGCCGCTCCGTGATAGCATGCCAAGTTTCATGAATTTCGGACGAGCTTTGGATTTACTAGAATTTAAAACCCAGGTATCTCAATGTTTGCGGCCGAGTGACCGTGGCAGGGTGTTTGACATTCATTCCCATTTCTTGCATGGGACCTAAGCATGCACCCAAGGACACATATTTGATTTTTCAATCAATTTATATGCATTAGAGCATATACCTGTAGTTCAAATATGAATTATGCACCTAAATGCATTGAAAACTCAATTAATGCATAAAACTGTCCAAATGAACCCAAAAAAATCCCAAAAATTGACACAACACTCCTGTTGTTCTATGTTGACACGAGAAAAAAATTGAAAGCAATAAGAGGCAATGGATATCGTTTCGTCCCCAAAGGTGGGACGTTCCCTACCAAAACCATCAGGCTTGTGAGAAGCTCTGGTTTGTGAGAAGCATATCCCCAAACCTGCCCCAAATGGGAAAAAAATTTACCACGGCATGTTGATGCCGCTCCGTGATAGCATGCCAAGTTTCATGAATTTCGGACGAGCTTTGGATTTACTAGAATTTAAAACCCAGGTATCTCAATGTTTGCGGCCGAGTGACCGTGGCAGGGTGTTTGACATTCATTCCCATTTCTTGCATGGGACCTAAGCATGCACCCAAGGACACATATTTGATTTTTCAATCAATTTATATGCATTAGAGCATATACCTGTAGTTCAAATATGAATTATGCACCTAAATGCATTGAAAACTCAATTAATGCATAAAACTGTCCAAATCAACCCCAAAAAATCCCAAAAATTGACACAACACTCCTGTTGTTCTATGTTGACACGAGAAAAAAATTGAAAGCAATAAGAGGCAATGGATATCGTTTCGTCCCCAAAGGTGGGACGTTCCCTACCAAAACCATCAGGCTTGTGAGAAGCTCTGGTTTGTGAGAAGCATATCCCCAAACCTGCCCCAAATGGGACAAAAAATTTACCACGGCATGTTGATGCCGCTCCGTGATAGCATGCCAAGTTTCATGAATTTCATACGAGCTTTGGATTTACTACAATTTAAACACCATGTATCTCAATGTTTGCGACCGAGTGACCGTGGAGGTTGTTTGACATTCATTCCCATTTCTTGCATGGGACCTAAGCATGCAACCAAGGACACAGATTTGAATTTTGAACCAGTTTATATCCATTAGAGCATGTTCATGTAGTTCAAATTTGAATTATGCACATAAATGCATTGAAAACTCAGTTAATGCATCAAAATGTCCAAACGAACCCCAAAAATCCCAAAATTTGACACAACACTCCTGTTGTTCTATGTTGACGCGAGAAAAGATTTGAAAGCAATAAGAGGCAATGGATATCGTTTCGTCCCCAAAGGTGGGACGTTCCCTACTGTCGGGTTTCGTGTTCCAGCAGACCCTTGAGGTTCGAACACTGGGGTGCGCGCGGAGATCTCTCCCCTACCGATCTACGTCCGATCCTCTCATGCGAACTAAGATGAAAACAATGAACAACACAAGAGACACGATGTTTATACTGGTTCGGGCCACCATTGTGATGTAATACCCTACTCCAGTGTGTGGTGTGGTGGATTGCCTCTGGGCTGATGATGGACAGTACAAGGGAAGAACAGCCTCACGAGAGGTGTTCTTGAGCTAGTGCGATGAACTGCTAGGGTGAGTTCAGTCGCCTCTCTCTCTCTCTGCTGGGGTTCTACCAGATCTCTCCGGGGGTCTCTAGATGTCTCTACACTGTGGTGGCTAGCTCTATTTATAGAGGCCCTGGGCCTCTCCCCAAATAATGAGCGGGAAGGGCGCCAACAATTAGCCATTTCGAAGGGAAACATCTAATACAAGTTATCCTGACCAAAGGTGGTCTTCGGCTGCCAAAAGCACTGGCGATGACGTCGGCTTGGGCTCCATGGTGACCTCCATCCTGCCGTCCGGCTGGTCTTGGTATCGTTGCACCGGAATGGTAACCTTTGCCTGATGCCTTGGCCTATGCTTGCCCCTTTGCACCAAAGGGGAAACAAGGACACTGCATTGGCCGGCGCCCGCCTGGTCTCGATCGTCATGGCTTGCGTCATGGGTTCCTCGCGAGGTCCCCCTGCCTTGATCTCTCCGCCTCCTCGCGAGCCTTCCTGATGAGGCTGCCTCTGAGGAAGCTTCCTGTCGTCCGCCCCGCGAGGCTTGGCCCCTCGCGAGGGTCTTTGAGCTTGAGCTGATGAAGATGGTCCGCGCTGGGCCCCCGCTTGAGCCATGCCGCAGGCCGCAGGCAGGCAAGTCTGGGGACCCCCGTTCCCAGAACGCCGACAGTAGCCCCCGGGCCCAAGGCGTCGCGGGCTTGGCTTAGCAGAGAAGCAAAGGGGAAAGCATGAAGCGCTGCGGGCCCTAACAGCCTGCGGCCTTGGGCGCCATGTGGCGGTTGATTGGGCATGGGCGTCTGCACTTCCCACGACGCCTCGGCAACTGCACGACTTGACAAGTCCCTACATGCAAAGATATGGGTCATGATTACCTGAGGTCACGGTGCTCGGCGGTTGGCCTTCCCTGGCTATAAGTACGGGGCCGCATGAGCTTCGCCGGTTCACCCCTTTCCGTCACTCCTCCTCTTCTTCTTCCTCATCCTTGCTTCCTCTTGCGCCAATGGTACAGATCCGCCGGTTTTCAGCTGAGGAGAAGGGAAAGGCCCCCAGAGAGGGTCCTGACCCCCTCCCGCCGAAGAAGCGGCCGATCCTTTGTCACCGGGACGAAGGCGCCTGGCAAGTGGTGTCGAGGCTGTGGTACGAGCGGCCGCCGCCTGGGTTTCCGCTGCCCTTGCACGCCCGCGTCGTAGGCCCCAGGGGGGAGGGCGCTGAGAAACACCGATAGCGTCGCCGCCGATGCCGGCGAGTCACAGTGGTGCGCGTCGTCCCCCCTGGAGTCCACGCGGAGTGCTCCTCTCGCGAGCTTGTGCTTCACGCCACCATGCCTCCAACATTGTGGATCCGCCTTCCTCCCTCCTTCGCCTTCGAGATGCCGCCGAGCGGGGCCCTGGAGCTCTGGTTGCAGCAGGCCGGCTGTGGCACCCCTGCAACCAGAGCGGAGGTCACGGTCGTCGCTCCGGGCAAGATCTTCATGACCGGGGCTGGGGTGAGATTGCCCGGGTCTGTCGCGCGGACGGCGCCTTGGTGATCCATCTTGAATACGACGGCGCCTCCTTGATGTTCTTCAAGGTCTTTCATGCAGAAGGACGCCGGCTGGAATGCTGCCCTAAGGGAAGCGGCAGTGGTGACGAACTGGCGAGGACCAGCCCTGCCCGTTGGTCCTCCTGCAGCTCCTCAGGCAGCAGCGGAGGGACTGCGGGCTTCAGCGGCTCCCCCGAACTCCTCGCGACCCCGGAGACGAGCGACGACAGCTATGAGCCTCCGAGCTCGCGTCGCGCTCGGAGTGAGGCAGCTGTATCGGGCCGCCGACGCCACTGATCTAGATGGGATTGGCACCGACACTAGGCAGCCCACTGTTGATATGGTGTCGCCTGGGGAGGTGCTAGCAAGTAGTGTTCCTTAGGGTTAGCACCTTTTGTTCCCTGCAAGGAATTAAAGCAACACCCCGCGGGGGTATGTAAGGCGTCTGCCGTGCTTTTGTAATTACTATATCCTTAATATGAATTGGCGTGAGGTGTCCGTTCTGTTCCGGCTAAGCTCCCCTGAGGGAGTCCTGGATTAGGGGGTGTTCGGGTAGCCGGACTATACCTTCAGCCGGACTCCTGGACTATGAAGATACAAGATTGAAGACTTTGTCCCGTGTCCGGATGGGACTTTCCTTGGCGTGGAAGGCAAGCTTGGTGATGCAGATATTCAAGATCTCCTACCATTGTAACCGACTTTATGTAACCCTAACCCTATCCGGTGTCTATATAAACCGGAGGGTTGTAGTCCGTAGGCAATCAACTCCATACACAACAATCATACCATACGCTAGCTTCTAGGGTTTAGCCTCCTTGATCTCGTGGTAGATCTACTCTTGTACTACCCATATCGTCAATATTAATCAAGCAGGAGTAGGGTATTACCTCCATCGAGAGGGCCCGAACCTAGGTAAAAAACATCGTGTCCCTGGTCTCCTGTTACCATCCGGCCTTGACGCGCAGTTTGGGACCCCCTACCCGAGATCCGCCGGTTTTGACACCGACATTGGTGCTTTCATTGAGAGTTCCTCTGTGTCATCGCCTTTAGGCCCAATGGCTCCTTTGATCATCAACAACGATGCAGTCCAGGGTGAGACTTTGCTCCCCGGACAGATCTTCGTCTTCGGCGGCTTCGCTCTGCGGGCCAATTTGCTCGGCCACCTGGAGCAGATCGAAAGCTACGCCCCTGGCCATCAGGTCAGGTTTGGAAGCCTAAACTACACAGCTGACATCCACGGGGACTTGATCTTCGACGGATTCGAGCCACAGCCAAGCGCGCCGCACTGTCTCGATGGGCATGATATAGCTCTGCCGCCGAACAGCGCCTTGGAGGCCGCATACGCATCGGTTTCGACCATTGATTCGGAGCCTACTGCGCCGATCGAGGATCAGCGGTTGGACGCTGCCTCAGGGGCAGCGATCTTAGATGCGATCGAGCCAAACGCTAGCCCCGCACTCTGCACTACCCGTGACTCCGAGGATCCGGACTCCTCCCCGGACTCCGAACCCCCCGCGCCCCTGCCAATCGAATCCGATTGGGCGCCGATAATGGAGTTCACCGCCGCAGACATCTTTCAGCATTCTCCTTTTGGCGACATCCTGAATTCTCTTAAGTCTCTCTCTTTATTAGGAGAGCCCTGGCCGGACTACGGTCAGCGAGGGTGGAATACGGATGATGAGGAAATTCAAAGCCCACCCACCACCCACTTTGTAGCCACTATCGACGATCTAACCGACATGCTTGACTTCAGCTCCGAAGACATCGACGGCATGGACGACGATGTAGGAGACGAATAGGAACCAGCACCTGTAGGCCACTGGAAGGCCACCTCGTCATATGACATATATATGGTGGACACTCCAAAAGATGGAGATGGCGATGGAACAGTGGGGGATGACGCCCCCAAGAAACAGCCAAAGCGCCGGCGTCAGCGGCGCCGCTCTAAATCCCGCCAAAGCAAAAATGGTGATTCCGGCACGGGAGATAATACTACCCCGGATAGCGCCGAAGAACACCCACCTCAGCAAGATTCGGCACAGGAAGATGAAGAAGCCAGCCCTCATGAGAGAGCGGCAGACCGAGAGGTCGAGGATGATAACTATACTCCTCCCTCCGAAGACGAGGCAAGCCTCGATGACGACGAATTCATCATACCATCAGACCCCGCCGAACAAGAGCGTTTTAAACGCAGGCTTTTAGCCACGGCAAGCAGCCTCAAGAAAAAGCAGCAACAGCTTAGAGCTGCCCAAGATTTGCTAGCTGACAGATGGACTGAAGTCCTTGCTGCCGAAGAGTATAAACTCGAACGCCCCTCCAAGAGTTACCCGAAGCGCAGGCCACTACCCCGATCAAAGGAGGAAGCACCTACATCACCAGCACATGACATGGCAGACCGGCCAACTCGCGGCCGCGACAGAGAGGCCTCTCGGCCCTCCACCCAAGCCATGCCCTGATGCCGCTCAACTAAGGCACGGGAAATTGCGCCCGACCAGCGAGACATACTGGAGGATAAGGCAAGACAAACAAGATCGATCTACGGATCACGCAGGCGCCCTATGGCATGTGACAATGATCTTCACTCCGGATACAACAAATCCGGTCGGGCCGAACACAACAGACATAGCTCTTCTGAGCAGCATCGTGATATAGCCCAGTACAGAGGCACCGCATACCCTCTATGCTTCACGAATGAAGTAATGGATCATAAAATCCCAGAGGGTTTCAAACCCGTAAACATCGAATCATACGATGGCACAACAGATCCGGCGGTATGGATCGAGGATTATCTCCTTCACATCCACATGGCACGTGGCGATGATCTACACGCCATCAAATACCTCCCGCTCAAACTTACAGGACCGGCCCGGCATTGGCTTAACAGCTTGCCAGCAGACTCAATCGGTTCTTGGGAGGACCTGGAAGCCGCATTCCTCGACAACTTCCAGGGCACTTATGTGCGACCGCCGGATGCCAACGACTTAAGCCACATAATTCAGCAGCCAGAAGAATCGGCCAGACAATTCTGGACACGGTTCCTAACAAAGAAAAACCAGATAGTCGACTGTCCGGACGCAGAGGCCCTAGCAGCCTTCAAGCATAACATCCGTGACGAGTGGCTTTCCCGGCACCTGGGACAGGAAAAGCCGAAATCCATGGCAGCCCTCACGACACTCATGACCCGCTTTTGCGCGGGAGAAGACAGCTGGCTAGCTCGCAGTAACAACTTATCAAAGAACCCTGGTAATTCGGATACCAAGGACAAAAGTGGCAGGACACGTCGTAATAAGCAAAACGGTCACGTTAACAGCGACAGCAATGAAGACACGGCAGTCAATGCCGGATTCAAAGGCTATAAATCCGGTCGGCGGAAAAAGCCATTCAAAAAGAATACTCAGGGCCCGTCCAGTTTGGACCGAATACTCGATCGCTTGTGCCTGATACATGGCACCCCCGAAAGGCTAGCCAATCACACTAACAGGGATTGTTGGGTGTTCAAGCAGGCAGGCAAGTTAAGGGCCAAACACAGAGACAAGGGGCTGCACAGCGACGACGAGGAGCCCAAGCCGCCGAACAACAATGGACAGAAGGGCTTTCCCCCACAAGTGCGGACGGTGAACATGATATACGCAACCCACATTCCCAAGCGGGAGCGGAAGCGTGCGCTATGGGACGTATACGCGATAGAGCCAGTCGCCCCAAAGTTCAACCCATGGTCCTCCTGCCCAATCACTTTTGATCGAAGGGACCATCCCACTAGCATCCGTCATGGCGGCTTCGCCGCATTGGTTCTCGACCCAATCATCGACAGATTTCATTTCACAAGAGTCCTCATGGACGGCGGCAGTAGCCTGAACCTGCTTTATCAGGATACAGTGCGGAAAATGGGCATAGATCCCTCAAGGATTAAGCCCACAAGAACGACCTTTAAAGGCGTTATACCAGGTGTAGAAGCCAACTGTACAGGCTCGGTAACACTTGACGTGGTCTTCGGATCCCCGGACAATTTCCGAAGCGAAGAGTTAATCTTCGATATAGTCCCGTTTCACAGTGGCTATCACGCCCTGCTCGGATGAACCGCATTCGCAAAGTTCAATGCGGTGCCGCACTACGCATATCCCAAGCTCAAGATGTCAGGCCCTCGAGGAGTAATTACGGTCAATGGAAATACCGAACGCTCCCTCCGTACGGAGGAGCATACGGCGGCTCTTGCAGTGGAGGTACAAAATAGCCATCTCAGGCAATTCTCCAGTCCGGCCATTAAAAAGCTAGACACTGCCAAGCGTGCCCGGAGTAACCCACAGCAGGACCGCATGGCACACTCTGAGCAAGCGTAGCAATGCGGCCCCAACCCCAGCTTTCGCGACATAGTGAAACCAGTACCTCGTGTACATAACTACACCCTTGAAATACCATGGGCACAGGGGAAGGGGCACAATAACGGCACGCCCAAAATACGGCTTAAAACGTACTAGGGGCTGCCGGATTCTTTTTTTAATTTTTTCTTACTTTCAGGACTCCATACTTCGGACGACCTGTTCGGCAATTCGACTGCCGCACAAATGATGCAAGATCGAGGGAGGCAGACAAGCCATGCCGCATTATGGAACCCCCAGGTGGTCTCTATTACGAGCAGTATACCTGTTTTAAATACAATTCCGCGGCCTGCCCCTGGTCAGGACATACTGAATAGTCCAATATCTTTCTTGCTTATCGCACTACTTATATCATTCGGCTTTGATAAATAGCCTCTCTATAAACAATGCTTAGCTTTTTGTCTATTTTTTGCATTACTCTCTTTTATATATGTTCATTAATGACATGTTGCACCCGTACACTATGGTACGGCAAGTACGCCAGGGGCTTCAGTACCCTTTAATATGGTGTGAGAAGTCCGTACACTTTCACAAGTGCAGCACCCCGAACTTATAGCACTATATGCATCGGCTCCGAATCATGATTTGGGTCAATAGTTGGGTTTGCCCGGCTCCTATGTTTTGGTGCCTTACGTTCTGCTATATCGGCTAAGGTAGCACTAGGAGAACCACTGCGATTGTGCCCCGGTTGAGCTGGGTTAAGCACCTCAGTGGAGAAAGCTAAGACTGACTGTCATGATGAGGCGAGAGACCGGTCGCTGTTCGAGAGGTTTTTCGAGTCCCTAAAGACTTATGCCGCTTCGAGTGAGGAGCCGGATTTGTCCGGCCAAGGCGTGGATAGCGCCCCGAACTCGGTCTTTCGAACTAGGGGCTTCGCCGAAATTTAAAATTATAAAGTTCTATGGCTAAGTGATAGTGTTCAAGCATTATAGTCCGATTGCCTGGTTCGTTGTGCTGAGCGCCTCCCTTGAAGGACCCAACTATGGGAAAAAAAGCGCTCAGGTTTATCCCGAACACCCCAGCACTAGTGGCATGGGGGCAGATGCCGACGACTGGCCATCTCTCAATTTTTTGATAAACGGCCACACAGAAAATAATATTTTAAATTCAACAAGCATTGCTTAAGCGCCTATGAACAAGTTTTCAGCGCACAGGATAAAAACGAGCGAGTTTATTCAAAAATTACATCCTTGGTACATTCATCCGCCATAAGGCGGGCACCCGCAAGAACATCCTTATAGTAGTTCCCGCGCTTGCGATGCTCCTTCCCCAGCGGCGGCCCGTCCCTCACAAGCTTCTCACCGTCCAGCTTACCCCAGTGCACCTTTGCACGGGCAAGGGCCCTACGGGCTCCTTCGATGCAGACGGACCGCTTGATGACCTCGAGCCTTGCATAGGCCTCCACCAGCCGCCGCACCAGCCCGATGTAGCTCCCAGGCAGGGCCTCTCCGGGCCATAGCCGAACTATGAAGCCCTTCATGGCCTATTCGGCCGCCTTGTGGAGCTCGACCAACTATTTTAGCTGGTCGCTCAAGGGCACAGGGTGTCCGGCCTCGGCATAGTGAGACCAGAACACCTTCTCCGTCGAGCTGCCCTCTTCAGCTTGGTAGAATACGGCGGCGGCGGATACGCTGCGGGGAAGATCTGCGAATGCCCCTGGAGAAATCCGGATTCGGGTAAGTAACAAGTAGTTTACTTTTATATTTTTGCTTTGCATAAAGAATGCCTTACCCGCTGCTATCTTCTTCATCTCCTCCAACTCTAGGAGGGCCTTTTGGGCTTCGGCCTTGGCAGACTTGGCAGTCTCAAGGGCCGACGCGAGCTCAGACGCTTGGGTCTTTGACTCAAGCTCCAAACTCTCATGTTTTTTCATGAGAGCCTGAAGCTCTTGCTGCACCTCGCCGACCTGAGCCCCAAGTTTCTCTCGCTCGGTGCGCTCCACGGTCGTTTTCCTTTCGGCCTCGGACAGCGCCTGCTTGAGGGTCGCCACCTCAGTCGTGGCCCCTATAATAAGCAGTGCAATCCTGTTATTTTTTGCAATCACGCCTCTCTATAGGCATTTTTTCTATAAGGTATCTCTTACCTTCTTTCTCCTCGAGCTGCCGTTTGGCAAGGCCGAGCTCTTGCTCGGTCCGCTCGAGTCCCTGTTTCAGGGCACCCACCTCCGCAGTCAGTGCGGCGGTGGCTAGCAGTGAAGCCTGCATAAGCATATTGACTCTTTGTTGTTAGACTCCTGTGAAATTTAATAGATCCTCTATTCGGCTTTTCTTTCCGAACACCAAACAGAGCATCAGGGGCTACTATCTATGCGGTTATATTTTTACATATTTTTTACTTACCTCGAAGCCTTTTAGGAGGCTAGCTGTGACGCCCCTGATTTGACCGTACACTAATCATACACGCAAACGTGTACGATCAAGATCAGGGACTCACGGGAAGATATCACAACACAACTCTACAAATAAAATAAGTCATACAAGCATCATATTACAAGCCAGGGGCCTCGAGGGCTCGAATACAAGAGCTCGATCATAGACGAGTCAGCGGAAGCAACAATATCTGAGTACAGACATAAGTTAAACAAGTTTGCCTTAAGAAGGCTAGCACAAACTGGGATACAGATCTAAAGAGGCGCAGGCCTCCTGCCTGGGATCCTCCTAACTACTCCTGGTCGTCGTCGGCGGGCATCACGTAGTAGTAGGCACCTCCGGTGTAGTAGGAGTCGTCGTCGACGGTGGCGTCTGGCTCCTGGGCTCCAACATCTGGTTGCGACAACCAGAATGAAAGGAAAGGGGGAAAATGGGGAGAAAGCAACCGTGAGTACTCATCCAAAGTACTCGCAAGCAAGGAGCTACACTACATATGCATGGGTATCAAATGGAGTAAGGGTATCATATGTGGACTGAACTGCAGAATGCTGGAATAAGAGGGGGATAGCTAGTCCTATCGAAGACTACGCTTCTGGCAGCCTCCGTCTTGCAGCATGTAGAAGAGAGTAGACTGAAGTCCTCCAAGTAGCATCGCATAGCATAACCCTAACCGATGATCCTCCCCTCGTCGCCCTGTGAGAGAGCGATCACCGGTTGTATCTGGCACTTGGAAGGGTGTGTTTTATTAAGTATCCGGTTCTAGTTGTCATAAGGTCAAGGTACAACTCCAAGTCGTCCTGTTACCGAAGATCACGACTATTCGAATAGATTAACTTCCCTGCAAGGGTGCACCACATAACCCAACACGCTCGATCCCATTTGGCCGGACACACTTTTCTGGGTCATGCCCGGCCTCGGAAGATCAACACGTCGCAGCCCCACCTAGACCAACAGAGAGGTCAGCACGCCGGTCTAAACCTAAGCGCCCAGGGGTCTGGGCCCATCTCCCTTAGCACACCTGCACGTTGCGTGGGCGGCCGGAAGCAGACCTAGCCTAGTGGCGTTCCAGTCCAATCCAGCGCGCGCCGCTCCGTCGCTGACGTCAAGAAGGCTTCGGCTGATACCACGACGCCGGGATACCCATAACTACTCCCACGTAGATGGTTAGTGCGTATAGACCAAATGGCCAGACTCAGATCAAATACCCAGATCTCGTTAAGCGTGTTAAGTAACCGCGAACGCCGACCAGGGCCAGGCCCACCTCTCTCCTAGGTGGTCGGAACCTGCCCTGTCGCTCTGCCTCAAAGATCCACTCGCGGGTGCTCCTCAAGCCGACCCGTCTTTAGTCACCACATGTATCATGTATAAAGTATAGTATATACCCGTGATCAACTCCCGTGTGATCACGGCCCGATAGTATAGCATGGCAGACGGACAAGGATGTAGGGCCACTGATGATAAACTAGCATCCTATACTAAGCATTAGGATTGCAGGTAAAGGTAACAACAGTAGTAGCAAGGACAGGCTATGCATCAGTATAGGATTAACGGGAAGCAGTAACATGCTACACTACTCTAATGCAAGCAGTATAGAGAAGAGTAGGCGATATCTAGTGATCAAAGGGGGGGGGCTTGCCTGGTTGCTCTGGCAAGAGAGAGGGGTCGTCAACACCGTAGTCGTACTGGGTAGCAGCGGCGTCGGTCTCGGTGTCTAGCGAGAGAAGAGGGGGAAGAAACAATAAATATAATGCAAGCATATGCATAGTGATGCATGACATGACAAGTAACGGCGTTAGAGGTGCCCTAACGCGGTATGAGGTGATACCGGTGAAGGGGGATGACATCCGGGGAAGTATCCCGATGTTTCGCGTTTTCGGGCAAAGGGGCCGGAGGGGGAAAGTTGCGAGTTGGATAGGTTAGGAATGTGTGGCGGACGAACGGGCTGCGTATCCGGAATTGTCTCGTCGTTCTGAGCAACTTTCATGTTGAAAATATTTTAATCCGAGTTACGGATTAAAAGATATGATTTTCTAAAGATTTTAATAATTTCTGGAATTTAATTAATTATTTAAATCTAACATTATCCAAAACAGTGTTTGCTGACGTCATCATGACGTCAGCATGACGTCAGCAGTCAACAGGGGCGTTGACTGGTCAAACTGACGTGTGGGTCCAGCGGGGCCCACCTGTCATACCCTGTTTAGGCTAATCAGGTTTTAGCTAAACTAATCACAGTTTAATTAGACTAATTAGTTAATTTGATTAATCTAATTATGATTAATTAACTTAATTAATTCCTTAATTAATTAATTAATTATTATTATTATTAATTTTAATTCCTTTTTTTTAATAAAACGTTCTGGGGCCGTGGGGCCCCCATGTCATTGGCACTAGTGGCCAGAGTGGTTTCGGTGTTAGCGGGCGCTGGGCACCCGCCCGAACTGGCGCAGCGGGCGCCCGTCCGCGGCCAACGGGGAAGGGGGGGCACGGCGAGCCGGGGCGCAGGCTCGCCGGCGGCGGCGATGGCGCACAGGGCGGAGCGGGGGAAACAGGGGCGCCACGGGGCCGGGCGCCGTGTGCAGAGGAGGCGGGGCACAGGCGGGTGAGGCCGGCAGGTAGTGGTGGTGGCCGGCCGCGGGCGTCGGCGACCAAAGCCACGCGCAGGCCGGCGTGGAGAGGCGAGGCCAAGGCCAGGGGAGACGAAGCGGGACGCGGGCCACGGCGAGGGAGGACGGCCGGGGCGCGCGAGGCCATGGCGCAATCGGCACGGAGGGGGGGCGAGCAGGGAGGAGGGGCGCCCGTGCGGGCGGTTGACCAGGCGAGACGCGTCGGGACGGGGCGACGGCGCGCGGCCAGGGCGCGGCCCGAACGCGGTGAGCGTGCGTGCGCGCGGTAGAGGAGGTCGAGGCGTCGGGCGCGTGGCCTGGACGCGCGAGGGGCGCGCGGCGCACGCCGTCGGGCGCGGCGACTGGGTGCGGACGTCGCCGGCGACAGAGGGGAAAGGGAGGAGAGGAGCTCACGGGGAGGGACGCGTAGGGTCTCGGGAGCGAGCTCGGGGGAGGTTGGGGAGGCCGTCGGGGACGAGCGGGCGACGGGGAGCAGGCCGGCGGGGTAGGAGCTCCGGGCGGCGGCGTCGTTCCACGGCGAGGAGGACGGGGGCAGGCCGGGGCGCGGCGCCGTTATCCTCCCGATCCAATCGGGAGGGAGGGGGAGAGTGGATGCGAGTGGGGGGGGTGGCTAGGGTTTCGGGGTCTCACCCGGGGGGAATAAGGAGAGAGGGGGTGGGTTTGCCAGGCAGCCCGGTGGCCTGCTGGGCCGAAGCCCAGTGGGGGGGGGAGGGGGTGTTCTCTTTTTTTTTTCTTTTTGATTTTCTGTTTTTCTTTCCTTTTGTATTTTCTTTTATTATTTCTTTTCTGTTTAAATCATATAATCCATTTAGCCATTTTATAAAAATATGTCTGTTGCACTATAATTACCTTTGTAATATTCGTCAACCACCGAACAATTTTATTTTAATTTTTGAAAACTTTTATTGTTTTCATCAATTTGAATTTTGAATTTGAACGGTTTCGAATTATTGCGAGGATAGCAACAGTAATCGGGATGACGTGCCATGATTAGCGGGGGATTACTGTAGCAAGTTTATCCGGGCGTTACAAATCTCCTCCACTACAAGAAATCTCGTCCCGAGATTTAGGAGGTAGAAGGAAACAACGCGGGGTATTCATCACGCAGGCGATCCTCGCGTTCCCAAGTGGCTTCGTCTTCAGAGTGATTCAACCACTGGACTTTGAGGAATTTGATCGCCTTCTGACGTGTGCGGCGTTCAGCTTGGTCAAGAATGCGGACCGGATGCTCTTTATACGAGAGGTCCTGTTGCAATTCGAGCACTTCATGATCCACCGCTCGGATTGGATCCTTGAAGCAACGGCGGAGTTGTGACACGTGGAACACATCGTGAACCTGAGAAAGGTTTGGTGGAAGCTCCAGTTGATATGCCACCTTTCCACGCCTTTCGAGAATAGTGAAGGGACCGATATAGCGAGGAGCTAACTTTCCTTTGATCCCGAAGCGGTGTGCACCCTTCATTGGTGTAACTCGAAGATAAGCCTTTTTGCCAGGTTGATAGGCCATGTCTTGGTGATGACGGTCATACTGACTTTTCTGACGTGACTGAGCAGTCTTGAGATTCTCGCGAATAATGCGAACTTGTTCTTCGGCCTGTTGGATAATATCCGGACCAAAGAGTGGACGCTCCCCAGTTTCTGACCAGTTCAGAGGGGTTCGACACTTTCGTCCATATAGCACTTCGAAGGGGGACATCTTCAGACTAGCTTGATAGCTATTATTATAAGAGAACTCGGCATATGGAAGAGATTCCTCCCATTTCTTGCCGAATGAGATTACACAAGCTCGAAGCATGTCTTCGAGCACTTGGTTGACACGTTCAACTTGCCCTTGCGACTAAGGATGGAACGTAGTACTGAACGACAGGTGAGTCCCCATAGCTTCTTGGAAACTCGCCCAAAACCTTGAAGTGAATAAGCTGCCACGGTCTGAACTGATAACCAGTGGGATACCGTGAAGTGAAACAATTCTGGCCATGTAGAGAGTAGCAAGCTGACTAGCCGTGATTGTCTCTTTGACCGCTAGAAAATGGGCAACTTTGGCAAGCCGGTCAATGACGACAAGAATAGCATCATTACCTTTCTGAGATTTGGGAAATCCAGTGACGAAGTCCATTTCAACATGGTCCCATTTCCATTCAGGAATAGAGATAGGTTGCAGAGTTCCAGCAGGCCTTTGATGCTCTGCTTTGATTCGGCGACAAATGTCACACTCAGCAACATAACGAGCAATGTCCTGCTTCATATTAGACCACCAGAATCTTTGACGAATATCCTGGTACATCTTTGTACTACCAGGATGGATGGACAGAGGCGTATCATGAGCTTCTTGCATAACCCTTTTAGTCTTATCCAGGTTTTTCTTCGAACATGGTACCACTAAGCGGCCTTTGAAATACAAGGCGCCATCGTCGGCGATCGTGAAGAATGAGGGCTTTCCCCTTTTGAGGTCGCGCTTAATCTTGAGGACTTCATCGTCACATTTCTGTATCCATTTGATGGTGTCCACAAGATCTGGTTTCGCAACCAGGGTATTGAGAGAACCCTTGGAAACAACATGGAGGTTCTGTTTGGGGAAACCTTCGGGAGGGGGAGCGAGTGATCCCGGGGGAACAACATGGAGGTTCAGCCTTCTAAATTCTTCGACAAGCGAGGGCTGAACTCTATGAACCTGGAGGTGGTTGCAGTAAGACTTGCGGCTCAAGGCATCAGCCATCACATTAGCCTTGCCGGGGGTATATGATATATCCACGTCAAAGTCTGCAACAGTCTCCATCCATCTCTGCTGGCGTAGGTTCAAATCTGGCTGAGTAAACAGATACTTCAGACTTTGATGGTCGGTGAAGATCTCGCAACGATTACCGAGAAGGTAATGTCGCCACTGCTTCAGTGCATGAATGACAGCAGCAAGCTCGAGGTCGTGAACTGGGTAGTTTTCTTCGTGAGGGCGCAATTGACGAGAGGCATAAGCAATCACTCTGCGCTCTTGCATTAGGACACAGCCTAATCCTTGACGGGAAGCGTCGCAGTAAATGACGAAGTCCTTCTTAGTATCAGGTGGAGCAAGTACGGGGGCAGAAGTCAACTTGTCTTTGAGCGCCTGGAAACTTTCCTGACACTTTTCTGTCCAGTCAAACTTGACACCCTTATGCAACAGATTAGTCAGGGGCCTGGCAATCTTGGAGAAGTTCTCGACGAATCGACGGCAATAGCTGGCGAGACCGAGAAAACTTCGGACTTGCTTGACGTTCTTCGGAGGAGTCCAATCAAGAATAGCCTGAACTCGTTCAGGTTTGACGGCAATACCATCTTTGGAGATGACATGCCCAAGATAGGTTACTTCGGGAAGCCAGAATTCACACTTGGAATACTTAGCATACAGTTGGTGCTCTCGAAGCTTCTCTAGCACAAGACGCAGATGTCCAGCATGTTCTTCCTCGTTCTTGGAAAATACAAGGATATCGTCCAGATAAACCACGACGAACTTGTCGAGGTAATCCATGAATATATAATTCATCAGACGAGAGAAGGTGGCGGGAGCATTCGTTAAGCCGAATGACATGACGGTGTACTCATATGACCCATACCGAGTCACGAAGGCGGTTTTTGGGATGTCCTCTTCACGAACACGGATCTGGTGGTAACCCAACCTCAAGTCGAGTTTGGAGAACACTGATGAACCAGCCAGTTGATCATAAAGATCATTGATCCGAGGAAGAGGGTATTTATTCTGAATGGTAGCTTGGTTTATAGGACGGTAGTCTTGGACCAATCGGTTTGCCCCATCCTTCTTCCTAACAAAGAGAGAAGGTGCTCCCCAAGGAGAGCAACTTGGGCGAATGAAACCTTTGACAAGAGATTTGTCGATTTCCTCCTTAAGCTCAAGGAGTTCATGCGGCGGCATCTTGTAGGGTCGTTTAGCTATAGGGGTAGTGCCGGGTTTCAAGTCGATGATGAATTCGACAGCTCTAGCAGGGGGAATCCCTGGAAGTTCTTCTGGGAATACATCTTGGAATTCACGAACGACGGGAACGTTTTCAATGCCCTCGAATGGTGCAGTGGTCAACGCATTCAAGGCATAAAGTCGTGCCTCGGCGTTCTGAACTAGATGAGCTTGATAAGCTATTATTTCATCAGAAGGGTGTAGCAAATGGACGACCTTAGTGGCGCATACTATAGAAGCAGTATGCGCTTTTAACCAATTCATTCCCAGAATGAGATCAATGCTACAGGACTTCAGTACGATGGGAGAGACAAGGAATTCCAGTCCTTCGATTTCTACAGGGACGTCGTTGCAAATCATGGAGGTTCGACATTGGCCCGCAGGGGTGTGTACTAATAGTGAAGCATCCATGTTCTCACATTTAATGTCGTGCAAGCATGCAAAACCTTCTGACATGAATGAATGCGATGCACCTGTATCAAATAAAACGGATGCTGGTACTGAATTTACGAGGAGGGTACCCATCACAGTAGCAGGCTGGTCTTGAGCTTCGCTCAGATCAACGTGGTTGGCATGAACACGACCATAAGACTTGGCATTGTTGCTGCGGGGCTGGTTGCTTCCACGGCCAGTTGCTGGAAGGGCCAGTTGATTCGGGTTCTGGTTGCATTCCCTAGCATGATGCCCTGGTTGTCCACACCTGAAGCACAATCCATTATTGGGAGTGGGAACAGGAGCTTGTGGTGGTGGAGCTGGGAGTCTTGGCCGCCTAGTCGGAGGAGTAGGAAGACGAGGTGCAGCATAGGTCTGCCTTGGGGTAGGTGCATCCGGCTGGTACAAGCTATTGGGAATCCATATCTTGCGCTTCTGCGAGGACGGGCCCGAAGATGAGCCCGTGTCACGGTTGCGCCTGTGAGAGCTCTGGTATTCCTGCAGACCAGTTTCGACATTGATGGTTTTGTTCACCAGAGTGGCGAAATCAGCAAAATCATGCACTAGAAGTGCGAGTTTGATGTCAGCTTGAAGGCCATCCCGGAACTTCTCCTGTCTGCGTGCATCAGTTGCAATGTCCTCTTCAGCATAGCGGGACAAGTCCAGAAACTCCCGCTGATAAGCTTCCACAGTTTTGTTGCCTTGGGTGAGGTTGCGGAACTCATGCTTCTTCCGGTCCATAACTCCCTGAGGAATGAAGCGAGCACGGAAGGCAGCTTGGAAGTCTGGCCAGGTGATGATTGTTCCAGCTGGCAGCGTACGCCTGTGGCTGTCCCACCATTGAGCTGCGGGTCCCTTCAGGAAGAAGGAAGCAAAGGTGACATAGCTGGCAGGGGCTACATCAGCAGACTCCATCTCATAGGTGATGTCACGGAGCCAGTCATCAGCATCCAGAGGCTGAGTTGAGCTGCGGTACACTGTTGGGTTCAGGCGCATGAAATCCTGCAGAGTTACTGGGGTTGGCTGCTGGTTCATATTGGGGCGAGGAAACTGAGCCATCATATTCTCCATGAATTGGCGATTCATCTCAAGCTGTTGGATCATACCAGCCATGTACTCAGGCGGTGGTGGGGCGTTGCCACCACGACCACGACCACCTGGTCTAACCATCCTGCTAATATTTAACAGGGGTAGTTCAGCATTGAGGAATTGTAAAAACAAGAATCATTCATGATGAAACATGCACAACGAAAGCAGCACGATAGATACCACATAGTAGTCGGCATATCTTACAAAAGAGATCATGCATAGAGTTTGTTACACAGTGTTCAGTACATAGTCTAAGACATCATAGGCGGCACACAGGCTCGCGGCGAATGCATCTAACACTAATAAGCAAGTCTACGTCAGTCCCATGCGGTACTGCGGAGGTAGGTGTAGCCCGACAGCTGGTAGTGACGCGAAGGGAAGACCTCCACGCGAGTAGCCTGGGGTCCGCGGATACTCTGGTGCGGAACCCGATGCGCAGGTGGTAGGAGAGGGCCCAATGCAGGAGAGTAGCCTCCCGCATCTGGCCAGCCGACGCCCTGGGGCATCACGGTCCGGGCAGGGTAGATCGCAGAACGCGACATATTACCAGAGCGGACAGAGGGGTGCAACAGCGTCAGAGCACGATACAGGTGCTGACGGGTGGTGTACAACTCGTGGCGAAGAGCTCGGTTAGCTCTATCCAGCCCATCAGCATGCAGAACCAGGTTCTGATGGTAGAATGGCTCTCGGGTGACAGTGGAGTAGGCAGCAGTGTAGTAACCCTCCGCACCAACATCGGATGCAATAGCAATGTGCCTGAAGGGGGAGGTATCCAACTCCTGATACTCTCCACGAAGACGTGTCAGAGCAGCATAAGCAGCATCGTGGACCGCCATATCGATAGTCACTCCAACACCATGAGCAGTGTGCAGCACGGTAGTGGAGTCATACTCCCGAGAGTAGAGGTGGACGATGGCACGGTACTGCTCCTGGTTGAAGTCCTGATACTCCTCATAGACGGTGTACTCAGGGTGCCAGCGATAACCCAGATAGGTCATCATCTCAGCTAGCACGGCAGGTGATCCCGAGGTACCAACGGCCGTCGTGTGGCGCACGACCTGCCTCGTGGGTTCCATCTGAAAACAAAGATGTTTTCACAGGAGTCAAATGACAAGGTGGATAATGTTCAAATACTACTCTAAAGAATAACTAGGGCTTATCCAACTTTGGGGTGAATGTCGTAACTGGATCCTAGTGTCAGAGTTAGTAAATTCGTTTAACCCGAGTAGGAGAGAGTTCAGAGTCCCAGAGTAAAGGTCGAGGAGTAAAAGATCCTAGCACCACCCGATGACGACGTGGGCCCGTAAGGCACACAGCCACGTTAGTAAAAGTTTTTGCAATGTCTAGACTCGACTTCGGCCAAGGAGTGTGGAAGGGGGGTTCCTACAGGCAGTCGGCTCTGATACCAACTTGTGACGCCCCCGATTTGACCGTACACTAATCATACACGCAAACGTGTACGATCAAGATCAGGGACTCACGGGAAGATATCACAACACAACTCTACAAATAAAATAAGTCATACAAGCATCATATTACAAGCCAGGGGCCTCGAGGGCTCGAATACAAGAGCTCGATCATAGACGAGTCAGCAGAAGCAACAATATCTGAGTACAGACATAAGTTAAACAAGTTTGCCTTAAGAAGGCTAGCACAAACTGGGATACAGATCGAAAGAGGCGCAGACCTCCTGCCTGGGATCCTCCTAACTACTCCTGGTCGTCGTCGGCGGGCATCACGTAGTAGTAGGCACCTCCGGTGTAGTAGGAGTCGTCGTCGACGGTGGCGTCTGGCTCCTGGGCTCCAACATCTGGTTGCGACAACCAGAATGAAAGGAAAGGGGGAAAAGGGGGAGAAAGCAACCGTGAGTACTCATCCAAAGTACTCGCAAGCAAGGAGCTACACTACATATGCATGGGTATCAAATGGAGTAAGGGTATCATATGTGGACTGAACTGCAGAATGCCGGAATAAGAGGGGGATAGCTAGTCCTATCGAAGACTACGCTTCTGGCAGCCTCCGTCTTGCAGCATGTAGAAGAGAGTAGACTGAAGTCCTCCAAGTAGCATCGCATAGCATAACCCTAACCGATGATCCTCCCCTCGTCGCCCTATGAGAGAGCAATCACCGGTTGTATCTGGCACTTGGAAGGGTGTGTTTTATTAAGTATCCGGTTCTAGTTGTCATAAGGTCAAGGTACAACTCCAAGTCGTCCTGTTACCGAAGATCACGGCTATTCGAATAGATTAACTTCCCTGCAAGGGTGCACCACATAACCCAACACGCTCGATCCCATTTGGCCGGACACACTTTTCTGGGTCATGCCCGGCCTCGGAAGATCAACACGTCACAGCCCCACCTAGACCAACAGAGAGGTCAGCACGCCGGTCTAAACCTAAGCGCCCAGGGGTCTGGGCCCATCGCCCTTAGCACACCTGCACGTTGCGTGGGCGGCCGGAAGCAGACCTAGCCTAGTGGCGTTCCAGTCCAATCCAGCGCGCGCCGCTCCGTCGCTGACGTCAAGAAGGCTTCGGCTGATACCACGACACCGGGATACCCATAACTACTCCCACGTAGATGGTTAGTGCGTATAGACCAAATGGCCAGACTCAGATCAAATACCCAGATCTCGTTAAGCGTGTTAAGTAACCGCGAACGCCGACCAGGGCCAGGCCCACCTCTCTCCTAGGTGGTCGGAACCTGCCCTGTCGCTCCGCCTCAAAGATCCACTCGCGGGTGCTCCTCAAGCCGACCCGTCTTTAGTCACCACATGTATCATGTATAAAGTATAGTATATACCCGTGATCAACTCCCGTGTGATCACGGCCCGATAGTATAGCATGGCAGACGGACAAGGATGTAGGGCCACTGATGATAAACTAGCATCCTATACTAAGCATTAGGATTGCAGGTAAAGGTAACAACAGTAGTAGCAAGGACAGGCTATGCATCAGTATAGGATTAACGGGAAGCAGTAACATGCTACACTACTCTAATGCAAGCAGTATAGAGAAGAGTAGGCGATATCTGGTGATCAAAGGGGGGGGGGCTTGCCTGGTTGCTCTGGCAAGAGAGAGGGGTCGTCAACACCGTAGTCGTACTGGGTAGCAGCGGCGTCGGTCTCGGTGTCTAGCGAGAGAAGAGGGGGAAGAAACAATAAATATAATGCAAGAATATGCATAGTGATGCATGACATGACAAGTAACGGCGTTAGAGGTGCCCTAACGCGGTATGAGGTGATACCGGTGAAGGGGGATGACATCCGGGGAAGTATCCCGGTGTTTCGCGTTTTCGGGCAAAGGGGCCGGAGGGGGAAAGTTGCGAGTTGGATAGGTTAGGAATGTGTGGCGGACGAACGGGCTGCGTATCCGGAATTGTCTCGTCGTTCTGAGCAACTTTCATGTTGAAAATATTTTAATCCGAGTTACGGATTAAAAGATATGATTTTCTAAAGATTTTAATAATTTTTGGAATTTAATTAATTATTTAAATCTAACATTATCCAAAACAGTGTTTGCTGACGTCATCATGACGTCAGCATGACGTCGGCAGTCAACAGGGGCGTTGACTGGTCAAACTGACGTGTGGGTCCAGCGGGGCCCACCTGTCATACCCTATTTAGGCTAATCAGGTTTTAGCTAAACTAATCACAGTTTAATTAGACTAATTAGTTAATTTGATTAATCTAATTATGATTAATTAACTTAATTAATTCCTTAATTAATTAATTACTTAATTATTTTTATTATTATTAATTTTAATTCCTTTTTTTTAATAAAATGTTCTGGGGCCGTGGGGCCCCCATGTCATTGGCACTAGTGGCCAGAGTGGTTTCGGTGTTAGCAGGCGCTGGGCACCCGCCCGAACTGGCGCAGCGGGCGCCCGTCCGCGGCCAACGGGGAAGGGGGGGCACGGCGAGCCGGGGCGCAGGCTCGCCGGCGGCGGCGACGGCGCACAGGGCGGAGCGGGGGAAACAGGGGCGCCACGGGGCCGGGCGCCGTGTGCAGAGGAGGCGGGGCACAGGCGGGTGAGGCCGGCAGGTAGCGGTGGTGGCCGGCTGCGGGCGTCGGCGACCAAAGCCACGCGCAGGCCGGCGTGGAGAGGCGAGGCCAAGGCGAGGGGAGACGAAGCGGGACGCGGGCCACGGCGAGGGACGACGGCCGGGGCGCGCGAGGCCATGGCGCAGTCGGCACGGAGGGGGGGCGAGCAGGGAGGAGGGGCGCCCGTGCGGGCGGTTGACCAGGCGAGACGCGTCGGGACGGGGCGACGGCGGACGGCCAGAGCGCGGCCCGAACGCGGTGAGCGCGCGTGCGCGCGGTAGAGGAGGTCGAGGCGTCGGGCGCGTGGCCTGGACGCGCGAGGGGTGCGCGGCGCACGCCGTCGGGCGCGGCGACTGGGTGCGGACGTCGCCGGCGACAGAGGGGAAAGGGAGGAGAGGAGCTCACGGGGAGGGACGCGTAGGGTCTCGGGAGCGAGCTCGGGGGAGGTTGGGGAGGCCGTCGGGGACGAGCGGGCGACGGGGAGCAGGCCGGCGGGGTAGGAGCTCCGGGCGGCGGCGTCCTTCCACGGCGAGGAGGACGGGGGCAGGCCGGGGCGCGGTGCCGTTATCCTCCCGATCCAATCGGGAGGGAGGGGGGAGAGTGGATGCGAGTGGGGGGTGGCTAGGGTTTCGGGGTCTCACCCGGGGGGGAATAAGGAGAGAGGGGGTGGGTTTGCCAGGCGGCCCGGTGGCCTGCTGGGCCGAAGCCCAGTGGGAGGGGAGGGGGTGTTCTCTTTTTTTTTCTTTTTGATTTTCTGTTTTTCTTTCCTTTTGTATTTTCTTTTATTATTTCTTTTCTGTTTAAATCATATAATCCATTTAGCCATTTTATAAAAATATGTCTGTTGCACTATAATTACCTTTGTAATATTCGTCAACCACCGAACAATTTTATTTTAATTTTTGAAAACTTTTATTGTTTTCATCAATTTGAATTTTGAATTTGAACGGTTTCGAATTATTGCGAGGATAGCAACAGTAATCGGGATGACGTGCCATGATTAGCGTGGGATTACTGTAGCAAGTTTATCCGAGCGTTACAAATCTCCTCCACTACAAGAAATCTCGTCCCGAGATTTACGAGGTAGAAGGAAACAACGCGGGGTATTCATCACGCAGGCGATCCTCGCGTTCCCAAGTGGCTTCGTCTTCAGAGTGATTCGACCACTGGACTTTGAGGAATTTGATCGCCTTCTGACGTGTGCGGCGTTCAGCTTGGTCAAGAATGCGGACCGGATGCTCTTTATACGAGAGGTCCTGTTGCAATTCGAGCATTTCATGATCCACCGCTCGGATTGGATCCTTGAAGCAACGGCGGAGTTGTGACACGTGGAACACATCGTGAACCTGAGAAAGGTTCGGTGGAAGCTCCAGTTGATATGCCACCTTTCCACGCCTTTCGAGAATAGTGAAGGGACCGATATAGCGAGGAGCTAACTTTCCTTTGATCCCGAAGCGGTGTGCACCCTTCATTGGTGTAACTCGAAGATAAGCCTTTTCGCCAGGTTGATAGGCCATGTCTTGGTGATGACGGTCATACTGACTTTTCTGACGTGACTGAGCAGTCTTGAGATTCTCGCGAATAATGCGAACTTGTTCTTCGGCCTATTGGATAATATCCGGACCAAAGAGTGGACGCTCCCCAGTTTCTGAGCAGTTCAGAGGGGTTCGACACTTTCGTCCATATAGCACTTCGAAGGGGGACATCTTCAGACTAGCTTGATAGCTATTATTATAAGAGAACTCGGCATATGGAAGAGATTCCTCCCATTTCTTGCCGAATGAGATTACACAAACTCGAAGCATGTCTTCGAGCACTTGGTTGACACGTTCAACTTGCCCTTGCGACTAAGGATGGAACGTAGTACTGAACGACAGGTGAGTCCCCATAGCTTCTTGGAAACTCGCCCAAAACCTTGAAGTGAATAAGCTACCACGGTCTGAACTGATAACCAGTGGGATACCGTGAAGTGAAACAATTCTGGCCATGTAGAGAGTAGCAAGCTGACTAGCCGTGATTGTCTCTTTGACAGCCAGAAAATGGGCAACTTTGGAAAGCCAGTCAATGACGACAAGAATAGCATCATTACCTTTCTGAGATTTGGGAAATCCAGTGACGAAGTCCATTTCAACATGGTCCCATTTCCATTCAGGAATAGAGATAGGTTGCAGAGTTCCAGCAGGCCTTTGATGCTCTGCTTTGATTCGGCGACAAATGTCACACTCAGCAACATAACGAGCAATGTCCTGCTTCATATTAGACCACCAGAATCTTTGACGAATATCCTGGTACATCTTTGTACTACCAGGATGGATGGACAGAGGCGTATCATGAGCTTCTTGCATAACCCTTTTAGTCTTATCCAGGTTTTTCTTCGAACATGGTACCACTAAGCGGCCTTTGAAATACAAGGCGCCATCGTCGGCGATCGTGAAGAATGAGGGCTTTCCCCTTTTGAGGTCGCGCTTAATCTTGAGGACTTCATCGTCACATTTCTGTATCCATTTGATGGTGTCCACAAGATCTGGTTTCGCAACCAGGGTATTGAGAGAACCCTTGGAAACAACATGGAGGTTCTGTTTGGAGAAACCTTCGGGAGGGGGAGCGAGTGATCCCGGGGGAACAACATGGAGGTTCAGCCTTCTAAATTCTTCGACAAGCGAGGGCTGAACTCTATGAACCTGGAGGTGGTTGCAGTAAGACTTGCGGCTCAAGGCATCAGCCATCACATTAGCCTTGCCGGGGGTATATGATATATCCACGTCAAAGTTTGCAATAGTCTCCATCCATCTCTGCTGGCGTAGGTTCAAATCTGGCTGAGTAAACAGATACTTCAGACTTTGATGGTCGGTGAAGATCTCGCAACGATTACCGAGAAGGTAATGTCGCCACTGCTTCAGTGCATGAATGACAGCAGCAAGCTCGAGGTCGTGAACTGGGTAGTTTTCTTCGTGAGGGCGCAATTGACGAGAGGCATAAGCAATCACTCTGCGCTCTTGCATTAGGACACAGCCTAATCCTTGACGGGAAGCGTCGCAGTAAATGACGAAGTCCTTCTTAGTATCAGGTGGAGCAAGTACGGGGGCAGAAGTCAACTTGTCTTTGAGCGCCTGGAAACTTTCCTGACACTTTTCTGTCCAGTCAAACTTGACACCCTTATGCAACAGATTAGTCAGGGGCCTGGCAATCTTGGAGAAGTTCTCGACGAATCGAGGGCAATAGCTGGCGAGACCGAGAAAACTTCGGACTTGCTTGACGTTCTTCGGAGGAGTCCAATCGAGAATAGCCTGAACTCGTTCAGGGTTGACGGCAATACCATCTTTGGAGATGACATGCCCAAGATAGGTTACTTCGGGAAGCCAGAATTCACACTTGGAATACTTAGCATACAGTTGGTGCTCTCGAAGCTTCTCTAGCACAAGACGCAGATGTCCAGCATGTTCTTCCTCGTTCTTGGAAAATACAAGGATATCGTCCAGATAAACCACGACGAACTTGTCTAGGTAATCCATGAATATATAATTCATCAGATGAGAGAAGGTGGCGGGAGCATTCGTTAAGCCGAATGACATGACGGTGTACTCATATGACCCATACCGAGTCACGAAGGCGGTTTTTGGGATGTCCTCTTCACGAACACGGATCTGGTGGTAACCCAACCTCAAGTCGAGTTTGGAGAACACTGATGAACCAGCCAGTTGATCATAAAGATCATTGATCCGAGGAAGAGGGTATTTATTCTGAATGGTAGCTTGGTTTATAGGACGGTAGTCTTGGACCAATCGGTTTGCCCCATCCTTCTTCCTAACAAAGAGAGAAGGTGCTCCCCAAGGAGAGCAACTTGGGCGAATGAAACCTTTGACAAGAGATTTGTCGATTTCCTCCTTAAGCTCAAGGAGTTCATGCGGCGGCATCTTGTAGGGTCGTTTAGCTATAGGGGTAGTGCCGGGTTTCAAGTCGATGATGAATTCGACAGCTCTAGCAGGGGGAATCCCTGGAAGTTCTTCTGGGAATACATCTTGGAATTCACGAACGACGGGAACGTTTTCAATGCCCTCGAGTGGTGCAGCGTTCAACGCATTCAAGGCATAAAGTCGTGCCTCGGCGTTCTGAACTAGATGAGCTTGATAAGCTATTATTTCATCAGAAGGGTGTAGCAAATGGACGACCTTAGTGGCGCAAACTATAGAAGCAGTATGCGCTTTTAACCAATTCATTCCCAGAATGAGATCAATGCTACAGGACTTCAGTACGATGGGAGAGACAAGGAATTCCAGTCCTTCGATTTCTACAGGGACGTCGTTGCAAATCATGGAGGTTCGACATTGGCCCGCAGGGGTGTGTACTAATAGTGAAGCATCCATGTTCTCACATTTAATGTCGTGAAAGCATGCAAAACCTTCTGACATGAATGAATGCGATGCACCTGTATCAAATAAAACGGATGCTGGTACTGAATTTACGAGGAGGGTACCCATCACAGTAGCAGGCTGGTCTTGAGCTTCGCTCAGATCAACGTGGTTGGCATGAACACGACCATAAGACTTGGCATTGTTGCTGCGGGGCTGGTTGCTTCCACGGCCAGTTGCTGGAAGGGCCAGTTGATTCGGGTTCTGGTTGCATTCCCTAGCATGATGCCCTGGTTGTCCACACCTGAAGCACAATCCATTATTGGGAGTGGGAACAGGAGCTTGTGGTGGTGGAGCTGGGAGTCTTGGCCGCCTAGTCGGAGGAGTAGGCAGACGAGGTGCAGCATAGGTCTGCCTTGGGGTAGGTGCATCCGGCTGGTACAAGCTATTGGGAATCCATATCTTGCGCTTCTGCGAGGACGGGCCCGAAGATGAGCCCGTGTCACGGTTGCGCCTGTGAGAGCTCTGGTATTCCTGCAGACCAGTTTCGACATTGATGGCTTTGTTCACCAGAGTGGCGAAATCAGCAAAATCATGCACTAGAAGTGCGAGTTTGATGTCAGCTTGAAGGCCATCCCGGAACTTCTCCTGTCTGCGTGCATCAGTTGCAATGTCCTCTTCAGCATAGCGGGACAAGTCCAGAAACTCCCGCTGATAAGCTTCCACAGTTTTGTTGCCTTGGGTGAGGTTGCGGAACTCACGCTTCTTCCGGTCCATAACTCCCTAAGGAATGAAGCGAGCACGGAAGGCAGCTTGGAAGTCTGGCCAGGTGATGATTGTTCCAGCTGGCAGCGTACGCCTGTGGCTGTCCCACCATTGAGCTGCGGGTCCCTTCAGGAAGAAGGAAGCAATGGTGACATAGCTGGCAGGGGCTACATCAGCAGACTCCATCTCATAGGTGACGTCACGAAGCCAGTCATCAGCATCCAGAGGCTGAGTTGAGCTGCGGTACACTGTTGGGTTCAGGCGCATGAAATCCTGCAGAGTTACTGGGGTTGGCTGCTGGTTCATATTGGGGCGAGGAAACTGAGCCATCATATTCTCCATGAATTGGCGATTCATCTCAAGCTGTTGGATCATACCAGCCATGTACTCAGGCGGTGGTGGGGCGTTGCCACCACGACCACGACCACCTGGTCTAACCATCCTGCTAATATTTAACAGGGGTAGTTCAGCATTGAGGAATTGTAAAAACAAGAATCATTCATGATGAAACATGCACAACGAAAGCAGCACGATAGATACCACATAGTAGTCGGCATATCTTACAAAAGAGATCATGCATAGAGTTTGTTACACAGTGTTCAGTACATAGTCTAAGACATCATAGGCGGCACACAGGCTCGTGGCGAATGCATCTAACACTAATAAGCAAGTCTACGTCAGTCCCATGCGGTACTGCGGAGGTAGGTGTAGCCCGACAGCTGGTAGTGACGCGAAGGGAAGACCTCCACGCGAGTAGCCTAGGGTCCGCGGATACTCTGGTGCGGAACCCGATGCGCAGGTGGTAGGAGAGGGCCCAATGCAGGAGAGTAGCCTCCCGCATCTGGCCAGCCGACGCCCTGGGGCATCACGGTCCGGGCAGGGTAGATCGCAGAACGCGACATATTACCAGAGCGGACAGAGGGGTGCAACAGCGTCAGAGCACGATACAGGTGCTGACGGGTGGTGTACAACTCGTGGCGAAGAGCTCGGTTAGCTCTATCCAGCCCATCAGCATGCAGAACCAGGTTCTGATGGTAGAATGGCTCTCGGGTGACAGTGGAGTAGGCAGCAGTGTAGTAACCCTCCGCACCAACATCGGATGCAATAGCAATGTGCCTGAAGGGGGAGGTATCCAACTCCTGATACTCTCCACCAAGACGTGTCAGAGCAGCATAAGCAGCATCGTGGACCGCCATATCGATAGTCACTCCAACACCATGAGTAGTGTGCAGCACGGTAGTGGAGTCATACTCCCGAGAGTAGAGGTGGACGATGGCACGGTACTGCTCCTGGTTGAAGTCCTGATACTCCTCATAGACGGTGTACTCAGGGTGCCAGCGATAACCCAGATAGGTCATCATCTCAGCTAGCACGGCAGGTGATCCCGAGGTACCAACGGCCGTCGTGTGGCGCACGACCTGCCTCGTGGGTTCCATCTGAAAACAAAGATGTTTTCACAGGAGTCAAATGACAAGGTGGATAATGTTCAAATACTACTCTAAAGAATAACTAGGGCTTATCCAACTTTGGGGTGAATGTCGTAACTGGATCCTAGTGTCAGAGTTAGTAAATTCGTTTAACCCGAGTAGGAGAGAGTTCAGAGTCCCAGAGTAAAGGTCGAGGAGTAAAAGATCCTAGCACCACCCGATGACGACGTGGGCCCGTAAGGCACACAGCCACGTTAGTAAAAGTTTTTGCAATGTCTAGACTCGACTTCGGCCAAGGAGTGTGGAAGGGGGGTTCCTACAGGCAGTCGGCTCTGATACCAACTTGTGACGCCCCCGATTTGACCGTACACTAATCATACACGCAAACGTGTACGATCAAGATCAGGGACTCACGGGAAGATATCACAACACAACTCTACAAATAAAATAAGTCATACAAGCATCATATTACAAGCCAGGGGCCTCGAGGGCTCGAATACAAGAGCTCGATCATAGACGAGTCAGCGGAAGCAACAATATCTGAGTATAGACATAAGTTAAACAAGTTTGCCTTAAGAAGGCTAGCACAAACTGGGATACAGATCGAAAGAGGCGCAGACCTCCTGCCTGGGATCCTCCTAACTACTCCTGGTCGTCGTCGGCGGGCATCACGTAGTAGTAGGCACCTCCGGTGTAGTAGGAGTCGTCGTCGACGGTGGCGTCTGGCTCCTGGGCTCCAACATCTGGTTGCGACAACCAGAATGAAAGGAAAGGGGGAAAAGGGGGATAAAGCAACCGTGAGTACTCATCCAAAGTACTCGCAAGCAAGGAGCTACACTACATATGCATGGGTATCAAATGGAGTAAGGGTATCATATGTGGACTGAACTGCAGAATGCCGGAATAAGAGGGGGATAGCTAGTCCTATCGAAGACTACGCTTCTGGCAGCCTCCGTCTTGCAGCATGTAGAAGAGAGTAGACTGAAGTCCTCCAAGTAGCATCGCATAGCATAACCCTAACCGATGATCCTCCCCTCGTCGCCCTATGAGAGAGCGATCACCGGTTGTATCTGGCACTTGGAAGGGTGTGTTTTATTAAGTATCCGGTTCTAGTTGTCATAAGGTCAAGGTACAACTCCAAGTCGTCCTGTTACCGAAGATCACGGCTATTTGAATAGATTAACTTCCCTGCAAGGGTGCACCACATAACCCAACACGCTCGATCCCATTTGGCCGGACACACTTTTCTGGGTCATGCCCGGCCTCGGAAGATCAACACGTCGCAGCCCCACCTAGACCAACAGAGAGGTCAGCACGCCGGTCTAAACCTAAGCGCCCAGGGGTCTGGGCCCATCGCCCTTAGCACACCTGCACGTTGCGTGGGCGGCCGGAAGCAGACCTAGCCTAGTGGCGTTCCAGTCCAATCCAGCGCGCGCCGCTCCGTCGCTGACGTCAAGAAGGCTTCGGCTGATACCACGACGCCGGGATACCCATAACTACTCCCACGTAGATGGTTAGTGCGTATAGACCAAATGGCCAGACTCAGATCAAATACCCAGATCTCGTTAAGCGTGTTAAGTAACCGCGAACGCCGACCAGGGCCAGGCCCACCTCTCTCCTAGGTGGTCGGAACCTGCCCTGTCGCTCCACCTCAAAGATCCACTCGCGGGTGATCCTCAAGCCGACCCGTCTTTAGTCACCACATGTATCATGTATAAAGTATAGTATATACCCGTGATCAACTCCCGTGTGATCACGGCCCGATAGTATAGCATGGCAGACGGACAAGGATGTAGGGCCACTGATGATAAACTAGCATCCTATACTAACCATTAGGATTGCAGGTAAAGGTAACAACAGTAGTAGCAAGGACAGGCTATGCATCAGTATAGGATTAACGGGAAGCAGTAACATGCTACACTACTCTAATGCAAGCAGTATAGAGAAGAGTAGGCGATATCTGGTGATCAAAGGGGGGGGGCTTGCCTGGTTTCTCTGGCAAGAGAGAGGGGTCGTCAACACCGTAGTCGTACTGGGTAGCAGCGGCGTCGGTCTCGGTGTCTAGCGAGAGAAGAGGGGGAAAAAACAATAAATATAATGCAAGCATATGCATAGTGATGCATGACATGACAAGTAACGGCATTAGAGGTGCCCTAACGCGGTATGAGGTGATACCGGTGAAGGGGGATGACATCCGGGGAAGTATCCCGGTGTTTCGCGTTTTCGGGCAAAGGGGCCGGAGGGGGAAAGTTGCGAGTTGGATAGGTTAGGAATGTGTGGCGGACGAACGGGCTGCGTATCTGGAATTGTCTCGTCGTTCTGAGCAACTTTCATGTTGAAAATATTTTAATCCGAGTTAAGGATTAAAAGATATGATTTTCTAAAGATTTTAATAATTTCTGGAATTTAATTAATTATTTAAATCTAACATTATCCAAAACAGTGTTTGCTGACGTCAGCATGACGTCAGCAGTCAACAGGGGCGTTGACTGGTCAAACTGACGTGTGGGTCCAGCGGGGCCCACCTGTCATACCCTGTTTAGGCTAATCAGGTTTTAGCTAAACTAATCACAGTTTAATTAGACTAATTAGTTAATTTAATTAATCTAATTATGATTAATTAACTTAATTAATTCCTTAATTAATTAATTAATTAATTAATTATTATTATTAATTTTAATTCCTTTTTTTAATAAAACGTTCTGGGGCCGTGGGGCCCCCATGTCATTGGCACTAGTGGCCAGAGTGGTTTCGGTGTTAGCGGGCGCTGGTCACCCGCCCGAACTGGCGCAGCGGGCGCCCGTCCGCGGCCAACGGGGAAGGGGGGCACGGCGAGCCGGGGCGCAGGCTCGCCGGCGGCGGCGACGGCGCACAGGGCAGAGCGGGGGAAACAGGGGTGCCACGGGGCCGGGCGCCGTGTGCAGAGGAGGCGGGGCACAGGCGGGTGAGGCCGGCAGGTAGCGGTGGTGGCCGGCCGCGGGCGTCGGCGACCAAAGCCACGCGCAGGCCGGCGTGGAGAGGCGAGGCCAAGGCCAGGGGAGACGAAGCGGGACGCGGGCCACGGCGAGGAAGGACGGCCGGGGCGCGCGAGGCCATGGCGCAATCGGCACGGAGGGGGGGGGCGAGCAGGGAGGAGGGGCGCCCGTGCGGGCGGTTGACCAGGCGAGACGCGTCGGGACGGGGCGACGGTGCGTGGCCAGGGCGCGGCCCGAACGCGGTGAGCGCGCGTGCGCGCGGTAGAGGAGGTCGAGGCGTCGGGCGCGTGGCCTGGACGCGCGAGGGGCGCGCGGCGCACGCCGTCGGGCGCGGCGACTGGGTGCAGACGTCGCCGGCGACAGAGGGGAAAGGGAGGAGAGGAGCTCACGGGGAGGGACGCGTAGGGTCTCGGGAGCGAGCTCGGGGGAGGTTGGGGAGGCCGTCGGGGACGAGCGGGCGACGGGGAGCAGGCCGGCGGGGTAGGAGCTCCGGGCGGCGGCGTCGTTCCACGGCGAGGAGGACGGGGGCAGGCCGGGGCGCGGCGCCGTTATCCTCCCGATCCAATCGGGAGGGAGGGGGAGAGTGGATGCGAGTGGGGGGGTGGCTAGGGTTTCGGGGTCTCACCCGGGGGGGAATAAGGAGAGAGGGGGTGGGTTTGCCAGGCGGCCCGGTGGCCTGCTGGGCCGAAGCCCAGTGGGGGGGGGAGGGGGTGTTCTCTTTTTTTTCTTTTTGATTTTCTGTTTTTCTTTCCTTTTGTATTTTCTTTTATTATTTCTTTTCTGTTTAAATCATATAATCCATTTAGCCATTTTATAAAAATATGTCTGTTGCACTATAATTACCTTTGTAATATTCGTCAACCACCGAACAATTTTATTTTAATTTTTGAAAACTTTTATTGTTTTCATCAATTTGAATTTTGAATTTGAACGGTTTCGAATTATTGCGAGGATAGCAACAGTAATTGGGATGACGTGCCATGATTAGCGTGGGATTACTGTAGCAAGTTTATCCGGGCGTTACACTAGCGCAAGCTTCACTCAGTCCGCTCTTGGCGGACTGAACCTTCTGGATCACCGTACTCATAATAGTACGGTGTTCCTCGTCGATGGAGGTGCCTTCAAGCACCTCCAGCAGATTGTCCGGCACCTATGGTTGGACGGAGGCCGCCGGCTCAGAAGGCTTGCTCCTCTTGGAAGGAGTTCGCCTACCGCGGTCCGGAACTGTTGAAGATTCCGGCGCGGTGTCCGGCACAAAGCCGGACTTGGAGCCCTGGGGGGCCTTGTCCCCTTCACTCCTGGAGTCCGGGAGGGTGCCTTGCGGCTCCTCCAGGACCACCTCCTCCTGCCCTGGAGTTTGTCGCGACGCCACTTTGGCGTCGTCTGCAGTGCGGGGGGAGACAGCGGACGGAGCTGAGTTCACGTCCGATGAGTCCAGGGAGCCGCCTGACGATTCGTCGAATTCGGCCCGGGGCGTACTGCATAATTATATTCGACATTAGGGAAAGTTGTGCAACAAAAGGAATATCATGAGTTACTCTGGTATCCGAACACTTACGATTTCGCCAGACGCCTGGCCCTGTCCGGCCACTCCTCTTCATCCTCGTCGGCGTCGGGGGCGTAGTCCGGCGGAGGGGTTTTCCTCTTCTTGGACCCTTCGGCCTCCCCTACTGGGCGGCCTTCCTCTTCTTTCCTCCCCCCACTGGAGGGGGAGAGGTTTCTTCTTCCTCCTCCTCGTCTTCACGGGAGGAGTGCGTCTTGAACTCGTCGGACGACGAGTCCGACACCACCATATGCCGGGAAATCTTTTGAGTCCCCGTGGCCTCCTTTTTCTTGGCCTTCTTCTCCGGCACCATGTAAGGTGCCGGAACCAGCAGCTTCACTAGGAGAGCAGGTGCTGGGTCTTCGGGCAGCGGAGCTGGACAGTTAATCGGTCCGGATATCGCCCGCCAAGCCTGTCAAGGGTAAGGGAGTTTAGATCCCGCATAGAGTCAAACTATGAAAAAAGCTTAACATCCTATAAAAGGTGTAGATGGCATACCTCGCTAGCGTGACGCTGCGAGCTATATCCGCGGTCCTCGGAAGCGGATCCGGGAGCCTCGGCGCCCTTGAATAGCACCTTCCAGGCATCTTCGTACGTCGTGTTGAAGAGCCTGCTAAGGGTTTGGTGTTGCGCCGGGTCAAACTCCCACAGATTAAAATCCCGTTGTTGGCACAGGAGGATCCGGCGGACGAGCATAACCTAGATTACATTAACTAGACGGATTGGCTTGTTCACCAGGGACTGGATGCATATTTGCAATCCGGTCACCTCTTTTTCGTCACCCCATGACAGGCCCGTCTCTTTCCAGGACATAAGCCGCGTGGGGGGTCCGGATCGGAACTCGGGGGCTGCGATCCAGTTCGGATCGCATGGCTCGGTGATGTAAAACCACCCGGATTGCCACCCCTTTAGGGTCTCCACAAAAGAGCCCTCGAGCCATAGGACGTTGGCCATCTTGCCCACCATGGCGCCTCCGCACTCCGCCTGGCTGCCGCGCACCACCTTGGGCTTGACGTTGAAGGTCTTGAGCCAGAGGCCGAAATGGGGGCGGACGCGGAGAAAAGCCTCGCACACGACGATAAACGCCGAGATGTTGAGGATGAAGTTCAGGGCCAGGTCATGGAAATCCAGGCCGTAGTAGAACATGAGCCCCAGGACAAATGGGTGGAGTGGAAAACCCAATCCGCGGAGGAAGTGGGGGAGAAATACTACCCTCTCATGGGGCCTTGGGGTGGGGGGGAAGCTGCCCCTCTTTGGGAAGCCGGTGCGCGATGTCCTTGGACAGGTATCCAACCTTCCTTAGCTTTTTGACTTTGCCCTCCGTGACGGAGGAGACCATCCATTTGCCTCCCGCTCCGGACATTGCTGGAGAAGGTTGAGGTGGGAAGTGCGGGCTTAGGCGCTGGAGCTCGAGTGCGCAGGAGATGGATAGGCAAAGGAGGAAGAAGGCGTAGGTAAAAAGGGTGGATCCTTATCCCCTTATATGGGCGGATGCGGTTATGCGTCCCCACCTGCCTAATAAAACTCGCTTGCCTACCAAGCGCCATGGTAAATGGCGCGGTTGGGTTACCCATGTCCGTATTGATGAGAATCCTATAAAAAGGGCACATGATCTCTGCTTTGACAAGACGTGCCAAGGAAACCGCCTCGCAAAACATGCTGAGGTGGAAAAGTAAAAACGATTCGAGTGAAGGACTTGGCTGTAGTGTGATGACGCACTGCAGAATACGTCAGCAGATTTGATTTGTGTTAATATTATTCTCTCTATGGCAATATGTGGAAGCTTATTTTGCAGAGCCGGACACTACTATTGGTGTTTACAATCTTCTATGAAGGACTTGGAGGAGGAACCCGCCTTGCAATGCCGAAGACAATTTGCGCGCCGGAGTCGTCGTCATTGAAGCCTGGTTCAGGGGCTACTGAGGGAGTCCTGGATTAGGGGGTGTTCGGGTAGCCGGACTATACCTTCAGCCGGACTCCTGGACTATGAAGATACAAGATTGAAGACTTCGTCCCGTGTCCGGATGGGACTTTCCTTGGCGTGGAAGGCAAGCTTGGCGATGCGTATATTCAAGATCTCCTACCATTGTAAACGACTTTATGTAACCCTAACCCTATCCGGTGTCTATATAAACTGGAGGGTTGTAGTCCGTAGGCAATCAACTCCATACACAACAATCATACCATAGGCTAGCTTCTAGGGTTTAGCCTCCTTGATCTCGTGGTAGATCTAGTCTTGTACTACCCATATCATCAATATTAATCAAGCAGGAGTAGGGTATTACCTCCATCGAGAGGGCCCGAACCTGGGTAAAAAACACCGTGTCCCTTGTCTCCTGTTACCATCCGGCCTTGACGCACAGTTTGGGACCCCCTACCCGAGATCCGCCGGTTTTGACACCGACATCCCCCTTTCTATCCTCACGAGGACTTGGCGCTCTACGCTGACAGGTCCCAGTCCCCAAGCAAGCTTCAGCCGTCGCTGGTATGCCAGGTCGCGATGCCGTGGTCAAGGCCAGGAGGTGAGCGGCCCGAGGTCCGGTAAGAGCCCCCGAGTCGCGATGCTTGGGAGGTCCCCTTTAGCGCTCAAGCAATCCTTGCTGGGCGAGAAAGGAAGGTAGTGTCGCCGTGACAGAGTTGCACTGGGCGGGGATTTAGCGCTGCGTTGGTCTAGCTTTTGTGACGGCGCGACTTATCTTGTGTATCTGACGTAGTTCCTCGGAGAGGCACCTAGCCTAAGAGGCGGTGGTCGAGGCACTGCTGGGTTAGGCCCTCGCGAGCTTCCTCCCACTCCCCCGCACTTCCCTTAGTGCTCTACGTTCTCAGGTCCCGGCCCTCGAGCGAGCTCAGCCGCCGCTGGTATGACAGGTCGCGATGCCGTGGGTCAAGGCCAGGGGGTGACGACTGGAGAGCCAGTAGGAGCCCATGAGTCGCGATGCTCAGGTACCCCCCCAATGTTGCTCCTGGAGTAGGTCCTCCACACCAATCATGAGGAGAAACAAGGCCTGTCGTTACGGTCACCGGCCAACCTATGGTCACTCCGAGGGAGCGGTCAGGTTTATTAACGTTGTACGGACGGACCCGTGCGCACGCACCGTGCCAGAGCGAGCGGCTCTTCAAATAGGCGCCGATCGAGTAGGTGATTAGGTCAGGTATGTTAAGCACATAGGAGGAAATCCAATTTCAAGCAAGCACGGGTAAAAGCAACCGCCGCTGGGTCGGGCCCGAGCGGCGTGGGGATGATGCAGCCCGAGGGGAGCCCCCAACAAGGTAAATAAAGAGCATAAACAAAATGGATACATGCCGCGGGGACGGACCCACGCGGCCTGGGAATGGTGCAGCCCTGTGGGTGCTCCCAGCTGAAAGTAGAACTCTGAAAGATGTCACATGGTGTTGTTGAAGATGAAGTGATGCTGAGGAAGTGAGCGATGCGCGGTGAAGATGTCGGCCCTCATGAGCCCCCAGGCCCAGGGGCCTCGGGAGGCTCTGGTGGCACGTGCAGGTCTTCGGGGACCATCGCCACCTCTGCCAGGACCGCGCGATGCCTGACCTCCTGAGCCTCCAGAATTCTCCTCAACAGGCACTGATGTGTGGCGACCGCGCTCGGCAGGCCGAAGGGCATGCGAACGTAGCTGTGGGGTGGTCCCACGCAGCGCCCTACGGCCGAAGGCCATAGGCGCTCCTGGGACGCAGCTCGGTTGAGCCCTGGTACGTCGACGCAGACGCGGAGTCCTCCATCCTCGCCTGGATGTGGGGCCACAGCAGGTAAACGGCGGCTGCCGCGCATGACTCTGGACTCTTGTAGCTCTTGGGTGTTCCTTGCGATGAACTCCTGAGGGTTTGGTCTCCTTTGACTTGTACCTTTCCAAGGGAAGCGTGCCTGAAAGAACCCCTCCAAGTGGTGCCCGAGCGCCTCCCCGCGACCTTGGCAAGGTCGGTGGCTCTCCAAGAGAGAGCCCCCAAGCCCTGCCTAAGGAGGGCGCCGGGCGTGCCTTCCTATGCGCGAGAGGGCGGCGCTCCCTGATCGAGCACGAATCCTGACGCAATACCTCCGGAGGTGCCTGCTTCCTTGTGGCTCTGGCCAGGTGAGGTCTTCTTATTCTTGAGGGTCGCCTTGGGAGGCCTCCCACTCTTGCGATCTGGGTCTTCGATTGCTGCGGCTTGGAATGCACGCTCGAGCGAGCACACTGCGTCCCTTTCTTCACAGGGTACGGTGATGACTCCACCGCTTCTTGGCATCTTGAGGACATTGTAACCATGGTGAGTCACTGCCATAAACTTGGCTAGGGCTGGGTACCCGAGGATGGCATTGTACGGCAGGCGGATATGAGCGACGTCGAAGTCGATGAGCTCGGTGCAGTAGTTGTTGCGTTGCCCGAAGGTGACCAGAAGGGGAACCTGCCCAATTGGAACAGTGGAACCATCGGTGACTCCTGAGAAAGGCTTGGTTGGCTGAAGCTGGTCGTATGGCACTTGGAGATTGTCGAACGTCTCGACGGACAAGACGTTGAGTCCTGCTCCACCATCGATGAGGGTCCTGGTGACCTGCACGTTGCTGATGACTCGGGAGCAAAGCATCGGGAGGACTCCGGCCGTTGCCGCACACTTGAGCTGGTCGGCGGAACTGAATGTGATCGCGCACGAAGACCACCTGAGAGGGCGCGTGGCCTCAAGCTTGGGAAGGACTGCATTCACCTCGCGAGCAAACTGCTTGAAGATGCGCTGTGAGGCTGGGGCCTGGGCGCCGCCCAGGATGCATGCAATTGCACGCGGCTCTTGGAAGCCCCCAGCCCCATCGTCTTGGTGTTGGTCTTCGTTCCTCCTCGGTGGAGGCGGCAGAGGAGGGAGGCCTGCGTTGCCGTGGGGACGGTCCTCATGAGGCTGGTCCCTCCAGCCTCCCTCGCGAGGCTGGTCCTGCCAGTGGTCCTCGCGAGGGCGGTCACACCATCCCTGGCGAAGGCCACGGTCTTCCCATCGTCCACCGCCTCTTCCTCCTCCTCGGCCATAGCCCCTGTCGTTGCGCTCTGGGCGTCGGCCGATTCGCCCATCTCGCACAGCTCTGAGCTCTTGACATTCATTGGTGTTGTGGGTGTGGAAGTTGTGGTACACGCAGTACCGTCCGCCCTTAGATGACTCAAGCTGATCCCTGCCTCGCCTGGTGTCCGGTTCCGTTGCTAGCACGGCAGCCCCCTTGCGCTTCACGTCCTTGGCCTTGAGCTTCTTTTCTTCCGGGTCGGCTGCCGGGAGCTCGAGAAGGGAGAGACGCCCTTCCTCAGCCCTGGCGCACTTGGTCGCCAAGTTGAACAGCTCCAGGGATGTGCACAGGTCTTCATGGATTGCTAGCTCTTCCTTCATCTTGATGTCACGCACGCCGCCGGAGAAGACTGAGATGATGGCTTCTTCAGTCACCTTGGGGATCTTGAGGCGAGCGTAGTTCAAGTGCTGGATGTACTTCTGCAGGGTTTCTCCTGGCTATTGCTTGATGCGGCGTAGCTCGCTCACGGCCGGGGGCCGGTCGCGAGTGCCCTGGAAGTTGGCGATGAAGCGGGTGCGCATCTTGCTCCAGGAGGAGATCGTGTCGGGCGCCAGGTTCAGGAGCTAGGTGCGGACGCCGTCCTTGAGCGCCATGGGGAACCAATTCGCCATGACCTTCTTGTCTCCGTTGGCGGCTACGATGCCCAGCTCGTAGAGCTGCAGGAACTCCGCGAGGTCCGCTGTGCCATCGTAGCAGGGAGGGAGGTCATGCTTGAACTTGCCTGGCCATGTGACGCGGCGCAACTCGGGGGTGAAGGCGAGGCAGCCTGCCGCGGCCACCGGCGCCCTTTGCTGGTGCTGGACTCGTTCTTGCGGGTCACCACGTGCCGCCACTGGGAGCAGCGCGGGGTTTTGTCGTGGAGGCGCTGGGGCGCGATCTTGGCGCGCCAGCGCTGGGAGCGCGCGAGCACCTTCCTGGGGACGTGGTATCTCTCGGCAGCTCCCTTCATCCTGCGCTGGCGCCGGACATGGAGGGTCTCGCCCTGGGGCTGCGTGCTTTGGAGCCAAGGCACCTTCTTGGGGAGGAGGCGGCAGAGGCGCCTCCTGATCCTCGCCCCCTGCATGGGACGGAGGGCGAGGCAGCGAGAGGGACCGCAAGGGGGAGCCCCCTGCGGCACTGACGAGCTCGGTGATGCGGGCGAGCCAGTCCTCATAGAGGTCGTCGGCGGGGCGATAGTGTAGGAGCTCCCACGCCAGGAGCAGTGAGGCGTGCGCGTCCATGGATGCGTGACGGGCGTGGGACGATGAGCCAGCTGAAGTCAGCGACGTGGAGGCGGTGCGGCCATCCCGCCTCACTGAGGGGTGCTGGGTCGAGGCCTGCTGCTCGTTCCCCGCCGGGCCGGTGGCGGCGTTGGTGGCGGGCGACAGGGAACGACAAGGGGGGCCGCCGACAGGCCCCGTCTGGGTGACGCGAGCGGCGTGAGCAGCCCGACGCTCTGCGCGAGCCCGACGAGCGTCAGCCATGGACACGATGGTAGATCATACGCGAACAGCGGAAGGAAGATTCCGGCTGTCGGCGTTCTGGGAACGGGGGTCCCCAGACTTGCCTGCTTGCGGCCTGTGGCGTGGCTCAAAGGGGGACCCAGCACGGCCCATCTTCATCAACACGGACCCAAGACCCTCGCGAGGGGCCAAGCCTCGCGGGGCGGACGACACGGAGCTTCCTCAGGCACGGCCTCATCAGGCTGGCTCACGAGGAGGTGGAAAGATCAAGGCAGGGTACCTCACGAGGTGCCCGTGACGCAAGCCATGACGACCAAGGGCGCCAGGCGGGTGCCAGCCCGCGCAGTGTCCTCCTTTCCTCTTTGGTGCAAAGGGGGCAAGCGCCGCCGCGGAGTACCGAGGCATCAGGCAAAGGTTGGCATTTCGGTGCAACGAGACCAAGACCAGGAAGACAGCAAGACCAAGACCACCACCAGAGCTTTGTGCAGGCGAAGACTACTTTTGTCAAGGTAGCGAGTACTAGCTGTCCCCCTTCAAATTAGCCCGCCATTGTTGGCTCCCTTCCCGCTCGATATTTGGGAAGAGGACCAGGGCCTCTATAAATAGGACCAGCCACCCACAGAGTAAAGGGTTCGGAAGACGAGGTTCTTTAGAGAGGGGGTTGGGAAGAGAGGTTGAATAGGAGAGGAATCAGAGAGAGAGAGAAGGGTGGCTGAACTCCTCCCGGCAGTTCATCGCCCCAGCCAAAAACAGACCCTCGTGAGGCTGTTCTTCCTTGTATCATTCATCATCATCAGCCCAAGAGGCAATCCACCACGCCACAAAATGGAGTAGGGTATTACACCACAATGGTGGCCCGAACCAGTATAAACCCTGTGTCTCTTGTGTTGTTCTTTTCATAGCTTAGATCTTAGCGAGGCGGAGGGGTGTAGGTAGGTAGGAAGAGAAATCTCCTCGCACACCCCAGTGTTCGAACCTCAAGGGTCTGCCGGAACCCGAAATCCGACATTTGGCGCGCCAGGTAGGGGTGCGCCGGAATTCGTCTTCCACCACCCCGTTCTCCTCCGACCATCGCACCCATGTCTGACGCTCGTCGGGCCCGCGCCGAGCGCCGGGCCGCTCTCACTTCCCGCGTTGCCTAGACAGCTCCTGTCGGCGGGAGTCTTCACCGTTCCCTATCACCTGCCGTCAACGCCGCCACCGGCCCGGTGGGGGACGAGCAGCAAGCATCGTCTCAGCATCCGTCCGTGCGGCAAGACGGCCGCATCGCAACTCCCTCGCTCCTCCCGGCTGGTTCTTCGTCCCGCGCACTCCGCGCACCCATGGAGGCTCGAGCTGCGCTCATCGCGGCGAACGAGCTCCTGCGCTACCGCCCCATCGACGACGTCTACGAAGAAAGGCTTGACCGCGTCGCCAAGCTCGTCCGCGCCGTAGGGGGCTCTCCTGGGCCGTCCGTTCCGCTGCACCACACCCCGCCCCGCGCGGGTGACGAAGCTCCGGTGGCGCCCCGACCGCCTCCTCCTCAAGAAGGCGCCATGGCTCCAAGGCGCGTGGCCCCTGGGCGGAACCCGCTCCGTCAGGTGCCAGCGCAGCAAGAGCAGAGCTGCCAGGAAGTCCCTCGCCCGCAAGAAGCTGCCCGGGCGCTCCCTGCTCCAGCACGTCGCGACCATGCTCCTGCTCCCGCACGTCAAGACCCAGCTGCAGCGCGTGGGGACATGCAAGACCAAGCTCTTCGTCACCCAAGGCCTCCCGTGGCCACAGCAGGCTGCCGTGCCTTCACCGCCGAGCTACGCAGTGTCGCGTGGCCCGGCAAGTTCAAGCCAGACCTGCCTCCTCGCTACGACGGCACGGCCGACCCTGCAGAGTTCCTCCAGCTCTACGAGTTGGGCATCGAAGTTGCCAACGGAGACGAGAAGGTCATGGCGAACTGGTTTCCCATGGCGCTCAAGGATAGGGCCCGCACCTGGCTCCTGAACCTGGCTCCAGGCACGATCTCCTCCTGGGACGAGATGCGCACCCGCTTCATCACCAACTTCCAAGGTACTCGCGACCAGCCACCCGCCGTGAGCGACATGCGCCGCATCAAGCAACAACCCGGGGAGACCCTGCAGAAGTACATCCAGCGCTTCAACAACGCACGCCTCAAGATTCCTAGGGTGACTGAAGAGGCCATCATCTCAGCCTTCTCCGACGACGTGCGCGATGTCAAGATGAAGGAGGAGCTGGCGATGCATGAAGACCTGTGCACTTCTTTGGAGCTGTTCAACTTGACAACCAAGTGCGTCAGGGCTGAGGAAGGGCGTCTCTCCCTCCTCGAGCTGCCTGCCGCGGACCCGGAAGAGAAGAAGCCCAAGGCCAAGGATGTGAAGCGCAAGGGGGCTGCCGTGCTCGCGGCAGAACCAGACACCAAGCGGGGCACAGATCAGCCCGAGCCTTCCAAGGGCAGCCGGTACTGCGTGTACCACGACCTCCAAACCCACAACAACAAACAAATGTCAAGAGCTCCGAGCCGTGCGAGAAGGAAGGATCGGCCGTCACCCCGACCGCGGTGACTCGGGCTACGGTCGAGGAGGAGGAAGGAACGCAGGACGCTGGGAAGACCGTGGCCCGCGCCAAGGGTGGTGCGATCAACCTCATGAGGATCGCTGGCAAGACCAGCCTCGCGAGGGAGACTGGAGGGGACGGCCTCGCGAGGATCGCCCACAAGGCAACGCAGGCCTCCCTCCGCTGCCGCCGCAACCAAGGAGAAATGAGGACCGCCACCAGGATGAGGAGGCTGGGGGCTTCCCGGAGCCGCGCGTGATCTCCTGCATCCTGGGCGGGGCTCAAGCTCCAGCCTCTCAACGCATCTTCAAGAAGTTCTCCCGCGAAGTGATTGCAATCCACCCCAAGATCGAAGCCACGCACCCTCTCAGGTGGTCGGCGTGCGCCATCACATTCAGCTCGGCAGATCAGCTCAAGTGTGCGGCTATAGCCGGAGTCCTCCCAATGCTCTGTTCCCCAATCATTAGCAATGTGGTAGTCACCAGGACCCTCATTGATGGTGGGGCGGGGCTCAACGTCCTGTCCGTGGAAACATTCAACAATCTCCAAGTGCCTTACAGCCAGCTTCAGCCAACCAAGACTTTCTCCGGAGTCACCGACGGCTCCACGGTCCCGATCGGGCAGGTCTGCCTCCTAGTCACCTTCGGGGCACGCGACAACTACCGCACCAAGCTCATCGACTTCGACGTCGCTCACATTTGCCTGCCGTACAACGCCATCCTCGGGTACCCAACGCTGGCCAAGTTCATGGCCGTAACTCACCACGGCTACAACGTCCTCAAGATGCCAGGAAGTGGCGGAGTCATCACGGTGCCCTGTGAAGAGAAGGATGCGGTGTGTTCCCTGGAACGAGCCTTTCAGGCCGCGTCACTAGAAGACCCGGATCGCAGAAGCAGGAGGCTTCCCGAGACCGCCCCCAAGAAGAAGAAGACATCGTACGGCCCGGCTCCTCAGGAGGCAGGCCCCTCAGGGCCCGTGCCTGCCCAGGGGGAACCTCCTTCCATTGCATAGAAAGTGCGCCCGGCGCCCTCCTCAGGCAAGGCTCGGGGGCTCTCCCCTGGAGGGCCACCGACCTGGCTAGGGTCACGAGGGAGGCGCTTGGGCACCACATGGAGGCGTGTTTCGAAGCACGTTTCCCTTAAGAAGGAGTAAGGCAAGGAGAGCCAGACCCTCAGGAGTTCGTCAGCAAGGCTATTCAGGAGCTACAGGAGTCAAGAGTCATGAAAGGCAGCCGCCGTCTACCAGCAGTGGCTCCCCATCCAGGCGAGGATGGTGGGCTGCGCGTCTGCATCGACATACCAGGGCTCAACCGAGTCACCTCTCTGGAGCGCCTCTGGCCCTCGCGAGTGGGGCGCTGCGGAGGTCCATCCCACAACTACGTTCGCATGCCTTATGGCTTGCCGAACGTGGCTGCCACGTACCAGCGCCTCATGAGGGGCATCATGGAGGCACAAGAGGCCAGGTGTTCCACTGCCCTGGCGGAGATGGAGATGGTCCGCGGGGAGCCGCCGGCACCTCCGGAGCCTCCCGAGGCCCCCGGGCCTGGGGGCTCGGGAGGATTGGCTTCCGCGGCCCATCGAGTCTGCTACACCAACACCCCTTAGTCCTCAACGTCATCAGGTGACATCTTTCAAGTTTCACTTCCAGCTGGGAGCGCCCCCCAGGGCTGCATTATTCCCACGCCGCGTGGGTCCATCCCTGCGGCATATACCCCTTTTATTTCATGTTGTTAGCTTACCTTATTGGGGGCGCCCCTCGGGCTGCATGATCCCCAAGTCGCTCGGGCCAGACCCAGCGGTTTGTATCCCATTTGCGTTTATTCCCGGTTATGCGTTATACCCACCATGTTATATTATTTGATGCCGGTCCACAGCACCTCTTCTTCTCCATGCCGACCACTTGCACGTTAAAGGGGGGTACCTAAGCATCGCGACTCAGGGCTCTTACTGGCTCTCCAGCCCTCACCCTCTGGCCTTGTCCACGACATCGCGACCTGGCATACCACCGACGGCTGAGACCAGCTTGAGGGCCAGGACCCGAGGACGTAGAGTGCCAACATCTAACCGAATTTGCAGGGAGACATCACAAGATAAGGCCAAGTGCCAGGCGTAATCCGCCTAGAGGTAGGGCGCCGTGAGTCCCGCACTGGCTCACGGGTGCCCAGATACACCTCACCAGGGCCTACCGTGCCAGCCACGTGTTAGGGCAGGGCTGTACATGCCCCGGGGGCTCCTCCTGGAGGGGGGCCCCCTCCCACGTACTAGTGGAAGCACCATGCTCTGCGCTGGCTGACGACACTGCCGAGGAGCGGCTATGCACGTACACATACGGAAGCGCTATGCTCCGCGCTGGTGATAAACAACTGAGGGTGGCCCCCGGGCCGCGTCAGCCTCAAGGAGCCCAGAGCTCAGTGTCTAGCCTCATCGCAACACCTCCCCTCGGGAGTGCTGCGCGAGGGGGCTGGGCACGGGGGCTGCGCCTGGGTCACGCCCATACGCACGCCGCCCAGCCGGGCCCCCCTGGGGCCTGGTTCGTCGCGCGTCTCTCCCCAAGCAGAGCCAAGGTACGAAGGTCGTTTGAGCGTCAAGGGGGACTCCTGAGCATCGCGACTCAGGAGCCTAACTAGTCGCGTAGCCCCTCACTCCTTGGCCCCGTCCTTGTTTCTGGTCGGGACTAATGCTGGGTGAGGTATGTGCGCGGCCGGGCTCTAGAGACGTAGAACGGTAGATCCACCCACTTCACACCTCCCTACTTGCTATTCGTGCGCCAAGGGGGACTCCTGAGCATCGCGACTCAGGAGCCTAACTGGTCGCGTAGCCCCTCATTCCTTGGCCCCGTCCTGGTTTCCGGTCGGGACTAACGCTGGGTGAGGTATGCGCGCGGCCGGGCTCTGCAGACGTAGAACGGTAGATCCACCCACTTCACACCTTCCTACTTGCTGTTCGTGCACCAAGGGGGACTCCTGAGCATCGCGACTCAGGAGCCTAACTTGTCACGTAGCCCCTCACTCCTTGGCCCCGTCCTGGTTTTCAGTCGGGACTAACGCTGGGCGAGGTATGCGCGGGGCCGGGCTCTTCTGGCGTAGAACATAAGCAAGTAGGAAGGAAAAGCGCAAATTTCGAGAAATTCAAGAGCAAATATTACAGTCCACACTGTTATCTCAATGCCAAACGCAAGTTTAAATGCCTCCCCGAGGCATGATACATGTGCAAGAATTAAAGGCAGGACAGGAGCCACGACGGAGTCACCTGTGGGCGGAGGAGCAGCGCGGAATGGGTTCGCCTTACGGAGCAGTGGGGTCGGCAGCGCCTTGCTTCGGCTTGGTGCTGAAGGCCCGGAACTTCCCCAGCACACTCTCCGCCGACCCTTCATGGCCTCGGCAGCGGCAGCGGCACGCTCGCCGCTTACTGGCTCCAGCAGGCTGTCGAGGTCGACGCCGGGATCGCGAAGGTAGATGTGGGTGAGGACCCGCGTCAGTGCTGCAGAAGACAGGACGCGCGCCTCGGCCTCAGCCGTGGGGCCGAGGCCAAGGGCGACATCTTCGAGAGCACGAACCAGGAAGGGAAGCAGCTTGGCGGGGCCGTCCTCGGCGCTAGCCAGCGGGCTCTCTAGGCCGCTGTCGTAAAGCGTCCTCAGGAAGGAGCGAGCCTTCGCCTCCATCTCCGTGAAGGCCACGCGGTCCTCAGCAAGAACCAGGGCCTTGTCATCTAGCTCGGCCTTCCTCGCCCTCAACTCCTGCTCCAGCGCGCCTAGGCGGTCGCGGCGCTTCCTGAGCTTGGCCTCCGTCTCCTTGACGGCCGCCTCACGAGCCTTCACGCCTTCTTCCTACTCTTGGCGAAGGCGGGCCTCTTTCGCGAGCTGGTCCCGCAGGCCTTGCAGCTCGTCCTCCAGCGCCTTGCAGCGACCACGGGCGTCGACCACCTCCCCCAGGGCTGCGTCATGAGCAGCCTTTGCCTCAAGAATGACCTATTTCTCCTCATTGCAAGCCGTCGAGGCCTGGACCAGCACTGCCCGAATCGAAGCGTCGGAGCGAACCCATCCTGAAGCCAGCTCCAAGCGCCCGGCCGCCAAGCAAGGGTCGGCGCCAAGAAGATCCAGCCGCAGTCGGTCCAGCTCAGCAGCAGCATGGTCCAGTACGGCAGAAGGAGTCAGAGAGATAGTAGCCGATGGAGTAGGAGGAGAAGGCGGCAGCGCGGCCACAGCATCCTGAGGCGGAGTCTGCTGCGCCCCAACGGCTGTAGTGGCGGCGGTAGGCAAGGACACCTCGGGAGTCACATGGGCCGTGGGGGCTGAGCTCGCCCCAGCCGGCTCAGCCTGGCCTCGTGAGGACGACCGGGCAGGAGAACCCCGTGCATCGCGGTCACCCTCCTTCGCGGGCAGAGGCGCTGCCATGGGTGGAATCTCAGGAGCTTCCTTCAGCTTCTTTGCTGCGGGCGCCAGCCTATCCAAGAGATGTGGACGTCAAGCCTCAGAAGCAGGACAAGAAATAAAGACAAGGATCAAATGCTTACGGGTCGTCGCCAGTGAGCTCGAGCGGCCTCCGGCCAAATTTGAAGCCTGAAAGCCGGCTAGAAGGGTCAACCTCGGGAAGCTTGGAAGCAGAAGGTGTGTCTGCGGTCCGCCTCGGGGCCGGGGTAGACCCCCGGGAGATCAGCCCGGTCCTGTCCTTCTTCAGGATCGGGGGCAAGCTCTTGCCGTCCTGCTCGCCGTCATCCTCTTCGTCATCGCTCGGAGAGAGGCGGAGAACGCGGGACCTGCGCCGGGAGAGGGGAGCCCTCGACTCTCCATCAATCGCCTCGGAGTCAGGCCCTCTTTCCCGCTCCCCTCCTTCCTCCTCTTCGCTGGAATCGTCAGAGGGCACGTCCACCGGTTCCTCAGGAGTTTCCATGGGCACGGGCCCATCCCTGTTGAAGACGGGCATGGACTCCACTACCTACTCCCAGTCGTCGCGGAGGAACAAGGGCGTAGGAGCGCCCTCCAACCTCGCCACATCACACCCAACCAGAGATTGGAGGACCGCAGCCAGATCTCCATCAGCCCAGGCCGCGGGGCTCGGATGGGGCCTCCACATCGGAAGCGAGTACCGCTAAAGCGGAGCCAGCTGGTGCTCCAGAAATTCCCTCACCAGCGACGCGCCAGTCAGCTTCGCCGCCGCCATGTTGGCCGGCCTCAGATCCGCGTCCATCTTCTCCAGCACCAGCTTCGCGCGGGGGTCCGCGAGCTCAGCTCGACCCCAATCGCTGAGCTCGTGGGCTGCTCCGTGGGCAAGATCAGCCGAGGGTGGATGCGCCCAGCATCCACCAAGATCCACTTGCTCCTGAAGCCCTCAATCCTTTTCCCGGGGTTCGAGATGGCAATGGCGCCACCATACGCGATGAAGTTCGCGCACACAGAAGCAGGACCGCGAGAGGTCTGCAGGTAGAAGTAGTGGCGCAGCAAGGCCACTGAGGGCTGCACCCCTACGTGAGCCTCGCAGTAATAGGCGAAGATTGCCAGGAGAAGGACGGAGTTGGGGTGGAGATGCAGAGCCTGTAGCTTGTAATGGCAGAGGACAGAGAAGAAGAACTCAGAGAAGGGAGGCACCAGGCCGGCAGCAATGGCACTTACGAAGAACGGATAGAAGGTGCTCCCTTGGCCTTCCCGGGTGGCGGAGCCGGCCTTGAGCGCCTTCGCCCCGTTGATGCCCTGCACCGCCGCCATCCGGCACAACCAGGCAAGGCTCGCCTCCGACACGTTTGGCGAGTCCAGGGCAGACGAGTACCAAGCTCCGGCCGGGGACTGACAAGGCGCCATGGCTTCCTAGGTCACGCGGTCGGAGTAGATCTGGATATTTTGGAGGAAGGAAGGAGAGGCGTAAGAAAGGGGATCTGAGCAGCAACCGAAGAAAGCAAAAAGCGAAGTCTGGGCAGATGCCGCACCCTTATCAACTCGCGCGGATGCTGAGGCACCCACATCCCTTCAACCGCCACGCGGTGCCCAAAGCCGCAGGCTGTTACGGCCCGCGGCGCTTCGCCCTTGCCCTTCCGCCTCCCTGCACAGCCAAGTCCGGGCGCGCCTTGGGCCCGGGGGCTACTGTCGGCGTTCTGGGAACGGGCGTCCCCAGACTTGCTTGCCTGCGGCCTGCGGCGTGGCTCAAAGGGGGGCCCAGCACGGCCCATCTTCATCAACACGAACCCAAGACCCTCGCGAGGGGCCAAGCCTCGCGGGGCGGACGACACGGAGCTTCCTCAGGCACGGCCTCATCAGGCTGGCTCACGAGGAGGCGGAGAGATCAAGGTGGGGTACCTCACGAGGTGCCCGTGACGCAAGCCATGACGACCAAGGGCGCCAGGCGGGTGCCAGCCCGCGCAGTTTCCTCCTTTCCTCTTTGGTGCAAAGGGGGCAAGCACAGCCGCGGAGTACCGAGGCATCAGGCAAAGGTTGCCATTTTGGTGCAACGAGACCAAGACCAGGAAGACTGCAATATGGAGGTCATCGTGGAGCCCAGGACAGCGTCACCACCAGAGCTTTGTGCAGGCGAAGACTACTTTTGTCAGGGTAGCGAGTACTAGCTGTCCCCCTTCAAATTAGCCCACCATTGTTGGCTCCCTTCCCGCTCGATAATTGGGAAGAGGACCAGGGCCTCTATATATCGGACCAGCCACCCACAGAGCAAAGGGTTCGGAAGAGGAGGTTCTTTAGAGAGGGGGTTGGGAAGAGAGGTTGAATAGGAGAGGAATCAGAGAGAGAGAAGGGTGGCTGAACTCCTCCCAGCAGTTCATCGCCCCAGCCAAGAACAGGCCCTCGCGAGGCTGTTCTTCCTTGTATCATTCATCATCATCAGCCCAAGAGGCAATCCACCACGCCACAAACTGGAGTAGGGTATTACACCACAACGGTGGCCCGAACCAGTATAAACAATGTGTCTCTTGTGTTGTTCTTTTCATAGCTTAGATCTTAGCGAGGCAGAGGGGTGCAGGTAGGTAGAAAGCGAAATCTCCGCGCACACCCCAGTGTTCGAACCTCAAGGGTCTGCCGGAACCTGAAATCCGACACCAGCGCACCCCTACCTGGAGCGCCAAATGTCAGGTTTCGGGTTCTGGCAGACCCTTGAGGTTCAAACACTGGGGTACACGCGGAGATCTCTCCCCTACCGATCTACGTCCGATCCTCTCGTGCAAACTAAGATGAAAACGATGAACAACACAAGAGAGACAATGTTTATACTGGTTCGGGCCACCATTGTCGGAGTAAACGACCACGGGTAGCCTAGCCGGCTCCCCCTGACCCTTCTGAAAAAATTACGAGCCGATCCGGCCCTCAAGAATCCAAGACGTGGGGCTGCCTTCCCCGTGCCGGCTGTCTCCCAGGCCGACTATCGGAAGGCGGCCCGGCTTTAGCCCTCATGAAGAAAGCCGCGGGAGGGCCGGCTCCAAGAAGCCGGCCGCGACAAGCCGACTCCCACAAAGCGGTCAAGATCGTACCCTCGAAGTCTGCATCCACATAACGGCGATGTGGCGGGGCGTGGCTACAGTAAAGCCTGCCACCCCCGAATCCCGGAGCACGCCTGGCACAGTGCGCCGTACGGGGTGGCCATGACTCGTCCGGTGCGGCACTGTTGCCATGTTGACCCTGATGCCACCCACGACGGGCTGTCAGCACGGCCCACGGGCGGTGGGCCCCTTCAGGCAGAGAGACACCCGAAGGCGGCCAGGCCTCCCCTAGTCGGCCCAAGACAGGGCCGGCTCCCCACAGCCGGCTTGCTTCCCCCTCGAAGGAGACGCCCCATTAAGGAGACAAGACGAGGTGAGGCTACAGCGATCGCCCACCGGGCGGCGGCACTGTAGCCACGCTTACCTCGGCGAAGCCCTCGTCACAGGTTTGAGGCAATAGTAACCAGCCACCGACAAGGCCCCTGACAGTGGGGCCTGCATGTCGACCAAGGAGCCGGCAGCCGGCGGGCCCCAGCAGCCGGCGTAGAAGCCGGCGAGCATAGACACAGACGGTTGGGGCCCACACCGAGCCGGATTACCAATGTACCCCCGGGGGGTGGGCCTATATAAACCCCCCGGGGCACCCATACAAAGGGTGGATCGGAGCTAGTTTTAGACACCACATAGAGAGGAGAGGAGAGCTAGCCGTGCCCTTCTTCTTCTTCTCGCAAAACAGCTCAAGGGTCATCTTGTAGCCACTCATTCATCCAGTGATCATGCGGAGACCCCGCAGAGCAGCAGTAGGGGTGTTATCTCCACGGAGAGCCCTGAAGCTGGGTAAGATTCGCCGGCGTGCATGTCTTCGCCTCATCCCGCTTCCAGGCACCGGCGACGTCTTACTGGCTCCCACAATGATAAGCCACCCGTTGGCATATGTCACACCTACCACCCGACATTTGGCGCCCACCGTGGGGCACTGGTCCGCCACCCGACATTTGACGTCTTACTGGTCGTACCACTGAAACGTTCGGCCGGCTGTTGGCTCGATGAGCTGCCGGCCGTCCTCTGGAGTCTGCGCACTACCCCAAACAAGTCAACCGGCTTCACACCTTTCTTCCTCGTGTATGGTGCCGAGGCAGTCATCCCAACTGACATCGAGTTCGACTCGCCTCGGGTAATCATGTACACGGAGGCGGAGGCCAAGGAAGCACGAGAAGATGGCGTCGACCTGCTGGAAGAAGGCCAGCTGTTAGCCCTCAGCCGGTGCGCCATCTACCAGCAGGGCTTGCGCCGCTACCACAGCTGGAAGGTCAGACCAAGATCTTTCCAAGAAGGCGACCTCGTGCTCCGGCTGATCTAGCGAACAGCCGGCCACCACAAGCTCTCAGCCCCTTGGGAAGGCCCCTTTGTCATCAGCAGAGCACTGGGAAATGACTCCTACTACCTGATCGACGCACAGAAGCCGGAGGTATGAAAGAGAGACGACTCCGGCAAGGAGTCGGAACGACCATGGAACGCCAACCTCCTCTAAAGATTTTACAGTTGAAATGCAGTATGTATCACGCTAACTTTTGTACTAAGTATGAGACAATAGGCCCCCCGAGGAGAGCTCGGGGACTGCCATCTTTTATCTATGAATGAAGAGTATCATGCTTATGATCATGTCATTACATTCACTTTTTTCGTCCGGCACCGAGTTCGACTAGTCGGCCCAGGGACTGGCTGCCTTGAGTTATATTAGAAGTCCTACCCGCGGTCAGACAAGTAGTGTGCCGGCACCCCAAGCCTTCTCTTGCCAAAAGTCGCAGTTCGAAGAACCGGCTGTCCGGCTGGCAAGAGTTAAAGGCAGGAAAGGACACCCACACGAAAAACGGCTAGGGACAACGGACTAATATAACAAAAGCCGGTTTTTCTCCCTCCACCAACCGACTACCAGAGTAGCCGGCCGGCCGGCATCCATTCACCTCGCTTCAATCTAAGAAAGCTCGAGTACTTGCCTTCCCCAAAAAATAAATAAAGCCAAGTTCTTCCCTAGCCACAGGCTGCAGAGCAGCTGCCGGTTGGGAAGGCAGCAGCCAGGGGAAGGCGGCAAAGGAAACAGCCTAAGGATAAAAAGCATACGTGAATGGAAGCCAAACACACACACGATCATATTTACACAAAAGGCCTTCGAAAGGCCAGCATTCAACAATAGTTTGAATACACCCCCAGTGGGTGGAACTGCGCAAGTTTAATAAAAATTATTCAAAGAGTAACAAGCAGGAAAAGCAAGGACGGCAGATTAAGCCAAGGGAGCGACTGGCGAGTCGGGCAGGTCGGTAGAGACGGCAGTGCTGGCTGGAGGAGTGGCCGGCTAGCGAACCTCGGCATGGTCACCACGTCCTGCAGAGGGCGCGCTAGCACGCGCCTCGTTGCTGGAGGCATGGTCAAGCTGAGGCTGGTTGGCCACTTCACCAGCCGGCTCGACGTCTTCGCCTTCCTCCCCTTCGTCGTCTTCACCTTCATCGCTGGAGGCGATCTCCTCTGCCGAGTCCTCACCCTCTGCCGGGTTCAGCCCGAACCATTCCTCCGGCTGGGCAACACCGTCGTCATTTATCTCAGGAGCAAAGGCGCTGATGTCAGTGCACTCGGCGATCGTCGAGGCATGCTGAGTGATAGCCGGCCGCACCTCCTCCATCTCCTCGTCGGCTTCCAGCCGCCAGGTGCGCAGCTGGTCCAGGTTCAGCCCGGGATACCAGGCTCGGACGAACTCCAGCGCCCGCCCAGCTCCAGGCCAGGCTGCCGATGCCTTCCAGGCCTCGAAACGGCCAACTGCAACCTCCAGCCAGTCGGTAGTCCAACTCGGGGTACGGGGAATCGCTTCGCCTGGCCAGAGGGCGGCCAACACCTGCGCCCCGGCGCGCTGGAGGCGGCGGAGCATGTGGTGAGCCGGCTGCAGCCGGGCTTGGACCGCCAAGAGTTGCTCCTCAAGCGTCCGGCTCGCGTCCGGCGCGATCTCAGCCCCCGCCTGCCAGCGCGCCTCGCGGTCGGCCTTGATGGTCTGGGTGGCAAAGATGGAGTAGCCGGGGAAGTAGTCTGCACAAAGAACAAAAAGTAGCACAAGTCAGAACACAAATCAGGGGGCAAGGGGCAAGAAAGGAGTGAGGAAGGCGGCTTACCATCGATCAGATCCTCAACCCGGCCGTAGCCCTCGCTCAGCGCTTGTTTTGCCTCAGCCCAGCCCGCCGCTTCGGTCTCGAACTCAGCTTTGAGGGTGTCCTCGCTGCCCTGCGCCTTCTTCAGGGCCGCCTTGTGGCTCTCCTCCTGGTCGGCCAACTTCTTGGCCAGGCGGTCACGCTCCAGGACTAAGGCGTTGCACTCGGTTTCCTTGGCGCGAAGGGCGGCCTGGGCCCCGCTGAGCTGCTCCCTCAAGTCGGCATTGGCTCCTGCAAGCATGAAGACAAAGGAAAGATCAATAAGGAAGAAGTCGTCAGGGAAGATCCGACCCGACCGCTCAGCAGTCGGCCCGAATCTCGGGGACTACACCCAGTGGGTGCGCTGACGCGCCCCCACAGGAGATGAACGAGACAAAGCACGCACTCCGGCTGTTGGCCAGGTCATCGGTTTTCTAGCCCAGCTCCTAAGCCTGGGAGTTGAACGCAGCAGCGCGGATGTTATGGTATTCCTGGAAGATCAGACAGGATGCAAGAATAAGATAGCTGTCAGGACCTAGTAAGTTCCAAGCCACCTGCTCAGCAGCCGACTACGAACTCGGGGACTACACCCAGTGGGTGCGCTGACGCGCCCCCACGGAAGAAATCAAAAAAGCAAGACAACCAAGGCCGGAAGGCTCACCCGGATGATGGCCCGCGTCGTGAGGAACTCTTGGGTATATCGTTGCAGCGAAGCAGCCTGGGCTTGAAGCCGGTTCCGGACCTCCTGGGCCGCCGTGTTCAGCTCGGCCGTCCCCCCGCTGGGCGTCCACTGGGACGTGCCGGCGTTGGCCGCCTCCAGAGCCTCCGCCGTCTGGCTGGCGCCCGCAGCTCTATGCAGCTCCGGTGCGGAGGTAGCTCCCCCTGCACGCCGGCGAAATGCCGGCTGCACCTCGAGGCCGGCCCCTGCCTCCGGCTCGCCCCCGGCCGGCTGCCCTGGCGCCGCGGCTAGTTGGCCGCTTTGGCCCGCTCTAGTCGGCGCCGTCTGCGGCGCCTCCTCCACGAAGACCACGTGGTCCTCCCTCCTCTCCATCACCGGTGGGTCTCGGTCGACCTCCTCCGACGGGGGCACGGGGATGTCAGGGGCCACGGCGCGGAGGGGAACGACGAGCTGCGGAGGCTGGTTGCGCGAGGCCTCCGCCTCCCTCTCCACGGCCGTCGCGTCGGCCTGCTCCTTTGCCGCCTGGGCGGTCCTTCGCTCCGCCGCCTCCCGCTCCTCCCGCGCCTCCCATGCGCTCCGTGGCCTCCGTGAGGTCGGCGCAGGGATCCACGTGGCGGGAGCCTGAGGACCCTCTAGTCAGCCCGACTACGGAGCCGCCAGGACCTCGCTCGAGGGAAAGCGGTGCCCTGCCCGACGAGCAAAGAAAGTTTAGAAGAGCCTCAATCGAAGAGGACAACAAAAAATACAAGACATTTGATGCTTACGCCGATATCGCCTACGGCTGTTTCACCGCCTTGCGGAAGCGGGCCGCCTTCACGGCCGCCTCATCCTGCTTGGTCGCCGCCGTGGAACCCTTGGGTTTCTTCGGCCGGCTGCCGAAGTAGGTCGATGCGGCCCGGCGTTTCTGCGTGCCGCCACGGGCAGCCGGCGCGGCAGACGGGCCCATGCCTTGATGATCAGGCGCCGGCTAGCGGTGCGGAACGGCTTCGACCTTGTCATCGTCCGCCCAGTCCTCGAGGCCGGCCCCGAGCCCCGCGCCGACTGCCTCGTCGCCTTCCCCCACGATGGCATCTTCCATGGCGGCCGCTCCCAGGTCCGGATCATCGACGTCGTCCACCATGCGGTCGGGGAGGAGCTGGCGCTCTACCCCTGCGGCACCGGCCGTCGGCGGAAGAAGAGGGTTCTGCTGAGGGCAAACCAATTGATCAGAAGTCGGCCATCATGAGGCCGGCTACAAAAAGGAAGAAAAGAAGAAAAACTTACAGCAGGCGGAGGGTTGGCGCGAGAATACGGCCCCTTGCCGTATCGCCAATCCTCAGCGAGCTTGCAGTTGGAGATGTAGTTCACCATGTAAGACACCTCAATGTGAGGCATCTCCCTGGTGCTCAGCCGGCACGGGTCGAAGCAGCCGCCCATCTGACAAATCATGTGAGGCCGGCCTTGGAGTGGAAGTACTCGGCGCTCCACGAAGGCGGCCACCAGGTCGGCTCCGGTCAGGCCCTCCGACTGGATCATCACCCGGAGCCGGGCGACGGCTGCGTTCCCGTCCTGAGACAACGACCTGACCCGGTAGCTCCACAAGGGTTGCCTCCCAGCCGGCGGACCGGCTACGTAAGTCGGCAGGTTGACGAAGTCGCCTTGCTGGGCGACATTCTTCACGTAAAAATAGGACTTCTGCCAGAGCTTCACCGACTGGATCAGCGGGATGGGCGGGAATGGATTGTTCTCGCCCGTCCGCCTCATGGCAATGAAGGCTCCGCAGGGGGCGGGCACGCCCGCGACAACGGTGCCGAGCTTGCTCTGGAAGAATTCTCCCTAGAGCTCGAGAGTGGGGAGAACCCCAAGAAAGCCCTCGCACAGGGTGACGAAAGCCGACAGCAACATCACCGTGTTGGGTGTGAGGTGATGCGGCTGGAGGTGGTAAAACTCAAGAAAAGCGCGAAGGAATCCGCTCGCCGGGAGGCCGAAGCCGCGCAGGCAGTGCGAGCGGAAGATTACCCGCTCGCTCTCCTCTGGTGCTGGCGAAATCTCCCTCGCCGGCGCACGACAAACCCGCACGTAGTTCTCGCCCGGCAGACGCCGTGTCCGGCGGAGGAACTCAACGTGGTCCTCGTGGACGTTGGAGCCGTCCCACGAGCTCGACAACGCCATGGGAGCGACGCGGCGAGGAACAAGGCGATGCAACGGCGGAGACGCGCACGACCCCGCTATGGCGGGACCGAAGGAACCGAGAGGTCCGACGGCGGAGCGGCGCGGCAATGGGTCGCTACGGCGGCGGAAGGAAGGAGAAGGAAGGTGAGTAAGGGTGGAGCGAGGGAGAGGGTGCGAGCCTCTGCCGCTCCCTCTCCTCCCCGTACTTATAGACCTGCGCGGCGGAGCCGAGGAGGCATGGTGTGGGGGAACGTGGGATCAACTGCGCCTGCTCCCCACGTCCCGCGATTATGGTGCCTTGATGACGTAATGAAACCGCCGCGGGAAGGCGAGCGGTCCGTTGTGGGCCGCAGAAGATCCGGGCTTGGGCCAAGGCCTAGAAGTGGTGGGCCCAGGCCTGCAGCGGCGTCCCATCGCGCGCGTGTGTTGGCAGGTTTTCCTTGCCACGTGGCCCGCGGGGTGGCGCGCGGTCAGCTCGCAGGCCGACCCACGTTCCCGCCTACAAGATATGGAGCTTTCCAAAGACGGCGCGCATAAGCGAAGCCGGCTCCTCAGGAAAGGAAGCTAACCAAGCTTCTCGTCCCTTTGTCAGCCTCGAAGCTCGATCAGCTTCGGGGACTACTGTCGAAGTAAATGACCACGGGTAGCCTAGCCGGCTCCCCCTGACCCTTCTGAAAAAATTACGAGCCGATCCGTCCCTCAAGAATCCAAGACATGGGGCCGCCTTCCCCGTGCCGGCTGTCTCCCAGGCCGACTATCGGAAGGCGGCCTGGCTTTAGCCCTCATGAAGAAAGCCGCGGGAGGGCCGGCTCCAAGAAGCCGGCCGCGAGAAGCCGACTCCCACAAAGCGGTCAAGATCGTACCCTCGAAGTCTGCATCCACATAACGGCGATGTGGCGGGGCGGGGCTACAGTAAAGCCTGCCACCCCCGAATCCCGGAGCACGCCTGGCACAGTGCGCCGTACGGGGTGGCCATGACCCGTCCGGCGCGGCACTGTTGCCATGTTGACCCTAATGCCACCCACGACGGGCTGTCAGTGCGGCCCACGGGCGGTGGGCCCCTTCAGGCAGAGAGACACCCGAAGGCGGCCAGGCCTCCCCCAGTCGGCCCAAGACAGGGCCGGCTCCCCACAGCCGGCTTGCTTCCCCCCTCGAAGGACACGCCCCATTAAGGAGACAAGACGAGGTGAGGCTACGGCGATCGCCCGCCGGGCGGCGGCACTGTAGCCACGCTTACCTCGGCGAAGCCCTCGTCATAGGTTTGAGGCAACAGTAACCAGCCACCGACAAGGCCCCTGGCAGTGGGGCCTGCCTGTCGACCAAGGAGCTGGTAGCCGGTGGGGCCCACCAGCCAGCGGGCCCCAGCAGCCGGCGCAGAAGCCGGCGAGCGTAGACACAGACGGTTGGGGCCCACGCCCAGCCGGATTACCATTGTACCCCCGGGGGGTGGGCCTATATAAACCCCCCGGGGCACCCATACAAAGGGTGGATCGGAGCTAGTTTTAGACACCACATAGAGAGGAGAGGAGAGCTAGCCGTGCCCTTCTTCTTCTCGCAAAACAGCTCAAGGAGCATCTTGTAGCCACTCGTTCATCCAGTGATCATGCGGAGACCTCGGAGAGCAGCAGTAGGGGTGTTATCTCCATGGAGAGCCCTAAAGCTGGGTAAGATTCGCCGGCGTGCATGTCTTTGCCTCATCCCGCTTCCAGGCACCGGCAACGTCTTACTGGCTCCCACAATGATAAGCCGCCCGTTGGCATATGTCGCACCTACCACCCGACAAACATCTAGTACAAGTTATCCTGACCAAAGGTGGTCTTCGGCTGCTAAAAGCACTAGCGATGACACCGTCTTGGGCTCCACGGTGACCCCCGTCCTGCCGTCCGGCTAGTCTTGGTCACGTTGCACCGGAATGGTAACCTTTGCCTGATGCCTTGGCCTGTGCTTGCCCCCTTTGCACCAAAGGGGAAACAAGGACACTGCGCAGGCCGGCGCCCGCCTGGCGCTCACCTGGTCTCGATCGTCATGGCTTGCGTCACGGGTTCCTCGCGAGGTACCCCTGCCTTGATCTCTCCGCCTCCTCGCGAGCCTGCCTGATGAGGCTACCTCTGAGGAAGCTTCTTGTCATCCGCCCCGCGAGGCTTGGCCCCTCGCGAGGGTCTTTGAGCTTGAGCTGATGAAGATGGGCCACGCTGGGCCCCCGCTTGAGCCACGCCGCAGGCCGCAGGCAAGCAAGTCTGGGGACCCCCGTTCCCAGAATGCCGACACCTATCGAAACCATCAAGCTTGTTGTGAGAAGCTCTGGTTTGTGAGAAGCATATCCCCAAACCTGCCCCAAATGGGACAAAAAATTTACCATGGCATGTTGATGCCACTCCATGATAGCATGCCAAGTTTCATGAATTTCAGACGAGCTTCGGATTTACTTGAATTTAAAAACCAGGTATCTCAATGTTTGCGGACGAGTGACCGTGGTAGGGTGTTTAACATTCATTCCCATTTCATGCATGGGACCAAAGCATGCAACCAAGGGCACAAATTTGAATTTTCAACCAATTTATATGCATTGGAGCATGTGCATGTAGTTCAAAATTGAATTATGCACATAAATGCATTGAAAACTAAATTAATGCGTAAAATGTCCAAACGAACCCCGAAAAGTCCCAAAAATTGAAACAACACTCCTATTGTTCTATGTTGACACGAGAAAAAAATTGAAAGCAATAAGAGGCAATGGATATCGTTTTGTCCCCAAAGGTGGGACGTTCCCTACCGAAACCATCACGCTTGTTGTGAGAAGCTCTGTTTTGTGAGAAGCATATCCCCAAACCTGCCCCAAATGGGACAAAAAATTTACCACGGCATGTTGATGCTGCTCCATGATAGCATGCCAAGTTTCATGAATTTCAGATGAGCTTTGGATTTACTAGAATTTAAAAACCAGGTATCTCAACGTTTGCGACCGAGTGACCATGGCAGGGTTTTTGACATTCATTCCCATTTCTTGCATGGGACCTAAGCATGCTACCAAGGGCACAAATTTGAATTTTCAACCAATTTATATGCATTGGGGCATGTGCATGTAGTTCAAATTTGAATTATGCACATAAATGCATTGAAAACTCAATTCATGAATAAAAGTCCAAACGAAGCACACAATTGTTCAAAGTGAATGGTCCGGCGGCACCTCACACAAAGTTTCCCTCCACAAATCCAAAATTTTGGCCTACCGCAAAAATATCTACCCCTGCCCCCCTCCCCCTTCCCCGCCCCCTTTTCTCCCCGACCACTAGTCACATTTCCCCTGTTTACTCCTTCCTTCCTTCCTTCCTAAGCTATAGCCGCTTCCTCGCTCTCGTCGTCTCGCATCCTACCGCCGGGGTCGCCATGGTCTTCTTCAAAGACCTCTCCAACGGTTCCTCCTCCGGCGACGACTCCTTCACCACCCGGGTATGCCTCTCTTCTCTCTCTCTCTCGGGCTATGACTTGGAATGAAGGATTTTTACCCGGCGGTCGATTTGAGTCATTTCTTCCTCTTGTAGCTCCCTAGGACCATCAGTGGCAACGAATGGAGCCGGGTGGCTGAAGATCTATCTGCTCGTTGTCACCATCAATCTCCATGTGTGAAGCTAGTTGTGTTTGAATCTGTGGACAGTGGGAGGAAGTTTCTGGCATGTGCATAGAAGGTTAGACCCTCTTTCGTTGTTACAAATCATATGTTAGATGTGATTCAAACACTGTCACTGTCCCAACCCATTCATACCACACCTTCAACCAAACGCATCCTAAGAAAGTGTCATAGTTTGTACGTAGTATCTTAAATTGTTGCCATCTCATCAGCAGTGCCATTAGAAAATTATTTGGCACCGCTTCAGCAGTTTGTGCAGCCAACTTTGGTCCACACATCCGAGCAGCCAAGCAATAAAATACTAAATATTTATGGCACAAAGGAACTGGGCATCGGAGCAACTACGTGCTCTGGAGTCCGGGTCCCTGATTTTTTCCGCTGCATCAGCTCACCAGTGTAGGGCACCGGTGCGAGATGTAGCAACAATTGTCTTTACCCCAGTTTTGGCATACATAGTGGACGGCCTTAGTGCTATTAGTTCTATGTTACTAAATTTGTGCATGTACACACCTGTTAGTATCAATTTGCTGTCATCCAAAAATTGTCGCTATGTTGTTGCAATTATATTTACCTTCCTCATAAAATGTTCAATTTGTTATTTATTGTACAAGAGTAAGAACTTGTAGCATTGTTGTAGTTAATTATAGCTTCTGATGTTCCAAAATTTGGTTGCTGTCTCAGTAGCAATTAATTCATTTGCACATTGGTCTTTATGAGAAGATATGTCATAATTAACATGTTTCTTCAGTTTTTCAAAATAAGCATTGGTGATTTTCTATGTTGCTATAAACCCATTTCCCCTACAATTGTTACTGGTCTAGTTTTAAATATTATAGGATGAACGGAAGTGTTCTTACTTGGAGTGGTTTGATCAAGAGTGGCCACAGTCTTTGAAGATGTGTTTAGCGAAGCTCTGGAGCATGTATGAGGAAGAGAACGGACGTAGGCTTAGAGAAATTGTTGTCAACGCTGAAGAATATTTGAAGATGCAGGATAAAAAGTGGAAGGTGGAGAATGAGCTCAGATTTTTTTAAACCAGACTTTGCTAAGATGGTATTGGCGAAGGAGGAGGCACTTTCCTAGTTGGCCAGTACAAAACAGGTTCTTACTGAACTGAAAGTAGAGGTGGATAAGATGAGCCTGAATGATCTCGATTAGGGAAATGAATATATTGTTCTTATGAAGTTGAACTAGCTATATGTTGTACTATGCTATTTTCATGTAGCTATCGTACTGTGATGTTATAATATATTTATGTGCCTGATATGAAATTGGCAAACAGTTGTTCAATATGAAATGTGAATTTTCGTAATAGTGGAATTATTAATTGTAAACTAATAAAGCTGCTAAATGTGACATGGACCTTTGCAAACGGTTCTAGCAGTAAAAGCACTTGCGATGGATAGCCCAAAGCCAGAAAAATTTCTTCATCAAATCGTGTGTGATGTAGTTGATAAAAGCAAATGGTTAACCAAGGTAGACCATGTGTGATAGTTACACCTTTCACACACGAGCCTACACATAAAACTGTGTGGGATGTACATATGAACGGAAATGTTTTCCCTGGATTGATTGTGTGGGATGTACATAAGAACGGAAACGTATTCCTCGGATTGACTGTGTGTGATATACATACCTACAGAAATGTTTTTCCGGGATTCACCGTGTGGGATGTAAATACCTACGGAATTTTTTTTCTGCGATTCAGCGTGAGGGATGTACATACCTACGGAAATGTTTTTTTCTGGAATTCACCGTGTGGGGTGTACATACCTACGGAAATGATTGGGTTTCGATGCCTTGCCCGATCGCACATGGCCCCAGCCAGTGTCCCAGGAGGGCCTATCCCCGACGATTTCTGGGTCATGTGGGAAGGACCCCCCCCCTATCGCCCACACTCACTTGGCAACGGTTCCAAATGCCATCGCGGAAAGGGGTAAAAACCGTTTGTATAGCACCGACGTGTACTAGTGCTAGTAGAGGCTTACTAGGGACATGGTGTTTTGTCTATGTATCCACACATGTATCAAGTTTCCGGTTAATACAATTCTAGCATGAATAATAAACATTTATCATGATATAAGGAAATATAAATAACAACTTTATTATTGCCACTAGGGCATATTTCCTTCATATATATATATATATATATATATATATATATATATATATATATATATATATATATACGTGGGAGGGGAGGAGAGGCAGCCAGGGGCACCCTAGGGTTGGTCGCCGCTCCCTAGGGGGCCTGCCTTGCCCTGTGCCCCCCTTTCCATGTATGCGTGAAGGGGAAGGAAAGAGGGGGGTGAGGGAAGGAAGTGGGAATCCTAATCCACACTTTCCTTTCACTTCCCCCCTTCCCTCTCCTCCTCCTATAGCCTTATAGGGCACACCGGCCCCTTGTGGGATGGTGTATTCCTTTACAAGGCCCATATGGCCCATAGGATTGCCGGGGGTGCCCGAAACACCATCCGGTGACCCGATAAGTACCTGATACCCTCCGGCTCACTTCTGGTGTCTGAATACCATCGTCCTATATATCAATCTTCACCTCTCGACCATTTCGAGACACCTCGTCGTGTCTGTGATCTCATTTGGGACTTCGAACAACATTCAGTCACATTCGGTCACCAAATCACATAACTCATATAATACTAAAACGTCATCGAACGTTAAGCGTGCAGACCATATGGGCTCGAGCACTATGTAGACATGACCGAGATACCTCTCTAGTCAATAACCAATAGTGGAATCTAAATGCTCATATTGGCTCCTACATATTCTACGAAGATCATTATTGGTCGAACAGTTATGACAACATACATTATTCCCTTTGTCCATCGGTATGTTACTTGCCTAGGATTCGATCGTCGGTATCCACATACCTAGTTCAATCTCATTGCTGACAAGTCTCTCTACTCGTTCCGTAATACATCATCTTGTAACTAACTCATTAGTCACTTTGCTTGCAAGGCTTCTTATGATGTGCATTACCGAGAGGGCCCAGAGATACCTCTCTGATACTCGGAGTGACAAATCCTAATCTCGATCTATGCCAACCCAACAAACACCTTCGGAGATACCTGTAGAGCATCTTTATAATCACCCAGTTACGTTGTGACGTTTGATAGCACACAAGGTATTCCTGCGGTATCCGGGACTTGCATAATCTCACAGTCGAAGGAATATATGTATTTGACATGAAGAAAGAAATAGCAATAAAACTGAATGATCAAGATGCTAAGCTAACAGATGGGTCTTGTCCATCACATCATTCTCCTAATGATGTGGTACCACTCATCAAATGACAACACATGTCTATGGTTAGGAAACTTAACCATCTTTGATTAACGAGCTAGTCTAGTAGAGGCTTACTACGGACACGGTGTCTTGTCTATGTATCCACACATGTATCAAGTTTCCGGTTGATACAATTCTAGCATGAATAATAAACATTTATCATGATATAAGGAAATATAAAATAACAAATTTATTATTGCCTCTAGGGCATATTTCCTTCAGCAGACGCCATGTACGTGGCCGAGAATGCATGCCAACGTTAGGCCATCCAGGAATAGTGCCACACTTAGAAATTATAGAACCGTGAATAAATTTTGAGCATGCGTCCCATCACATTCTAAATTACTACCATGCTATATTTAATTGCAAACCTGTTCACACCAAGCAAAACCTAAATGGTTTCCCACTTAGGAGCGTATTATTACCCAGTTATAAATATTACCTACTCCAAGATGACTGCACATTCCTCCTCAACTCCTCATCCACAAAAACAAACAACTCATTCATCGTCGTTCCCTTGCATCTGCCATGGCCCGCATGAGTTCTAGATCGAGAGATTACTACCAGGGAGAGGCGAGCATGGAAGCAGAAGCACGAGAGATGTCCCACCTCGCCGTGAAAGTAGCCGACATGTCCCCTCTGCGCCGCCGTAGCACCACAGAGGTCCCGCCGCGCCGTCGAGGCAGCAAACTGGTCCGACCGCGCAGCGGAAGCAGCAGAGATGTCCCGCCACGCTGCAAATGCAGCAGATATGTCCTCCCGCGCCGCGGCAGCCTGGGAAAATGTCTCACGGGCAGGCGAGGACTCTCACAGGCGCATGTGTGCTATGCTCGATGACCCGATGGGTCGGATCTCCGATAGGATGAAGTTGCAGGACAAGATGAATGCCTGGTTTGAAAATTCTACTAACGTCATCTGAGGACTAGGGGAGGACAAGGCGAAGCTCTGCACCAAGCGTGACCTGTTGAGGTCGAAGATCGCCGGAATGAAGAAGCAGCATGAGGAGACCATTGCCTTGTTGAAGAGGACTGGCGTCATCGTCAAGAAACTTATAGACGAGAATGTCATGCTCCACATCGAGCGCCAAAGGCTGGTGGAGGAATCTATGGATACTCTCAAGCAGCGTCTTGAGAACATGAAAGAGCTCATCACTACTCGCCACGGGAACTAGTCTCTGCGGCCTGTAGCAATGCATCAAGAAAGTAGAGATCATCGAGCCAGATCGTTGTCTGCGTCTTCCTTCTCCTTTTGCCCTTGTGTATTTCAGGCGTTGCCGCATGTGGCTTTTTAAATTATCTTCCTAAATATGTAAAACAATTATTATCCACTATCATCGTTCTTATATTCATCAATCTTGCTATAAGTCGCAGTCGATGCTATATAGGTCCGTCAGATCTTACATCAAGATTCGTGCAAAACTTTATTTTCAGATTTTCTTTTTTCTCACTCAAATCTCAATCGACTGAGAAATAGCCACGCCATTAAACAGGGGCTCGGACGCCATTAATGGAGACGCTGGGAGAGAGGTGGGCGGTGGATAGAGGTCAAAGGTCTATCGTCCTGATGAGCACGCGCAGGGGTCTGATCGCACGCCTCCCGTACTCAAATAGCTACCCCGCAAGACACCTCCTAGCCAATAAAAAAAGGACGTGTGGTGGCACGTAAATGGTAAGTAGAGCGCCCATGGTTTCAATAATACCTATGTTTTCTATTGTAACATGACATCACTTGCTCCAAAATAACTTTATTCATGGTTAATGTGTGCACCTTCGCAAGTCGGACAAAAAATTTACCACAACATGTTGCTGCCATGTCATGACACCATGCCAACTATCATGATTTCCAGGTGAGTTTTTGATTTACGGGAATTTTAAAACAAAGTTTCACGATGTTTTCGGCTGAGCCAAGATGCCCAGATGTTTGAATTCCATTCCCATTTCTTGCATGGGACCTAGAAATTCGCCCAAGTACACACAAATGATTTTCAACTAACTTTGGCGCACTGGAGCATGTGCTTGTAGTTCAAATTTGAATTATGTGCATTAAATGCCTCGAAATTCAATTAATGTATAAAAGGCCAAACGAACCCGGAATAATTCCAAAATTTAGCACGAATCTCCTATTGTTCTAAGCTGCGTGTGTAAAAAATCAAGGTGCGAGAAGGCAGTGTATGTCGGTGACATGTTCCCTCTCAGAACCACGAGCCTTCTTGAGAGAAGCTCCGGTTTGCAAGAAGCTTATACCAAAGCTTGTCCCAATTCAGCCAAAAAATTTACCACGGCATGTTGGTGCCATGTCATGACACCATGCCAAGTTTCATGATTTTCATGGGTGTTTTGGATTTATAGGAATTAAAAAACCAAGTTTCTCAATATTTCCGGCCGAGCCACGATGCCCAAATGTTTGAATTTCATTCCCATTTCTTGCATGGGACCTAGATATTCACCCAAGGACACACATGTGATTTTTCAACCAACTTTGGCGCACTGGAGCATGTGCTTATAGTTCAAATTTGAAATATGCACATTAAATGCCAAGAAACTCAATTAATGTATAAAAAGTGCAAACGAACCCGGAATGATTCCAAGTTTTAACACGACACTTATATAGTTCTATGTTGCCTCTATAAAAAAATCAAGGGGGGAGGCAGCGTATATCGTTTCGCACACAAAGGTGACACATTCCCTCTCGGAACCCTGAGTCTTGTTGAGAGAAGCTCGTGTTTGCAAGAAGCTTATACCAAAACTTGTCCCAATTCGGCCAATTTTTTTTACCACAACATGTTGGTGCCATGAAATGACACCATGCCAAGTTTCATGATTTTCATGCGAGTTTTGAATTTACACAAATTTAAAAAACCAAATTTCTCAATGTTACCGGCCGAGCCACGACGCCCAGATGTTTGAATTTCATTCTCATTTCTTGGATGGGACCTAGAAATTCACCCAAGGACACACATGTGATTTTAAGCAAACCTTGGTGCACTGGAGCATTTTCTTGTAGTTCAAATTTGAATTATTCACATTAAATGCCCAGAAAACTCAATTAATGCATAAAAAGGGGCAAACGAACCTGGAATAATTCCAAATTTTAACACGACACTCATATAGTTCTATGTTTGCTCTATAAAAAAATCAAGAGGGGGAGCGTATGTCGTTTCGCACACAAAGGTGACACGTTCCCTCTCGAAACCACACGCCTTCTTAAGAGAAGCTCCAATTTGCAAGAAGCTTATACCAATACTTGTCCCAATTCGGCCAATTTTTTTTACCATAGTATGTTGGTGCCATGAAATGGCACCATGCTAAGTTTCATGATTTTCAGGCGAGTTTGGGATATACAGGAATTTAAAAACCAAGTTTCTCCATGTTTCCGGCCGAGCCACCACGCCCAGATGTTCGAATTTCATTCCATTCTCGCATGGGACCTATAAATTCACACAAAGACACACATGTGATTTTTCAACAAACTTTGGTGCAGTGGAGCATGTGCTTGTAGTTCAAATTTGAATTATGCACATTAAATGCCTAGAAACTCAAGTAATGCAGAAAAAGGCTAAATGAACCCGGAATAATTTCAAATTTTGACACAACACTCATATAGTTGCATGTTCACTGTAGATAAATGTTCTATCAATTCAAAAACCATCCTTTCCCTCCGTAACACCATTTTGTCTTTCAAAATAGAATGAAAAATCAAGTATACCACAAACATATTACTAGCAAGAGTCGTGTGGGATGCGATATAAAATATGTTGGCGCGCCGTCTTGTCTGGATTACACAGTAAGCTTTGTCTTCTACAGTCCACCGCCGGCACATGAACCACACTCGCGCGCCAGTGTCTCGCGGCACCGAGCGAAATTTTTCTGCCACCGCGGAAATATCTATCTACATGCCCCCTCCCACCAAAAGCCACATTTCCATTGTTCCTCCTTGCTTTCCAAGTTCAAACCTTCACTGCTGCTTACTGGCAGCTCAGCCTCCTCGCCGGCGACCCTTCTTCTTGCAGCGCCGCCTCCTCGCTAGCGACCCTTCTTTTTGTAGCGCTGCCTCCTCGCCGACGACCCCTCTTCTTGCTGCGCGGCCTCCTCGCTGCCGACCCTTCATCTTGCTATGTGGCTGCATTGATATGGTCAGGTAATCCACACCCCACCCACATCATTCTCCTCCTTCCCCGTCCCACATGCCCCGACCGACGGCGCGACACCTTTCGCCGAAATCACTAGCCCCGTCCTCCAATTAAGCGCCACACACAACCATTTTGCACACAGTATAACGTGGAGCTCAGTAGCATCTGGCAGCAGAGAAGCAAATCACGACTGCACGCGTGGACGAGGTCGCTATGGCTTCCATGAGTGTCGGCCGCTAGATCTTGGAGGAGCACCTCGTCTTCGAGGCCACCATCGACACTGCCACGCAGTTGTCTACTTTAAAATGCAGTTTGTGTTCTTTTCTCGAGGCCACCGCCAATGCTTTGTAGTGATTTGTCCTCTGTAATGTTAATATGCAATCGATATTCTGAAATGTAATGTTTAGTTAACAGTTTGGTCTAACAATTGCTACATTTCGTAGTACTATTCTCAAGCATTCTTGGTTTTGCTAACTGTCTTATCTTCTAGTACATGTTCTATTCTGCAATGTCGTGCTCAGTTAATTGTTTTGGTTCATTTGCTCTACTGTCCATTTAACTATTTGGTTCAATTTGCAATTTGATTTTCATTTGTTGTGGGTACAATTTTGTATTGTTATGCATGTGAGAAATAAATCGAATTTGGATGTACTCAATACATATTCTACTGATAGTATGGCAACTCTTAGTTAACCTGATCAAGATCTTCCTTATGTGTGTTGCCGGGAAACAATAGGAAACACTATGGTTTACCATCGAGGTTTGCTCATGCATGGTCCTTTCGCTAATAGCACATTATTGTGCAGTTGCAGGAATCATTCTAATATTTAGGTTTCTTAGAATTTGGTCTTGCACATGTAGGTCCTGCTGTCATAGGTTTAGACCCACTGTTCGACCCATTTTGCATATGACGAAATGTGATGTTCATGAATATTAGTCAAGTCAAAAAACTCATAAAGATTGTTAGGATAAAGAAACTTGCGACAAATAACAGCAAGATCTTGGTTTGCACAATGAAGAAGACATCACTCAACTATAGGATGGTGCTAACTCTTGCACCTTGTTTATACCCCTTGGGCCATTTCAAAATTTATAACAGTGATTTATGCATATCTTTTTTAGTAATTTTCAAAGCAGTTCATCAATGATTACCTGTCAAACCACCTACATGGTCAAGAGGCGGGAAAGGTATTCATTCAACACCCGTGGTACAATATTGAAGTCTTCCTGAAGAGGACGAAGGTTGGGGGGGGCAATTATCCATAGCCACTAGCCTAAAGTTGCAAGGACATACAACATCACTAAAGGCTCAATATTCACCTTCCGCTTCTGCAGTTTCCCAGATGAGATTCATCTATCTATTTACCGTGTATGATGTTACTTTTCCAAAGATTTTCGATGTTGCATGTGAAACTTGGTGTTGTTGTGTAATGGCATAGCTAGTTGTATCCCTCTTTGGTGTAACTAAGTGATGAAGCTATCTAATATAATTCGATTATGAAATCCTGGATGTCGTTATTGCCGTTATACGGATATGAAATATCTGGTGTGTTTTATAAGAAATGTCAATTTGATTACTACAAGGATTATCAACAATAGGCTAATTACCCTGCTTATTTGGGTTGTCTATTGCAGACGGTTACTCAAACAACACTGTGGGTGATGAACTCAAACAACCCACACGATTTCTAGAAAGTAGGCGTGTTGGATCAACTAACAATCACACATGGCTTCCGGCAGACAACTGTTTGTGTTAGGCCACCTTGCACAAACGTTTCCACACAAAAAACTATGTGTGATATACATACGAACAGAAACGTTTTCTGGGATTCACTGTGTGGGATGTACATAGTAACGGAAACGATTGGGTTTCGATGCCTCACCTGATCAAACACGAGCTCATTTTGCCCCCGCTTGTGTGGTTGGAGGGCCTATCTCCAACGGTTTCTGGGTTGTGTGGGAAGGACCCCCCCCCCCATCACACATCTCACTTGGCGACGGTTCAAAACACCATCACGGAAAGGGGTTAAAAACCGTTTGTATAGCACTTCTCTGTACCAGTGCTAATACACCAGTGCATCGGGTCCAATGAAAATCTTTTGTGACAACACTGGAGCAATTGCCTTGGTGAAGGAATCTAGGTTTCACAAGAGGACTAAAAACATCAAGAGACGCTTCAACTCCATTCGTGAAAAGGTCAAGGATGGATACATAGAATTTTGCAAAATACATACGGATCTAAATGTAGCAGACCCGTTGACTAAGCCTCTTCCGCGAGCAAACATGATCAGCACCAAGACTCCATGGGTGTTAGATTCATTACAATATAATCTAGATTATTGACTCTAGTGCAAGTGGGAGACTGAAGGAAATATGCCCTAGAGGCGATAATAAAGTTTTTTTTTATATTTGCTTATTCATGATCAAGGTTTATTATTAATGCTACAATTGTATTGATTGGAAACTTAAATACATGTGTGAATACATAAACAAATACCATTTCCCCAGTAAGCCTCTACTAGACTAGCTCGTTGATCAAAGATGGTGAAGTTTTCCTAACCATAGACATGTGTTTTCATTTGATAACGGGATCACATCATTAGGAGAATGATGTGATGGACAAGACCCATCCGTTAGCTTAGCATATTGATCATTCAGTTTATTGCTATTACTTTCTTAATGTCAAATACACATTCCTTCGACTATGAGCTTATGCAACTCCCGGATACCGGAGGAATACCTTGTGTGCTATCAAACGTCACAACATAACTGGGTGATCATAAAGATGCTCTATAGGTATCTCTGAAGGTGTTAGTTGAGTCGGCATAGATCGAGATTAAGATTTGTCACTCCGAGTATCGAAGAGGTATCTCTGGGCCCTCTTGGTAACACACATCATAAGAAGCCTTGCAAGCAAAGTGACTAATGAGTTAGTTGCAAGATCATGTATTACGGAACGAGTAAATAGACTTGCTGATAACGAGATTGAACTAGGTATGAAGATACCGACGATCGAATCTCAGGCAAGTAACATACCGATGGACAAAGGGAATTACGTATGTTGTCATAAGGTTCGGCCGATAAAGATCTTCGCAGAATATGTAGGAGCTAATATGGGCATCCAGGTTCCGCTATTTTTTATTGACCGTAGAGGTGTCTCGGTCATGTCTACATAGTTCTCAAACCCGGTAGGGTCCGCACGCTTAACGTTCGTTGATGATATAGTGTTATATGAGTTATATGGATTGGGTGACCAAATGTTGTTCGGAGTCCCGGATGAGATCATGGACATGACGAGGATCTCCATAGGTAAAGATTGATATATGGGACGATGATATTCGAACAACGGAAGAGTTTCGGAGTGCACCGGGTAGTCATCGGGTCACCGAAAGGGGTTCCGGACACCCCTGGTAGGTGTATGGGCCTAATTGGCCAAGGGGGGATAGACCAGCCCACAAGGGGGCTGACGCACCCCTCTCCCTGGCCCCTGGCCTTACGGAAGGAAAAGGGGGAGGGCTAGCCCCTCCTCCCTGCCCCTTCTCATGGGAGAAAGGAAAGGGGGCTCCCTCCCGTGCCTTTCCCCGCTCACCTAAAAAGGAAAGGGGGGCGCAGCTTGGGGGAGACCCTAAGTAGGATTCAGCCTACTTGGGGCGCCTCCTTGGCTGCTCCCTCCTCCCCCCTCCCCCCCCCCCCCCACCTATATATATGTGGGAGGGGGCGCCACACATAACCACGGCAATCTCTTAGCCGTGTGTGGCGCCCCCTCCATAGTTTAATCCCTTGGTCATATTTTCATTGTTGTCGGCGTTCTGGGAACGGGGGTCCCCAGACTTGCTTGCCTGCAGCCCGTGGCGTGGCTGAGCCAGCAGGCCTTACGGCCCATCTTCACCAGCAAAGTATCCAAGAGCCTCGTGAGGGTCCAAGCCTCATGAGGCGGACGACGTAAGGCCTCCTCTGGTGTGGCCTAGCCAGGCAGGCTCACGAGGAGCGGAGATATCAAGGCGGGGCAAACCTCATGAAGCCCTCGTGACATGAGCCATGACGCAGGACACCAGGCGGGCGCCAGCACACACACGTCCTTATTTCCTCTTTGGTGCTAAGGAGGCCAGCGTAGACGAAGAGTACCGAGGCATCAGGCAAAGGTTGCTATATTGGTGCAACAAGATCAAGACCAGGAGGACAGCAAGATAGAGGTCATCGTGGAGCCCAAGACGACGTCACCGACAGACCTTTTCGCAGGCAAAGACCACTTTTGTCAGGATAGCTTGTATGTAACACCCCGGATATGATTTACCCAATATGTACTCCAACTATTGCCGTTTCCGGCCTTAAGTTATTTTATTTTCTCGGGTTTGTGTTTTTTTCTCCGTGTGCTGTTGTCGTTGTCATGCATCTCATATCATGTCATCATGTGCATTGCATTTGCATACGTGTTCATCACATGCATCCGAGCTTTTTCCCTGTTGTCCGTTTTGCATTCCGGCGCTTCGTTCTTCTCCGGTGGTCATTTCTACTTTTCTTTCTTGTGTGGGGATTAAACATTTCCGGATTGGACCGAGACTTGCCAAGCGGCCTTGGTTTACTACCGGTAGACCGCCTGTCAAGTTTCGTATCATTTGGACTTCGTTTGATACTCCAACGGTTAACCGAGGGACCGAAAAGGCCTCGTGTGTGTTGCAGCCCAACACCCCTCCATTTTGGCCCAAAACCCACCAAAACCCTCTCCATCATCTAGAGCGTTCGATCACGATCGCGTGGCCAAAAACCGCACCTCATTTGGACTCTCCTAGCTCCTCCTATGTCTATATAAAGACCCCTCCTTGAAAATTCGGATCTCCCCCGTCCAAATCCTAAAAATATCTCCTCCGTCGCCGCCGGACACGTCCGGACAGATCCGGACATTGTCCGCCGCCGCCACCGACCAATCCCGCGCTGCCACCTGTCCCGGGCGGGCGCCCACATCGCCGCCGCCGCGCCGGCCCGCCTGAGCCCGCGGGACGCCCCCGCGGCCCGTCCCTCTGTGCCGCCCGGCCGCCTCTCCCTCCGCCCGCGCCTTCGCCGCCCCTCCTCGCCGGCGGCCACCGCTCCGCCGTGCCACACCGCGATGCCGGCCACGGCCGACGCCGGCCGGACCTCGACGCCGCGCGCCCGCGCCGCGGGAGCCGAGCCCCGCCGTCGCCAGCGCCTCCTCTGGCCACCGCCTCGCCCTCCTCGCGCCAGCAAGCTCCGGATCCGGCTCCCTACATCCTCTCCGGCGAGCTACCGCGTCTTTCGGCGATCTCCTCGGTTCGCGTGCAACCGGATCTGGATCTGGACGTTTGGGTTGACTTTTGCCCCGAAACCCTAATTTTATTGCTATGTTCATCGTGTCGTAACTCATCCATAGCTCCGTTTTTGGCATATAGCATATCAAAATGTTCATCTCAGAGAGTACATAATTTCATCTCATTGCATCATTTTCATTTGAGTTCATCTTGATGCCCGAAATGCTGTTAGAATAGTGCTACTTGAGTTAATTGTCAGATCTGCTGCTCCATTTAGATATTTGTCATTTTTGCCATGATTATTGTGTGCATGATATGCCCATGAGCTCTACATATGTTTTGTTAAGGGTTTTGCCATCTTTCCATAGGTGCAACCCATGTATTTTTGTGATGTGTGTGGTGACTAGCACGAGCTTGCAAAGTGAGGCACTTGGTAATGCTGATTTCAAGGATATAGCATTTCCACTAAGTCCTTGACCTGTTTATCTCATATGGCCATATGTTCATGTTGTTTCCTAGTGATCCGTGCCTCTTTTGAGGATGATCAGTAAGGATGTTTTGTTAATCTTGTAGTGCTCTATCCATCCATGTCTTTGTTTTCAATTATGGAGCACCCTAGCTTGAGTCAATCGAGCTCTACTTTTGTCATTTCGTGAATCTGGGCAGACTGTCTACTTGTTAGCAATTTTGCCGATGATGTTGTAGTTGATCCGTGCATGCTATGTTATTGTTCTTGCCATGTCTAGCTTGTATTTTGTGTATTCTTGATGGGTGTATGCTTAGTTTGTCATGACTTGCTCTATAGTGAGTGCATCGAGCTCGCAAACATGCCTACTTGATATCTGTTTCAGCATGCTCCAGTTTTCACCAAGTCTGAGAACTGATTATGTTTTTGCCATGTTCACATGCTTGCAAATGTATTTTCTATTCCCTTTTGGCTCAAGGTCACTAAGGGACTTTTGTTAAGCTCTTTGAGTAGCTCCATTCCATGCTTTACTTTGCCATGTTCAGGTCCTGTAGAATATAGTTTTCATGCTCCGAAGTGTGCTATCTGATCTGAAATTCCAGACAAGTGTTAATTTCACTAAGTCTGAGATCTGTTTACCATATGCATTTTTGCCATGCTTGTTTGAACCTGTTAATAGATGAATTGGCCATAGCTCAGTGCTAGACTTTTGTTAAGAATCTTGAATGCATCCCTTCCATGTATTTTGTTGTCATGTTTGAGTGCTGTAGCTTGTTCATCTCATTGCATTTAGATGGCTACTTGCTGTAAATCGCAGACCGTGGTCATATTTGAATTGCTTGTCATTTCCAAACCGTAACTCCGATTCCGGCGTTCTTTATATCGTTTTCAAGCGATTTCATCTCAACTTTCCAGTGGAACCCTTGGAATTCCAAGTTGAGGCCAGGTTCTTGCATTTCCTGTCACATCTTGCATTTGCATCCCGCATCGCATCCCGCATAGCATATCATCTTTGCATCATTTTGTTTGTTCCTTGCACGTGGTTGATTGTGTCCTTGTTGCTTGTTTGTATTCTTTGGGTAGAGCCGGGAGACGAATTTACTAACGAGGAGCCCGTTGAGTTTGCTTTCGAGGATCCAGTCAACTCTGACAACTTTGCAGGCAAGATGATCATACCCTCAAAATCACTACTATCTTTGCTTTGCTAGATGCTCGCTCTTTTGCTATGCCAATGCTAAGATGCCTACCACTTGATTTCAAGCCTCCCATATTGCCATGTCAAACCTCTAACCCACCATGTCCTAGAAAACCGTTGATTGGCTATGTTACCGCTTTGCTCAGCCCCTCTTATAGCGTTGCTAGTTGCAGGTGAAGATTGGAGACCGTTCCTTGTTGGAACATTATTTACTTGTTGGGATATCATTATATTGCCTTGTTATCTTAATGCATCTATATACTTGGTAAAGGGTGGAAGGCTCGGCCTCTCGCCTAGTGTTTTGTTCCACTCTTGCCGCCCTAGTTTCCGTCATATCGGTGTTATGTTCCCAGATTTTGCGTTCCTTACGCGGTTGGGTTATAATGGGAACCCCTTGATAGTTCGCCTTGATTAAAGCTTTTCCAGCAATGCCCAACCTTGGTTTTTACCATTTGCCACCTAGCCTTCTTTTCCCTTGGGTTCCCGGAGCCCGAGGGTCATCTTATTTAGACCCCCCCGGGCCAGTGCTCCTCTGAGTGTTGGTCCAACCGAGCGATGTCCGGGGCTACCAGGGGCAACTCTGGGCTGGCCTACCCGACGTCTGGCTCATCTGAGTGTGCGCTGAGAACGAGATATGTGCAGCTCCTATCGGGATTTTTCGGCACATTCGGGTGGTGTTGTTGGACTTGTTTTAACCTGTCGAAGTGTCTTGAAGAACCGAGATACCGAGTCTGATCGGAACGTCTCGGGAGGATGTCTATTCCTTCGTTGACCGTGAGAGCTTGTCATGGGCTAAGTTGGGACTCCCCTGCGGGGATTTGAACTTCCGAAAGTCGTGCCCACGGTTATGGGCAGATAGGAATTTGTTAATGTCCGGTTGTAGATAACTTGAACCTTAACTTAATTAAAATGAATCAACAGTGTGAGTTACCCTGATGGTCTCTTCTCGGCGGAGTCCGGGAAGTGGACACGGTGTTGGAGTAATGCTTGTGCAGGTTGCTCTCTAGTTTCTCGCTCGCTCTTTGCCTCCTCTTCGCGCTCTCTTTTGTGAACAGGCTAGCCACCATATATGCTAGTCGCTTGCTCCAGCTCCACATATTTACCTTGCCTTACCTATAAGCTTAAATAGTCTTGATCGCGAGGGTGCGAGATTGCTGAGTCCCTGTGGCTCATAGATTACTTCCAAACCAGATGCAGGGCCTAATGATTCCGCTCTAGGTGACGCGCTTGAGCTCAAGTGGGAGTTCGCTGAGGACTCTCAACGATACTACGTGTCTTTCCCTGATGATCAGTAGTGGTGCCCAGTTGGGGGTGATTGGGACCGTGTCGCATGTTGGGTTATCTTTTATTTTGGCGCCGTAGTCGGGCCATGAGTGTTTGAATGTTGTAATGCTATTTATGTACTTTGATTGACGTGGTGAGTGTAAGCCAACTATGTACCTCCCCTTTATTATTTATGTTACATGGGATGTTGTGAACATTTCCTAACTTGCGACATTGCTTTCAATGCGGTTATGTCTCTAAGTCGTGCCTCGACACGTGGGAGCTATAGCCGCATCGAGGGCGTTACAAGTTGGTATCAGAGCCTTCCCCGACCTTAGGAGCCCCATTGCTTGATCATTTTTAGCGGCCGAGTTGTGTCTAGAAAAAAAAATTGAGTCATTTAGGAATTATATATCAGAGAGTTTAGGAATTCTTTTTACTTCCCAGTCTCCTCATCGCTCTGGTAAGGCAACCTGACATAGAGTTTTGACTCTTCTCTTCTCAAATTTCACTAAAAAAATTTAGGATCACGCGGGTATCTTGGAATCGTTCCGATGGTTTGATGACGAGAACATTGTCTTGGTGCCTCCTGTCAGGCATTTTGTGGAAGTGTCCCAGGGAGTTGAGCTCTGAGGTGTTGTCGTCATAATTTTATCGTTGCAGTTCTGGAATACCTAAGTTTAGTACGCCGACATCGAAAATCTCTTTTATGTAGTTCGTTGGTGAGATAACCTCGACGCCACCCAGTACTGGGGCGGGAGTTCGGGAGTATCGCCATAACTTGTATAACGGATGCTTTTCGAAGGTTGAGGTAGATGGTTTCTGAAGTTTTTCTCGGTTATGTGTTGAAGGATGGATACAGCTGGATGTAGGATTTGCTAGATTTGGCTGAGATATTATGCTTCCCCTGTATCCCCAACACCTGATTGCATAACCGGAAAGGTTCAGGAGTTTCATAGGTGGGAATTCAAGTAGCTCTAGCTCTTCTTCCATGGATATTTGGTTTGAGATTGGGATTTCTTACCGATTATTCGTTCTTGATCCGTACCTTGTTGATTTATTTCTCTACCTAAATTCTAAGTGGCTTCTCAATTTATGGATATGTGACCATTTCAAGAGGAATGCATTCGTTCATTTTGTTCGGATGTGAAGACTTTATGTTGCAATTTTCATTCTGTTGGATTCAGCTTCAATATTTATTTGTCAATGTGCTAACGGTGGTCAACCTCTTCAGGATGGCTCCCGCTAAGAGCACCATTCAGAATCAAAATCAAGATCCGCCACCACCTCCACCTCCTCCGGAGGCATGGCAAGTTGTGATGGCCGCAACCAATGCAAACACACAGTTGATCATGAAAATTCTTCAAGAGCGCAATCAAGGCAACCAAGGGAACCAAGGCAACAATCAGAATCACTTTGCTACACTCAACCAGTTCCTTGCTAACGGGCCAAAAACTTTCAGCAATTGTGTTGAGGCAACTGATGCTGACGATTGGCTCGTGGATCTGTGCAAGCATTTTAGTGCAGTAACGTCAGGCCTAAGGACTTCGTCAAGTTCGCATCCTTCCAACTCAAAGATCAAGCTGCAAAATGGTTCCAGCAGTACAAGGATTCCAGAGGTGGACGTGCTATTACCCGGGATGAATTCCGTCAAGACTTCAAAGCTCATCATATCCCTCAGAGCGTGGTTGAAAGCAAGCGTGAGGAATTCCGCAACCTGAAGCAAGGATATTTGTCTGTCTATGACTACAACAAGTTGTTTCAGAAGCTCGCCCGCTTTGCTAAGCAGGACGTACCTGATGAGAAGAGCATGATATACCAGTTCAGGGGTGGTCTCAGGGAAGAAATTCAGCTAGCTCTTGTTCTCTTCGAGCCCTTGAGATACGATGAGTTCTACAACATGGCACTGAAGCAAGAGGCCGCTCAACTGAGGTGTGATGCTTCCAAGAAGCGAGTCAGAGATGCTACTCCTTCTTCCTCTACTCAAGTGGTCAAGCAGCAGAAGTATTGGCTTCCTCCTAATCCGTTCCGTCAGCCGTATCAGCAGAAGAGCAAAGGTGGCAGTGGATCTTCCCACCCACCCAACCCTGGCTTTCAGAACAAGACTTCGTCTCAAGCTCCAAGATCGAGTGCTTCATATCACCGTCCGCTTTCAGAGGTCACGTGCAACAAGTACCAACAGAAGGGTCACTATGCCAATAAGTGTTTCAACCAGAGGCGTCTTCCTCCTCCTCCTCCTGTGAGATCGGCAAGTACAGATGTGGTCAAGCATAACCCCAATACGCCAAGGTCAATATGGTGAATGCAGCTCAGGCAGAGGACTCATCAGATGTCATCATGGGTAACCTTCCTGTTAACGATATTCCTGCCAAAGTTCTTTTGACACTGGTGCATCGCATTGTTTCATCTCGAGACCATTTGTTTCTAAGCATGACTTGCCTTTACAAGATTTGCCTAAACAGTTATCTGTTGTTTCTCCGGGTAAATTCATGAATGCAAGCGCTATGGCCCCGGATGTTACTATCACATTGGGCGATTACAAGTTTCTCTCTTCTCCGGTGGTTCTTGGTAACTCGAATATTGATCTTATTCTCAGAATGGATTGGCTTTCTAAGCACAAGGTGCATCTTGATTGTGCTGCCAGGCAGATTCAATTGACTCATTCGTCTGAGGATGTAATTGTCTTTGACGCTCGGGATAATACCATCCGTCTGTTTTCTCTCAATGAGAAGGATGAACTGGATGCTATCTCGCAAATTCTAGTCGTTTGCGAATATCAAGACGTCTTTCCAGAAGAGATTCCAGGAATGCCTCTGCACCAGCCAGTTGAATTCGTCTTTGATCTTGAGCCTGGCACGGAACCAGTGTGCAAGCGTCCTTACAAGCTCGGACCTGAAGAGTTGAAGGAGCTGAAGAAGCAACTCGATATTCAAGAGAGAATGGGTCTCATCCGGCCTAGTTCTTCTCCGTGGGGTTGTGGTGTTCTTTTTGTGAAGAAGAAGGATGGAACGGACCGACTTTGTGTTGATTACCGTCCATTGAACAAGAAAACCATCAAGAACAAATACCCACTTCCCAACATCAATGAACTGTTCAAACAACTCAAAGGTGCCCAAGTATTCTCCAAGCTTGATCTCCGTATGGGTTATCATCAGATTCGAATCCGTGATCAAGATATTCCCAAGACGGCTTTCAGGACAAGCTATGGTTCATATGAGTACACTGTCATGTCTTTTGGCCTCGTCAACGCTCCTCCGACGTTCTCTCGCATGATGAACTTCATCTTCAACGCCTACATCAATGACTTCGTTTTGGTCTATCTCGACGACATTCTGGTTTTCTCGAAGAACAAGGAAGATCATGCCAAGCACTTGCATTTGGTACTCGATAAGCTGAGGGAACACCAGTTCTACGCCAAGTTCTCCAAGTGAGAATTTTGGCTCGATGAGGTTCTTTATATTGGTCATATCATCTCTGCCAAGGGCATTGCAGTGAATCCTGAGAAGGTGTCTGCAATTGTGAATTGGGAACCTCCTCAGAACGTGAAGCAACTCCGTAGCTTCCTCGGTCTCGCAAGCTATTGTCGAAGATTCGTTGAAAACTTTTCTAAGATCGCGAAGCTGTTGGGTTTCGTAGTAATTTCAAAAAATTTCCTACGCACACGCAAGATCATGTGATGCATAGCAACGAGAGGGAGAGTGCTGTCTACGTACCCAACGCAGACCGACTGCGGAAGCGATGACACGACGTAGAGGAAGTAGTCGTACGTCTTCACGATCCAACCGATCAAGCACCGAAACTACGGCACCTCCGAGTTCGAGCACACGTTCAGCTCGATGACGATCCCCGGACTCCGATCCAGCAAAGTGTCGGGGAGGAGTTCTGTCAGCACGACGGTGTGGTGACGATCTTGATGAACTACAGCAGCAGGGCTTCGCCTAAACTCCGCTACAGTATTATCGAGGTATATGGTGGCAGGGGGCACCGCACACGGCTAAGGAATAGATCACGTGGATCAACTTGTGTGTCTAGAGGTGTCCCCTGCCTCCGTATATAAAGGAGTAGAGGGGGGAAGGCTGGCCGGCCATAGAGGGAGGCGCAGGAGAGTCCTACTCCCTCTGGGAGTAGGATTCCCCCTCCAATCCTAGTCCAACTAGGATTCCTCGGAGGGGAAAAGAGGAGGAGGGGGCCGGCCACCTCTCCTAGTCCTAATAGGACTAGGGGAAGGGGGGAGGCACGCAGCCCATCTAGGGCAGCCCCTTCTCTTTTCCACTAAGGCCCACTATGGCCCATTTAGCTCCCGGGGGGTTCCGGTAACCCTCCCGGTATTCCGGTAAAATCCCGATTTCACCCGGAACACTTCCGATATCCAAATATAGGCTTCCAATATATCAATCTTTACGTCTCGACCATTTCGAGACTCCTCGTCATGTCCGTGATCACATCCGGGACTCCGAACAACCTTCTTTACATCAAAATGCATAAACTCATAATGTAACTGTCATCGTAATCTTAAGCGTGCGGACCCTACGAGTTCGAGAACAATGTAGACATGACCGAGACACGTCTCCGGTCAATAACCAATAGCGGGACCTGGATGCCCATATTGGCTCCTACATATTCTACGAAGATCTTTATCGGTCAGACCGCATAACAACATACGTTGTTCCCTTTGTCATCGGTATGTTACTTGCCCGAGATTTGATCGTCGGTATCCAATACCTAGTTCAATCTCGTTACCGGCAAGTCTCTTTACTCGTTCCGTAATACATCATCTCACAACTACCATATTAGTTGTAATGCTTGCAAGGCTTATGTGATGTGTATTACCGAGAGGGCCCAGAGATACCTCTCCGACAATCAGAGTGACAAATCCTAATCTCGAAATACGCCAACCCAACATCTACCTTTGGAGACACCTGTAATGCTCCTTTATAATCACTCAGTTACGTTGTGACGTTTGGTAGCACCCAAAGTGTTCCTCCGGCAAACGGGAGTTGCATAATCTCATAGTCATAGGAACATGTATAAGTCATGAAGAAAGCAGTAGCAACATACTAAACGATCTGGTGCTAAGCTAATGGAATGGGTCATGTCAATCAGATCATTCAACTAATGATGTGACCTCGTTAATCAAATAACAACTCATTGTTCATGGTTAGGAAACATAACCATCTTTGATTGACGAGCTAGTCAAGTAGAGGCATACTAGTGACAATTTGTTTGTCTATGTATTCACACATGTATTATGTTTCCGGTTAATACAATTCTAGCATGAATAATAAACATTTATCATGATTATAAGGAAATAAATAATAACTTTATTATTGCCTCTAGGGCATATTTCCTTCAGTCTCCCACTTGCACTAGAGTCAATAATCTAGATTACACTGTAATGATTCTAACACCCATGGAGCCTTGGTGCTGATCATGTTTTGCTCGTGGAAGAGGCTTAGTCAATGGGTCTGCAACATTCAGATCCGTATGTATCTTGCAAATCTCTATGTCTCCCACCTGGACTAGATCCCGGATGGAATTGAAGCGTCTCTTGATGTGTTTGGTCCTTTTGTGAAATCTGGATTCCTTTGCCAAGGCAATTGCACCAGTATTATCACAAAAGATTTTCATTGGACCCGATGCACTAGGTATGACACCTAGATCGGATATGAACTCCTTCATCCAGACTCCTTCGTTCACCGCTTCCGAAGCAGCTATGTACTCCGCTTCACATGTAGATCCCGCTACGACGCTTTGTTTAGAACTGCACCAACTGACAGCTCCACCGTTTAATGTAAACACGTATCCGGTTTGCGATTTAGAATCGTCTGGATCAGTGTCAAAGCTTGCATCAACATAACCTTTTACGGTGAGCTCTTTGTCACCTCCATATATGAGAAACATATCCTTAGTCCTTTTCAGGTATCTAAGAATGTTCTTGACCGCTGTCCAGTGATCCACTCCTGGATTACTTTGGTACCTCCCTGCTAAACTTATAGCAAGGCACACATCAGGTCTGGTACACAGCATTGCATACATGATAGAGCCTATGGCTGATGCATAGGGAACATCTTTCATATTCTCTCTATCTTCTGCGGTGGTCGGGCATTGAGTCTTACTCAACTTCACACCTTATAACACAGGCAAGAACCCTTTCTTTGCTTGATCCATTTTGAACTTCTTCAAAATTTTGTCAAGGTATGTGCTTTGTGAAAGTCCAATTAAGCGTCTTGATCTATCTCTATAGATCTTAATGCCTAATATGTAAGCAGCTTCACCGAGGTCTTTCATTGAAAAACTTTTATTCAAGTATCCCTTTATGCTATCCAGAAATTCTATATCATTTCCAATCAGCAATATGTCATCCACATATAATATCAGAAATGCTACAGAGCTCCCACTCACTTTCTTGTAAATACAGGCTTCTCCGAAAGTCTGTATAAAACCAAATGCTTTGATCACACTATCAAAGCATTTATTCCAACTCCGAGAGGCTTGCACCAGTCCATAAATGGATCGCTGGAGCTTGCACACTTTGTTAGCTCCCTTTGGATCGACAAAACCTTCCGGTTGCATCATATACAACTCTTCTTCCAGAAATCCATTCAGGAATGCAGTTTTGACATCCATTTGCCAAATTTCATAATCATAAAATGCGGCAATCGCTAACATGATTCGGACGGACTTAAGCATCGCTACGGGTGAGAAGGTCTCATCGTAGTCAATCCCTTGAACTTGCCGAAAACCTTTTGCGACAAGTCGAGCTTTGTAGACAGTAACATTACCATCAGAGTCAGTCTTCTTCTTAAAGATCCATTTATTCTCAATTGCTTGCCGATCAACGGGCAAGTCAACCAAAGTCCATACTTTGTTCTCATACATGGATCCCATCTCAGATTTCATGGCTTCAAGCCACTTTGCGGAATCTGGGCTCACCATCGCTTCTTCATAGTTCGTAGGTTCATCATGATCTAGTAGCATGACTTACAGAACAGGATTACCGTACCACTCTGGCGCGGATCTTACTCTGGTTGATCTACGAGGTTCAGTAGTATCTTGATCTAAAGTTTCATGATCATTATCATTGGCTTCCTCACTAGCTGGTGTAGGTGTCACTGAAACAGTTTTCTGTGATGAACTACTTTCCAGTAAGGGAGCAGGTACAGTTACCTCATCAAGTTCTGCTTTTCTCCCACTCACTTCTTTCGAGAGAAACTCCTCAAGAAAGTTTCCGAATTGAGCAACAAAGGTCTTGCCTTCGGATCTGTGATAGAAGGTGTATCCAATAGTTTCCTTTGGATATCCTATGAAGACACATTTCTCCGATTTGGGTTCGAGCTTATCAGGTTGAAGTATTTGCACATAAGCATCGCAGCCCCAAACTTTCAGAAACGACAACTTTGGTTTCTTGCCAAACCATAGTTCATAAGGCGTCGTCTCAACGGATTTTGATGGTGCCCTATTTAACGTGAATGCAGCCGTCTCTAGAGCATAACCCCAAAACGATAGCGGTAAATCAGTAAGAGACATCATAGATCGCACCATATCTAGTAAAGTACGATTACGACGTTCGGACACACCATTACGCTGTGGTGTTCCGGGTGGCGTGAGTTGGGAAACTATTCCACAGTTTTTCAAATGTACACCAAACTCGTAACTCAAATATTCTCCTCCACGATCAGATCGTAGAAACTTTATTTTCTTGTTACGATGATTTTCAACTTCACTCTGAAATTCTTTGAAATTTTCAAATGTTTCAGACTTATGTTTCATTAAGTAGATATATCCATATCTGCTCAAATCATCTGTGAAGGTGAGAAAATAACGATATCCGCCACGAGCCTCAATATTCATCGGACCACATACATCGGTATGTATGATTTCCAACAAATCTGTTGCTCTCTCCATAGTACCGGAGAACGGTGTTTTAGTCATCTTGCCCATGAGGCACGGTTCGCAAGTACCAAGTGATTCATGATCAAGTGGTTCCAAAAGTCCATCAGTATGGAGTTTCTTCATGCGCTTTACACCGATATGACCTAAACGACAGTGCCACAAATAAGTTGCACTTTCATTATCAACTCTGCATCTTTTGGTTTCAACATTATGAATATGTGTAATACTACTATCGAGATTCAATAAAAATAGACCACTCTTCAAGGGTGCATGACCATAAAAGATATTACTCATATAAATAGAACAACCATTATTCTCTGATTTAAATGAATAACCGTCTCGCATTAAACAAGATCTAGATATAATGTTCATGCTCAACGCTGGCACCAAATAACAATTATTTAGGTCTAATATTAATCCCGAAGGTAGATGTAGAGGTAGCGTGCCGACCGCGATCACATCGACTTTGGAACCGTTTCCCGCGCGCATCGTCACCTCGTCCTTTGCCAGTGCCCGCTTATTCCGTAGTCCCTGTTTCGAGTTGCAAATATTAGCAACAGAACCAGTATCAAATACCCAGGTGCTACTGCGAGCTCTAGTAAGGTACACATCAATAACATGTATATCACATATACCTTTGTTCACCTTGCCATCCTTCTTATCAGCCAAATACTTGGCGCAGTTCCGCTTCCAGTGACCAGTCTGCTTGCAGTAGAAGCACTCAGTTTCAGGCTTAGGTCCAGACTTGGGTTTCTTCTCTTGAGTAGCAACTTGCTTGCCATTCTTTTTGAAGTTCCCCTTCTTCTTCCCTTTGCCCTTTTTCTTGAAACTAGTGCTCTTGTTAACCATCAACACTTGATGCTCCTTCTTGATTTCTACCTCCGCAGCTTTCAGCATTGCGAAGAGCTCGGGAATAGTCTTGTTCATCCCTTGCATATTATAGTTCATCACGAAGCTCTTGTAGCTTGGTGGTAGTGATTGGAGAATTCTGTCAATGACTCAATCATCCGGAAGATTAACTCCCAATTGAATCAAGTGATTATTATACCCAGACATTTTGAGTATATGCTCACTGACAGAACTGTTCTCCTCCATCTTGCAGCTATAGAACTTATTGGAGACTTCATATCTCTCAATCCGGGCATTTGCTTGAAATATTAACTTCAACTCCTGGAACATCTCATATGCTCCATGACGTTCAAAACGTCGTTGAAGTCCCGATTCTAAGCCGTAAAGCATGGCACACTGAACTATCGAGTAGTCATCAGCTTTGCTCTGCCAGACGTTCATAACATCTAGTGTTGCTCCAGCAGCAGGCCTGGCACCCAGCGGTGCTTCCAGGACGTAATTCTTCTGTGCAGCAATGAGGATAATCCTCAAGTTACGGACCCAGTCCGTGTAATTGCTACCATCATCTTTCAACTTTGCTTTCTCAAGGAACGCATTAAAATTCAACGGAACAACAGCACGAGCCATCTATCTACAATCAACATAAACAAGCAAGATACTATCAGGTACTAAGTTCATGATAAATTTTAAGTTCAATTTAATCATATTAAGAACTCCCACTTAGATAGACATCCCTCTAATCCTCTAAGTGATCACGTGATCCAAATCAACTAACCCATGTCCGATCATCACGTGAGATGGATTAGTTTCATCGGTGAACATCATTATGTTGATCATATCTACTATATGATTCATGCTTGACCTTTCGGTCTCCGTGTTCCGAGGCCATATCTGTATATGCTTGGCTCGTCAAGTATAACCTGAGTATTCCGCGTGTGCAACTGTTTTGCACCCGTTGTATTTGAACGTAGAGCTTATCACACCCGATCATCACGTGGTGTCTGGGCACGACGAACTTTGGCAACGGTGCATACTCAGGGAGAACACTTCTTGATAATTTAGTGAGAGATCATCTTATAATGCTACCGTCAATCAAAGCAAGATAAGATGCATAAAAGGATAAACATCACATGCAATCAATATAAGTGATATGATATGGCCATCATCATCTTGTGCTTGTGATCTCCATCTCCGAAGCACCGTCATGATCACCATTGTCACCGGCGCGACACCTTGATCTCCATCGTAGCATCGTTGTCGTCTCGCCAATCTTATGCTTCCACGACTATCACTACCGTTTAGTAATATTACATCGCGATTGCATTGCATACAATAAAACGACAACCATATGGCTCCTGCCAGTTGCCGATAACTCGGTTACAAAACATAATCATCTCATACAATAAAATTCAGCATCATGCCTTGACCATATCACATCACAACATGCCCTGCAAAAACAAGTTAGACGTCCTCTACTTTGTTGTTGCATGTTTTACGTGGCTGCTACGGGCTTAAGTAAGAACCAATCTCACCTACGCATCAAAACCACAATGATAGTTTGTCAAATAGACTCCGTTTTAACCTTCGCAAGGACCGGGCATAGCCATACTTGGTTCAACTAAAGTTGGAGAGACAGTCGCCCGCAAGCCATCTATGTGCAAAGCACGTCGAGGGAACTGGTCTCGCGTAAGCGTACGCGTAATGTTGGTCTGGGTCGTCTCGTCCAACAATACCGCTGAACCAAAGTATGACATGCTGGTAGGCAGTATGACTTGTATCGTCCACAACTCACTTGTGTTCTACTCGTGCATATAACATCAACATAAATAACCTAGGCTCGGATGCCACTGTTGGGTTTCGTAGTAATTTCAAAAAAATTCCTACGCACACGCAAGATCATGTGATGCATAGCAACGAGAGGGAGAGTGATGTCTACGTACCCAACGCAGACCGACTGCGGAAGCGATGACACGACGTAGAGGAAGTAGTCGTACGTCTTCACGATCCAACCGATCAAGCACCGAAACTACGGCACCTCCGAGTTCGAGCACACGTTCAGCTCGATGACGATCCCCGGACTCCGATCCAGCAAAGTGTCGGGGAAGAGTTCCATCAGCACGACGGCGTGGTGATGATCTTGATGAACTACAGCAGCAGGGCTTCACCTAAACTCCGCTACAGTATTATCGAGGTATATGGTGGCAGGGGGCACCGCACACGGCTAAGGAATAGATCACGTGGATCAACTTGTGTGTCTAGAGGTGTCCCCTGCCTCCGTATATAAAGGAGAAGAGGGGGGAAGGCTGGCCGGCCATAGAGGGAGGCGCAGGAGAGTCCTACTCCCTCTGGGAGTAGGATTCCCCCTCCAATCCTAGTCCAACTAGGATTCCTCGGAGGGGAAAAGAGGAGGAGGGGGCCGGCCACCTCTCCTAGTCCTAATAGGACTAGGGGAAGGGGGAGGCGCGCAGCCCATCTAGGGCAGCCCCTTCTCTTTTCCACTAAGGCCCACTATGGCCCATTTAGCTCCCGGGGGGTTCCGGTAACCCTCCCGGTATTCCGGTAAAATCCCGATTTCACCCGGAACACTTCCGATATCCAAATATAGGCTTCCAATATATCAATCTTTACATCTCGACCATTTCGAGACTCCTCGTCATGTCCGTGATCACATCCGGGACTCCGAACAACCTTCTTTACATCAAAATGCATAAACTCATAATGTAACTGTCATCGTAACCTTAAGCGTGCGGACCCTACGGGTTCGAGAACAATGTAGACATGACCGAGACACGTCTCCGGTAAATAACCAATAGCGGGACCTGGATGCCCATATTGGCTCCTACATATTCTACGAAGATCTTTATCGGTCAGACCGCATAACAACATACGTTGTTCCCTTTGTCATCGGTATGTTACTTGCCCGAGATTTGATCGTCGGTATCCAATACCTAGTTCAATCTCGTTACCGGCAAGTCTCTTTACTCGTTCCGTAATACATCATCTCACAACTACCATATTAGTTGTAATGCTTGCAAGGCTTATGTGATGTGTATTACCGAGAGGGCCCAGAGATACCTCTCCGACAATCAGAGTGACAAATCCTAATCTCGAAATACGCCAACCCAACATCTACCTTTGGAGACACCTGTAATGCTCCTTTATAATCACTCAGTTACGTTGTGACGTTTGGTAGCACCCAAAGTGTTCCTCCGGCAAACGGGAGTTGCATAATCTCATAGTCATAGGAACATGTATAAGTCATGAAGAAAGCAGTAGCAACATACTAAACGATCTGGTGCTAAGCTAATGGAATGGGTCATGTCAATCAGATCATTCAACTAATGATGTGACCTCGTTAATCAAATAACAACTCATTGTTCATGGTTAGGAAACATAACCATCTTTGATTGACGAGCTAGTCAAGTAGAGGCATACTAGTGACAATTTGTTTGTCTATGTATTCACACATGTATTATGTTTCCGGTTAATACAATTCTAGCATGAATAATAAACATTTATCATGATTATAAGGAAATAAATAATAACTTTATTATTGCCTCTAGGGCATATTTCCTTCAGAAGCCTCTCTCAAATCTTCTCTAGAAGAACGTCAAGTACGTTTGGTCTCCGGAGTGTGACATTGCTTTCAACACTTTGAAAGAGAAATTGATCACTGCTCCAGTTCTCACTCCGCCTGATGAATCCAAGCCGTACGAGGTCTTTTGTGATGCCTCTCTCCAAGGTCTTGGCGTAGTATTGATGCAAGAGAAGAAAGTTGTTGCTTATACCTCTCGCCAGTTGAAGCCCAACGAGAAGAACTACCCCACTCATGACCTCGAGTTGGCGGCAGTTGTGCATGCTCTTTTGACTTGGAGACATCTCTTATTGGGAATAAAAGTGGACATTTTCACTGATCACAAGAGTCTCAAGTACATCTTCACTCAGCCTAATCTCAACCTCAGGCAAACTCGATGGGTCAAAATGATTCAAGAGTATAATCCGAGTATCGAGTATACTCCAGGCAAGGCTAATGTGATTGCTGACGCTTTGAGCAGAAAGGCTTATTGCAACAGTCTGATTCTCAAGCCTTCTCAACCCGAGCTTTGTGAAGCTTTCCGCAAACTTAATCTGCATGTTCTTCCTCAAGGTTTCCTCGCCAACCATCAAGTCTCTCCTACCTTGGAAGATCAGATTCGCCAAGCTCAGCTTCTTGATGCTATGGTGAAAAAGGTGAAGATTGGGATTGCTAAGAGTCAACCCAAGTACAAGTGATACAGTCTTGATGACAAGGACACTCTCTTCTTCGAGGATCGTATTATTGTGCCCAAGGGTGAACTTCGTAAAGTGATCATGAATGAGGCTCACAATTCTCTCCTCTCCATCCACCCTGGGAGCACGAAGATGTATCAGGACCTCAAGCAGGCTTGTTGGTGGACTCGAATGAAGCGCGAGATTGCTCAGTTCGTAAATGAGTGTGATGTCTGCAGAAGAGTGAAGGCAGAACATCAAAGGCCAGCGGGTCTCCTCCAACCTCTTGCCATTCCAGAATGGAAGTTTGACCACATTGAGATGGACTTCGTGACTGGGTTTCCAAAGTCCAAGCGTGGCAATGATGCTATATTCGTTGTCATCGACAAACTCACCAAAGTGGCTCACTTTCTGCCTATCAAAGAGTCAATCACTGCAGCTCGATTGGCGGAACTCTATACCTCTCGGATTGTCTCTCTGCACGGTATTCCACAAGTGATCTCTTCAGACCGTGGCAGCATCTTTACCTCCAAGTTTTAGGATTCTTTTCAGAAGGCCATGGGCACCAACATCCGCTTCAGCATAGCTTTCCATCCTCAAACTAGCGGTCAAGTCGAGCGTGTCAATCAGATTCTTGAAGATATGCTCAGGGCTTGTGTGATCTCCTTCGGCATGAAGTGGGAGGATTGTCTTCCTTATGCTGAATTCTCCTACAACAACAGTTTTCAAGCAAGTTCGGGAAAGGCCCCTTTTGAAATTCTGTATGGCAGGAAGTGTCGTACCCCTCTCAACTGGTCTGAAACCGGTGAACGTCAGCTTTTGGGTAATGACTTAATCACAGAGGCAGAGGAAATGTGCAAAGTCATTCGAGATAACCTCAAAGCAGCCCAATCCCGCCAGAAGAGCTACTATGATAGTATGCACCGTGATTTGGCATTCGAAATCGGAGATCATGTTTACCTCCGCGTCTCTCCTATGAAAGGTACTCGTCGCTTCGGTATCAAAGGGAAGCTTGCCCCCAGATACGTGGGACCTTTCAAGATTGTCAGCAAGAGAGGTGATCTCGCCTATCAACTTGAGCTTCCTTCAAACTTTGCAAATGTTCATGACGTGTTCCTTGTCTCTCAGCTCCGAAAGTGCTTCAAGACTCCTGACCGCACCGTCAACTTCGAGGACATTGAGCTCCAAGAAGATCTCTCTTATCATGAGCACCCCGTTGCTATTCTTGAAGAGACTGAACGCAAGACTCGCAACAAGTCAATCAAATTCCTCAAAGTCAAGTGGTCACACCATTCCGACCGTGAAGCTACCTGGGAACGCGAGGATCACCTTCGTTCTGAGTACCCGGCGTTCTTTCAGTCCTAGATCTCGGGACGAGATCCTTTCATAGTGGTGGAGTGTTGTAACACCCCGGGTATGATTTACCCAATATGTACTCCAACTCTTGCCGTTTCCGGCCTTAAGTTATTTTATTTTCTCGGGTTCGGGTTTTTGTCTCCGTGTGTTGTTGTCGTTGTCATGCATCTCATATCATGTCATCATGTGCATTGCATTTGCATACGTGTTCATCTCATGCATCCGAGCTTTTTCCCCGTTGTCCGTTTTGCATTCCGGCGCTTCATTCTTCTTTGGTGGTCATTTCTACTTTTCTTCCGTGTGTGGGGATTAAACATTTCCGGATTGGACCGAGACTTGCCAAGCGGCCTTGGTTTACTACCGGTAGACCGCCTGTCAAGTTTCATATCATTTGGACTTCGTTTAATACTCCAACGGTTAACCGAGGGACCGAAAAGGCCTCGTGTGTGATGCAGCCCAACACCCCTCCATTTTGGCCCAAAACCCACCAAAACCCTCTCCATCATCTAGAGCGTTCGATCACGATCGCGTGGCCGACAACCACACCTCATTTGGACTCTCCTAGCTCCTCCTATGTCTATATAAAGACCCCTCCTCGAAAATTCGGATCTCCCCCGTCCAAACCCCAAAAATATCTCCTCCGTCGCCGCCGGACACGTCCGGATGGAGCCGGACGTTGTCCGCCGCCGCCACCGGCCAATCCCGCGCTGCCACCTGTCCTGGGCAGGCGCCCACATCGCCGCCGCCGCGCCGGCCCGCCTGAGCCCGCGGGAGGCCCCCGCGGCCCGTCCCTCTGTGCCGCCCGGCCGCCTCTCCCTCCGCCCGCGCCTTCGCCGCCCCTCCTCGCCGGCGGCCACCGCTCTGCCGTGCCACACCACGATGCCGGCCACGCCCGACGCCGGCCGGACCTCGACGCCGCGCGCCCGCGCCGCGGGAGCCGAGCCCCGCCGTCGCCAGCGCCTCCTCCGGCCACCGCCTCGCCCTCCTCGCGCCGGCAAGCTCCGGATCCGGCTCCCTACATCCTCTCCGGCGAGCTACGGCGTGTTCCGGCGATCTCCTCGGTTCGCGTGCAACCGGATCTGGATCTGGACGTTTGGGTTGACTTTTGCCCCGAAACCCTAATTTTATTGCTATGTTCATCGTGTCGTAACTCCTCATACGTAGCTTCGTTTTGGGCATATAGCATATCAAAATGTTCATCTCAAAGAGCACATAATTTCATCTCATTGCATCATTTTCATTTTAGTTCATCTTGATGCCCGAAATGCTGTTAGAAGAGTGCTACTTGAGTTAATTGTCAGATCTGCTGCTCCATTTAGATATTTGTCATTTTTGCCATGATTATTGTGTGCATGATATGCCCATGAGCTCTACATATGTTTTGTTAAGGGTTTTGCCATCTTTCCAAAGGTGCAACCCATGTATTTTTTTGATGTGTGTGGTGACTAGCACGAGCTTGCAAAGTGAGGCACTTGGTAATGCTGATTTCAGGGACTTAGCATTTCCACTAAGTCCTTGACCTGTTTATCTCATATGGCCATATGTTCATGTTGTTTCCTAGTGATCCGTGCCTCTTTTGAGGATGATCAGTAAGGATGTTTTGTTAATCTTGTAGTGCTATATCCATCCATGTCTTTGTTTGAAATTATGGAGCAAGCTAGCTTGAGTCAATCGAGCTCTACTTTTGTCATTTCGTGAATCTGGGCATACTGTCTACTTGTTAGCAATTTTGCCGATGATGTTGTAGTTGATCCGTGCATGCTATGTTATTGTTCTTGCCATGTCTAGCTTGTATTTTGTGTATTCTTGATGGGTGTATGCTTAGTTTGTCATGACTTGCTCTATAGTGAGTGCATCGAGCTCGTAAACATGCCTACTTGATATCTGTTTCAGCATGCTCCAGTTTTCACCAAGTCTGAGAACTGATTATGTTTTTGCCATGTTCACATGCTTGCAAATGTATTTTCTGTTCCCTTTTGGCTCAAGGTCACTAAGGGACTTTTGTTAAGCTCTTTGAGTAGCTCCATTCCATGCTTTACTTTTCCATGTTCAGGTCCTGTAGCATATAGTGTTCATGCTCCGAAGTGTGCTATCTGATCTGAAATTCCAGACAAGTGTTAATTTCACTAAGTCTGAAATCTGTTTGCCAAATGCATTTTTGCCATGTTTGTTTGAACCTGTTAATGGATGAATTGGCCGTAGCTCAGTGCTAGACTTTTGTTAAGC